>NC_141603.1:57304137-57904137 GCF_047967505.1 Dipteris shenzhenensis
TGGTGACAAAAAAGCCTTAGAACCCTGCATACTGAGAGAAACCATGCTCTTCCTACGAAAGCAGTAGGAAAGAGCCAACATTTGGCGCCATTGCCGGGGAGACTAGCATCTCAAGTAAGAGTAAACATATGCAGGTATGTGTGGAAAACAAACTACTTCGAACTTTCACGAAAATAACACTCAAGGCAAGGAGGGTAAATTTTTTTTCCCATTTCTAGCCAAACATATCAACCCCAAGCATCAACCTTGGGTTACTACCTTGGGGTACTACCTTAAGAAATTTTCTTTATTTCTTAAATAGAAGCCACATGATATACAATCATGCTAGGTAGTGGATAAGAATGCGTGGAGCTTGCAATTTTGATCATTTCACCTTTTTGCAAAAAAGCAAACCGAGCTATTCATAAAGAGTTATGGCTCGAGAAGAGTTTAGGGTTAAACCCTAAACCTAAACTCATTTCCTATAAAAACCAACTCCACCCCCTCATTCTTCATCTTTCACATTTTGCCTCCATTCTCTTCTTCATTCCGAGCCCTACGCAAGACACTCCTCCCTCTCCATCGACCACCACCTTACTCCCATCCTCACATTGTAAGTGACTTCGAGCCCATCTCGCAGCGATAACCCAGCCATCCACCCACCGTCCATTGTTCCTCAACAATCCCGTTACATCGAGAAAGACTTGGAGAGTGTTCAGGTGACCACCTCTCCCTCCTTCGATTTCGTCCGTCAAGTTTTATTTCTGCTCTCCCCCCCTCCAGTTCCACCTCCCCTTCCCCCTCCCCCCTCCATTTCCACCTCCCCTTCTCCCCTCCCATCTCCACCTCCCCTCCACCTTCCCCCTCCATTTCAACCACCCCTCCCCCTTCCCCTCCCCCTCCCCCTCCATCTCCACCTCCCCCTCCCCCTTCCCCCTCCCCCTCCACCTCCCCCTTCCCCCTCCCCCTCCCCCTCCCCCTTCCCCCTCCACCTCCCCCTCCCCCTCCCCCTCCCCCTTCCCCCTCCATCTCCACCACCCCCTCCCCCTTCTTTCCCTCCCCCTTTCTCTCTCTCTCTTTCTTTCCTTCCACCTCCCATTTCCACCACCCCCTTTCCCCCTCCCGCCCTCCATTTCCACTAACCCCTCCGCCCTTCCCCCATCCCCCTTTCCCCCTCCATCTCCCCCTTCCCCCTCCCCCTTCATCTCCCCGTCCCCCCTCCCCCTTCTCCCCCTCCATCTCCACAACCCCCTTCTCCCCTCCCCCCTCCCCCCCCCTCCATCTTCACCACCACCCCCCCCTCCCACCTCCCCCCCTCCATCTCCACCACCCCCTTCTCCTCCCCTCCCCCCTCCAACACCACCTCTCTCTTTCTCTCTCACTCTCTCTCTCTCTCTCTCTCATTCTCCCCCCCCCCTCTCTCTCTCTCTCTCTCTCTCTCTCTCTCTCTCTCTCTCCCCCTTACCCCCCTCTCTCTCTTTTCTCTCTCGACTCTCCCCCTTCCCCCCCCCCTCTCTCTCTCTCTCTCATTCTCTCCCCCTCCCCCCCCCCTCTCTCTCTCTCTCCCCCCCTTACCCCCCTCTCTCTCTTTTCTCTCTCTACTTGCCCCCTCCCCCCCCTCTCTCTCTCTCTCATTCTCTCCCCCTCCCCCCCTCTCTCTCTTTCTCTCACTCACCTCTCTCTCTCACTCTATCTCTCTCTCTCTCTCTCTCTCTCATTCTCTCCCCCTCTCTCTCTCTCTCTCTCTCTCTCTCTCTCTCTCTCTCTCTCTCTCTCCCCCCCTTACCCCCCTCTCTCTACCATCCCCCTCTCGCTTCTCTCTTCCCCCCTCTCTCTACCCCCTCATCCTACCACCACCCTCCCCCTCTCCCCTCTCCACCCTCCCCCCCACCCCCCACTGTGGCGGCGCCCCGTAGAGCCACCTCGCGCCGATGCACCGCCTGGTGCACCCAACCTGGTGCCTGCCCCTGCCCTCCCCGCTTGCCACCTACCCCGTAGCGCCACCTCGCTTGCCACCTCCCCCACCCACCACTTGCACGTGTTGCCCTACAGTGGCACCGCTCGTTGCCTCGTCCCCCTCTCCTCTCACCCCACTCGCCACCCTCACCTGCCGCCCCCCTCTCTGCCCCCTCTCCCCTCACACCCCGCCCTCACCCCCCGCCCCCCTCTCCCCTCACCCCTCGCCCCCCTCTCCCCTCACCCCCCGTCCCCCTCGCCCTCAACCCCTGCCCGCTGCCCCGCCCCCCTCCCCTCTCACCCTCTCCCCTCTCCCCCCTCCCCCCTGTTCAAAACCCCCCCACCCCCCCGTGTCGCTAACCTAACTAAGGGGAAAACTAACCTAAAGTAGGTTAATACTAACCTAGGGTAAAACTAGCCTAACGGAAGTTAATACTAACCTAACCTAGTTAGAGTAACTAACCTGACCGAGGTGAACTAACCTAACCTAACTGACCCACTAACTTAACTATAGTAAGTCTGATGTTAGGTTAGTTTTTTTTCTTTTTTTTTCAGGGGGGGTTCGCCTCACTTTTGTTGCCGCTTCCATGCGCCTTTCTTCACTATTCGTCCTCCCTCACTCTTAGTTCTATACTAATCTAGAATGTCTTATTAATCAAAGGCACAGTAATGTTGCGTATGTCATCTCTCTCACCCATCCGAACAAGGATATCTTCAATGTTGTTCATAGGTGGAGGGGGATTTGCGAGTTCAACGCATCCTTTGAAACTCTCCCAGAGATTGGGACAATTCCGTAAGAGGATTCTGATGGGAATTGACATAGGGCGACTCAGGATGCTAGAGAGTGCAGGTCCTTCAAGTTGACATGGCAGTACATTCTGTTGTGGAGTCTCTTGTTGGAACAAAGGCTCGAGTACAGTATCAATACTTTGTGGGGCCAAGTCATGGATTGGGTCTTGAGCTTGTTTCTCAGTATCAAATTGAGCTTGTTCATTTTGGACCCATTGTTGAAGTACCTGAAAACGAGCCTTCTCCACCTCTGCATTCGGGTATGGAGCTTCATTTATTTAAGGCTCGAGAGTTGATGTGGATGAGCTCGGCTGCTCATTGCTTGGCGGAGGTGGAGGCACTTGTGCTTTCCTTTTCAGAAATCGCTTTGGTTGGATTGGAATGTTAGAGTCCTTGGTGGCCTCTTTCTGTTGGCGTGTAATTACATTTATAGGTTGTGATTTTACACTTGCCGGACCCAGACTTTGATGGTCCACCCCAATGATGCCGATGGGGACGTCAGGCTTAACCTCTGTTTGTTCTGGGATCTTATTTTTCATGGGACAATCCATATAGGCATGTCCTATGCCACAATCTCTACAAAGTGGTTGGAAAGGAGCTGGGCTACCACGATGAGAGCACTCTGCGATCCGATGATTTTCTCCACAACCATAACACTTGATTGGTGCTCCAAATGTGTTGGGTCATACTTGATTTGCATAAACTGGTATTAGACACTTTGCACCTTCTACATAGTACACTGGGTACTCTGCTTCATACTCAAATGGCGAGTCTACTTCCTCGGCTTGTAATTGATGTATTGGAACTGCCTGAGGAGCTAGATTTGGTGCTCTTGGGTATGGTCATGGATTTGGATTCCTGAGTAGTTGTGGGACTTGTGTCTGAACGGGTACAAGATTTAGCCTTGGAGCTAGGGGTGCTTGTGCAAGTGCCGGTTGCCTATACACTGGTATGGGTGTGGCTTGGTATTGTTGAGGTCGAGGCGGGTTGTTGCACATGTTGAAGATGCAACTGTTCTCATCATGGCCGCCGATGATGCAGATATGGCACCACAACCTTGGTGGTGGATTTTCTTTTGCAGTGATCTTGGCTCTTAGCACTGGGCACTCATTTGCTGTATGATTTGCCAGGAAGTGTGGACACCACACATTTTCTAGCCATGGATATGTCTGAGTTGGCAGTTGAGACAAGTGGAGTTTTTGATCCATGGCCTGCATTATATCTTCTTTCAGCTTCATGGTCATGGCATCTAGGTGATCTTCATTGGATGTTTCAATAGTGTCCTTTGATTTACCATTTTTCGACTGCTTATCTCATGTATTAGACCTGTTGTTATCACTGCTAGTGTCTAAGTCTGTCATGCCATCCTTGATGTCAATGGCTGCTGCATGAGCAGCACTGAATGTTTCATAGCTGCTTATCTTTTTCATATCCTTTCGGATTTTCTTTCTTAGACCTACTATGAACCATGCCGTGAGGTACTTTGCATCTGACTGTGGGTCATAGTTGGCAATCAATCTCTTCATCTTTCCCAGGTACGTGCATACATCTTCTCGTCGGCCTTGTTTGAGCTTGCTTAATTAGAGAGGGGGATCATCTTGTAGCCTCTCTATTTGAAAGCATCGTTTGAATTCTGTTTGAAGTAGGTCCCATGTGGCATGTTCTTCCACGAGAAGGTCTGAGTACCATTCAGATGCTTCATTAGTTAAGGCCATGGGAAACCAAGCCACCTTGGTTTCATGGGATTGATCTCCACCTGCGTGGCATGCGGCATCAAAATGCTAGAGGAAGCGGGCAAGATCACCCCTACCATTATATTTGGGAAGTTCCCCCAAGGACTGACCAACTTTGGCACTATGCCAATCCCTCAAGCACATCTACCCACGGTACTTACTAATTAGGCAATGACGATCCTAGTGCAAGCTCTAGGAAGGGTTGGTCACGTCCAGTAGTTATGGGGAGGGATACTAATGCCTCACATAGTTTCCCGGTCATGATCTCAAAGTTTATCACTAAGTTCTTAGGTGAAGGAGATCATATCTCCAATGTTGAAAGGTTGAAGCAAATTTGTGAGACCTTTGGAGACATTGGTGACTTGGGCAAAGTGAATGCATTTGGGCTTAGCCTTGAAGGCAAGGCAGACCAATGGTACATAGCCCTAAGGCCTCAATAAAAGATGAACTAAGAGACCTTAAGAAAGGCCTTTATAATGGGATTCGTTTAGACAGGCCCGAAGTGGAGTCCGATCAACCAGTTGTATGAAGTTAAGAAAAAAGAGCATGAAACCCTTCGGGAATATATTGCAAGGATCAAGCATCTAAATTCCTATTGGGAACCACATGAGAGGATGAGTGATGCGCGTTCTTGACTCAATTCCTCATCGTATTAAGGGATGCTAAGTTGCATGACCATTAATGAAATCCTTAAGAATATTCCCAATGGGCTGTTTAAACCATTTTTCCTTCTTGATTTGATAATTGATCAACATATTCTTAGAATTGCTTTCCTTTAGCAGTGGGAAGGAATTATTTGCCGGGGCCTTTCCTTTTTAGAGAATCCCTTTTCAAGAAAAATCTCCATCTACAACCAAGATGCTTAGGCACTTACTATGGGGTTAAAGGTCACTGTGCCTTAACCCCAGTTATGTACAATACTCAAACACATATATAAATGAATGAAAAAAGAAGATTAGGGTGGTTCTGCACCCACCAAAACTTGTGTGGCTCTCTGTCTCTCTCTCTCCTTCTTCCGTTCTTGCTTTCGTTGAGAGCACTCTCAACTGGTATCAGAGCCCGGGTGATCTAGCTGAGCGTGCGTGAATCCTTGGAAGCCCAGCAGCTCTGTAGGAGGAAGGAGAAGCTCTGTGGGAAGCTTTGTGGATGACTTTACTTGCATTCGAGTGTGCAGAGACCTTGGAGGAACCTTTGGAAAAGTCACTTTGGCTTTGCGAAGTGGTTTTGAGAGCTTGTTAAGAGCTTTCAAAGAAAAAGTCGTTTTTTGAGCTTTTTCCTGTTCTGTTCGATGACAGAGACTCCGTATTGACTTGTAGAGGCAACTATTGCTTGCTTTTGGTGTCCACATTACTTCGTGAGCTTGGAAACACCTTCATTCTTGAATCTAGGATCATTTCAGTGGATTTCTGACTCACTGTGTCAGTTCCTGCGTTTTTTGCCCGGGTGTTGGAACTCAAGTTTGGAGCAACCATTTGCAGATCTGTCAGTTCCGGTGGACTCAGGAGGTCCTAAAACTTCTATGTTGCTCATCATTCGCACTCCGGTGGAGTTTACAAACAGCTCTGTTTCCAAAAACGTTTTTCAGTCCGTGTGTTGGACCCAGTGATTGAGACCACGGTTTCCAAAACCGTCTGTCCCATTGCGTTCCGGACGCCCAAAAACCCCTACCTATCAGTTCTTGCGTGATTCGGTGAAGGATTTTCAGAGTTATAAATCTCTGTGTATTCGATTTCGTCTCTCTGTTATGCATTTTTCATACTAAGGTTTTGAAATCTTAGATTTATGCCACATGGCAGTGGATAAGTGTTGACTCCCATTTCTCACTCATCGGTTGGGATTTTGGAGTTCTGGCAGAAGAGAGATATTTGCAGATTTTCTTGCTGAGTCCGATTATGCAATGGCGCCCATGTTTTGAAGCATCTCAGGTTCTATTTTCAGTAGCGCTCATTAGCGTGGGACTATGATTTCTTGAGCATACCTTATGCAGATCACTCTGGTTGCAGTTTGAGCAGTGTGCACTCATTCGTGGTATGCATTGGGTTGCAATGGATGATTTATAGGCCATTTGGATGCATTGCGGTCCTTGTTGGATGCGCTGATAGGCCCAAATTGCCTTGTGGGATGCTATTTTTATGGACGCTTTGCACATGGATGCTATTTTAAGTTGAGGGACAGCTTTGACACATTGCAGGTGATGCACTGATAGTGCTATGCTCTCTTGGATGAGATATTATTGATGCATATGCCAGTGGACGGTGTTTATGCTTGAGTCATTTGGCACTTATTGGCATTTTCTTTTGGGCCAGATTTGCTCATATGGATGCATAGTATATGCATGAGTCAGATGCATCTTTTGATGCTTTGAGCTTTGAATTTTGGTGATATTTCACTCTATTGTGGCATACACATTTGGGTGCACCTAGTATTTGGTGTGATTCTCTCTTGCAGGCACTAGCATTTGGGATTTTGTTTCATTTGCATCATGGCATCCTCTTCCACGTCTGAAAAGGAGTTTTTCAGCATTAAAAAGTTTGATGGGACAAACTTTTCTTTGTGGAAAGAACAAATAAGGGATGTGCTTATTCAAAAGAAGTAGATTAAACCCTTGGCAGGTATTGAAGCTAAGCCTGCGGATATGTCTGAGGATGATTGGAATGAGTTGGATGCACTAGCAAAGTCTACTATTAGACTTCATCTTGCAGAGTCAGTTTATTTCACAGTAGTAAAAATGAGCAGACTACGGAAGATTTGTGGAAGAAACTGTGTGCCACTTATGAGAAGGAAACTGCCTCTAATAAAGTTTACCTCATGAAGAGGTTGTTTGAGCTGCAGATGAAGGAAGGGGTCTCCATTGCTTCTCACTTGAATGAATTCAATATTATTTTCAGCCAGTTTCAGGCTCAGAAGATGAATTTTGATGTGGAGACTAAGGCAATATTTCTCTTATGTTCATTGCCATCCTCATGGGATACCTTCCGTACAGCTATCAGTAACTCTGCACCTGGTGGAGTACTGAAATTTGATGATGTTGTGGGTAGCTTGTTGGCCGAGGAGATTAGACGGAAGTCTATGGATGGCAACAAGCAGGATGCAGCCTTAAATGTGCAAAGGGGTAGATCACAGTTCAGGGGGAAGTCCCAAGAAAGAGGGAAGTCTCGTAGCAAATCCAGGGCACGGAACATTGAGTGTTACCATTGTGGCAAGAAGGGCCATATGAAAAAGGATTGCTACAAGCTGAAAAGAGAGCAAAAGAATAAGAAAAAGAATGCAAATTGGGGTGCAAATCAAAAGGAAGAAAGTCCAAGGGAAGACAAAGCAAAAGTGAAGATCGAGGAGATCAATGCAGTCACACATGATAGTGACAATGACATTCTCTTCATGTCTAGTTTATCTGTAGAGTTGCTTACCACTTCAGATGATGCATATTCCCAAGATTGGATTTTGGATTCTGGTGCTTCATTCCATGTTACTCCCCATAGGGAATGGTTCTCCACTTATGACAGTGGAAAGACAGGTTGTGTGCATCTTGGAAATAACTATGCATGTGACATAGTGGGAGCAGGTGACATAAAGTTTTCTTTTGCAAATGGGTCTGCATTTGTTTTGAAACATGTGAGACATGTGCCTAAGCTAACCAAGAGTCTTATTTCAGTGGGTCAGCTAGATGATGCTGGTTTTCACACCACTTTTGGCTTTCAGAGTTGGAAAATTCAGAAGGGCTCTATGCTTTTGGCCAGGGGTGCCAAGTGTGGGACTTTGTATCCCTTACATGTATCAGGGGTATTTGATCATGTTGTTGCAATAACCGAGCAGCCAAGCATTTCTTTGTGGCATTGCAGGTTGGGGCACATGAGCCAGAATGGAATGAAACTCTTATGCCATTTGGGTTATGTACCGCATTTGAGTTTCTCTGATTTTAAATTTTGTGAGCATTGTCTCTATGGGATGCAGACTAAATCAGCCCATAAAAGAAGGGGAAAGAAAGAGTTTGAAATGCTTGATTTGGTGCATTCAGACGTATGTGGTCCCATGCCTACACGGTCATTAGGCGGGGCTGAATACTATATGTGACATTCATTGATGATGCAACTAGGAAAGTGTGGGCTTATGCTATAGCTCGAAAGAGTGATGTGTTCCAGGTATTTCAGAAATGGCTGGCCTTGGTTGAGAATCAGTCAGGTAGAACGCTTAAATGCCTACGGACTGACAATGGTGGAGAGTATCTCTCTCATGACTTTCAGCATTTCTGTGATACACGTGGGATTAAGAGGGAGCTTACATCCCCTCGTACTCCAGAGCAAAATCCAGTTGTAGAAAAGATGAACCGTACCATTCAAGAAAGGTTGCAATGCATGCTTTCCAATGCAAGTCTTTCTGGTGGTTTTTGGGCTGAGGCAATGAAGACTGCAGTGCATGTGATCAATAGATCACCTAGTAAGAGTTTGGATGGTGGTATTCCTGAAGAGGCATGGAGTGGCAAGAATCCCTCTTACTCTCATTTGCATATATTTGGGTGTGAGGCATATGCACATGTGCCAAAAGAGCTTCGAAAGAAGCTAGATCCTAAGTCTAGGAAATGCATCTTTCTGGGTTATGGTGAAAGTGGAGAGATGGGCTATCGTCTCTGGGATCCAGAAGCAAAGAAGATCATATGCAGCCATGATGTGGTCTTCAATGAGAAGAAGATGCATAAGGCACCCATGAGGGATGTGGAAATGAGGAGAATCACTTTCCAGGATGTGAATCCACCTGCCTATGTTGATAGACAGCAAGCTGTCCATGCACCAAATGTGCAAGAAATGGTACCACCAAGTACTCCCACAGGTATACAATCAAGGGTAGATGATGGATCATCTATTGGTGGAAATGATGAGCCAAATGTGGCTGATATGCAAGTGGGACAGCAAGCTGAAATGCCCTTGAGAAGATCATCTAGAGTGTCTAGACCGCCTGATAGGTTTGTTCCAGGGGTAGACTATGTGATGCTTACTGATTGCGGGGAGCCTTCTTGCTATAGAGAGGCTATGATGCGTGAGGATCAACGCAAGTGGGAGTATGCTATGCAATCAGAGATGAGTTCACTTATGAAGAATAAGACTTGGGACTTGGTTTCTTTGCCACATGGAAAGAAAGCATTGCCATGTAAATGGGTCTACAAAATGAAGGTCACAGGTGATGATGTGCCTAGGTACAAGGCCCGTTTGGTTGCTGAAGGGTTCAAGCAAGAGAAGGGTGTGGACTTTGATGAGATATTCTCTCCAGTTGTGAAGATGACCACACTTAGATGCATGCTTGGACTAGTGGCATCAGAGGATATGGAGCTTATGCAGATGGATGTCAAGACAGCTTTCTTGCATGGGGATTTGCATGAGGAAATTTACATGGTGCAGCCGGAAGGCTTTGAAGAAAAGGGCAAAGAGCATTTAGTTTGCAAGCTAAAGAAGAGTCTCTATGGTCTTAAGCAAGCACCTAGAGAATGGTATTAGAAGTTTGATGCTTTCATTCGGTCCCAGGGTTTTAGAAGGAGTGAAATTGATCACTGCCTCTACACTAAAAGGGCTAAGGATAATAGCCTGATAATCTTGGCACTATATGTGGATGATATGCTATTGGCTAGCAAGAATACTTATGAGCTAGATGCATTAAAGGCCAAGTTGCATGAGGCCTTTGATATGAAGGATTTGGGACTTGCAGGTCATATTCTTGGTATGCGCATCACGCGTGATCGGAGTAGGAAACTCCTTTGGCTTTCACAAAAAGAGTATGTTACAAAAGTATTACAACATTTCAATATGGAGGGGGGGAAGGTAGTGAGTACTCCATTGCCTCCATATGTGAAACTGAGTCATACAGATAGTCCCAAATCAGATGAGGAAAGGGCCATGATGGCCAAGGTTCCTTATGCATCAGCAGTTGGGAGTCTTATGTATGCTATGATAGCTACTAGACCAGACATTGCATTTGCAGTGGGAGTTGTTAGCCGGTATATGGCTAATCCACGAAAGAGGCATTGGGAGGCAGTTAAGTGCATCATGAGGTACATGAAGGGTACCAAGGAGATGTGCATTTGCTTTGGTAAAGGAGACATGCGTGTACTTGGGTACACAGATTCAGACTATGCAGGGCATGTGGATAGTAGGAGATCCACTTCTAGTTATGTGTTCACCTTTGCAGGTGGTGCAGTGTCGTGGATGTCTCGTGCACAGAAGTGCGTGGCTTTGTCTACCACAGAGGCTGAGTATGTTGCAGCCACAGAGGGTTGCAAGGAGGCTATATGGCTTGATCGGCTAGTGGGAGATTTGGGGATTCATACAAGTGTACCGACATTGCATAGTGATTCCATGAGTGCTATTCAGCTAGCACAAAATCTGGTCTTTCATGCAAAGACCAAACACATTGAGGTCAGGTACCATTTCATCAGGGAGGTACTTGAGGACAAGTGCATAGAGCTTGTCAAGGTTCATACAGATGATAACCCTGCAGATATGCTAACGAAGAGTCTACCTAGTCAGCGGTTTGAGTATTGTCGTGTATTGATGGGCATTGGATAGTATGCTCACTGGTTGTTCTCCCTTAAAGGCACATTGTCCTTTAAGTGGGAGGTTGTGGGGTTAAAGGTCACTGTGCCTTAACCCCAGTTATGTACAATACTCAAACACATATATAAATGAATGAAAAAAGAAGATTAGGGTGGTTCTGCACCCACCAAAACTTGTGTGGCTCTCTGTCTCTCTCTCTCCTTCTTCCGTTCTTGCTTCCGTTGAGAGCACTCTCACTTACTTGGAGGGTTCAAGCAATCTGCAAGGTGAATTTATTAAGAGAAGCATCGGCATCCCTCAATAGTTGGACAACATTAGGCATCATTGAGATCTGATTCACTAAATTTGACTAAAAATTGTCTTGCATATGAGATAATCAACATGACTACCTTCCTTCCCTTAGCACACAATCTACCCAAAAAAATTCAGGACAAAGCCATGAGTAAGGAGCTTCGGAAGCAGGCAAATAGGGAGATGATGGCTGTGTCCCAGTGTAAGCGCAAGGGTAGAGAAAATGCAATTAAAGCGGGAGAAGGTTCAAATCGAATCATTATCCAAAGTGGCTCAAATGAAGAGACTGCAACAGTCTCCACCTCGATGTCATCAGGACCTAGCCAATCAAACATAGAATCCACTACACCGTGGTCCAAGTTAAGAGGAAAGGCTAGTGAAACACAACCATGAAGAAGGGATTCAAGACTAGTAGGCCAAAACGAATACTCCAACCCAGCCACCAAGAAGAAATGCCTAGCTAAGGCAAAGTGGGTAGTCTAGGGTTGCCAAGAGAGATTTGAGCAATGGCTTAAGACTCTTAAGAACATGGAAATTATTGACCCCAATCATCAAGTGCCAAAGGGAGTTGCAAGGCCCCTTCCCACCCTGGATAAGGTGGATGAGATCATTGCAAACAACACTTCGTCAAGAAAGTGTCTATTGCAACACAAGATGTTTGAAAAGGACCTGACTTGGCCTCAAGCTATAAAACATGAACCAATGTCTTTCTATGGGTTTGAATAACCAACACGATATTAGATAAAATGGGACAAAAGTTGCATTTTGGGAATTTCAAATTGGGTTGATTTCATTAAATTTGGGAAAGGTTTCTTTAAATTTGGGAAAAGTTTCATTGATTGTGGGAATTTTGCTAATATTGAAATATAATTTTATTTGGAAATTCCAATGATTATGAAAACTTCATTGGTTGTAAAATGTTTCATTGGGTATAACAACTGGAACAAAGCATTTGTCGAAAAGTTTGAAAATCATGTATTTGGTGATGTTAAGAAACATTGTTTGGGGAAAACATCTCTATTTTACTTGAGGTGTTAATAGACACCAATTGGTGGTGTTAACAAACACTGTGGAAAGTGAACTACTAGAAACAAAGTAGTTGTTGGGGAAAGATAGATTCTAAAAATTGTCATATTAATAATATGCAAATATGCATCGATAAGAGAACAATGATTGAGAAACATTAAGAGAACAACGATTGTCATAATAATAATATGCAAATATGCATCGATAAGAGAACAATGATTGAGAAACATTAAGAGAACAACAATTATCATAATAATAATATGCAAATATGCATCGATAAGAGAACAATGATTGAGAAACATCACATGAGAACACATATTAAAATGGACGTTTTGGGAGATCAAGAAGGAGAAAATGATCGCCATTTTTTATGCTCTGATACCAAGCAGTATCTCCTGTGCTTTGATACATACATTCCATGGAATAGTAATCTTCTTGGGTCTATTTATGGCTTTTGATGTCCACGACTAGACCACCTCATCAATACACTCCCACACCTGTGCATCCGACCTACTCTCTACCCAATACTTGTTCCAACAAGTGAACATAGTCATCTGCATCACTGAGCCCCTTTCTCTTAACTGATGGAGCCCAACATTGAATTAATAATTTCTTGAATTTAGGAGATGCAACATCGATCCATCTTGGCACTTGATATGGCAACCCCAAGCCCTATGGGGTATACAAGGTCTGATGGCCTCACTAAGATGAAGTCACCTTGTTTAACATCCACCATTGGTCTAAGCTCTTCCCTTGGCTTACCTTTTAGAGGCCCTCAATACTGATCATTCCATTCCTCATAGCCTTGTAATCATTAATGCAAGCATCTATATCATCCTCCTCGTCAGAAAATTGTGTTCTTGGCCAAAAATCTCTATACACTCCTATCTCTGAGTGTTCGAGCTCATCAACCATGGTTTTCCAGTAGTCCATCACTAGCCTAATATCCCCTTAGTGATTTACTGTGTGAACTTAGCATGCTTCCCCTGTATGGTAGTCTGTGAGGTTGCCATCTCCTTCTTGAGCTTCTCATTTTCAGATTTCAAATCTTCCATTTCCTTGCACGTCCCATCTCGCGTCCCTTGCATGTCCCTCAATTGTTGTAATTATGTCCGGTTTTTTCAATTTCCCATGTTTCTTTTTCCTTCTCCCATTCATCTCTCTTGCTCTTCTCCTTCCTCCATTCCTCTTGCATATGCCCTGCCAGTTTCTTGATTTCATTCAATGTTTTGTCAAGGTGTGTTTTTTCTGCCATCAATGCCACATTGGTGGTCTTGAGGCTATCATGGCGGAGGGAGGCTAGATACACAAACTGATGGGCTAGGGAGAGGTGACGGATGGACAGAGAGGCTAGGTGATGGATGGGGCTAGGGGTGATGGACGGAGGGATAGGTGACGGACGAACAGAGAGAGACGTGACAAGGGAGCGGTGATGGATGCAGAGGGGATGTGAGAAGAGGGGACGTGAAAGATGGGCAGCAGAGGGGGGGACGTGAATGATGGCACTGTCGATAGAGAGGCTAGGTGACAGACAGGGATAGGGGTGATGGAGAGAAGCATGGACAACAATCAGCGAGATGGACTTCCCCCTTCAGTGATGATCAGCAACGAAACCCCCTTGCTCGATTCACCAAACAGAAGCAGACGGAGATAGGCTCTGTGTGTGTGTGTGTGTGTGTGTGTGTGTGTGTGTGTGTGTGTGTGAGAGAGAGAGAGAGAGAGAGAGAGAGAGAGAGAGGCACACACACACACTTCCTGTTCACTTTTCTCCTTTACAGCTACACATTTTTCCTCTACCCAACACCCCCCGCCCCCTCCATTTACACTCTTTTTTCCTTTCTCTCATTAACTCTCCCTAATGTCCCTATTTTCCCCTAATTTCCCATAAATTTCCCACCCCCATTTCATTTTTCACTATTCCTATTTTCCCTATTTTCCTTTCTCTTCTTTAATCACCATATTTTTCTATTTTTTCTAATTTCCTACTTTCCTATTTTCCTAATCCCCCTAATTTCTATTTTTCCTATTTTTCTAAATTCCCTATTTTTCCTAAATTCCTAATTTTCCTATTTCCTATTTATCCCTATTGATTTATTTACCTATATTCCCCTAAAGTTCCTTTATCCATTACCTATCTTTCCTATGTTCCCCTATCTTCCTCTATTCCCCCTATTCCCCCTATTACTCCATATTTATTAAACTCTAAATTACCCCCCATCTCCTGAACGTGTCGCCTTTCTTAACTGTACTCCTCACTTCACGGTCTACCTTCCTCAAACTACGCACCCATTGGCCCTCCTGCTTCCCCTTCATCGGGCCCCTCGTTTCACACTTCCCTAACTCCCCTGACTAGCTTCTACTTCCCTCTATATTAACCCCCTCCTTCTCACGCACTATCTACAACCCTACATCCTACACTACGCATCTCGCATCTGGTGCTCCTGATGTGACATTTTACTCTGCTTCTCTCTACCCTCCATAGCTCACTGCCCCTTCCCTGATACGGCCCTGCCACTACCTGATCTCCCTGCTTCTACTATCTGACCCTCGCCACTCGCTACTCCAACCCGCCAACCTCTACATATGCGCTCTGGCTACCTTCAGGCTTTGCTACTCTGACAACCTCTGCCTCACTACTCCGCCCCCGCATGCGCCTTCATGCCTCTCCATCCAAGCATGGATTGTGAGGCTTTTATTACCTCTCCTTTATTGCCCTCCTTTGTCTTGTTCAAACCCCCCTCTTCTCGTTTCATTAGAAATCTTTAGTTTTCTCTAATCATTTTAATGTCCCCCCCCCTCCTTTCTACTTTGGGCGTCTGCCTACCTGCCACCATCCAACAAGAAAAATGATAAGAACCATGTTTTAACTTGGTTGGGAAGACAAGTGTCATCACCACCCCTCCCTTGTCATTGGAGTCATAATAAAAATTGATGCTTTTGCTTACACACTTTTCATGCTTTAGCGACATCAATGAAATTTTGTAAATAAGTTTTGGTTAAGTAAAGAGCAATATTAAACACTAATAGCCAAAGGTTTATGAAAAAAATAACACACATTTAACTTAAAAGAGGTTAATGCAAAATGAAGGAGGTGAGAGAGAGAAAGGGTTTTAATTTAGAAGGAATTTAAAAAGATAGGGCTAGTATTTGGGGGTGAGGAAAAGATCTGTATTTATAAAAATTAGTAAGCAAGAGGGAAGAATTGGGAGCATGAAAAAGGAGGGTTTGTTGCAAGAGAGAGGGGAAGAGAGTGGGTTTTAGAGTACGGGGTCTTTAAGAGGGAACATGGTAAAAACCTAAAGAGATTTAAAGGAAATAAGGTGCCAAGGAGAGAAATGAGGTAGAGAAGTACAAGGTGAGGAGTCATTTGTGATAAAGAGAGGGGTTACAGTGAAAAAAGACAAGGGGGGTATTTTAATGTATGAATAAAGAAAAAGAGGGGTTTAGAAGTATTTATATAGAACGGGAAGGGGGGGGGAAGAAGAAGGAAATTTATGATAGAAAGGGGATAAAAAGGGTAAGATAGTAAAAAGGAAAAGAGGGGGGGAGTAAATTAAAGGAGGAGGAGGGAGATTTAAAAAGAAAACAAAGTAGAAAGGAGGGGGGGGGGTAAAATGATTAGAAAAAACTAAAGATATCTAACGAAATGAGAAGAGGGGGCTTTCAACAAGACAAAGGAGGGCAATAAAGAAGAGGTAATAAAAACCTTAGAATCCATGCTTGGATGGAGAGGCGTGAAGGTGCATGCAGGGTGGAGTAGTGGAGGGAGAGGTTGTCAGAGTAGCAAAGTCAAAAGGTGTCTAGAGTGCATATGTAGAGGTTGGCAGGTTGGAGCAGCAAATGGCACAGGTCAGACAGTAGAAGGGGGTAGGTCAGGCAATGGTAGGGCCGTGTCAGGGAAGGAGTAGTGAGCTGTGGAGGGCAGAGAGCAACAGAGTAAAACATCTTGTCAAGAGCACGAGATGCAAGATGATGAGTAGCAACTAAGGGTTGCAAAGCATAATGCAAAGGAGGAGGAAGGCATGCATGACCTCCACATCAACAAAAGAAAATTGATACAAGGAATGCTCGTTTTACTTTACAGTGCCTCATTAGGGGCAAAGAAACAGAATCTTCATCAAGAATCAGTTAGCAGTGTAGAATCAAGCAGCAGTAGAATCAAGCACTATTTTGGTAAATTTGGGAGAGTCATCCTCAAAGACTTGGAAGGGGATGAGTTGCCAAAACTAGTCAATCAAATCAAGATTAAAGAATTTTGGCCCCAATCTCAATTCATTGTTGTGGAGGGACCCATAATAATCAATCAAATAGGCATAGTTGTTGACAGCTTGCCATTAATGTCAACCGCATGAGGAAATGTGATCGTGGATGTGAGAGGTGCTAAGTCTAGCCAAGATTCTTTGAAAGTAGAGCCATTAAAGCCTAGGATACCATAAAAGGAGAGAATCTCATGATTTGTACAACATTTGAGTTTAAAGAGGCAATGAATTGGCAAGAAATGAGTAACCAAAAATCTCCATGATGGCTAAACTTCTTTGATAGAGATAGAAGCTCTCACAGTTTTACGCCAAGGATGTTCACCTAACCTCATGCTTACACCTTCGATGACCTCCTATAAATTGTTTGCTTTGACTTTTGAAGGTTTTTTCTTCAAATGGGGAATATAATGAGCCATAGTATTACAAAAAGTTATTCTTTGTACATTGTCCCTAGTGTTCCATCTTGAATAACCTAATTCTTTGAAATATTACCAACCTTACCTTGTTCTAATGATTTTACCTCTCAATAATAGGTTTTCTTACTATCTAGATCAACGTACAATTGCCTTCCTTGCATTGTGTTTTTTAATCAGCTTTTCGGTGAAAGGGTTACATATCACACCTTACTTGACAATTCTCTTATCATGCTTCACACATGCATTTGCGCTTCTACTGATTGTTGCATTAGTTTCTATTTCTGTCTCTTGCGGTAATGTATTCCGAAGATATGACTTATCATTGCCCAATTGCTTGCACTATTATTCTGTCCTTTTATGCTGATCAATATGTCATGTATTTGATTTCTAAAGGAAGCTTCCTATTTAAACTCAATCGTCTTTGTTGGGCTCTTTGTGTTGTTGATGTCCTCTACTTCTTGGTTGATGTTAACTAAAATGCTATTAAAGCAATTTGGCAATTTATGAAACATATATTGGGTCAAGGTTTACAAAACTAGGATAGACCAAACACATATCACATGGCCTACATCATATGGTGACCAAAGGTGATTTACAAAAGACAAAACACATGACATTCTTTTTGGAGTACTGCTCCAGGTAGAGAACGTCAGAATTTGACCAAGTGATGATAAACAAAAATTCAAAGACAGGTTGCTCAAAAGGCAAAGTCCTTGTCTTCTACCACAAAGTTTGATGCTTCATTTGTTGATGGAGTTTTCTCAATCAAATTTGCTGTGGCATTCTTTGTAAATGCTTGATCATCTTCAAGCTTTCTAGTGTCCAAAAGTGATGTCTTTTGTTGCGTAAGTCAACGAGTCCTGTTATAGGCTCCCTTCCGACGGCGGGGCATGCCCTAGCTGGGGCTTCCTCTGCATCCACGGCTTGCTCTATATGCGGGGCTTCCTCGATTCCGGCCTGCTAGCATACTACCACGGGCGTTTGTTGACATTGCTCCCCGCGGCCGCACAGTCACTTTGAAAAGACTCACTAAGCAATATGAGTATCATCCTTCATCTTGAAAACTTTGAGGAATCCTTCTATGTTGATCTTGACATCCATATACATTTTGTCATTTGCCAAAGGGGTTGGCATGAAATTCAAATGTGAAGAGAGTAGATCTCCCTTTTTCAATGATAGCACCAAGAATATCTCTTCATCTCAGGAATGTACTTGAGAAGTACAAAACATCTCCAAAAGGAAATATACTTTGAAACATAGTCATCAATATTTGCATCCATTTGTTCACCACTATGAGTGATCGTAGACTTCATGATTGTAGAGGAGAATTCAATAAAGTTTGTCTCACCATATGCATACCATAATTTCTCATTTCCATATATGTTGGCATGTCGATGCTTCAATTCTTTTAGAACTGAAGTCTCTTATCAATGCATCAACCTCAATAGCCATTTGTACTTATTTCAAGCATGAAGCCTCTCAAAAACTATTTTATTCTTCTTGAAGTAGTTAGAGTTTCATTCAATAACAACAAGAATTGGGCATATTCCCTTCAACTATCACTTCAAACTAGTCAAATACTTGCAGATGAATAAAAGGAATTATACTTTGAAACATAGTCATCAATATTTGCATCCATTTGTTCACCACTATGAGTGATCATAGACTTCATGATTGTAGAGGAGAATTCAATAAAGTTTGTCTTACCATATGCATACCATACTTGCTCATTTCCATATATGTTGGCATGTCGATGCTTCAATTCTTTTAGAACTGAACTATCCTATCAATGCATCAACCTCAACACCCATTTGTACTTATTTCAAGCATGAAGCCTCTCAAAAACTGTTTTCTTCTTCTTGAAGTAGTTAGAGTTTCATTCAATAACAACAAGAATTGGGCATATTCCTTTCAACTATCACTTCAAACTAGTCAAATACTTGCATATGAATAAAAGTCTTGAACTTCCAACACTTGCTCAAAGTCAATGCAATGGATTCTTCAACAAAAACTATCAAAATTCTTCAAACAGCGAACATGGATTGCACAGCTTGTAGCCCTATCCAAGGGGATTTGTATGCAGAAATGAAGGCCGTATACTAGCGAAGGTCCTCAACCAAGAAAGAGTGCAATGTTGCACCAGGTCACCATAGAGAAGCCCTTCAACTTTGATTGTGTTTTTGACGATTCCGGCTGATTTTGTGGACCATTTGTCATCAAATTCAGTAGAATATTTGTCATAACGTGGCTAGAAGGGATTAACCAATAGTCGTGACATTGGGCAAAATTAGACTAACAGTCAATTAAGGCCAGCACTAGCGATAGGGATCAAAACTTGAAGAATGCTCTAAGCGAGAGATGTGCCCCAGGGTGTAGAAGCTTCAATTTAAAGAATTATGAAAATGGTGGACTGTACTCAGAGAACAAGCTTTCACAAATTTGGGGAAGAAGAGGAGAAGAAATGGACATGATGAAGAAACTTGAAAAAGTTTAAGATTTCATACTAGGGAGCATCTAATGCTAGGCATGGTATGGTTAGTGGTCTCATCATTGACACTATCTTCCTTTTGGTATTTGTTATCCTTGCCTTCATTGTTTCCTCTCCTCTCATTGTTTACTACGAGGCTCTAGTCACTTGTCTCACTCCACACTTGGTTGCTTCACTAATGGTTGGGTTGGTACCAATTTATGCTTGACTTGTAGCATAGTTGAAGGGTAGAAACCATACATGGGGTTGTGTTTGTATTGAATATTTGAACTAGCAACACATTGTACTCTATTGGTAGACCAATTTGTTGTGCTAGTTTTGGTATCTTTTGAATACTGGAGATGGCAAATGCAAGGATGTCAATGATGGCCGAAATTGTGGTGGGTCAATCGAACTATTCATATTTGCTTCTTGAAAGACTTTGTATTTAATTTGATAGATGTTTGTGAGAATAAGCATTAGTGCCAAAGCTCACAATAGGGTGCAATCGACATCTATCTTTCGGTGATTTGTCTAAACCTCACAAGCATAAAATCCAAGCAATGTCCAACTAGTGTGAAAGCAACATATGAAATGTCATGCATTCATATGAATGTATGCATGTTCAGATAAAGGGTTGTCCCTTTAGTGTTGTGCATTTTCAATATTTTTTCATAGGTGTTCATGCCTTGTGAGGACTATCATAGAGTGTCCCTTCTACACATATCATGTCACAACAATTCCAATAGCGACACAACTTCTACCATGGAGTTAGCTCCCTTCACCACACAATTTGTGCAACTTTGTAATAGAATTTACTTCATTTCTACTTTGTTATTTCTCCTTTATCCATGACAAGCCATTCCATGGATTATATGTATTCACTTTTCTTGGCATAATAAGACACATTGGCCTCTAGTTGATGTTTATCTATGCTTCTTCCTTTCTTCATTTATTTCCTCTTTGTATCATGGCGCAAAGGATGGGAGGTGAGAAGTTGGGGCTAACAGCCAAGGGCATGACATACATTAACTCCCTTTTCACTCTCTTTTGTGGAGAGGGGGGGAAGGGATGTAGACACTCGTATGCCATTGCAAGTGTTCTCATTAGAATGAGGAATTGTCTTTATGTAGGCTTGCAACTTGTCTTATATATATATATATTTATATACACCTTGGTAGGCTTGAAACTTGTCTTTTATATGTTTGCTAATGCGATTTGGTGCAGATTTTGTAGTCGTCTCATAGAAGCTTGTTAATGTGAACTTGATGGTGTGGCAAACTTGTTGAAAAAACTTCATGATCAATGCTTTAGAGAGAAAATGAGAGCTGGAGTAGCAAACTTGCACCAGACAGGAGCAACAACAGTTAAGGCACTATTGGACCTACTCCTAGAAGGTGAAGAAGACCGATAGAGAGCTGAAACTAAGCTAGTAAGGTGCTGCCCACCTAGGCTGATTCACAGGAAGTAAGGTGGAGAAGAACATACTAGACAGAGAGTCTACATTTGCTTGAGGTGGAGCACGCGGGCTCAGAGATCTAGAAGTGCTTGACATCTAGTAGAACCTTTTGGTATTGTATCCTATCCCACTTTGTGGACGGATGGAAATATAGAGAGTTGCTTCTATATTTGTCTCTAAGCATTGTCTATTTACGGGCTTGCACATCTATGCACATAAGTTAAGAAGTTTGTGATTCCACACCCCACACGCACATTGTGTGAGCTCTTGGGAATACTATCAGTCTTCTGCTATGCGTACCCTCTGTTGTGTAATTTCTAACATGGTATCAGAGCCCAAGTAGGAGGCTCATAGGTGTGGGAGCCTGAAGGCAGGGACCTTCCTGAAGGATGACCCTGATTCAGAAGCTCCTGGGAATCAACTTCCATGACTACAAGACAATGCCCTTGCGAGAAGGAGGGTGAATCAGGTTTAGTCAGGTGTGTTTAAAGTTCGTGGTCCAGGTTATTTGGAGATGTTTTTTTGTTGCGGACCTTGCCAAAGTAAGGACAGGTTGAAACAGACCCTCAGAGCATGGCTCCTTGGCATTCTATCAGTCTTCAGCTGTGCGTACCTCTGTTGGGTTCTAACAGGTGAGACTTGAAGGGAGGATATCGCAAAAGAAATCACTACGTAGAAGAGTGCAAGACTATAACTCACTGGATAGATGTGTACTGAGAAGAAGCGAGAGACATGGGGTTAAGGATGCACTGATATAGAAGGTTGGAGTGGAGATTTATATTGAAATTCAAACGTTGCCAACGTGCCCGTGGCGTGGACAGCTAGCTCGACAGGATCCACCATCTCTTTCACAAGAGCAAGCTTTCCTCCTCTCGACGAGATGGCAAGTCTACTTGATATGGCTAAGAAGCCAATCAAGATCCTACATTCCCGATAAACAATCAATTGGATGTAAATAATTACGGAGTGTCGAAAATGATGATGGAATCAGTGTTGACATCATATGACTTGGTTGATTTTGTACTTGTTGGAATTATCACGCCAAATGCGAGTGAGGAGAACTTTGAAATCCTCGAGTAGAATGAGGAAGAAACCTTGGCACAGGTGTGGGATCACGGTCAATGCCCATGTCTGTTCTTTTCATTTTCCTCAATTATACCCCTTAGGTGTAGGTGATCAACCATGTGAAGCACATGATGCTACTCACATGATGCTGGTGAAAGGTATTTGGGAGCATTTGGCATCACTCTATAACATGGTATCACCCATGAAATGCATCTCCTTGGAAGTACAGATGCGAGTGTTGAACCCTACAAAGTCAATAACCATGCGAGAGCACATCAACAAGTTACAAGCACTTTAGCAGGAGGTCTTTCAAGATAGGAAAGAGATATCTTCGGAGGATATGACCATCACTTTACTTCCCACTAGGAAGTACTTAGCATTCGTGATTATGGGTTAGACATTCGACACTCCCATGTGGGAGGAGCTTGTGCCTATGGTGTTGGACCAGGAGGAGCAGTTTGACAACCATCCACATAAAAGAAGATCAAAAGCCTTGGCTGCCCAGTAGGAAAAACAGTGAAGCAATGACTACAAGGTTAAAGGAAAGTCTTCAGACAAGAAGTCCAAACGCTAATCGGTGATGTGTTGTAATACTGAAAAGAAAGAGTAGAGTGGACACAAACTCAGAATACTTGCTTATAGAATGAAGAAGAAAGAGGTCCTTAAGTAGGCACCTCATACAAGGTCACTGACATCACTGATGACCTCAAAGCTCCACAATCATCTCCTCAATCTGCTCCTAGATTCACTCAATCATCCTATGTGGCTTTTCCACCACCTAACTGTGCTTGTGGGCACCTAACTGTGCCTCTAGCACTCACACATAGAAACATAAGGTGTGCCTGAGGCATACACCTTGAGATATCCCAACAAACCCCCCCTCAAGGAAATGCCTCAGGCTATGTCAAGGATACATCTAGTCTCATAGTTTCTCATGCCATCTCATGGTGGTCAAGGATTAATCTATGGCTAGGTTCTCATGCTAGCAAGGGTTCCCTTGGGTGTAAGGTAAACAGAAAGGGATACAAACAGACCTTCCAATGGTTATCTCTCCTACATGTACATGCACACAATGTCTGTAGGAGGTACCATGGAACAAACCATACACATGGCCTACATCATAAGGTGACCAGAGGTGTTTACAAAACACACAACACACAATAGTTTATTTTCATTCATTTTGGAGGACTATCCAGGCTGAGTACCTTGACATAAAAAGAGTGATCTGGAGCATACATAGAGATGAGTTTAAAATGCATAATCTTCATGGGATGCCTCATCTTGTGGAGGCAAAATATCCATGTCAAGGCAAGGTCTTACCACATGGGCAGTGTCTAGTGCCTTATAAGATGGTACTATGATAGAACAAGTGGATCTGAAAGTCATATCCTTCATGAGAACAATTATCTTGTCATCTCCATAGTTGTGTAGAGAAGCATATCTTAGGTGTCTGACCTTCATCTTTTTCTTGTACTTGGAGTCAAATAAAAATGCCATGAGAGGGTAGATCTCTATAGTTGCTTCCTTTTTGGCAACCATTGTTTTGGCAATCTTCAACAAGGAAGTCAGGTTGGCATTTTCATCCTTTGTAGCATAACAAGACATTGCTTTATGTTTTGGCTTTTCACATATTTTGCATAAGCAAGCCATGAGAGGCTCTAACCCAAGTATTGGGTAGTGTCTTCTCTCTTACAGGGCTTAGAATAACAACTGAAATGCTTCAAAATATAAGCATTTAATGTAGCAAATAGTAGTGACTAGATTTCAAACAATGATGCTTCCTTTTACATGCTTCATAGAAGTGAGTGAAATAAGCACTTTCCAATCAAAACCAGGTCTAGCAAGTCAAAAACAAACTGAATCCACACTTGTACTGAAGTTATTAAAAGCTTCAAAAAACCAGAAATGCTAGAGTAGCATTTTATGTAGCATCATCTTCAAAAACTTGTCCAAAACTGTCAAAACTGAAAAGCTGAACTTGGAGGGCTTGTAGCTCACTCTTCAAAGCAAGGAAAAGAGGGCTTTCTGAAGCAAAAGAAATCTCATATACCAGAGAAGGTCCAGCACAGAGGTTGGACGAAATGGTGCGCACTTTTGCCCGGGAGAGTTGCTACAGGCTGAAACTGAGTTTTGACGATTTCTCCCTCGTTACTGAACCAAATGACTTGAAAAATGGCTCAAAATCTTCGTCTTGAGGTCGCCCATCTACTCCTAAGAGGGCTCAGGCAATGGCGGAGTATGCAGGGAGTATTGAGCAACAGAAGAAATTCGCTGTTTGGAGAATGGCAGCCACCACAGACGTTTTTTCTTCAATTGCTTGCAGGTGGAAGTTCGCCCATACTAGAGGAGTTTCCAGCTCAGAGGGTTTGGGCAATGGCTGTTTGTAGATGGAGAACCAAGCTCTCAAAGATTTTGGGAAGAAAGAGGAAAATGGAGAAGAAGAAGATGAAGAAGAAGATGATGATGTGGCAAAAATGGGCTCAAGGGGGATCAAAGGGCTCTGATACCATGTTGTAATACTGAAAAGAAAGAGTAGAGTGGACACAAACTCAGAATACTTGCTTATAGAATGAAGAAGAAAGAGGTCCTTAAGTAGGCACCTCATACAAGGTCACTGACATCACTGATGACCTCAAAGCTCCACAATCATCTCCTCAATCTGCTCCTAGATTCACTCAATCATCCTATGTGGCTTTTCCACCACCTAACTGTGCTTGTGGGCACCTAACTGTGCCTCTAGCACTCACACATAGAAACATAAGGTGTGCCTGAGGCATACACCTTGAGATATCCCAACATGATGTAATCACTGTTATGAGAAGGGTCACTATAAAAGAAAGTTCCCTCTATGGAGCCACGAGAAGGATACCGGCTCATCAGCACAGCAACCATGACAACCCCAATGTTTGTACACGTGGAGATCATGGTCACAGGAGTTCCATTTTCTTCGGTAGGAGGTCACATTGTTGGTGAGTCTCAAGACTGGGTGTTGTGGGCAGTGATGCTTCTAGGCACATAATACATTCCCGAAATAAGTTCCAAGAGCTTTGGTAGTGCAGTTACTAACCTCTTGGATGGTGAGAAGTAGCGAGTCTTGTCATCAAGAACTAGGCTGCTTGTGGAGCTGCAAATGAGATGGTGTGGCTACGGGGTTTAGTTCAACATCTAGGATCTAAGGGGGGGTGTTAAACATAGTCAGCTCTTGTTTGTACATTAGGGTGTGAGGGCTTTTATGTAGATGTGTAGGGCCAAGAAAGGTGTAATTTATTCAATTAGTTTGGGAGTTGTGTCGAGGGCACTTTGCCAAGGAGTAGGTTTGTTAAGGGCAAGGTACAACAGAGGATAGTTCCATTCCTTGTAGGGGTGCCACTAGAAAGTCTCCTGTATCCTTGTAGGGTTTGATTAAGATTTCAAGATTCTTGACTTCTCTAGTGCAATTGTATTTTGTTTTGGTAAAAGCAGCTTTGACCTTATAGTTAGATGGGAAAGACTCTAGGTTTAGCTTTGGTAAGGCTCTTTTTGAAATGAAATCTTGTGTACTACCATCGTCATGCAGAATAACAACCTCTTTGCCACCATTAATGAAACCTTTCATCTTTAAAAGAGCATGACAATTATACTTACCTCCCTCTTGCTTGGCTGCTTCATTGTCAATCATGTGCACTTTTGCCATCGGGGTCTTCTTTCTTTTGGGACACTCAGTGGCCATGTGTCCCACCTTGTTGCACTTAAAACACCTTATTTCTTTCTTTGGAAAATTTCCACCGTTCGGCTTCGAAGAAGAATCTGTCTTCTGTGGAATAAACCCATTTTTAGATTTAAAGAAGGGCTTTTTATCGAATCTCTTTTTCTTGTGGAAGAGTACATGTCGTTCCAATCCTTCCCTTCCTTTGGGATCCCATCCTTTCTCTCACAATTCATTGCAAGAGAAATCGCAGAGTTCAGTGAGCGAGGATGAAACATGTTAATCTCGGCTCTCAACTTAGATTTTAGACCTACCACATACTTCCTGCGTTGATCTCGCTCATTAACTTTCTCTAAGGACTATAATTGGATCAATGTTTGCCAAAATCTATCGGTATATGTGGAGATCGTTTCTTTATCAAACTGCCTGAAAGTATCCCACTCTTGTCTAGCTTTTGCTTTGAAATGTGAGGGAAGGAAATCTCTCTTGATGAGCTTTTGAAAGGACTTCCAAGATTTTGGTCACCTTTTACTGTGCTTAGTGCTGTTCCACCAAAGTGCAGCACTCTCTACTAAATGATTTACAGCACATTTAATCTTATCTTTTTCAGAGAATTTCTCCCCTGAAAAATAATCATCTAGCTGACTGCAAGACAGTGTGTGCTTCTTTCTTTCCATCTAAATTTTGAAATGAGAAAGATTTTCTACTTATCTTACTCTCCTTCCTCGAATTTTGTGCTCTCAGTGTGGCTTTGACTGTCTTGATTATAGGGTCATCATCTGAATCATCGTCGGATGACTCATCCGGATGACTCATCATCAGATGAATGCCCCTTCCTTTTCTTACCATTAATTTTCTTTTCCAATCTCTCCCTATGCTCACGCTCATCGGCCAACTGTGCCTAAAGTACGTCTAACTACTCTTGAAGCATGGGTGGTTGTGGCTGAGGCGCCATGATAATGCGATAAATATAAATAAAGCAGAGCAGAGAAAAATAAGGATACTAAGTGTATGAAAAAGTGTGATTCGAGTGTATGGTAAGAAATGGATGGCAGAAGATACTAAGTATGAAAAATAAAGCAAAATAAATCACTCATCTCGCTCTTTGATCGGAGGTAGAAAGGACTAGAGTGGGAGATATGTGACCAATGATGTCGCTCGTAGTCATCTTTGCACTCGACTGATCTCCAATTAATTGCTAAGTGATTCATGGTTCCAATCGCCTTCTTGATTCAAGTGTCCTCAGATTTTACTTTGCTCTCTCTTTTTCTTTATATGCCTGTGCTGGTTGATGGAGTGGCCTCGCACTTTGGGTGTTGCATGTTACTAAAATGTTGCCTTTTGAGAGATCCCCTTTAAGGTTCTTTTGTGATCCTTTGATTCCCTTAGGAGGGTTTTTTTTTAAAACTTCTCTTTTTTTTAAATAAATAAATAAAATAACAATGAGGCCTTTGAGCCTTATATCTTGCTCAATCGCGATGTTGATTGCTGTCCTCAGAGTCACGAAGATTTAGTGAATTTAGTGTAGGAGTTTTGGTGCATTGAATCACGATGACTGGCTGCACGGTAGCACAAATTCTAGAGTCTAAAACATAGTGCACAGTGCATGCGAGTCGCGAGGTGTTTTGGAGCCCGTGATGGCAGAGTTCCCCGTGCATCCATGAAGGCTATCTGTTGTAGGACTTCAGTGATGATGGCGGCGGTGGCTTGCAGAGACTGCTTCTCCCAAAAGCGGCGACACGGAGTCTGTTCTTCGATGCTGTGGACTGTCACGAGTGCATGGGCAGAGTGAGAGAGCGACTCTCAAGGTCTCTCGACTGCTGTCCTCTGCTTTCGGCAGCCACTCGTGAGGCAGAGGAGTTATAGGGCCTGAAGGGCATTAGCTGAATAGAGAGAATAGAGATGGGTCGAGACTCGATGTCAGATGACTCAATAGACTCGGGCATCGATGCAGACTAGCACATGGAACGAGATGCAAGCTCAATTAGACTCCGAGGTACTTCCACGTTCACAGTGGTAGCTGCTCCAAGGCTAAGACCCTAGGTAGAGAGGAGTTACTAAAGACATGGCCGACAAGACTTTGTTGGCCCCTAAAATACATGTGCGGCCAATCTTCCTTTCAGATTCTTTTCCCATGATTTCACGAGCCCATGTGATAGAGCTAGCCATCAATCAATTGATCTGGGGTTGTGTCCTTAATAAGTTTCTTAGCCCGATCTTTATTAAGGGCCTTATCCTAAAGGAATCCATTGACTAAGAAGTGTCCGTGAGCCCATTCCGAGACTAGATTGATAAGGAATAGCAAGGCATTCAGAAGATCATCTTCCGCTTCTGTGGGCCGGTTCTTTGTTGGGAATGCGAGGCATGTGGTCAGCCATGAAATGTGTACATCCTTTCCTTATAGTGACGGTGGTGAAATCAAAATTTGAGAGGATGAGCATCTATCATGTGATGCACCTTGTCATACATGGTTTATTGACCAAGTAGAGAAGGGCCCGATGATTGAGGGTCACACAATTCAAAAAGTTCTTGTATAACCGTGCAAGAGCTACCACTAAAGTTTTATTCACAACACACTTGCCTTCCTTAAATGGACTCTCTATATCTAGAAATAGGCATTGTGCATCAAATGCAATGGTTCCTATGCTCATTGGCATGGATGCTTTTATTGAAGGTATACATATATATTAATATAAAATCTTGGAGAAAGTTCATCGAGACATATTTTTTAGTTTCACAATATCGATAGCATATAGCACATTTTTGTACATTTTCTTTTGAATTTATAAGTAAAGTATATGTAAGTTGTGATAAAGGATCACACTCCATTGTAGCAAAAAGGAGGACGGAGTGCTTACGAAGCCCATCGTCATGGTGGTAAGGTTGAGGATAGCACGATTGAAAATGCTTTCTTGGAATTACAAGGGACACATGGAGGAATTATAGGGGTTATCCATGAAAACGTGAGGAAAGGAGTTGGTCTTAGTGGCGTATATGAAAATGCTGAAATTATCTCTCTTGCTAAAACATATGCTATGACTTTGTTACCCACTTTCTATGACTACCAGGTACAAGACTTTGAGGGTCAAGTCTGTATCATAAGAAATTGGGGAATAGAATAAGTGTATGTAGAGATGACCCCTTCAAACACTACATTTGGATAAAAGTTACAAATAATACAAGGGATATCTATATTTCTAATTGCTACATCGCACACAAGGGCCTATATAGAAGCAAGCAGTGGTGTTGATCATAGGAGATTTAAAATGCTAAAATAAAAAATATGTAGCTCAAACCAGTTTGCATTTTACCATTTCAGGAGGATCTTGCACCACCATCTAGGCTTTTGTGTAGCTCTATTGGCAAAACAATTAGTTCCTTCACAAAAAGGCTCTATGAGAAGCTAGAAAGTGCAAGGTTGTTAATCTTAACGGGGGCACAAGGTTTTCTAGGCACTGAGATAGTAACAAGTCAGTGAGCAACATTCTGAAGTGGTAACATCCTTGGTGTTTGTAGATCTAACAGATTCATATCACAGACCATCCTTGGTGCATTGAGATAGTAAAAAGTCAGTTAGCAACATGCTGAAGTAGTTACATCCTTGGTGCACTAAGCTAGTAACAAGTTAGTTAGCAACATGCTAAAGTAGTTACATCCTTGGTGTTTGCAGATCTCACTGAATCATGACATAGACCAATATATGTGCAAATTATACTAGCAAGTGCTATGGTTAAGGACACTAAAAACCAAGCAAGGAGAGATTGGGCCTTCAAGATACATAAAGATAAAGTCAAATAGTGTGCAAACTCCCTTGAAAACTAACACTAAAAATGGGTATTAACATGGAGAATGGCAAAAGACCCATGAAAGTAGAAGGGGAATTATAACCCTTGTATTTGGAACTAACAAAATAGGAAAGAACCATCTATCAAAGTTCCCTTCTTGTAATGATTGGTTGACACTGAATGCGAAAATGCTCATTGATGACTTTGAGACATGCTAGAGGGAAAGGAGGAAAAAATTACAGCCAAAAGGAGATACAACACCCTTTTAAGGAAGAAGCGTAGATGCAAAGATGTGCAAGAGGAGAAAGATGATGAGGTCTTTTATGCAAAAAACCCAAAGAAAGCATGGATGCTATTCAAACGGGAAAAAGAGAAGGTTGTTGGCATTTTTTCAAAGAAGACATGCTCACAGAAAGCTTGGAAGCAAGTCAGAGGAAAAAAAGAGGAGGTTGTTGACAATTTCTCAAAGGAAGGCATGTTCAACTATGTGCTGACATTATAAAATGATGAGGTCTCTTATACAATTACAATTTCTCAAAGGAAGGCATGTTCAACTATGTGCTAACATTATACAATGATGAGGTCTCGTATGCAAAAAACCCAAATATGCCCAAACAAATACAAATGGATTTCTCACATGAGGAAGTCGGTAGCCTATCTATAGATGAGGTAAAGGATGGATTTAACTTTTAGCAAATGGAAAGGTAGCAGATACTCTCCATATGTCATCGGAATGTATCAAATGGACTAGCCCATTCACGAGAGTGCATTTGGATGCTACTTAACCAAGTATATTTCCTATAGATGAGGTCAAGGAGGATTGAACTTTTCCGCAAATGGAAAGGGGAGAGATACTCTCCACATATCATGTGAACATATCAAAGGGAGAGAACGTACCCATATGCTACTTAAGCAACTATGATGGCTTTCCTAAAGAGTGGCAAGACATTGAAGATGTACAACGCTTCACACTCACATGTCTAAGACGCTAGAGTGCACTTCCTAGCGTTGATTAACCACCAATAAACCAATCTATCTCAACTTCTGGAGATCAGCCATAGAAATCCCGATCTCCTAGGTTGAGCATTGACAAAATGCATAAGCACAGAGCCCTCTGATCACTCAGAAACAAACGTGATGTGCAACCTTCGACTCTTGAGGAGATCACCACATAATGAAGATGTAGACTACAATATTGGGCTAACTTGTGAATGATTCAGTATGTGTGGTCACACAAACCACACCTCGCGACGCCCAAATCCTGAACTGATAATGGCTCCTCGTATTGTGCCACTCTCATAGCTAAATCAATGAAGAGTAGCAGGATCCGCAAACGTGAATCAATGAAAAGTAGGAAACAGAAATGTTCTCTCCAAATTCCTAAACGGCTCGACGCACGCAGGAAAAGTGTCTCGTAAAATAATAGCTGGAGGTATCCAACAAGGCCGACCTCATCTCTTGGAAAAACAACAGCTATGTAGCAAACAGTTATACGCCATGACCCACAGACAGACGGATGGCGACTCACAAGATTGCATGAATTTGCGCCTTTTGGTGAACTCAGACCGATTGAGCATACGAAACGAGCTCCGATCTGAGTAATCTTTAGGCGCCACGGAAAAAAACATCACAAGAGTCACGCAAATTTTCAAAAGAAGCACATCCGCACACACAAATGCAAAGCCAAGAAACACAACATCCTCGCAGGACAAGCAGACTCACAAACACCCCAATCCATTGATCTAACGTCCTCTCGAGTGCAGGATCTTTGCCCAAATTCAGCAATTTCTCTGCAGAAACACATTTGCACCACACAAGCCTAGAATCAAACAATCCTGGATTACTATCACAAGACAGGTTTCCACAAAGTGTGCTCACCACGTTGTAGGTTACTACAGCTTCTGCACCAGGAAAGTGCGCAGTGCCTCCATTCCACAAGCTCACGATGTTGAAGGGAAGGGGCGCTTTTCTGTGAATGTTTGTGGGTTGGCTCTGAATTATACACGGGACGTCCAGCAACCTTTACACCTCGGTTGGATGGGACCCTGTTTGAAAAAAATCGCATTAGTTGATTAGCCGTGGGGGGCAGCGGGGGTAAGGAGTGTGAGAGTGGTGGGTGCCGGGCCACATGCATGTGACACTTGGACATGCAGATGTCACCATGCATGTTGCCACACGTCACATGCATGCGGCTCCCTCTCCATATATTTGCATGTGCGTTCTGGTAGGGCAATGTGTTGTCAAGCTTGTTCCATTGTGGCCCATTTATTTGCCTCATCGCCTCTCCATGCGATGATAGTGGAGTACGATGGGCTGGAGGAGGTCGATATACTCGGTTGTCTGGAGAGTTTTGTTCCGTGAAGCCGATGTTGGGCGGAATGAAAGGGAAAAGGATGGCAAGGATGCGCGGCTCTGCGATGGGTGAGGAGGCCAAAGGTGATGGAGAGCAAAAAGGAGATTTTGATGGAGCAATGGCATGTGGCACACATGAGTTTCGAGAGTAAGATTCGATTGATGGAATAGTAGAGTGATAAAGTCGTTTAGGTGCTCATGTTTTTGTTATTCTGTGTTGCAGGTTTAAGATTTAGTAGGGCAGGCCTTGTAAGAGTGGTTCGAAGAAAAAATTGAGAGGAAGCACTATCTATTCACAACAACTTGGTTTATGTAGATCATCTTTGATTAACCAATACTAGTGAAAAAGAAAAAGCATATTGGACAAACAAGATGTTGTGTTTCCTATTGTCCAAAATGTAGAAATGGTATGTGCACTATACTTTCTTGAACTCCTTGGAGTGAGCATGTAGTCTAGTATCGATCAAATATTCAGGAAGATGCCTATAGGTGATGTGCATTAAAATTGTTATTTGCTTATTATACCATGGGCACTTTCTTAGTTGCTTGCTATGCCAATATGCACTAAAATTATTATTTGATTGCTATATCAATATGCACTTTGTATTTCATCTTGTTCTTCCAATGCAATATAAATTCAATATTGTCCAAAATTTTGTGTTTCCTATTGTCCAAAATGTAGAAATGGTATGTGCACTATACTTTCTTGAACTCCTTGGAGTGAGCATGTAGTCTAGTATTTAGGTAGATGCCTGTAGGTGATGTGCACTAAAATTGTTCTTTGCTTATTATACCATGTGCACTTTCTTACTTGCTTGCTATGCCAATATGCACTAAAATTATTATTTGATTGCTATATCAATATGCACTTTGTATTTCATCTTGTTCTTCCAATGCAATATAAATTCAATTATGTTTGACCTAGAAACCCATTTATAACAACTAATATTCTTTGAAAATGTCAGTACCAACATTACTAGTGTTCAACTTTTTTTTTTTTAAAGAAAAAAGTATATGATCTTTTATTAAGTAATTACTTTGTACATCAAAAAACGGCTCCTCATTTTAGGAGAACATCAGAAATAGCTTGTAACCTGGGTACATCCAGAAGGTAGGCATAAAAAATCTATCAAGTACTTGAAAACGGTCCTTTATCTAAAGAGAGAGCAGCCCACTTCTAGGACTTGTCTTCCATAGCAATGAGACAATTAGCTGAAGTACCAAAATTCTTGAACATCTAGGAGTGAGAGTCCAAATAGTATCTTTTGATGTGCTCATACAAATCATCATTCAACTTGTCATGCTCTTGATTATACCTGGCTATCAACTCATCCAGTCTTTCCCTTTCCTGTCCCACCAAGGCATAAAGAGACCATTGGTATTAGTAACAATATCATTAAACTAAAAATTGTTCCTAGAGACCCATATAGGCCACAACAATGAATGTTTTATAGCTTGAGTCTAATTATCAAGTTTGGTTCTGGAAGAGTCATCAAGAAGTATAGATTTCCAGTTCAACAGCTTTCTTGAGTTCAATTATGTTGTTTGGTTATGGAAGAGTCATCAAGTAAGATAAGTTTCCAGTTCAACGGCTCTCTTGTGACCATCTAAATAAATTTCCAAACCTTTATGGCATGTAGAAAAACAATAAATAAATGGAAAACATCTTCAATAGAACCTGAGAAGCTTCTACACTTGCCATCCCCATTGTCAATCCTCAAACTCCTTTATGAAGAACAAGCTAAGCCAAGGTGGCCATTTTCTGAGGCACACTCTTAATCCAAATGGTTCTAAACCTTGCCTTCCAAGTTTCTCTAATGTCCTAAGTTTCCATCTGCTGTTCAATGTTCTAAAAATCTCTTTATGTTAGAAGATGGGCTAGCTATAGGGAGCAGATAGGTACTACCAACCCATGTGAATTCTCTCGACAGAACCAAGTGGCTACCTCCCCTCTACTGTGCTTCCTTATCAAAGACTTATCCTACTAAGTACCAAGTTCTGACACTAATTATTGAGCAAGAATTCTCTTCTAAAATTTATCATGGCTTTTAATATCCATGTTGCAAAAAGCTTCCTAGCTGCCATGGCAATATTCACAACTCCTAAGCCTCCTTATTTGGGAGTGATGTAATAGTCACATCTTACTTTGGATATCCTAGGATTACCCCTCCAAGGAAAGACCTACAAGCTTTGATAAATTTATCCAATCCTACTTTGGAAGGAGCCAAGAATAGAGACATGATATATACAGTGGTTAAGCACCATTCTTCTACAGTACAAGATTTGGCTTGATATCCCCTCCACTTGTCAATATTTTTTTGAAACTTGTCCAAGAACTAGTCTCCATCTTTTCTTCATGGTGATGTTGAAACCCATAGGTATGCCTACCAGTCTACAAACTATGCCTTTGTTCATTCTATTACAACCTAACTCTTTCAAAATCTCCAGAGTAATGTAGCCTATCTTAGAATGCTTTATCCTAGAGCCAGAGGCTTGGAAAAAAACATCTAGGCATCTCATAGTCATTTCAATGTCTTGAGAAGAGTTGCAGGGGGTAAGGGTAGTGTCAGCAACAAATTGCTAGCAAATTAATTGGCCAGACTTTAGTTCTATACCCCTTAGTTTACCCTCCTTGACCTGATTTCTTAACAGCCATCCAATGGCATCAATAGCTATGGCAAAAATAAGTGGGGCTAGGGGACAACCTTTTTTGATTGACCTTTTCAGAGGGAAGAACTGAATCATATCACCATTAACACACACTTTAGATGAAGCATTAGTGAGGAGGAGCTTTACATATGAGACAAAAAGTGGACCAAGTCCCTTGTCTTCATGAGATTGAATGAGAAATTCCTAGTCCAATCTCTCATATGCTTTATCAAAAATCTACTTTGAGAAAGCATATGTCATGTTTGGTTCCCTTAGCATATTCACATCCCTCCCATATATTCATGACTATTTCCATCACATCTTTGCCTTTGATAAACCCTTCCTACTCCTATAGTATCCATGCATCCATTTTTCTTTGAATTCCGAGTGCAATAGCTTTATGATCCCACTGTTAACATGTCCTAGTAGCTGTCCATCTCTTATGCTTTCTTGCCATACCTGAAGTAGATAAGGATCAATCACCTCCTAAGAGGCCTTGTTAAACTCCACTAGGAGACCATCTTCCCTTGTAGTCTTGCCATCAGACATAACAAAAATAGATTCTTTTATTTCCTTTGATGTAAGAGGTCTCTTAAGAAAGACAAAGTCTAATCCTTGTATGGTCTTCTCTCTGACCTCCTAACACAGAGTTTTGGCTCTCAAAACTTCCTCATCAAGAACCACATAGGAAGAAAGTAACATTTGGAAATGTTGGGCAATTATCTCAATGTTCTCATCAATATTACTAGCGAGGTTTTGTTTACTTTTTTCAAAAGGGGGATTTCCTCATTGGCCCTCTTTCTTCTAGTGAGTTTAAAGGTTTCTGGCCTATTCATTTTCCTAGCCCACCAATCTCTGAAATAAAATTTTGGAGTCATTCAATCTCAGTTGCTCTTCTCTCTTGAGTTCTCTTCTAGCATTTAATAGTGCTTCCTGGTCTACAGTGTTCCCTTCATGATTACCAGCCCGCCGTCTAGGGTGGCGCCTAAGATTCCACTGTGATAGCTTGCAACTAATATGGATGGAACCCCGAGCTCCAGTCACCATGGTGGCTCGAACTTTATAATATATATAAGGTCCATGGCATTTGGCATTTTACTATGTTGCTCTGATTTGCCCATGCTCTGCTACTTTTCTCCACATGCTCTGCTACTTTGCTCCACACCCCTCCTCTAGCTCTTTTCTGCCCCTGCTCTACTTTGCACCATGCTCCCTCCTCCAACTCTCATCACTCATCTGCTCCCTACTACCACCCCCCCTCGATGCTCTGTGATCCCAATGTTATATTCCTTCTCATGTGTTGTACTCATTTGGAGTAGAAATGCTAGCACTAGTGGAGAACCTTAGTTCCCTCAGTTGATTCCCCACACATTTGCATGTCATCACCGTAGATGACATGCTCACAGAGGGCCTCTTTATGGCTGTGCTATATGGGTTCCCCCTAGATCTCAACGAAGGCCTCAGTATTTTCAAAGTAGAGTACTCTCAACTTGTTGGGGGGGCCGTAATCGGAGTCCTGGCAATGTGCATGATCTTCGGCCTCTCTATCATATCCTCGTTTGGCTCCCTAAATTTTTTAAATACAATAAGCTAGACTGGTGGAAAACTGAGTTCTATAGATTCCCTCTTGCTTGGACGAGGCTCTTAGCATTGGCATGAAGTAATCTTTTGGCCTCTAAGGCTCTCAACGATCTTTTGGCTCACTGGATGTAATGTTTTGGTCTCTTAGGCAATTATGTAATCTCTTTTTGTTCAATTTGAGGCTCTCAGTATGCACTGTTGTTAACTTTATATATTGAATGGTTATGGCTGCTACCTGTAATCTTTTGGCCTTTAAGGCTCTTAGCAATTGCCGAGTTTTTATAAATGTAAGATCCTCTGTTCAATTTTTGCTCGTTATAAGTTGATAATTTTTATATAACCTATTATTGGACATAGATGTACATTGTAATCTCTTTTGCTCAATTTTCACTCGATAAATTGTACTTTTGACCTCATTTATATTTATTGCAACAAGGACTAAAATACGAAGAAAGAAGGACTATAATTTCCTTGGTTTATGACCAAAATAGCGCTAAAATAACTCCAACAACCCCACCATTTGTGGTTGCATGGGGATACATCGAGAAAAATACAATTAAACTCTCTGACAATGTAATTGATGATATGGCCCTTGAAGGGTCCCCTCTAGGGGCAAGGCCCATATCGACGTGCATTATACAATATCGAGGATGCCATTGGATAAAAATGGCATGTCAATATGGCCCTTGCCTCTAAAGGGGACCCCTCAAGGGCCATATTGTTAATTGCATTCTGCTTGGTTGCACAACGGAATTCATTTTCCTTGGTACACAAATATATAACTCAAAGAACTAGCACGGGGGCTTTCATAGATCTCCTTCTATTTGCCAGCATGCTGGTCATCATAGACCTCCTCCTATAATATGTAAAAATAGGGAACGGAGCTATAACTCCAAGAACTAACACGGTGGCATCTCAAACACAACCTTGAATTCTGGGTGATGACAGGTCGTCAGCAAGCCAGAGACTGCGATGCTCAAAATGATAGATTGTGTCTCATTATTATGCAAAAAATAGCACAGTGGTCTCTCCAAACCAACCTATGATTTGCATGGGCTATGGGCAAAGATGGAGCAAAAGGTTGCATGATGATAGGTGGTCAAGCCAGAGACTGCAGTGTGACGGTGTTTAGAATGATAGATTACATCTAATTATTATGCCAAGAACTAGTGCGGTGGTCTCTCCAAGCCAACCTTCAATTTTAATGAATTGCATGGGTGCGGTGCCCAGTGACAGGTGGCAAAGCTGTAGCAAAAGGCTGCGTGATGATAATTGATCAAGCAGTGTAGGCCAGAGACTGTGCTATGCAAAGCAGTGCAGAGATGCCATGTGTCGAGCTATGTGGTGTTCAAAACAAATAGATTGCATCTCATTATTATGCCAGCGTGCCTTCATGACATCTAGAAAATTTTCGACGAGTGCGCAGGTCTACGCAAAATTCAAATACTCACCCAGGAGCACTTTGCGTCACGGCCCCAAAATGGTCCCGAAAATAGTTTTGCGATTGGCTACACCCAAGCATACGTTGACCTAGAAGCAAACTAACCAACTTTTCCCTTTTGATTATCTTACTACTTATGAAGTTGTGGCCTCTAGGTCTTAAGCAAATTGATAATCAATGTTTAAAAAACACTAATAATTATTTTCAATTTAAGGTAATAGGGGTGGTTGCACGCTAAGGGTGTCATGCCTGGATTCTGTGGACCCCCCCCCAACCTGTTGGATGTGCAACAGGTTGGTTGGAACCCCAACCTATTCCCCAACCTGTTGCATGTGCAACAGGTTGGGGGGGGTCCAGGGAATTCGAGCATGATACCCTTAGAGTGCAACCACTCCTATTACCTTAAATTGAAAATAAGTATTAGTGTTTAGGGTTTAGGGCTTAGGGTTAGGCTTTAGGGTTTAGGATTTAGGATTCAAGGTTTAGGTTGGGGTACAAATCAATATATTTTGTATGTTGATTTCAAGTGTGAGATCAGTTGGGCTTTTTTACAGTTGCTAATGCTTTTTTTTTGAAATTGTTATAGGTATTTACCGTAACAGAGAGTTTAGAGGTGGTGTTATACGAGAAGAATGAAGGCGTAGGCTTTGGACAAATACATAGTCTTGATCCTAAGAATGTGTGTCATTTTCAACGTTGTGGTGAGAGAAGATGGGTAATGATAATCACCAACATGCGAAGTTCTACGGTGCATTAAAAATATCCACATGGAGACTTTGAAACATTGGGTGATATCTTACAATGTGACTTTTTTCATATGCAAGCATATAGAGTCTTTGAGACCGAGATGAAATCATTCCTAAGATATACTTTCAAGATATCAAAAAAACTTGAGAGCTTTTATTGAGGGGGAAAAAGTTGAGATGTTGTCTTGCTCAGGAGAAGTTTTAGCACTTGGCATATTTAAGGTCTATGCTTAGAATCTTCTTTGTATGGTGGAGGTAATTAAGCTGACTAATGAAGAGATCATTCAAAATGCAATGGATAATATGTCACATCCTAGAGGTCCTTAATATTACATCTCATCTTCAGTTTCATAACATTGTCAAATGGGGGTTGGCTTTGAAATAAAATTTACCTATTAAGAAAGTTTCCTTCAATGTGGTGGAAGATATAGGAAAGTATTATGAGAAGAAAAGAATTGCACAAACACGCTCGAAATTAAGAAATCATGGTAGCTCTAAAGACTACCATAGTGGCATGATTTCACATATTGAGGACATTATAATAAGTGATGTTGATGCAAGAGAGGTTGCAAGTGACTCCAATATGCTCATTGATATAGAGGACATATCTTGTGTTGCAAGTGACTCGAACATGCTCACTGGTATAGAAGACTTGTCTTGTATTGCAAGCGACTCAAACATGCTCACAGTCTGATTTAGCATGGTAAGGAGCTCAAGAAAGCAAACGAAGTTCACAGTGTCCTGGTAAGAGGACCAATGTTGCTTTCCTTTTTCGAGTTTGGGAGCAAATCTCTACAGGTAGCATAGTCAAAAGTGCAAGAGTGCACTGTCTTAGATTGAGACGCCCTTCGTGGTGTGGCGAGAGGGTAGTATATTTGGGGCCCATTTTGAAGGCAGAAGTTCTTCGCAGGCACTCAGAAAAAGGACCTGTTTTTGCTGTGCGACCACTGCTCTGCAAGTTGGTGAAAAGTTACCACAGAAATTGCATCGTATGCCTGTGCACAGAGATATTGGGAGTTACAGAATCATCCTTATTGCCTGTTCATGGAAAATCGTCACTAGGAAGTGACTGTGCGGTCAAATACCACTTTCGTCAGTTTTGCAAATTTTCCTGTGTGAGGCAGAAGCTGTGTTTTTTGCAGTGACAGAATTTTTTGCAGTGTTCTGTAATGGCGTCTGATTCTCTTTCACAGATTGTCACTGAAAAGCTTGACAAGAACAACTTCCAAGCATGGAAGTTTAGAATGATGCATTTCCTTATGGGAAAAGGCTATTGGGAGTTCATTACAGGAAATGAAGAAGAACCAATTCTTCCTAATGTTCCCAATCAACAAGAAATGCAGGCATTTAAAGGATGGCATGAGAGAGCCAGAAAAGTTATGTACTGGCTGTCTATTAGTATTTCAGATTCTATGATTGTGCATATTTAGGATGCAAGTACGCCAAAGGAGGCATGGGATACTTTGGCAAAAATGTACATCACAAATACGCAAGCCAAGAAAATGCAGCTCAAGCAGGAGTTGCACAATGTGCTGAGAGAAAATATGAGCATCAATGACTACCACATGAAGGTGAAGAAAATTGCAAATGCACTTGCTTCCATTGGGTCACCAGTGGAAGATGATGATTTAGTTTCTGTGACCTTGAATGGTCTAGGAAAGGATTATGCACAGTTCCGGACATCCATTGCCGTCCGTGAAAATTTCCTGATTTTGAGGAGTTTTTTGCTCTTCTTATTTCTGAAGAGCAGAGAAATGGTGGTGCATCTTCTTCAGGAGGAACTTCAAAAGAAACTGTCTTCTACTCAAATGCTGGAAGAGGTAGAGGCAGAGGTAGAGGAGGCCGATTTGGAGGCCGCGGTAGAAATCAGAATATGCAACAAACTCAAGAAAACGAGTCATATGGAGGAGGACGTGGTAACTCTAGAGGCAAGGGGAGCCAAAGAGGCCGTGGTGGATGGCAGAGAGGTCAAAATGCAAACAGCAATGTTGAATGCTAATATTGTGGTAAAATGGGTCATATGGCTAAAGACTGCTACAAAAAGCAGAATGACATCATGAATGGAAAATTGCAGCAGGGTGATGACAGAAATGAGCATCTGTTTATGGTGCAGCACATGACCAATTCTGTGACAAGTGCATAAGAAGGCAATGATGTGTGGTATGTTGACTCAGGTGCATCAAACCACATGACAGGTCATGCAGAATGGATGTAGGATGCAAGGAAAATGGAAAGACCAGGATTTGTGGAGACTGGTGATGATACTGCACATCCTATTGTGCAAATTGGTAAAATTCCTTTGTCTATGCAGGATGGAAAAAGAAATACCTGTCTGATGTATTTCATGTCCCGAACATCACCAAGAACCTAGTTTCTGTTGGTCAAATGGTTGAGCAGGGCTTGCAGCTCAGATTTAATCCTCATGGATGCTTTGTTGAGGATATGAAAAATAATGGTCGCTTAATAGCAAAAGGAAAGAAGAAGGGAAGGATGTTTACGTTGGATGCAGACATGCCTGAATTGAGTGCAGCAATGTTTGCACATGGGACCGGTGTAGTTGTAGATATTGATATCTGGCATAAATGCATTGGTCATGTTAATGTACATCGACTTAAATCAATGCAGGCCCAAAATATTATTGTAGGATTGCCTAAATTTAAGGTTGCAGAAATGCATAAGGTATGTGAAGCCTGTCAATTTGGAAAACAAGCAAGCAAACCATTTCCTAGGCATGTTGAAGAGAGTAAGAAGCCATTGGAATTAATCCACTCTGATGTGTGGACTACTAAAGCTGCATCTATTGGAGGTTGTCATTATTTTGTCACTTTTATTGATGACTACAGTAGAAAAGTTTGGGTGTATTTTATGAAAAAGAAAAGTGAAGTGTTTGGGCATTTCAAAGCTTTTAAAGCTATGGTTGAAAAAGAAACAAGCCTGCAAATAAAATGCCTAAGGTCAGATGGAGAGGGAGAGTACCTCTCAAATGAATTTGCAAGGTTCCTACAGGAGCATGCCATAAAGCAGCAATATTCATGCAGTCATACCCCACAACAAAATGGACTTGCTGAAAGGAAAAACAGGCATATTGGAGAGGTATCTCGGTCCATGCTAAATGAAAAAGACTTACAAGATTATTATTGGGCTGAAGCAGTTGCTACAACAGTTTACATAATGAATAGGACTCCCACTACAGCAATACATGGCATGACGCCAGAGGAGATGTATACTGGTAGGAAACCAGATATTTCTCATTTGAAAATTTTTGGTTGCATTGCCTATGTTCATGTGCCAGATGAGTTGAGGTCCAAGTTGGATCCAAAAGCTGAGAAGTGCATATTTATTGGTTATTCTCTATAGCAGAAAGGGTAAAGATGCTATAACCCTTCTACTCATAAGTTTACAGTGAGCAGAGATGTTGTTTTTGATGAGATGAGCAGCTGGTATAAACTAGTAAATGTGATGATTGATGTAGATGCACAAAATGGTAATGCTGCACAGAATTCATAGCAGCAATCACAAAATATTAGTGGACCTACAGTGTCCTCTAGCAGTGGTTCACATACTTTGCCATGGATAGGCAGATTGAGATCAAGAGAATCTCCTCAAAGCAATGCAGATAGTGGTACACAGGTATCATGAAAAGGAAAAGAGAAGGTAGATCAGCCCATGTTTGATGTGAATGCACGTCACTCTTATGTGGATGGTGAATCCAGTGGCTCAGAATAGAGTATTGATGATGAGTTGGGTATTCCTTTTGTTGTTACACTTGGAGTAAGGAAGACCAGGGATGTCTTGAGAGCACCTAGAAGTGAGCCTATTTTGTGCAGGTCTACAGAGCTAGATATCCTATGGATAGGCTGAAATATGATGGATTTATAGCCATTCACTATGCCTATATGGTCAAAGTGATACATGAACCAGAACCCACTTCTTTTGAGCAAGCCATGGGAAAAGAAAAATGGGAGAAAGCCATGGATGAAGAAATGGATGCCTTGGAAGCAAATGCTACATGGGAATTGGTGCCTTTGCCTAAAGACAAGAATGCAATCGGCTGTAAGTGGGTTTATAAGGTCAAGCACAATGCAAATGGTTCTGTGAATAGATACAAGGCAAGATTAGTTGTCGAGGGGTATGCACAGACATATGGCATTGATTATGAAGAAACATTTAGTCCAATTGCAAGGATGGCAACCGTAAGAGCAGTCATTGCTATGGCTACATCAAACGGATGGTCTTTAAATCAGAAGGATGTAAAGAATGCCTTCTTGCATGGTGATTCGCAAGAACAGGTCTTTATGGAGCAGCCACCGGGCTATGTTCATGCTGTTTGCAGGTTGAAGAAAGCCTTGTATGGCTTGAAGCAAGCACCTAGAGCATGGTCTGACAAGATAGGTCAGTATCTTGTCACTATTGGCTTTCAGATTTCCAAGGCAGATTTCACTTTATGTGAGAAAAACAGAGAAAGGTATTATGATGCTTGTTATTTATGTTGATGATTTGATCATCACAGTTGATAGTGATGAAGATATCCTTCATGTGAAAATGTTGTTGAAGCAGAAGTTTGAGATGAAGGATTTGGGAGAGCTGCGTTATTTCTTGGGCATTGAGGTGATTAGATCACCAAGTGGGATACAGCTCTTATAGAGGCAGTGGATTGGACATGTTGTCCAAATATGGGATGACAGGCTATAAGCCTATTTCAGTTCCTTTGGAGCAAAATGTGAAGCTGAGCGTAGATGTAGGTGAGCTTCTGGAAGACCCTACTATTATAAACGCATAGTAGGAAGTTTGATTTATATGACTATTACCAGGCCAGATTTGAGCTATGATGTTGGATTGGTAAGTCAATTTATGCAGGCTCCAAGGAAACCACATTTGGATGCAGCTAGACGCGTGCTCAAGTATGTGAAGTCCACATTGCAGTATGGACTATTTTAAGAGACTAGGGTTCAAATACAGTTGCATGGATACACTGATGCTGATTGGGTTGGTAGTATTTCTGATAGATGATATACCAGTGGATATGTGTTCTCTTTTGGGAGTGCTGCAGTCACTTGGAGTAGCAAGAAACAGACTATAGTTTCCTTGTCGAGCACAGAGGCTGAGTGCAGGGGTGCAGCAATGGCTGCATGTGAGGTAGCTTGGTTGCATAAGCTACTCTATGATATGCATCAGTCTACAGATGGGCCAGTTGTCATTTATTGTGACAATGTGAGTAGTATACACTTGGTAAATAACCTAGTCTATCATGCTAGAACAAAGCACATTGAGGTGCATTATCACTATGTGCGGGAGAAGGTTTTACTAAGTCTGATTGATCTAGTTTATGTCAGAACAGAGGATCAGGTAGCTAACATATTCATGAAGGCATTGGGCGCAGAGAAGCTGCGCAAGTTCAGAGACCTGCTTGGTGTGCAAGAATTGGGATTGAGCTCGATGGGAAGTGTTGAGATATTGAGCTCCACTCGTGATATGCTAGGGTGACCGTTGTGCATTTATGTCACCGACTTGTTAGCTGCAGATGCGATTGGTACACCACCTATGAATAATAGTTGGATGACAGCTATCCTTATGTACTCTAGTTCGTGGCTCAGTTAGTATGCCACCTTAGTTAGCTGAGTTTGGTTTGAGACCCACATATAGGGTTCTTCTATTTCTTTGTACTAGAGTTCTTTTGGCTTTCACAACTAAGAAGAGAAAATTGTTTTCAGCCTCCATCTTTGTGTGTATTCCCCCATTGTGTATGTGAGAAAGATGCAAGTGAGACTCCTTCCTTCTCTCCCACTATCTTCACACACAGGTGTAGAAGACTTGTCTTGTATTGCAAGCAACTCAAACATGCTCACTGGAATTGTTGATATTAATGATCATGGTCATGATGTTGTCGTTGGAATGGAGGATAGCGATAGCAAAGCATCTAAGACTTGTGATGGTCCTAATGTACTTACTACCATGGATCATATGGATGGCAGAACATCTAATTGTGAAGGAGAAACAGTTCAACCACAAATTTCAAGAGGCATTGGCAACATGTTGAATTTAATGAACAAGTTGTCTACGAGATTGCCAATTCCAAGATATTATAAAGTGACAACAAATAATTCCCAAGGGCACTCTGCATTTGATTTTAGAGATGAAGATTCAAGAGAAATAGATTCTTGAATGCCAAATAATGGACCTACAACTCAGAAACACAAGACAGTATTCACAAAAAGAAAGTATGTGTGTCAAGAGGCGACGAATCATGGCACCAATTCTAGAACCCAAGAGACAAGTAATGTTATTTGAGGAGAATATAGAAAGGACTCTTATGCACATTTGTTGCAAGAAACTTTGCATAAGAAAATTGCAAAAGATTATTGTGAAGCCATGCGCATTAGCTTTTGGAGTAAGACAGGGACTAATAGACATAACTATCTTCTTCAAGAGTTTTCTTATTTTCTTCATCAAGGTGATAAGGACTCGAGGACAAGACACTATAAACCCAAATTGAAACCCATGGTTAATGGGACATCTATATGTAATCGAGGATATCAATGGTTATCTAGATTGCATGGTACATATTGGATCATCTGGATAGAGGTAAAAGACAAAGTGGTTCATAAAATTCATGGAAAAGCCTACAAGCGTAAAGGAAAAAGAAGCACTAGAAATGGCAATTGCAACATTATAGAAAATCCTTGATGATCATGCATTACCACAGCCTCATCTTCCACAAACAATGTTGGATGGAAGTGTGGAATGCCAATTTCATCTTCCTTTGGGAATGACAAAGAAGGCTATGCTAGAAATAGTCAATAAAAATTTACAAGATAGAGAAGAGAGCATGATTCAAGGGCAACCTTGTATAAAATTTTGTGTGCACAATTTTTCCATGTCAAGACACCATCAAAGCAAAGGGTGTCAAAATGCAAGACATGTGATGAATTGTAAAATGCCATTGAACATAGTAAATGTAAGCACAAGCGAGGAAAATATATAAGACAGTGAACAATCCGTTTAACTCATGTGCAAGATGCTAGATTGCTATATGCCTCTTGGAGAGAGGAAGATATTGTGCATGTCAAAAAGTCCATGTGCATTACCGTTGATGGCATCGATCAGAATACAACAAAATTACCAAGGTATAGACATACACCACCACCGTTGGAGGGTAAATGTGTACTAAAAACACATTTTTGTGGAGTATTAGTGCATGTATTTTGACTCTTTTGTGATGTATGGACTGATTGCTTGCATGAACACGATAGTAACCAAGTGGCAACATCTTCAAGGTATGACACAAAAATATCATGAGCAGGCAATAAAGACTGGGGAGATAATCAAGCGAGTTGATGCACTTGTCAAATCTTTACAAAAACAAGAAAATTTAATGAGAATTTAATACTTTGAATCTTTTTTGCCCGAAGAAGATATGGCGCCAAGATCCACATTGGATACAAATACAAAAATAGATGAGGAAGAAGCTGAGCAATGCCTTTTACGTCAGAAATATTGTGGTAGGAAGGGGGATAAACCCTTACAAGAGTTTGTACCATTTGATGAGATTGAGAAGGGTATGTTTATTGTAGTTTGGGCATCTGATGTTTGATGAACAAGGTGGACCAATTTGCATGGCAAAGGTTACTCATATATAGCAAGGGATTAGAAGGGAATGCCTACAATATTCATAGCTTTATGGTATGAACCAAAGCCTTTGAAAAGTCTCCCTAAAAAATACATAGTAAAACAATTGTATGAGGGTTGCTTGCAAAAGAAATGGGAATGGATTCCAAATAAAGAGGGCTTGACAGAGGTGGAAGTGAGTAGCATTATTCATTGCTGGAAATCAAGGACTCGAAGTTACAAAAAGAAGCATGGCCATGATGTTGAAAAATGTATCACAATTCCCGATCCTAGCCTTGCACATATTAAACATCATTTGGCTAGGCTTAACCCATCAAGTGAAAATGCAATACCAAAACTTGATGACTCTGAACAAGATTCAAAAGCATAGGATAATATATTGTATGCCTTCTTCTTGCAAAATGGTATATCTTTACACTGTGACCTTTAAACATATTATTCAATCAAATGGTGTATCTATACACCCCCTATGTATTGAATTCAACAAACTCTTTTCAATACAATTAAATGGTGTATCATACACCCCCTATATATTTAATTACACTAACTCTTTCCATATATTGCATATTGAGTGGAGGTGCACAACATTTTAAGCTTTATTAGACCATATTTGTGAGGGTGATCCATTTTTTTGCAAATTTACCCATGATGTATTGAGCAAAGGTCACCACTTACAACCTTGGGGGATTTTTAGGTTTATTATGTGGAACTTACACATCTAGTGTTCCCAAACTACTAAGTGATATTGAGCAAAGGTGACTGGTTCAGAAAAAAAGTCCAAACGAAGTGAATAAGTCCAATTTTTTTGAATACAGTGTTAACATCTTTGACATTGTGTGCACCAAGAAATTTCTCCTTCATTTAAAGGGACACCAACATAACTAGTGTTGTTGCCCTCTTTACAGCTAGTTGATCTCATCTGTGTACCCCTTTCTCTTTGCATAGGACATCTCTCAGTTTAGATAGTAAGTCTTGTAGTGTGCATCTCCCGAGGTGTTGGTAGAGTTATCACTCTATGAGTTTTTGGGTGCAAGCTAAAGCTTTCAGAAGACTTGACACTAGTAGTCATCCACATGTGCTGATGTTGCTGCCTCAACTACTTCCATGAATTGTGAGACCACAGCTCCTATTCTTCATTCTAATTGAAATGTTTGAATTCATGCATCTGTGATCGCTATTTGTTGCTCTGCAAGGAGTCTTTTTCTTTGTGTTGTTTCTTCTGCAAAAAACATTGCAAGCATGTCGAGTTTGTTGTCATTTTGTTATTGTGCCATTTCTTTTTTCACCTTGTAATCTCCTTCTTGTGCCTTGACCAAGCTTTTCAATATCCTATCTCGTAACCTCAATCTAGTTCTCTTACAAGCCATGATGAGCTACATCTTTCCATATATTCATGATGACATAGCAACAATCATTGAACCATCAAAATAGAGACCAACTAAAGATTGTGAAGTGAGAAGAAAAAGGAAGATGATGAGTCCAACTTATCCAAATAAATGAGGAAAATAATATCAAATGAAAGTGTGCATTATTGCAAGGAGACACTACACTATAGTAAGTTGCAAGGAGACATGGCTTTTATGTATTCTATTTAAGGTTTGCTAGATCAAGAGGTGGAAAAATCCAAAATCCCACACAAGATATGCAAAATTTCAGCCATTGTGGTTTCCCCCGTTCGGTAATACATGCTAGCAAATCGAATATACCGATCCCCCCCAAAGCAATTTCAATGTCGCCTAAAATGTTTAAAAAAACAAATAAGCCAAAGGACATACTCAGGACATATTAGTATATTTGACGATGTGGGTTATGAAATGCAATAAACATTAACATGCTTTTGGGATTATAGCAAGGAACTACATGCAAAAACAAGAAATGCAAAATTATAAATAGTGTTGGACTTATTCAAAGATCTTTGCACATGCATGAATTGACTATTTTCTAATTCATTCAATCTAGGGTGAGTCAAGACACCAATGTGGACAAAGTTAAATGTTTTAATACCACCATGTGCTAGTCCCATAAGTGTGGATTCCATTTCTTCAATCCTTTTTAGTTTTAAACAAATAAAGAGAAATTTATCGAGCGTGCCCTTGAATGGGTGTGTGTAATTCTAGCACAACATCAGAGGCCCCTAAAACCATACCAAATATTCTCAATTACATAAGTCCTTTGGTTGAGAGGAAGCTCAACTAGTGCACTACATGGTGTCATGTATATGTAGAACACCATTTTGATGATTTTGAATAAAATTGATATATCCTATATTATTTAGGATACATGCTTCATATGCAACATGGTACTAGTAATGATTTAATGGTCTCCTTCAAAATGTTCATTCCATATTTTTTGGGGTCTCATATGCTTTTGTGGTGGAATTGAGAAAGAAAGGCTAGTGGCAATAGCAAGATTTCTTAGGAATTAGGTGAGAGTAGCACAATTTAGTGTGTAAAAATGCTTTCTTTTTCTCTGTAAAATAGTTTGGGTGGTCCCACCCCAACCTATTGCATGTGCAATAGGTTGGGGTTGTGCCCACCAACCTGTTGCCCACATGCAACAAGTTGGGGGTACACCCCAAACCTGTTGCACAAATCACCAAAAATCATAAATTATTGCTTGTATTTTAGGGTTTAGCTAGGGTTTATAATATAGAGTATAGGGTTTAGAGATTATGTTTTAGGGTCTAAGATATAGGTTCTAAGGCTTAGGATCTAGGTTGTAGGGTTTACGGTTTAGGATTTATAGCTTTTTATCTCTGGTTAAGAGTTTAGAATATAGAAAGTAAGTTGTATGGTTTACGGTTTATGATTTACAGTTTAGGTTTTAGGGTTTAGGGATTAGGATTTAGGATTCATAGCTTTGTATCTAAGGTTAAGAGTTTAGAATATAGAAAGTAAGTTGTATGGTTTATGATTTAGGGTTTAGGGTAGAGTTTAGAATGTAGAATATGGGTTTTAGAGTTTAGGGTCTAGGTTTAAGGGTTTAGGGTTTAGAATTTAGGATGTAGGGTTTAGGGTTAAGGATAATTTTGTGGAGCAGAAAACAAGTAAAATCTACATTCTAAATCAAGGGAGTAGACCCTGCTGATGTATAGAATGATTCATCAACTGATGTTGAGAATGAACATGATGTACAGGGCAGGGTAAGGCATAATAGGTTATTACTATGGAGTCTTGAATGGCATGTGCTCCATCATGAAGAGCCAATAAGATTTATGCCACAAACAATACATGTCCCTGAGGGTATAAAAACAAAACTATTGGTTTCGGACATGAATGGAGTATTGCTAAAAAGATATAGGATTTATAGAGGGACAAGCTATCCCAATATTCAGCATCCTTAGAATTTCAAATTGCTACAAGATAAGCCAAATTAGGTTGTCATGGTGCAAAAGGTTGATGCAAAATCATACCCTAGTGATGCGCAAAAAGATTCATCAGCTCATGTTGAGGAAGATGCAGAGGTTGATGCAGAATGCTTCCTTAAGGCATGTTCAAATATGTTTAGCTTAATTCTTTGGAGTAGTTGCACCTACTACAATGCCAAAGAATGGTGGGATACTTTGCACAAGCCTTAAGTTTAACGTTTGTACAAAGTATCATACCCATCGAAAATAATCACATAGGGTAAGAAGCACATGGCTGTATTTCTCGACACTCTTGCATGATGCATGCTAAGAAATGAGAAAGATGTATTCAAACCATATACTAAATGATATCATGTGGGTATGATAATTTATAGATTGCATGATGCATGCTAAGAAATGAGAAAGATGCATTTCAAACCATATACTAAATGATATCATTTGGGTATGATAATTTATAGAGGTCCTACACTAACTTAGTGTAAATCTTATGCAAAGTATCATATGCATTCGAGATGGGTAGATAGTCTAAAAGCAAACTGAGTGCCCAATGTTTTTGAACACTCATGTATGATGCATGGTACAAAATAGAAAAATACACATTCCAAACAACTCAAATGATATCCAATGGGTATGAAACTCTGCACAAGCCTTAAACTAAGAAAATCTGTGGCCTTTGTGCATACCCCTTAATTTATGATGTACTTGTATTCTTCAATTGTTTGAAAGAATGTTGTTTTATTCACAAATTAATCTTTAAATATGCTAAATTTTGTTTAATAAAAATATATTGGACTGTCGTTTTTATTTTACATCAATAATATAAATTTTAATTTAGTTAGTTTAATATATCTCTAATGTATATGTTAATTATTAGTTATAATTTATTTTTACTTTTATATAAATAATAATAATAGTTTTAAAAAGTAATATCTTATAAATACATCATATTTATATAATAGTATATACTATACTATGTTTTAATATATTATATTATAGATAAATAATATTATTGGTAACCACATCATTTTGGCATCCCTTAGGTTCTCATTAGAGTATGATTTGGATAAGGTACAAGAGCTCATTATGGATGATAGATGTTGCCATGTCACGACTTGCATGAGGAAAATAATAGATGTTTCCATGTCATGACTTGCATGATAGATGTTGCCATGTTATGACTTGCATGAGGAAGATAATGAAAGTTGTCTTTGAGCACAATATCTTGGATCCTTGGCCAAAGTTACCACATCAGGGATTTCATTCACGTTTTCATGTTTGCATTACTGAGTAATCAATGTGCATTATTTTTGCTCCTAGATAGCATGGACTTAACGTGATAATGTATGATTACTAGGAAAAAATCATTGGGAAATTGGAATATTATTAATGGTGGTATTAATCGTATTACCAACGGTAATATTAGCAATGGTATTAAGTGTATCGCTGGTGGTAATAGCAACAATACCGACAGTAATTTTCACATTACTGACGGTATTACTTCTGTGTAATTTCTAGTTTCTCGCACTTTTTCCATCTACATATTGTAAGAAGAGGCCAGAGGGGCAACAATCGATGAGATTGTGGTTCATGTGTCGACAAACCATCTAGTAAGCTGGGATGCAAAGGTGAACCATAATCAGAGTCATGCTAGGTAGAGAGGGGGGTTGAGTGAGCGTTCATTGCACTCATAAGTGTGGTCCGCTACAATGATCTTTTGTGTTTCAGGAAAATTGTAGACCACGAACATGAGTGTTGACAAATGCCAGTGTTTGTTGTGCTTGTGCAGGTGGTCTATACTTCGTCTCCTTGCATTTTGGGGAACTTATGGACCATGAACATGAGTGTCAATGAATGTGACAACTATTGAGGAGTGTTGAGGAATTTGATGTGTGCTATTAAATCATGGAGACAGGGAGAGATGAGATACCAATGTTGCTAGAAAAAATGGATTGTGAGGTGGAAGTAGATTTTTTCGTGCACAATTGTTGTGCAAAAACAAGTTGGAGATGCATCAAGTAATGCATCTTCAAAAATTATCGAAAGTAGAATTTTTCATGCACAATCATCAAGATGATTTGTGTAGGAGCAAGTTGGAGATGAATTGAGTGATGCAGAAGCCATAATGGATTTGAGTGATAATGTTCTAGGGCGTGAACACACATGTGAGTCTACGAATCCCCAAGTGGACATTGGTCCAATGCTTGATCCACCTGTTGACATTTTCAACCAAAAGATGGAAAGAGAATTCATGTAGGCCTCACAATCCTCTCAAAGAGGGATTTCACGTACACAGGCTGAAAAGTGTAAGTCACATGGCCCAGAATGGGACTTTGTTATCAATGTATGTGACTATGTCAAGTGGAAATGCAAGTATTTTGGAATACCAAAATCTGGGGGAGCACCTCACATATGGGGTGACTTGCTTGGTGAATCAAAAAAAAGCATTCAACGTTGTGCAGAACTAGGAGCTTGTAGCTTGACAGAGAAGTTACAGTGATATTGTACAAAATCTATAAGAGATCATTGTGGGAAGGTCATGGTGCAAGATCTATAGGTGGACCAAACTCTACAAACACACAAGCAAAAGAATGAACCAATTTTGAGGGTGCCATGCTGCAACAACTTGCAAAATTTTTAGGAAGTACTAATAGGCAAGATGCAAATTTTCCAAGAATTGATAATATGCTAGGTGCATCTCAACCTACAACTCGTGATTCTAGATTGACAACTGTGACTCAAAGTTTTAGGAAACCCACGATCATTGAGAGGATCGGCATTCAAGATTTGGAGAATGCACAATACATTCTTGGGAGATCTATTTTACATTCAGGATATCCATTGAGTATGGTGGGATAATGTGTTGGAACACTGAAAGGAAAGAGTAGAGTGGACACAAACTCAGAATACTTGCTTATGGAATGAAGAAAAGTGAGGTCCTTAAGTAGGCACCTCATACAAGCTCACTGACATCACTGATGACCTCAGAGCTCCACAATCATCTCCTCAATCTGCTCCTAGATTCTCTCAATCATCCTATGTGGCTCTTCCACCACCTAACTGTGCTTGTGGGCACCTAACTGTGCCTCTAGCACTCACACATAGAAACATAAGGTGTGCCTGAGGCATACACCTTGAGATATCCCAACAAACCCCCCCTCAAGGAAATGCCTCAGGCTATGTCAAGGATACATCTAGTCTCATAGTTTCTCATGCCATCTCATGGTGGTCAAGGATAAATCTATGGCTAGGTTCTCATGCTAGCAAGGGTTCCCTTGGGTGTAAGGTAAACAGAAAGGGATACAGAAAGACCTTCCAATGGTTATCTCCCCTGCATGTACATGCACACAATGTCTGCAGGAGGTACCATGGAACAAAACATACACATGGCCTACATCATAAGGTGACCAGAGGTGTTTACAAAACACACAAAACACAATAGTTTATTTTCATTCATTTTGGAGGACTATCCAGGCTGAGTACCTTGACATAAAAAGAGAGATCTGGAGCATACATAGAGATGTTTAAAAAGCATAATCTTCAAAGGATGCCTCATCTTGTGGAGGCTTAGTAACTGTAAGTGCATTTTCTGTCTTTGCTTTGTTTCTGCAAAACTTCTCATTATGGTTGTTCTTGCCACAGTGCTTGCATCGATTAATTTTGAAGCAGTCCTTTGAAAGGTGATTTGTCTTTCCACAGTGATTGCAAGGGGTATACTTGCCCTTCTGGAATTTTACAGCATAAACAGTGTCATTGCCTGTCCTAGTGTCATTGCCTTTCCTGAGCTCCATATGCCTTTCTTCTTCTTGGAGAGCAGAGATAATACCTTCAAGATTAGGATTAGGAAGATTTTTCAAAGTAGTAACTATGTGATCATAATCTTCAGGCATACTCTTAAGTAACACTGCCATAGCATCATCTGGAGAAATAGGAGAGTTGATAGAAGCTAATTGAGTCATAAGACTCCGCATATAGTTGACATGAGCTGCCAAAGTAGTACCACTAGCCATCTTCAATTCAAAGAAAGAGATTTTAAGTGATAGTTTAGAGATGTGAGAGCTAGCACCAAAAATTAAGTCAAGCTTCTGCCAAGCTTCCGAAGGAGACTCCAAGTCAGAGATATGGTGAACATAATCATCTCCTAAAGCAAGAGCAATGATACCATATGCTTTTTCTTCTCTAGCTGGATCCCTTGCCGGTCGTGTCGGAGTTGAGGATTCTCCAGCATTGGAGGCCGTAGAAGTAGCGGTAGGAGTAGGCTTGACAAGTCCCCATAAGTTCTCCCTCATCAATGCAAATTTCACCTTCATCTGCCATGTATGGAAGCCCTTTCCATTGAACTTTTCTAGATTCAATAGGGTAGCCATGAGAGGGTCTAACCCAGATATTGGGCAGTGTCTATCTCTCTTACAAGGCAAAAAATAACTGAAAGACTTCCAAAATATGAGCACTTGATGTCGCAAAGACTAGTGACCAATATTCAAACAATGATGCTTCTTCTTACATGCTTCACAGAGGTGGCTTAAAATGAGAACTTTCCAATCAAAACTAGGTCTAGTAATTCAAAACAAAACTGAAGCCACACTTGTACTGAAGTTATTGAAAGCTTCAAAAGACCAGAAATGCTAGAGTAGCATTTTATGTAGCATCATCTTCAAAAGCTTATCAAAACTGTCAAAACTAAAGGAGCTGAACTTGGAGGGCTTATAGTTCACTCTTCAAAGCAAAAGAAAGGGGGCTTTCTGAGGCAAAAGAAAGCTGGTATACCACAGTAGATCGTCTGGGAACAAGAGGCACAAAAACGCGTCAGGTCGCCTTCTCTTCCTTCTATAAAGTCGACTGGTTTTTCTCTGTTTTCTCCTTCAATATGCAGCCATTGCTGCTCAGATTTCAGCACAAGGTAGCCCAAGGTATGGAGAAGCTTCCCCTGAAAGGAATTAGAGAAAGAAGGAGCAGGCGCAAAGAAAACACAAGAAGAGAAATCGACGAAAACCGTGTAATGGCGACTAGCAGAGATGGCGGTTCTTCAATTCCTTGCAGCCGGAAGTTCGCCCCTTCAAGGTGGATCTCCAGCAGGAAGGGCTTTATGCGAGTTTTATGCACATACTCAGGCACGGCACTTGTGAACCTACCGCAATCACTCAAACTATAAGCGCTACTACTCAACACCTTAAGACTCCTCTATGGCCTAAGGTATACTGGTAGGAAACCAGATATTTCTCATTTGAAAGTTTTTGGTTGCATTGCCTATGTTCATGTGCCGGATGAGTTGAGATCCAAGTTGGATCCAAAAGCTGAGAAGTGCATCTTTATCGGTTATTCTTTGCAGGGGAGGGGGAGGGGGAGGGGGGAGGGTGGAGGGGGAAGAGGTAGAGGTGGAGGCCAAAATGTAGGTGGCTAGGGGAAGGGCGGAGGCTAGAGGTAGGGGAGCAGATGCGGATGGGGGGACAATGGAGGTGGGGGTGGGGGTGGGGGTGGAGGTGGGATGTAGAGGTAGAGGTGGAGGTGGATCAGTGGTGGTAGCGCGAGCTCGAGCTCTAGAGGCTCTCTTGCACTCACGAGCCTTCCGCTTGTGCTCCTCGTTAATGAGATTTGGGGGGGGGGGGTCCTACATCTTTCACGTCTACTAGCTCTATGGCTTTGAGAACCCATTCTCAATGAAAGTAGGATGGAAGGTGTGACAAAGTGATGAGGAGGTAGGAATGGCTAAGAATGGGTGAAATGAACCAAAACGTGGTGTCTTATAGAGAGCCTCAACTCATCCACTAGATTGCTCTTAGATTGCTCTTCATTATTATTGGTGGAGAGGTGCTAAGATTGAAACTAATTGGCTAAGTTTTGGTGCTAAGATTCAAGCTAATTGGCTAAGTTTTGTACCTTCAAATACCTCGATCGAGGTATGCTATGCCCAGATCATATACCTCGATCAGATCATATACCTCGATCGAGGTATTCAATGCATTACGCATGTATAAACCTCGATCGAGGTACCCCTCGGTCAAGCACATACCCCTTAGTCATATACCTCGATCGAGGTATTGTATGCCTCATGCAGGTCATATACCTTGATCGAGGTATTCTATGCCTCGCACATCGTCACATGTGTTTACATCTGGCTGATGTGGCACCATGCATGGTCATGATATGGCAATATAGTCTCTTCCATGACATGGAAAGGTGATGTGGCATGATGAGTTGGCATTCATGAGGTGGTAGATTGACATGGCAAATTGAGGTGGAGGGATTGGTGATGTGGCAAGGTTGACGAGGTATGCCAAGGTGGCAAGGTGTGATGACATGGCTCATGATGTGGAATGATGAGGTGGCACATATGGCAACACATGTGGCAATGTAAGGTGGCATGGCAAGGAGTGATGTCACATCTCCTTGATGACATGGCACCACGTGGTCTAACAACGTGGCATGGTTTTGATGACTCAGCCTTCCGCATGGGCAGCATGCACACTCGAAAGGCTTGCCACTAGGGTCAGTGATGCTCCTAGCCTACCTCACCAAGCCTAATACCAAGCCTACCTTGTCTTGGTATTAGGCTTGGGTGGCCCTTTTTCCCCTACAAAAGGAAGATTTCACTCTTGGAGGCCATATCATACATTTCCCTTACTCAAATTTAACCAAAATTTTTTCCTCTTATTCATCATGTAGAAGACTAAAAATATTGACATTTTTGAAATGTTTGGTCATGTTTGAGAATTACTAGATTTATTTTTAATATTCTTTGTTGATCCTCTAAGGAGTAAAAGTAAAAATTAAACTTCAATCTTCCTAAATCTAACTGTTGGATTTGGGATTTGATGATTCAACCACACACCTTATGTGCCTACTAACCTTCCACCGAATTGGATTTGCTTAATTATTCAAAATACTAAAAAAATGTGGTGTGCTACTAAAATGCATGTATTTTATGACTTTATTTATTATAAATAATTATTTATAATTAGATAAATCATTCAAAAAATTACCAATAAATCAAGTTAAGCTCTACATAATGCAAAGAGACCACTTACAAAGTTTCAATAACATTTAATCTAAAATGAGTGAGAAATTTAGAATTTAATATGACACTCTCTATTCATGACAAACGTGTGACCACCCTCGAACCATGCCATGTGACACAAAGAAATTTTTTGTGTGTGCATCGAATTTTCAATCAGACTATACGATTGTGTGCACAATAGCAAGTGTGATGTTGTGTCAGAAGACTTCAAAGACTAGATCCATAGGGAAATAGGTGAGATTTGCATTTTTGTGTGCTAAAAAGCTTGTTTTTCCACCTCCTAAGGATTGGGGAGTGAACAAAAAGTGGACACCCTGAGCTTGCTACTTCCCTCCATGAAAATTACAATGGTACGGTCACACAGTGAGCCTATACATATCGAATACAAAAATGTGTAATCAACAAGTGATACCCAATAAAAATCAATCTGATCAACTGATGATCCCAAAAAATATGATATGTAATGTGCTACTCCTCAGGATCAGCTCTCATGCCAATAGTTGCAAGTATGCTCTCGTGATCCACCACTGCAAGGCGCCATCGTGGAGTGGACGTCGCCTTGCGAGTGCGAGCACGACTCAAAGTAATCTTGATCCCAACAATAAGATGAGAATACATGTATGCCTCCTGATCCGCCATGTACTCTTGGAACTCAATATAGCAACCACGCCTCTGTATCTGCTGAAAATAGTGGCCACCTACGATCATGCTATGAGCATTGAAGTGCATCCCATGCCCATCCACTGTATCCTCATTCAGCACACTCTTCAGCATAGAGCATCGCAACAAGTAATAATCCACACCCTCCTCATTTCCCTTCGAAGCAATAACCACGAAGATATCACCAATACGCAAAATATCTGTAAGCTGGTTATAATCTCTAGAGGAACTGAATCCCGCATCCTGATCATCATGTACCTCCTCCCAAGGCTGGAAGGGAGAAAGCACTCACTGTACCCATGGATCGGCCCATGGTATCATGGAGCACCCTCCCCAATCATCATCAATGCATGCAGAGCAAAAACATGCAAACCGTCAAGAAAAGATCACGAGGTGAGACTCACCTACGCTCTTGATGGAATGGAAATCAAGAGTGCCAGGCAGAGAACGACAATCAAAAGGCCTAGACTGATCAAGACTCCCAATGTCCACACACCAAAAATACCGGCTCACCACCCTATCGTCACGCGACTGAAACGAGGAGATAGCACTAGTGGATAAGTGCTGGCTGCACCACAGCACCACATCATGTGCATCCTTGAAGCAATCGGTACTATGACACAACTGGTATCGACGCAAAGCATGCTTCACGCAAGCACCTGTACCATCGTGCTCTCCCTTACCGTGCCCTATCTCGAAGTAGCTCCACGTGATCAGAATGCCTGTCTCACGGTGCCATCTGTAGAACCAATAAAACTGTCTGCCGGCGGATTTGAACTGACCACCGCAACCGTCTGACCAGATCCAGCGCCGCTGCCATGTGACACCATGATCCCTCAAGAAACTATCATGCAAAGTGAAGCAATGCTGCACAAAATGGGCATCATGCGATCGATCATCACTAATTTAGAAATGATACTCTCGCACAATGACGCGTGAGTCCATGGTGCTATCAATGCCATCCACATGAGCCTGTGCATGATGATAGCTAATGTGCACAAATATAGCAACCTGCAATATGGCATTAGAAAGAAATATGACTATTGAAATAATTCAATATAATGAGGCGGGGAAAAAATCAATACTCAATCACACATCACCTGTTCGGAGAAATAATACTCTGATTGGATCTCATGCTGTGGTGCAAAGGTGTAATTGTCCGCAAAGTCCACCACTGAGACAACCACCCCTGTAGGTGTTGAGATATCAAGCTCTACCCACGATACATCTCCTGGATGACTATCATTTATGTCACCGCCTATGTTAGTTGTACTCGTGGTGTAGTTAGACTACCACGTATGTTTTTGGTTTGGGTTCACATATGAACCACGTATTCTAGGGTTTGACATATAGGGTATTTCCCTCTTCTATTGTATTGTTGTTGTGTGTTGTGAAGAAAGCTGGACTTGAGTCTCCTATCTCTCTCCCTTCTTCTTTACATGGTATCAGAGCCTTGTTCGTGGTAAGGAGCTCAAGAAAGCAAGCCAAGTTTGTGGTGTCCTGGTGAGAGGACCAGTGTTGCTTTCCTATTTCAAGTTTGGGAGCAAATCTCTGCAGGTAGCACAGCCAGAAGTGCAGGAGTGCACTGTTTCAGATTGAGAGGCCCTTCGTGGTGTGGCGAGAGCGCAGTATATGCTGCAGGTAAGGGCAAAGCCCTTGGTGACTTTATTTTTTTGATTTGAGGCCGTTTCGGGTCCCGTTTTGAAGGCGGAAGTTCTTCGCAGGCACTCAGAAAAGGCCCTGTTTTTCGCTGTGCGACCACAGCGCGGCTAGTCGGTGGAAAGGTGCCACAGAAATTGCATCGTATGCCTGTGTGCAGAGATATTGGGAGTTGTAGATTCATGCCTGTTGCCTGTTGATGCAAAATCGTCACTAGGAAGTGACTGTGTGGTGAAATACCACTTTTGTCAGTGTTGCAGATCTGCCCCTGTGAGGCTTTTTGCAGAAGTTTTGCTATTTGCCCTTGTGAGGCATTTGCTGTGTTTACAGGTTGCTGTTGCAATTCGTGATTTGTAAAATGTCTGAGAATCTGTCTACCATTGTCAGTGAGAAGCTTGACAAGAACAACTTCCAAGCATGGAAGTTCAGGATGACAAACTTCCTTATGGGAAAGGGAGTTTGGGAGTACATCAGTGGTGAAACTGCAGAACCAGTTTTGGGTGCTGCTCCCACTCCTGCTGAATTGAAGGCCTTTAAAGAATGGCATGAAAAAGCTAGAAAATGCCTCTATTGGCTGTCTGTTAGCATTTCAGATTCTATGATTGTGCATATACAGGATCTAGAGATGCCTAAGGAGGCATGGGATACATTGGTGAAGCTGTATAGCACAAATACCAAAGCACGAAAGATGCAGCTAAAGCAGGAGTTGCACAATGTGCAAAGGAAAAATCTGAATATAAATGAGTATTCCTTGAAGGTGAAAGGCCTTGCAGATTCTCTTGCCTCCATTGGAGCACCTATTGATGATGAGGACTTAGTGTCCGTGACCTTGAATGGTCTTGGGAAAGATTATGCACAGTTTCGGACATCCATTGGAGTCCGCGAAACATTTCCTGATTTTCAGGAACTTATTGCTCTCTTGCTGAGTGAAGAGCAAAGGAATGGTGGTTCAGCCACCTCAACTTCTCAAGAGACTGCTTTCTACTCGAATACAGGTAGAGGCAGAGGTAGAGGAAGAGGCCGTTTTGGTGGTCGTGCAGGAAATCAGAACCAACAACAACAACAGGAAAACCAGTCCTATGGAGGAGGACGTGGTAGTTCTAGAGGCAGGGGGAGCCAAAGAGGCCGTGGTTCATGGCAAAGGAACCAGCAAGTAAATAGCAGCACAGAATGCTATTATTGTGGAAAGCCTGGACACAAGGAGAATACATGCTATAAAAAGCAGAATGACATCAAAAGTGGGAAGTTGCAGCAAAGCAACTATGCATCATCAAGTGGGCATGGTGACGACAGAAATGAGCACCTTTTTGTGATGCAGCATATGGTTAACTCCATGTCAGGAGATGCTGCAGCTTGCAATGATGTTTGGTATGTTGATTCAGGTGCCTCTAACCACATGACCAGTCATGGTGAGTGGTTTCATGATGTTAGAAATTTGGATAAGCCAGGTTATGTTGAAACAGGTGATGATACTGCGCACCCAATTACGCAGGTTGGTAAAGTGCCATTGGTAAAGTGCCATTGGCTATGCAGGATGGCAAAACGAAGTACTTGGCAGATGTACTTCATGTTCCAAAAATCACTAAGAACCTGGTTTCAGTTGGCCAGGTGGTTGAGCAAGGTCTGCAGGTTAGATTTAATCCTGATGGATGCTTTGTTGAGGACTTGAAAAATAAATGCCGCTTGGTTGCGAAAGGCAACAAAAATGGAAGAATGTTCACCTTGGATGTTGATATGCCTGAGGTGAAAGCTGCTATGTTTGCGCATGGGAGAGGTGTCATTGCAGATATTGAGATATGGCACAAGCGCATTGGGCACATGAATATACAAAGGCTGAAATCTATGCAAACGAAAAACATTGTTGCAGGTTTGCCTAAATTCAGAGTTGAGGGAATGCAAAAGGTATGTGAAGCATGCCAAATGGGTAAGCAGGCCAGACATGCATTTCCCAAAAATGCTAAGGTGAGCAGAAGACCTTTGGAAGTGATCCATTCAGATGTTTGGACAACCAAAGCTGCTTCTATTGGTGGATGCCATTATTATGTGACGTTTATTGATGACTACACTAGGAAGGTGTGGATTTATTTTATGAAGCACAAAAGTGAAGTGTTCAGCCATTTCAAGGCTTTTAAGGCCATGGTTGAAAAAGAGAAAGGTGTGCATATTAAAGTGCTAAGATCTGATGGAGGGGGAGAGTACTTTTCAGAAGAATTTTGTGAATATCTAAAAGAACAGGGAATTCAAAGGAAGTACTCATGCAGGTCTACCCCTCAGCAGAATGGGGTTGCAGAAAGGAAGAACAGGCATATTGCAGAAGTAGGACGGGCGATCCTAAATGAGAAAAACATGCCTGATTATTTTTGGGCTGAAGCAGTAGCAACTGCTGTTTATATTATGAACAGAACCCCCACTGCAGCTGTCCATGGCATGACGCCTGAAGAAATGTATACAAGCCAAAAACCAGATATTTCTCACTTGAAGGTATTTGGTTGCATAGCTTATGTTCATGTTCCTGATGAGAAGAGAACAAAGCTGGATCCAAAGGTAGAAAAATGCATCTTTATTGGATATGCTCTGCACCAGAAAGGGTATCGCTGTTATAACCCTTCCACCCGCAAAATGCAAGTGAGCAGAGATGTTGTTTTTGATGAAATGAGCAGCTGGTATGCACCAACTGTTATGGTAGGAGATGCAGATGCAGGAAATGGGAATGCTGCAATAAATGCAGAGCAGCAATCTCAAGCCTTGAGTGGACCCAGAGAGTCCTCTACTAGTGGATCTAATGCATGGACAGGGAGATTGAGATCTAGTGAATCGTCACATGGCAGCCCTGATAGTGTTGTGCAGGTATCACATAAGGGAAAAGAAAAAGTAGACCATGCTCCAGTGTTTGATGTGTCTGCTGGTAGCTCTCATGTTGATGGAGAGTCAAGCGGCTTTGAAATGAGCCTTGATGAGGAACTTGGGATTCCTTCTGTTGTTACACCTGGTGCAAGGAAAAGCAGGCATGATTTAAAGACTCCTGCAACTGATCCAGTTGTACGGAGGTCCACTCGTATTAAGTATCCAGTTGACAGGCTGAGATATGATGGGTATACAGCACATCACTATGCTTATATGGTCAAGGTTCTAGAGGAGCCAGAGCCCACATGTTTTGAGGATGCAGCAGGGCATAAAAATTGGGAAGCAGCTATGGATGAAGAGATGGCTGCCTTGGATGCAAACCACACTTGGGATTTGATGCCTTTGCCTCATGATAAGAAGGCTATTGGCTGCAAGTGGGTTTACAAAGTAAAGCACAATGCTGATGGGTCTGTTAGCAGGTACAAGGCAAGATTGGTTGCCAAAGGTTTTGCGCAGACATATGGAATTGACTATGAGGAAACTTTCAGCCCAGTTGCAAGGATGGCAACCGTGAGAGCAGTAATTGCTATGGCTGCTGCAAAGGGATGGTCTTTGCATCAGATGGATGTGAAAAATGCCTTCTTGCATGGTGATTTGCAGGAAGAGGTTTATATGATGCAGCCAGAAGGTTATGAGGATAATTCACACCCCGACTTTGTATGCAGGTTGCGCAAAGCCTTGTATGGCTTAAAACAGGCGCCGAGGGCATGGTCAGACAAGATAGGGCAATATCTTGTCACTATTGGATTTCAGATTTCCAATTCAAATTTTTCACTTTATGTGAAAAGGACAAACAGAGGGATTGTGCTTGTAGTCATCTATGTTGATGACTTGATTATTACAGGTGATAGTGATGCAGACATTAATGAAGTGAAGCTGCTGTTGAAGCAGAAATTTGAGATGAAGGATTTGGGAGAGCTGCGTTACTTCTTGGGCATTGAGGTTATTAGATCCCCGAGTGGGATATGGCTGTTGCAAAGGCAATACTGTTTGGACATGCTGTCCAAATATGGGATGACAGGCTGTAAGCCTATCTCTGTTCCATTGGAGCAGAATGTGAAGCTCAATGCAGAGACAGGTGAGCTTCTTGAAGATATTACTATGTACAGGCGCATAGTAGGTAGCTTGATTTACATGACTATAACCAGACCACATTTGAGCTATGCTGTGGGGCTGGTGAGTCAGTTTATACAGGCACCGAGGAAGCCACATTTGGATGCGGCTAGGCGCATACTACGGTATGTGAAGTCCACATTGCATTATGGACTGTTTTATGAAGCTGGGTGTGCATTACAGGTACATGGATACACAGATGCTGACTGGGCTGGTAGTGTCTCAGACAGGAGATCTACTAGTGGTTTTATGTTTTCTCTTGGGAGTGGTGCCATCAGTTGGAGCAGCAAGAAGCAGCCAACAGTTGCCTTGTCGAGCACAGAGGCTGAGTACAGGGGTGCAGCAATGGCTGCATGTGAAGTAGCTTGGTTACGGAAGCTACTTGCAGATATGGGATAGTCAATTCATGCAGCAGTTGTCATTCATTGTGACAACATTAGCAGCATCATGCTTGCTAATAACCCAGTTTATCATGCTAGAACGAAGCACATTGAGGTGCATTATCACTTTGTAAGAGAGAAGGTTCTAGCTGGTGAGATTGATCTTGTCTATATCAGCACTGAGGAGCAGGTGGCTGATATTTTTACGAAGGCATTGGGTACCGAGAAGCTTCGCAGATTTAGGAGCTTGCTTGGTGTACGTGAGATGGATTTGAGCTTGAGGGGGAGTGTTGAGATATCAAGCTCTACCCACGATACATCTCCTGGATGACTATCATTTATGTCACCGCCTATGTTAGTTGTACTCGTGGTGTAGTTAGACTACCACGTATGTTTTTGGTTTGGGTTCACATATGAACCACGTATTCTAGGGTTTGACATAAAGGGTATTTCCCTCTTCTATTGTATTGTTGTTGTGTGTTGTGAAGAAAGCTGAACTTGAGTCTCCTATCTCTCTCCCTTCTTCTTTACAGTAGGAAATGTCCTCAAACATGCACGGAACTGACGATCCTCCCATTTTGTAGTGTGCGAGCGGCATATGTAGCGGTACAGCTTCCCTCGAAAACTGTCAATGAATACAACACATGGTGTCTCCTTCCCCACAAGGTGCAACCTCCTCGACTGTGCACCACCATCTAATGTCAAGGTACAGTACTCATACTGTTGCCAACGAACCATTTGCACATCATAAGTATCTAGTGCAACTCGTGGCACTCTAGCAAAGTCACCACACAAAGTACATGTGCTTTCCACACAATCAAGGGAGTGGAATAAAGCATCACCATCTCGTGTACACAATATGGAATGAATGAAGTCGCGAGGGCTAGTAGGAACCACTCCCCTATGACCATCAAGGGAATGGAATACATCATACATCAATCCAAAATCCACATGGTAGTGACAACAGCATGTGTCACGCTCCTGAGAGCATCTCACAAACCATGGCCTGCATCGCTCAAATGACCTCTGCCCAATCTTGAACTCCGGGTGCGCCTCTACAAACTGAGTATATAACTCAGTCTGGGTACAATCCAAAAAACATGCACCATGGTCAATGTACACACCACGTGACACCCTCTTCCACAATGCCTTCTTGAACACCGGGGATGCTCTGCAATGCTCCTCCCAAAACTGTTGTATGAAGGACCTAGTGGAATCATCCAACAATCGATCGCTGCGAGGTGCACGACCACTCGAAGCCCAAAGAGCATCACTCTCACTATCCTCTAGACTCTGCCTCCTAATGATGCCTGCTCGCAATGTGCACGGTGCAATCTAAAGAAGACGTGAAGCGGTACGCACATGGCCTATCATATGAGGTCTACTAATGGCAGTCACAATAGCACGACGTGCTGCCAAGGCATCACTGGAGTTCCTATGCTTAATAGAAGCATGGGAACGTTGAACACTGCTAAGGACCTCGCTAGATACAACCCTATCTCTACGTGCACCAAGACCAGCAAGCCTCCTACACTCCACCAAGTCAGGGTGATCAATCAGGGACGTGAGAAGAGAAGACTGCGAAGCTGGCGTGAGGTCACAAAAAAAAGACTGCACAATCTTGCTAGGACGATGACGGATAGTGGACTTCGGCAAGTCACGTCGTGAAGCAACACTCTTGGTGCAAGGTGGGGCAAGGGGATCAATGGGAGATGGTAGGGTGGACGGGGGAAGGGAGACGCCAAGGGGAGCAGGGGGAGGGGGAGGGGGAGGGGGAGGGTGGAGGGTGGAGGGGGAAGAGGTAGAGGTGGAGGCCAAAATGTAGGTGGCTAGGGGAAGGGCGAAGGCTAGAGGTAGGGGAGCAGATGAGGATGGGGGGACACTGGAGGTGGGGGTGGGGGTGGGGGTGGAGGTGGGGGTGGAGGTGGGATGTAGAGGTAGAGGTGGAGGTGGATCAGTGGTGGCAGCGCGAGCTCGAGCTCTAGAGGCTCTCTTGCGCTCACGAGCCTTCCACTTGCACTCCTCGTCAATCAGATTTTGGGGGGGGGTTCCTACATCTTTCACGTCTACTAGCTCTACGGCTTTGAGAACCCATTCTCAATGAAAGTAGGATGGAAGGTGTGACAAAGTGATGAGGAGGCAAGAATGGCTAAGAATGGGTGAAATGAACCAAAAAGTGGTGTCTTATAGAGAGCCTCAACTCATCCACTAGATTGCTCTTCATTATTATTGGTGGAGAGGTGCTAAGATTGAAACTAATTGGCTAAGATTTGGTGCTAAGATTGAAACTAATTGGCTAAGTTTTGTACCTTCAAATACCTCGATCGAGGTCTGCTATGCCTAGATCATATACCTCAATCAGATCATATACCTCGATCGAGGTATTCAATGCATTATGCATGTATAAACCTCAATCGAGGTACCCCTCCGTCATAGCACATACCCCTCGGTCATATACCTCGATCGAGGTATTGTATGCCTCATGTAGGTCATATACCTCGATCGAGGTATTCTATGCCTCGCACATCGTCATGTGTATATATCTGGCTGATGTGGCACCATGCATGGTCATGATGTGGCAATATAGTCTCTTCCATGACATGGAAAGGTGATGTGGCATGATGAGTTGGCATTCATGAGGTGGTAGATTGACATGGCAAATTGAGGTGGAGGGATTGGTGATGTGGCAAGGTTGACGAGGTATGCCAAGGTGGCAAGGTGTGATGACATGGCTCATGATGTGGAATGATGAGGTGGCACATGTGGCAGCACGTGTGGCAATGTAAGGTGACATGGCAAGGAGTGATGTCACATCTCCTTGATGACATGGCACCACGTGGTCTAACAATGTGGCATGGTTTTGATGGCTCAGCCTTCCGCATGGGCAACATGCACACTCCAAAGGCTTGCCACTAGGATCGGTGATGCTCCTAGCCTACCTCACCAAGCCTAATACCAAGCCTACCTTGTCTTTGTATTAGGCTTGGGTGGCCCTTTTTCCCACACAAAAGGGAGATTTCACTCTTGGAGGCCATATCGTACATTTCCCTTACTCAAATTTAACCAAAATTTTTTCCTCTTATTCATCATGCAGAGGAATAAAAATATTGACATTTTTGAAATGTTTGGTCATGTTTGAGAATTACTAGATTTATTTTTAATATTCTTTATTGATCCTCTAAGGAGTAAAAGTAAAAATTAAACTTCAATCTTCCTAAATCTAATCGTTGGATTTGGGATTTGATGATTCAACCACACACCCTTATGTGCCTACTAACCTTCCACCGAATTGGATTTGCTTAATTATTCAAAATACTAAAAAAATGTGGTGTGCTACTAAAATGCATGTATTTTATGACTTTATTTATTATAAATAATTATTTATAATTAGATAAATCATTCAAAAAATTACCAATAAATCAAGTTAAGCTCTACATAATGCAAAGAGACCACTTACAAAGTTTCAACAACATTTTATCAAAAATGAGAGAAATTTAGAATTTAATATGACACTCTCTGTTCGTAACAAACGTGTGACCACCCTAGAACCATGTCGTGTGACACAAAGAAATTTTTTGTGTGTGCATCGAATTTTCGATCAGACTATACGATTGTGTGCACAATAGCAAGTGTGATGTTGTGTCAGAAGACTTCAAAGACTAGATCCATAGGGAAGTAGGTGAGATTTGCATTTTTGTGTGCTAAAAAGCTTGTTTTTCGACCTCCTAAGGATTGGGGAGTGAACAAAAAGTGGACACCCTTAGCTTGCTACTTCCCTCCATGAAAATTACAATGGTACGGTCACACAGTGAGCCTATACATATCGAATAGAAAAATGTGCAATCAACTAGTGATACCCAATAAAAATCAATCTGATCAACTGATGATCCCAAAGAATATGATATGTAATGTGCTACTCCTCAGGATCAGCTCTCATGCCAATAGTTGCAAGTATGCTCTCGTGATCCGCCACTGCAAGGCGCCATCGTGGAGTGGACGTCGCCTTGTGAGTGCGAACACGACTCAAAGTAATCTTGATCCCAACAACAAGATGAGAATACATGTATGCCTCCTGATCCGCCATGTACTCCTGGAACTCAATATAGCGACCACGCCTCTGTATCTGCTGAAAATAGTGGCCACCTACGATCATGCTATGAGCATTGAAGTGCATCCCATGCCCATCCACTGTATCCTCATTCAGCACACTCTTCAGTATAGAGCATCGCAACAAGTAATAATCCACACCCTCCTGATTGCCCTCCAAAGCAATAACCGTGAAGATATCACCAATACGCAAAATATCTGTAAGCTGGTCATAATCTCTAGAGGAACTGAATCCCGCATCCTGATCATCATGTACCTCCTCCCAAGGCTGGAAGGGAGAAAGCACTCGCCGTACCCATGGATCGGCCCATGGTATCATGGAGCACCCTCCCCAATCATCATTAATGCATGCAAAGCAAAAACATGCAAACCGTCGAGAAAAGATCGCGGGGTGAGACTCACCTACGCTCCTGATGGAATGGAAATCAAGAGTGCAAGGCATAGAACGACAATCAAAAGGCCTAAACCGATCAAGAGTCCCAATGTCCACACACCAAAAATACCAGCTCACCACCCTATCGTCACACGACTGAAACGAGGAGATAGCACTAGTGGATAAGTGCTGGCTGCACCACCGCACCACATCATGTGCATCCTTGAACCGATCGGCACTGTGACGCAATTGGTATCGACGCAAAGCACGGTTCACGCAAGCACCTGCACCATTGTGCTCTCCCTTACCGTGCCCTGTCTCGAAGTAGCTCCACGTGATCAGAATGCCTATCTCACGGTGCCATCTGCAGAACCAATAAAACTGTCTAGCGGATTTGAACTGACCACCGCAACCGTCTGACCAGCCGGTCTGACCAGCCGCTGCCATGTGACACCATGATCCCTCAAGAAACTATCATGCAAAGTGAAGCAATGCTGCACAAAATGGGCATCATGCGATCGATCATCACTAATTTAGAAATGATACTCTCGCACAATGACGCGTGAGTCCATGGTGCTATCAATGCCATCCACATGAGCCTATGCATGATGATAGCTAATGTGCACAAATATAGCAACCTGCAATATGGCATTGAAAAGAAATATGACTATTGAAATAATTCAATATAATGAGGCGGGGAAAAAATCAATACTCAATCACACATCACCTGTTCGGAGAAATAATACTCTGATTGGATGATTGGATCTCATGCTGTGGTGCAAAGGTGTAATTGTCCGCAAAGTCCACCACTGAGACAACCACCCCTGTAGGAAATGTCCTCAAACATGCACGGAACTGACGATCCTCCCATTTTGTAGTGTGCGAGTGGCATATGTAGCGGTACAGCTTCCCTCGAAAACTGTCAATGAATACAACACATGGTGTCTCCTTCCCCACAAGCTGCAACCTCCTCGACTGTGCACCACCATCTAATGTCAAGGTACAGTACTCATACTGCTGCCAACGAACCATGTGCACATCACAAGTATCTAGTGCAACTCGTGGCACTCTAGCAAAGTCACCACACAAAGTACCCGTGCCTTCCACACAATCAAGGGAGTGGAATAAAGCATCACCATCTCGTGTACACAATATGGAATGAATGAAGTCACGAGGGCTAGTAGGAACCACTCCCCTATGACCATCAAGGGAACGGAATACGTCATACATCAATCCAAAATCCACATGGTAGCAACAACAGCATATGTCACGCTCCTGAGAGCATCGCACAAACCATGGCCTGCATCGCTCAAATGACCTCTGCCCAATCTTGAACTCCGGGTGCGCCTCTACAAACTGAGTGTACAACTCAGTCTGGGTACACTCCAAAAAACATGCACCATGCTCAATGTACACACCGCGTGACACCCTCTTCCACAATGCCTTCTTGAACACCGGGGATGCTCTGCAATGCTCCTCCCAAAATTGTTGTATGAAGGACCTAGTGGAATCATCCAACAATCGATCGCTGCGAGGTGCATGACCACTTGAAGCCCAAAGAGCATCACTCTCACTATCCTCTAGACTCTGCCTCCTAATGATGGCTGCTCGCAATGTGCGCGGTGCAATCTGAAGAAGACGTGAAGCGGTACACACATGGCCTATCATATGAGGTCTACTAATGGCAGCCACAATAGCACGACGTGCTGCCCAGGCATCACTAGAGTTCTCGATCGAAGTATATGACCAAGGGGTATGTGCTATGACCGAGGGGTACCTCGATCGAGGTTTATACATGCATAATGCATTGAATACCTTGATTGAGGTATATGATCTGGGCATAGCATACCTCGATCGAGGTATTTGAAGGTACAAAACTTAGCCAATTAGTTTCAATCTTAGCACCAAAACTTAGCCAATTAGTTTCAATCTTAGCACCTCTCCACCAATAATAATGAAGAGCAATCTAAGAGCAATCTAGTGGATGAGTTGAGGCTCTCTATAAGACACCACGTTTTGGTTCATTTCACCCATTCTTAGCCATTCTTGCCTCCTCATCACTTTGTCACACCTTCCATCCTACTTTCATTGAGAATGGGTTCTCAAAGCCGTAGAGCTAGTAGACGTGAAAGATGTAGGAACCCCCCCCCAAATCTCATTGACGAGGAGCACAAGCGGAAGGCTCGTGAGCGCAAGAGAGCCTCTAGAGCTCGAGCTTGCGCTGCCACCACTGATCCACCTCCACCTCTACCTCTACATCCCACCTCCACCCCCACCTCCACCCCCACCCCCACCCCCACCTCCATTGTCCCCCCATCCTCATCCGCTCCCCTACCTCTAGCCTCTGCCCTTCCCCTAGCCACCTACATTTTGGCCTCCACCTCTACCTCTTCCCCCTCCACCCTCCCCCCTCCCCCTCCCCCTCCCCCTCCCCCTCCCCCCGCTCCCCTTGGCGCCTCCCTTCCCCCATCCACCCTACCATCTCCCATTGATCCCCTTGCCCCACCTTGCAGCAACAGTGTTGCTTCACGACATGACTTGCCAAAGTCCACTATCCATCGTCGTACTAGCAAGATTGTGCAGTCTTTTTTGTGTGACCTCACACCAGCTTCGGAGTCTTCTCTTCTCACGTCCCTGATTGATCACCCTGATTTGCATGGTCATGATGTGGCAATATAGTCTCTTCCATGACATGGAAAGGTGATGTGGCATGATGAGTTGGCATTCATGAGGTGGTAGATTGACATGGCAAATTGAGGTGGAGGGATTGGTGATGTGGCAATGTTGACGAGGTATGCCAAGGTGGCAAGGTGTGATGACATGGCTCATGATGTGGAATGATGAGGTGGCACATGTGGCAGCACGTGTGGCAATGCAAGGTGACATGGCAAGGAGTGATGTCACATCTCCTTGATGACATGGCACCACGTGGTCTAACAACGTGGCATGGTTTTGATGACTCAGCCTTCCGCATGGGCAGCATGCACACTCGAAAGGCTTGCCACTAGGGTCGGTGATGCTCCTAGCCTACCTCACCAAGCCTAATACCAAGCCTACCTTGTCTTGGTATTAGGCTTGGGTGGCCCTTTTTCCCACACAAAAGGGAGATTTCAGTCTTGGAGGCCATATCGTATGTTTCCCTTACTCAAATTTAACCAAAACTTTTTCCTCTTATTCATCATGCAGAGGACTAAAAATATTGACATTTTTGAAATGTTTGGTCATGTTTGAGAATTACTAGATTTATTTTTAATATTCTTTGTTGATCCTCTAAGGAGTAAAAGTAAAAATTAAACTTTAATCTTCCTAAATCTAACCATTGGATTTGGGATTTGATGAATCAACCACACACCCTTATGTGCCTACTAACCTTCCACTGAATTGGATTTGCTTAATTATTCAAAATACTAAAAAAATGTGGTGTGCTACTAAAATGCATGTATTTTATGACTTTATTTATTATAAATAATTATTTATAATTAGATAGTCATTCAAAAAATTACCAATAAATCAAGTTAAGCTCTACATAATGCAAAGAGACCACTTACAAAGTTTCAATAACATTTAATCTAAAATGAGTGAGAAATTTAGAATTTAATATGACACTCTGTGTTCGTGACAAACGTGTGACCACCCTCGAACCATGCCGTGTGACACAAAGAAATTTTTTGTGTGTGCATCGAATTTTTGATCAGACTATACGATTGTGTGCACAATAGCAAGTGTGATGTTGTGTCAGAAGACTTCAAAGACTAGATCCATAGGGAAGTAGGTGAGATTTGCATTTTTATGTACTAAAAAGCTTATTTTTTCACCTCCTAAGGATTGGGGAGTGAACAAAAAGTGGACACCCTTAGCTTGCTACTTCCCAACCTTTATTTTTCATATCCTCAACAAAGCATCCATGAGGATTAAATCTGACTTGCAAGCCCTGCTCCAACAATTTGACCAACAGAAACCAGGTTCTTGGTGATATTTGGGACATCAAATACATCAGATAGATATTTCTTTTTCCCATCCTGCATAGACAAAGGAATTTTACCAATCTGCACAATAGGATGTGCAGTATCATCACTAGTCTCCACAAATCTTGGTCTTTCCATTTTCCTTGCATCCTGCATCCATTCTGCATGACCTGTCACATGTGGTTTGACGCACCTGAGTCAACATACCACACATCATTGCTTTCTTTTCACAGAATTGGTCATCATGGATGATTTTTTCAAGTTAGTTTCATTAAGAAGCTAAACTTTTATATTGCCATCAAAAGTTTGTATGCCCTAATAAAAATAAAAGTGTGAAACATTCGCCAGGATTTGAAACTTTTATGCAAAAAAAATTAAAGTTTCGCCAAGGTTTACATTTTTGCCTTCAAAATTCAAAAGAAAATATAAAAAAACATACTAATTCTACCAATATTGTGAAAGTAAAAAAATGAGCTTGAAAACTTTCGCCAAGATTTTATATTAATATATAAGCATAGCTTCGATAAAAACATCCCTGTTGGTCATGTGTTGCACCATAAACAAATGCTCATTTGTGTCATCACCCTGTCTACTAGAGGATGTTGCTGCAATTTTCCAGTCATGATGTCATTCTGCTTTTTATAGCAGTCTTTAGCCATATGACCCATTTTACCACACTAGTAGCATTCAACATTGCTGTTTGCATTTTGGCCTCTCTGCCATCCACCACGACCTCTTTGGCTCCCCTTGCCTCTAAGGTTACCACATCCTCCTCCATAGGACTAGTTTTCTTGAATTTGCTGCATATTCTGATTTCTGCCACGGCCTCTAGATCGGCTTGCTCTACCTCTGCCTCTACCTCTTCTAGCATTTGAGTAAAAGACAGCTTCTTTTGAAGTTCTTGCTAAAGAAGATGCACCACCATTTCTCTACTCTTCAGAAATTAGAAGAGTAATCAACTCCTCAAAATCAGGATATTTTTCACGGACAGCAATCGATGTCCGGAATTGTGCATAATCCTTTCCTAGACCATTCAAGCTCACAGAAACTAAATCGTCATCTTCCACTAGCGATCCAATAGAAGCAAGTGCATCTGCAATCTTCTTCACCTTCATGTGGTAGTCATTGATGCTCATATTTTCTCTCTGCACATTATGCAACTCCTGCTTGAGCTGCATTTTCCTGGCTTGCGTATTTGTGCTATACATTTTTGTCAAAGTATCCCACGCCTCCTTCGGCATGCTTGCATCCTGAATATGCACAATGATCATAGAATCTGAAATACTGATAGACAGCCAGTACATAACTTTTCTGGCTCTCTCATGCCATCCTTTAAATGCCTGCAACTCCTGTTGATTGGGAACATTAGGAATAATTGGTTCTTGTTCAGCTCCAATAATGAACTCCCAATAGCCTTTTCCCTTAAGGAAATTCGTCATTCTAAACTTCCATGCTGGAAAGTTATTCTTGTCAAGCTTTTCAGTGACTATCTGTGAAAGAGCATCAAACACCATTATAGAACACTGCAGAAATATTCTGTCACTGCAAAAAACACAACTTCTACCTCACAATGGCAAATCTGCAAAACTGACGAAAGTGGTATTGGACTACATAGTCACTTCCTACTGATGATTTTGCATCAACAGGCAATAAGAATGATTCTGTCATTCCCAATATCTATGCACACAGGCATATGATGCAATTTCTGCAGTAACTTTTCACCAACTTGCAGAACAGCGATCGAACAGCAAAAACATGGCACTTTTTTGAGTGTCTGCGGAAAACTTCCGCCACCAAAACGGGCCCCGAAATGGCCTCGAATCAAAAAAATAATGTCATCGAGGGCTTAGCCCAATCCCGCAGCATATACTGCCCTCTCACCACACCGCGAAGAACACTATATTAGAGAATTTGGGAAAATCCTAATTCCCACGAAATAAAATATAGTCACTTCAAAAGTAAAATTTGATGTTTTTTATTGAAACATTAGCTCCATTGAGGACCATGCACAATACTTTCCCAATTCCTAGAAACCCAAGCAAAAATCTTATGTATGTTGCTATGGCAAAAGGCCTTAATAGATGTGAACATGGCTCCATGGCCAAAAAATTTGTTGATTTGCTAGTGAAAGAAAGATGTTTGTTGTTTTGTATGCATCAAAACCACAAACAAAAGCCAATTTATAGATGTTGCGTTAGGAAGATTCATTGGAGTAAATTAAATTGTAGTATTGATATATGCAATAGGATTGTTATAGATCTTTGACATCCATCATATAACTGTGGTCTTCAAAAACAAAATTAAACTTGCAACAACTGTTAATTTTTATTTGGTATATAAGATGTATCAAATTAATGTCAAATGCATATGTTTCTATGTTGATAAATTGCAGTATTGACATATGCAATAAGATTATGGTAGAGCTTTGACATCCATCATATAAATGTGGTGTTCAAAAACACTGTTCCATCACAATAGAGCTCATGAAACTCTCCATCACGATAGAGCTATAATCAAAACCATTGACACATAGCCAATTTTGCACCACATCGTTTAACATAATCATTAACAATTCCATACTAGTATTCATACTCACAAAGTAGCTCATCTCCGAAGGAGATATCCTTTATGGTTTGCACAGTAATGTAGCCATGGGCACTCAAATTTCCTTGTGACTTTTGAGCCCAAGGTGGTAGTTTAGGGATGTATACAAATATAACATTTGTTCTTTCTTTATAATACATTGAGCTATTTATATATCCAGCAATGTTTCCATACAATACATCTCCCACAATACATTTCACATCTGTCAATGGCTCAATGAATGGATCTTCAAACATTCCATAAGTCTTCATCCTTGGGAAAAACTTGAGGAGAGATCTCCAAGTATCATAATCATACTTTGGACCATTATATACCATCAAATCTTGTTTTTTCTTGATGCTCGTATGTACAAAAAGACCATATCCTGCCCCAGGTATTGTTGATTTCTTTACTTCATAATGGATGCCATCCATTTCGAACACGTGCTCAATGGGTATGGGCAATTTATGTTTCCATAAGCCATTGGATGCAGGATCAAAATTTGTAATAAGATAGCTCTTCAACTTTTCAGGACAATCTGCAACACCTATCATATGTTTAAAATCAAAGAATCATTCTTTTAGTGGAGGAATACAAACTCACATCACAAAGCACATAGCATTTTTTGGACAAGGTACTAACTCAATGTCTATTAATTCTTTCACAAAACAAATTGAAACATAATGTTTTGCTAGTTGTTGAATCTAACCAAATAGTGTCCAAATATAAATCAGAATGTAGGTACAAATGTTTTAGTTGAGCATTTGTGTCTACAACTCTAATTAACAAGATCACTCACATTCCCTAATGGTTGTCTATGCAATAAAATTGAATCAAGTTGGCTAAGAATGCCCTTGCAACATCGGCAGTGATTCCCCTTTCCTTGCATCCAAGAACCATAGCAAAGCGTTTTGCCTCACTATCTTTCAATGGCCCCATTTTGGCAATTTTTCCTAGCATGCATTCTTCCTCTTCATTCAATGTAACATGTTGAGCATGCACCATACTTCTTGTAGTAGGACAAGTCCCTCTCACTCTAGTTTTGGTTATAGGTGAAGTAATACCTTTCTCTGTGTCTTTTTTTGAACTACGAGTAGACATATGAGATTCGACATTCATCCTTTCGAGAACTTCTTTGTTTTTTTCTTTGAATTCAAGGATCACTGGTTGAAAATAATAGAACATATCATGCCCTTCGACAATCGGAGCTTGACCAAATCTGTTAGAAGAGATGGCACTGCGCACATCTACTGCATCATCTAGCATCTGTAGGTACGGTAATAACTCATGAAGCAAAATAGAATCACCACAATCTATATCAAATTTTGTAGGGAAAATGCAATTTTCTGCTGGATTAACACAACCCGTGTAAGGCGAAACATCAATGAACAGTGTTCTTGCTGGTTTGCATTCCTCTTTAAAACAACACCACACTCTCATCAATGGTTTAAACTCTGCTTCCACATTCATCCTATCTGGTCGAATGATTCTACTCTTTGTATGCTTGTGGCATGCCATCGCACCCCAAACCATGAAGAAATATAACTTTTTGTTAACATGATGCTCCAAAGTGTCCAGCATGTGTTGCACCATGCCCTTTTCTCCTGCAGTGGACCAAATGCCAACATGGTAGTGATCGAGCAACCATTGTAGAAACTCTAAACACCCAGGATGCCAACATGGTAGTGATCGAGCAACCATTGTAGAAACTCTAAACACCCAATGCTTCCCATTGTGCAAGCTCATATGTTTATTTGACTTTGAAAAACAACGCTCGAGCAATAACCCTTTCAAATCTATTATCACCGCTAGTCTTATTTTTGTTATCACCTCTTTTGACATTATTTCTGAGGGTGACATTATGTCTTCTCCTTTACCTTCTAAGATTTCTTCCTGCACCTTGGCTTCATACAATGACATTGCATCTTCTCCTTTACCTTCTAAGCTTGCATTCACATTTGTCAATGGAACATTAACTGCAGACATTGCATCCTCAACATTTTCAATCAACCATGTTGAGCTTGGAACTTGCATGCTAATGTTCATATTAGGCACATAATGAATCATTGGATCAGGTGTCACATGTACAGGCAATGCTTCTAGCGATGTGAAATTGAGATGGCCAATATCCGTTGATAAACAAGGAAATGAAATTCATAAGTAGAAACAAACTGAATATTGAGATGGAAAACAAAATTGTCAAACTTTAGGTTGTGTGCTCTCAATGCAATTTGTTTGTGTGAAAGCATTCATGTTTTTCTTTTTCAAAACAAAATTGGAATACTAAAAAAAAGAAAGCATTCATGTTCATATGCTTAGTATACCCCCTAAAGTTATTGAATCTATACCCTTTCAAGTTATTTTAATCCCCAAAACTACATATCCTTACAATGCCAAAAACCTTTGCATAATAGATAGAGTGGAGTCCAACATTATCTAGCATTGCCCGAGTGTTCCCACTAAGAAAAGATTTGGCCAAGCGGCCAAAACATATTTGAGCATTCATATGAAGTGAATAAGGATAGAAACAATAATTTACACTAATTCATTCATCACGATCAAGACTCAACACACTTTTTAACATTTATGAACTCATAAATAAATTTGGATGTGTATCACACTCCAAAGGTATTACAACATGCAAACACATCTTTTCATGAAATATAGAAAATTAAACATATTCAAGAATACATATGAATGTTTGAATTATGGCAATGAGATAGAATGAATTTCCAAGTAATATTAAAAGATCTTTGGAACAAAATTAATACATCATATGGAGAATATAGCAAGATAACATATGGAAAACATGAACACCATATAAAAGGACAATTTCAAGGACCTGTTGCTTCCTCTTCTGTTTCCCAAAACTTTGAAGCGTGTTTTTGTAAATGCTCACGCTGCTCTTCATTGAAGGGTTGAAGCTCTTTTTGTCCTGGTATGGTATCAATTTCTTTATCCCCTCCACCTTCAATTGTATCATCTTCTTTTGATACCCCCTCTATTGCCAATATTGGTTCATGCAAGCCAGCCCATTGTCGAATTTCATGATTACTGTAAGCATACGTGCAACATATACTTTCAACCTTTGCCAACTCCTCATAAGTCTCAACAACTGAAACAACATGCCTCTTACAAGAAAGAGACTCTATTGCAGCAAGCCCCTCAGAGAACAAGTCCAATACATACTCATCTTCTCGACAGAAACCCATGATCATGTCTTTCATGATACTTGAACGTTTTCTTTTCAAGGATAATTCAATGTCAAATTCATCATCATCCTCCTCGTCATCATCATCCTCATCACCTGATTCACCTGATTCTTCTGCACCACTTGATTTTTCATATTTTTCATCTGCAACATATATTGATGGCTTATATTGTGCATTGGTATAGCGCTCAATATCGTTGAAATGCTTTTCCTTGCTTACCAGTACACAGGCAATTAAGCCATCCATAGATCCAGTGACAAATATATCTGTAGTTTCAAAATTAAGGCAACCGAAGTGTATTTTATATTGTCCGCATGCCTTATTTAATGCATTCTTCAAACATGATACATGATCCATGGTCAAGAACACCACAAGAAGGAATTGCACTGGGGGAGAAGCGATTGTCATCAAGCTTTTCAACAAACACTCAAAGCGATCCTCATTCCAATTTCTACTTCTACTTGGTCCATACATTACATCCAAAAAGGCAACCCCTATTGCCATTGGCTCTTGGTACACATTATGTATAAATTCCATTCCCTCCATGTTTGAACCGACTGTGTAGAACCTCCAAGGCCGGGTGGAATTCGGTCCATGACTTGCACCTTCTCTTTGTCCCATAATCCACCTCAGATACCCCTTTGCAGTATCAGGCAATGGTGGAGTTTCCTTGCCCTGTTGAAGCTTCACTTTGAACCATGAGTCAGAGCAACCACGAATCTGATGATACAATTCTGGAGTAATTTTAAAATGTGATCTGCACTCATCCCAATTTTTTAACATTAAAGAAGGCCGTTCTGCCGATATAAACATATAAAGTTCTTCTTGTAGTGCAGCATCTCTCTTGATCTGCATAGCTCATCCTTCAATATCAAGAATCATGGCATCAGTCTTTGTTTTAGCTATGACTACTCTACCTTCCTTAATGTCATTTTGAATTTGACCAATTTGATCATCACTCAATCCACGCAAGCATCTAAACATTGAGACTGTGGGTTGCCTACGGCATTTTCCATCTTGTGAATATTTGCCTGCAATGTAATCCTCAAGGATGGAGATCCAACCATCATAAATGGCATCGCTTGTGATTATCATATGTACATCTTTCATGGCAAAGCTATTGCCCAATGTTACCTTGCCAGTGTCAATGAAAGCCTGCAAAATATATGAATCCATTAGAATGCAATAATTAAGAAAACCGACTTGTAAAAAATGATTCATAATTAAAATCTGTACTTACATCCCAATTCTCACGATCTGGATGTCCTTTTGCAAGCCCTTGTTGTGCTTTCTTGGGTCTGTTAAAGAGAATCCATTGTCCCCTCACCTGCTTAAGTATATCAATGTATGGAGATTGTCTCAAGATATTTTGAGACTCCAAGTTTGCCATCTTTGATATCTCCACACAAAAGCGTGCGAGACAATTCACTACAATCCTCGCCTGGCGGGTGCGGTAGTAGTTCTTTCTTTGGGCCGTGCTGTTATCATCATTAGATGTGAATATTTTAGCAGCATATATTGAATGTTGTCCAGATAGTATCCAGTAGTGGCACTTGGTTAAATCCTTTTTATCTACCCTTTCTAGGGGCTGCTTTGTTTCAGGATTGAAAGGCATTAAATCCGCTACAGTAGCAGGAGGCCTAGAGTTATAACCGAAGTCTGCAGCAAGCTTCTCCACATGCTCTTTGCTCAACCCTCTATATACATAGCTTGGAGGAGCTTTTTGACATCTTGCAACTGGAATTGAAAATGTTGCATGCAACCCGAATGGGTAGTATTTTTCATATTCCACCAAGCCTGATGGTTTCTTTTGCCCTTTTTTTCCTATGACCTTTCCACTTGGCTCCAATTCACTACCACTGCTTCTTTCCACAACTGCTAGCATACCCTCTGGAGGTGTTCCTTCTTGTGGTAGATCAACTATAGTTAGATTTCCTTTCTTTGCTCCTTCTCCGCTACCACCTGGTGCTTGAACCATAGTCGATTTACCTTTCTTTGTTCCTTCCCCACTATCTTCCCCACTCTTACGCTTCTTTAATGTTGCTGAAACTTTGCGATATGATTGAATGATTGTTGTCACTGTGTGAATTTCATTTCCATCAATTAATTCAACACTTATCCAGCCTCTTGAGTGCATGTTGTCATCTACATCAGACTTCATACGAGATGCTTCATAATCACTGGGATCCAAGAGAAACTTCTTATTTTGATTTATAATGATCAACAATCCAATATCTCCCTCTTTTCCAACCACATCTTCAGTGATTTGATGTACCGATCCAACACAAGTGTATGCACTTTTATTAGGTAACAAAACAAATAAGTGAACTCGTGTCAACTGTGCTCCCTCAATACTATATATGTCAAAGTACCAAGGTATGCTTTTCTCTGCAAATCCACTTACAACTTTCTCAACCTTCTTCACATTTGTGTCTTTCCTGTAAAAGACCCAAGCAATATACAAAGTATCATCTTTATAATCTTTAAAGTTAGACAAAACACATTATCGATAAACATATCTGAAATAGAATCTAGAATTGACACTAGACCTAGTAGTAGATTTGAAAAAGTAGTAGATTCTAGGGAGATTTGGCCACACTAGGGAGAATTGGCCGTGCGGCCAAATCTTATGGGCTTCTTTTAAAGCACTGGAAGGGGAGGTTTGGATGTGTAGGCCAATCATATGGGCTTCTTTCAAAGCACCAAAGTTTGGGGAGATTTGGCCTTGTGGCCAGATCTTGTGGGCTTCTTTCAAAGCACTAGGGTCTGGAGAGATTTGGCTGTGCAACCAAATCTTGCTAGCTTCTTTCAAATCAGTCAAATCTTTCTAGCTTCTTTTAAATCACTTGGGTTTAGGGAGATTTGGCCGTGTGGCCAAATCTTGCTAACTTCTTTCTAATCACGAGGGTCTATGGAGATTTGGCCGTGCGGCTAAATCTTCACGAGGGTTTGGGGAGATTTGTGTGCAGTCAAATCTTGGTAGCTTCTTTCTAATCACAAGGGTCTATGGAGATTTGGCCGTGCGGCCAAATCTTTTCAAAGCACCAGGTTTAGGGAGATTTGGCCGTGTGGCCAAATCTTGCTAGCTTCTTTCTAATCACGAGGGTCTATGGAGATTTGGCCATACTGCCAAATCTTTTCAAAGCACCAGGGTTTGGGGAGATTTGTGTGTGGTCAAATCATGCTAGCTTCTTTCTAATCACGAGGGTCTATGGAGATTTGGCCATACTGCCAAATCTTTTCAAAGCACCAGGGTTTGGGGAGATTTGTGTGCAGTCAAATCATGCTAGCTTCTTTGTAATCATAAGGGTCTATGGAGATTTGGCCATGTAGCCAAATCTTTTCAAAGCACCAGGTTTGGGGAGATTTGGCCATGCAGCCAAATCTTTTCAAAGCACCAGGTTTGGGGAGATTTGGCCGTGCAACGAAATCTTTTCAAAGCACCAAGTTTAAGGAGATTTGGCTATTCAGCCAAATCTTTTCAAAGCACTAAGGTTTGGGGAGATTTGGCTACGATGCGAAATCTTTCTAGCTTTTTATAAGTCACGAGGGTTTAGGGAAATTTAACTGTGCGGCCAAATCTTGCTAGCTTTTTTCTAATCACAAGGGTCTAGGGAGATTTGGCCATGCAGCCAAATCTTTTGAAAGCAACAGGATTTGAGGAGATTTGGTTGTGATGCCAAATCTTTCTAGCTTCTTTTAAATCACCTGGGTCTAAGGAGATTTGGCCATGCGGCCAAATCTTACTAGCTTCTTCTAATCACGAGGGCCGAGGGAGATTTGGCCATGCGGCCAAATCTTGCTATCTTCTTTCTAATCACGAGTGTCGAGGAAGATTTGGTTGTGTGGCCAAATCTTTTCAAAGCAGCAAGGTTTAGGAAGATTTAGTTGTGATGCCAAATCTTTATAGCTTCTTTGAAATCACCAAGATCTAGGGAGATTTGGCTGTACGGCCAAATGTTGTATGTTTTGAAAGAAGCCAGAAGATTTGGCCGCATGGCCAAATCTCCCCATTTAAATTTTAAAATTCAAATCTTAAGATTCAAATTTCAAATCTGAAAATTTTAAAATCTTAGATTCAAAATTCAAATTTTAAAATTCAAAATTCAAAATTCAAAATTCAAAATTCAAAATCTTAGATACAGAATTCAAATTTCAAATTTGAAGATATGTAAGTGAAATCATATACTAAAGACCCTACTTTCAAATCACACTTCGAGATTCCTACTTTTACAAGACTCTTTCTTTCAAATCGTGGTGTTCCGAAATGGAGAAAATGGAGAACATGTAAGAATTAGGTACACTTTCGATTTCTTTCGTTTTCTTACTTGAATGATTGAGTAGCCATCGTAGGAGCTAAAGAGAGAGTAGCTGTAGCAATTGTAGAAGTTGTCTTTCTTGCTGGAGTAATTCTACCGGTGTGGGCGATGAGGAAGAAGATGGACGGAACGAGGAAGGAAGGAGGACGAGGGCTCTGATGGTAGGAGAAGCAGAAACCGCGACGAGGAGGAAGATGACGGACGGAAGAAAGAAGGCGTCGAGGGCGATGAGGAGGAAGATGGAGGTGACGAGGAAGAAGGCGTTGCAGTGATGAAGGAAGGAGGAGAAGAAACCGCGACGGGAACGCATTGCAGTGATGAAGGAAGGAGGAGCAGAAACTGCGACAGGAAGGCGTTGCAGTCAAAAAATGCTTCGTTAAACTCAAACATATGATGTTTTTTTCTCAGCTAATGCAAAACAGGCACACTCCAAATTGTGAGTTTCATATACACGGCAAAATCCAGGGAGAAAGTCAATGGAGTGCACTCAATGCATTGTAATTATAACCCCTCAAAAAATACCATGCATTGGTCGAAACCTCAACATTTGACATTTTATTTATGTTGATGCAAACCATGCACATTTGCGAGATTTGGATGGACTACCAAATCTATGGGAAAAATCAATGAAAAACATTGAATGTTACATAATTACAACCCCTCAAAAGTTCCCAAATTATCAAGATTTTCCCAAATTCTCTAATATGGTGTTGAAGGGCATCCCAATCTAAGACAGTGCACTCTTACACTTTTGGGCTGTGCTACTTGCAGAGATTTGCTCCCAAACTCGAGAAAGGAAAGCAACACTGATCCTCTTACCAAGACACCACGAACTTGGTTTGCTTTCTTGAGCTCCTTACTATGAACCGAGCTCTGATACCATGCGAAGAGAGTGGGAGAGAAGTAAGGAATCTCACTTGCAGCTTTCTCACATACACAATGGGGGAATACACACAAAGGTGGAGGCTAAAAACAGTTTTCCTCTTCTTAGTTGTGAAAGCCAAAAAGAAGTCTCTCTTTTAGTACAAAAGGAATAGATGAACGCTATATGTGGGTCTCAAACCAAACTCAGCTAACTAAGGTGGCATACTAACTGAGCCACTAACTAAAGTATGTAAAGATAGCTATCATCTAGCTATTATTCATGGGCAGTGTACCAACTGCATTTCTCCTGCATTTGCAGCTAACAAGTCGGTGACATAAATGCACAACGGTCACCCTAGCATATCACGAGTGGAGCTCGATATCTCAACAATAGAGGCATCTGAAAATGCACCTATGGTCCCTTTTCCTTGTTGTGAATTCAATCAAAAGAGAGCATATCCACAAAGTAGCATATTAACTATACTCAATAATGATAAAATAATGGTGAATGGTGGATCTCTTCTCCTCATGGTCATACATTGATTTTGGTACACATGAATGAGTCTTCAACTCCCGTCTTGAGTGTGAAGGTGGGAATATAGTACCCAAAAGAGATAGTTGAAATGCAAGCATGCCCATCACTCATGAGAGGGTTTGTTTTAAGAAACGACAAGACGTTTCCTGTTTGCATTTGATTCTATGGTGTGCTCTTTAGAAATGGTACTATTTTTTTTTAAGTCACCTTTTCATGGCATTTAGGAATGAAGATGGGCAAATTTTGGGAGTTTGTGAAATTGATATGAATTCTTGTTGTTCTTAGGGGATCTTTCAAAAATTCCAATTAATGTGTAATTTTTCCATTTCAAATGTAAGATTGTTATAAAATACCTATGCAAGATGAGGGCATTTATATTGGTCCCTTAAACTCAAGTGCTATAGAGGGTTTTTACATAATAATTCCTTGGAGAATCCATCCCATTGCTTAAGAGAGATAGAAGATCATTATGAGATGTATGATGGGAATACGAATGGAACAACTTTTCTTCCCATATTTTATAAATATGGGCCCTTGGTTGAACATAGAGAAAAATGTGGCTTATCCCACTTTATTCAAGTTTCCAAGTAGCTTGGTTTAGAGTGGGAATTACAAACCCATGGTGAACAAATAGTTATCCAAGAAGGATTGTACAGGCTGTCCGAGAAGGTTAAGAAAAAGGCTAAGATTCTCTTTGGTAAACGATGTTGAAACACGCCTCCGTCTCAATCGACTTTTCTTCAGCAGGCTGTTGGTCAATTGTTCTTGCCACCAAACGCACACGAACCTCCGCTTGACAAGCCACTTCATCCTGCCGCTTCTTGTGTTGTTTTGTCCATGTGTGTCCGATATGACCTGTTCCTAATCAGACGTATTCATCTTACATGTACATTTCTCCTTGATCCTCAAGTTTACAAATGAACGAACGCAGCACTTCAGCATCCCTCGGGATACGAAAATGTGAAACTTCTCTGCTTCGTGAGAAACTGTCCGTGGCCGAAATTGTCATGTTGAAACTAGATAAGTGAACTATATATGTTAAAATTCACATCGCGAACCACAAATTTAGAGTAGCCAATGACTATCTCGCCTGCTAAACTTTAACACCATAAAGCGGGTTGTACATATATTTATCATCGTCATAAGAAGATCAGATCGCAATCGAAGAGGCAAATTTTATATAGGTCAGTAAGCATTGCGAAGCCGGCCGTTGCGAATGATATGTTGTCGAAACATTACTTGACATGAAATACTCATGGTATTACGTATAATTGAAGCGCGTAAAACCCAATACAAAGTCCGAGCCCGTGTGTGTTTCAACCATATCAGAAATATGACAAGAGAGCAGCACTCCAAGCTAGCAAGTGTTTGCTGGATAATCGATACGCCCTCCCAAGAAATCAAGGAGAGCTAATTTTATAATTATAGGATTCTCTCTGAATCTTTATTTCTCAAATTAGCGCCGAGGCTGGACAGGCTGAATGTCGAAACCCCCAACTTCAACGGTCTAGCTAGTGTCTCTTGCACATAGAGTGATGGTAGAGCATCCGCGCGTGTACGGGTTCGCAGCTGCGGATGAAGAACAAGTCGGATTGTAGTATGATACTCCCGCTGCAGAACATGGCACCCTATCAGCCGTGAGAGCGCCGTAGCTTATATACGTAGAAGTCGACGCAAGTACCCGTCTGCTCACCGGGGAGTCGAAGAGATCCTCGGCAGCGATATTACAATCGCCGATCCGGCCATTACAGGGCGATATGCTATCAAAGCCGTCAAAGGATTGGTTAGCGGGGGAGTCGGAAGGGGAGGCAAGGGTCGGGAGGAGGAAGAGGGGGGAGGGAACAAGGAGCAAGAGCACGGATAGGAGCCAGGAAGGACGAGGTGCCATAGTCTGAGGTGAATTCGGGAGGGCAGGGCGATGGGCGATGGGCGAGAGAGGGAGTTGGAAAGACTAGAAACAGAGGGCAAGATGCGTACGTAGGGACTCGACGTGGGTGTTGAACGGGTCTCGAGGACACAACTGCGCTCCAGTTCATATACACTTGACATGGGTCCCCCTCCACCCTGTCCAGTGTCTTTCTTCTCTCAATTCCTGAATTCGCCAGCTCAACCACACCCTAAGAATCCTTTCACATGCGCTTTTCTAAACCCAGCTTTTTCCTCCAGCCAATTTATTAACATGGCACATCTAGAAACAAAATAAGAGAATCTTTTACATTGCCTTAAGATAGTGTTATAAATACTGAACAAGAAAGCTTGAATTTTAGGAGTACTACCTCATGGTTTAATGGGACAAAGACTATGCAGGAGGACAAAGTTGCGATAAGAGGCAGGGTCTACTGAAGCTACGAGGATTTTACAAGATCTCTCTCTCTCTCTCTCTCTCTCTCTCTCTCTCTCTCCCCACCTAGCACCTATGCAATCGGTGAGGGGGCCCTTCCTCCCCATTCCCTCCCCCCTCCATTCCCACCCGCAAGGCAAAAGGTGAATTCCCCCTCTCTTCCCCCTCCTCTCGCCCCTCCATCTTTGCCCTCTTCCATCTCCTCTCTTTTCCCTATATACGCCACCCCACCCCATCCTCTCCATTCCTCCCTTTCTCCCCTTCTCATTTCGTTCCCCGAGTGCCTCTCTTTGCCACCCCCCGTTTGCATTTGTAACAAGTGAGGGCTCCCGTATATTCCCCCCTCCCCCTCCATTCATATCCCCCCACCTATTATGCACCCAAATGCCCCCTTCCCCATCTCTTTTCCATCGCACCCTACCCCCTCCCTCTCCATTCCCACCTGCATTCTCCATTCCCCTGTTTCCTCTCCATTCCTCCTCTCTCCCACTCTCTTTTCCCTCCCACCCCTCCTCTCCATTCTCTTCCCCGCTGACTTTCTATCCCATATCCCCTTTCTTTGCTAGAATTCTATAATTTCTTTAATTATCAAAAAAAGTTGTCTAAACATGTTGCAAGAATTGAAAACTTTCCTTAAATCGATTTTAAAAATCAAGGCTTTGAGGGTTTAAGGTTTAGGGTCTTTTGGAGTCCATGCTTTACTTGCAAGTGCCACCTATAGGTTAATAGTAGCAAGGCAAAAGGCATGGAAAAGGGTGAAGCATTAGGAAAAAAGGAAACTCACTTTGGGGCCTTTTGGCCAAAATGAAAAATCCCTCTCCTCCAATCACAAGAGGGCCAACGTAACATTGGGAAAATGGAGAAAATATAATATAATTTCACATAATAAGAGAAAGAAACAAAACTTTACGGATGTACAACTGTATACACCTGACAAGGAGTCATTTTCAAAAATGATCACGGACTCAAATATGATTTCCCTCTTAAACTAGTTTTCCCCCTTGTACAAATCAAAGATTCAAACAAGGCGTCTTTCTTGCCTAAATGGGTTTTGTTGCTTGCGTTCCTACTTTTTCTTCTAGTTCTCTTGCTTGCATTTCACCCATTTGCAAGTTTGGTTCTCTTTCATGAATCATCCATGGCAACAGGTAACCCCGAGCGTCCCAATGTGAAGTGGTGTGTAACTGAGAATGCAGAAGACCTTGACATAGAGGTCAAACTTGTTTCTCAACAACCTACAACATGCATATCATCTATAGAGTTTGCCAATAAGGTGCATGCAGATGGTTACTGGCAAAATATGGTTGTGTCGAAAGGTGTTTGGGTTCTAATGTAGCCAATGAGAAGGAAAAACCCACGGTCGAATAATATATTTTTGGCCTCTTGGAAAGGCAAGTTCAAAGATTTCATAACAATATATGGTAAGAAAGGTCTTAAAGAAATAATAGTCGAGCATGTATATATGCACAATGAACTTGTGCTGTGTGATTAGCCATATTGTCTTCCATGGCATAGGCTCAATTGTAAGCTTTTAACCCTTTCAATTTTGGAATGGAAGTTTTGAACATTGCTATTTTCTACATAAACTAAAACGTGTTTTGATTTTCAGATTTGTATCCATCATCATATGAAGAATGGCGGTCAATGGAGTGCATTATGGGATTCTTGGATGTCATGAATGGAGCAATTATAGGAGAATTACAATATCAAGGTAGATCTGCAACTCAATTAGCACAAACAAGTATCTTCTTCTCTGACCAATTTTATGAATAGATGGACAAAGCAAACACGCACGGTGTGTTGAGGAAACAAGATCTTCTGCCATGGAATATGATAAACTGGCTAGTGCATCCTAGTAGTGTGACAAAGACATATAGGACTAAGCTATTTGCAAAAGTTCAACAATCATTATGTCTAGGCATTGCTAAAGAATTGTAAAAATCAATGTTTGCATGCCAGGAAGGACATGGGAAATGGCTGAGAACCGGAGGAGAACAAGCTTAAGAAAGTTTTGGGAAGAAGAGGGAGAGATGGTGAAGAAGAAGATGAAGAAGATGATGATGATGTGGCAGAAATGGGCTCAAGGGGGATCAAATGGCTCTGATACCATGTTGGAACACTGAAAGGAAAGAGTAGAGTGGACACAAACTCAAAATACTTGCTTATAGAATGAAGAAGAGTGAGTTCCTTAAGTAGGCACCTCATACATGCTCACTGACATCACTGATGACTTCAGAGCTCCACAATCATCTCCTCAATCTGCTCCTAGATTCTCTCAATCATCCTATGTGGCTCTCCACCACCTAACTGTGCTTGTGGGCACCTAACTGTGCCTCTAGCACTCACACATAGAAACATAAGGTGTGCCTGAGGCATACACCTTGAGATATCCCAACAATATTATGCTGAGGGACAGCTTTGACACATTGTAGGTGATGCACTGATAGTGCTATGCTCTCTTGGATGAGATATTATTAATGCATATGCCCATGGACAGTGTTTATACTTGAGCCATTTGGCACCTATTGGCATTTTGGATTGCCATTGCAGTTGGCATTTTCTTTTGGGCCAGATTTGCTCATATGGATGCATAGTACATGCACATGAGTCAACTGCATCTTTTGATGCTTTGAGCTTTGAGTTTTGGTGATATTTCAGTCTATGGTGTGATTCTCTCTTACAGGCACTAGCATTTGGGATTTTGCTTTATTTGCATATCATGGCATCCTCTTCCATGTCTGAAAAGGAGTTTTCCAACATTAAAAAGTTTGGTGGGACAAACTTTTCTTTGTGGAAAGAACAAATAAGGGATGTGCTTATTCAAAGAAGCAGATTAAACCCTTGGCAGGGATTGAAGCTAAGCCTGCAAATATGTGTGAGGATGATTGGAAGGAGTTGGATGCATTAGCAAAGTCTACTATTAGACTTCATCTTGCAGAGTGAGTTTATTTCACAGTAGTAAATGAGCAAACTACAGAAGATTTGTGGAAGAAATTGTGTGCCACTTACGAGAAGCAAACTGCCTCTAATAAAGTTTACCTCATGAAGAGGTTGTTTGAGCTGCAGATGAAGGAAGGGGTCTCCATTGCTTCTCACTTGAATGAATTCAATATTATTTTCAGCCAGCTTCAGGCTCAGAAGATGAATTTTGATGCGGAGACTAAGGCAATATTTCTCTTATGTTCATTGCCATCCTGATGGGATACCTTCCGTACAGCTGTCAGTAACTCTGAACCTGGTGGAGTACTGAAATTTGATGATGTTGTGGGTAGCTTGTTTGCCGAGGAGATTAGACGGAAGTCTATGGATGGCAACAAGCAGGATGCATGCTTAATTGTGCAAAGGGGCACATCACAGTTCAGGGGGAAGTCCCAAGAAAGAGGGAAGTCTCATAGCAAATCCAGGGCACAGAACATTGAGTGTTACCACTGTGGCAAGAAGGGCCATATGAAAAAGGATTGCTACAAGATGAAAAGAGAGCAAAAGGATAAGAAAAAGAATGCAAATTGGGGTGCAAATCAGGACGAGAGTCCAAGGGAGGAAAAAGGAAAAGTGAAGATCGAGGAGATCAATGCAGTCACACATGATAGTGACAATGATGTTCTCTTCATGTCTACAAAGTTGCTTACCACTTCAGATGATGCATATTCCCAGGATTGGATTTTGGATTCTGGTGCTTCATTCCATGTTACTCCCCATAGGGAATGGTTCTCCACTTATGACAGTGGAAAGACAGGTTGTGTGCATCTTGGAAATGACTATGCATGTGACATAGTGGGAGCAGGTGTGTGACATAAAGTTTTGTTTTGCAAATGGGTCTGCATTTATTTTGAAACATGTGATACATGTGCCTAAGTTGACCAAGAGTCTTATTTCAGTGGGTCGGCTAGATGATGCTGGTTTTCACACCACTTTTGGCAAATACTCCCACAGGTATACAATCAAGAGTAGATGATGGATCATCTATTGGTGGAAATGATGAGCCAAATGTGGCTGATATGCAAGTGGGACAGCAAGCTGAAATGTCCTTGAAAAGATCATCTAGAGTGTCTAGACTACCTGATAGGATTGTTCCAGGGGTAGACTATGTGATGCTTACTGATTGCGGGGAGCCTTCTTGCTGCAGAGAGGCTATGATGCGCGAGGATCAACGCAAGTGGGAGTATGCTATATGCAATCAGAGATGAGTTCACTTATGAAGAATAAGACTTGGGACTTGGTTTCTTTGCCACATGGAAAGAAAGCATTGCCATGTAAATGGGTCTACAAAATGGTCACAGGTGATTATGTGCCTAGGTACAAGGCCCATTTGGTCACTAAAGGGTTCAAGCAAGAGAAGGAAGTGGAGTTTGATGAGATATTATCTCTGGTTGTGAAGATGACCACACTTAGATGCATGCTTGGACTAGTGGCATCAGAGGATATGGAGCTTATGCAAATGGATGTCAAGACAGCTTTCTTGCATGGGGATTTGCATGAGGAAATTTACATGGTGCAGCCGGAAGACTTTGAAGAAAAAGGAAAAGAGCATTTATTTTGCAAGCTGAAGAAGAGTCTCTATGGTCTTAAGCAAGTGCCTAGAGAATGGTATCATAAGTTTGATGCTTTCATTCGGTCCCAGGGTTTTAGAAGGAGTGAAATTGATCACTGCCTCTACGCTAAAAGGACTAAGGATAATAGCCTGATAATCCTGGCACTATATGTGGATGATATGCTATTGGCTAGCAAGAATACTTATGAGCTAGATGCATTAAAGGCCAAGTTGCATGAGGCCTTTGATATGAAGGATTTGGGACTTGCAGGTCATATTCTTGGTATGCGCATCACACGTGATCGGAGTAGGAAACTCCTTTGGCTTTCACAGAAGGAGTATGTTACAAAAGTATTGCAATGTTTCAATATGGAGGGGCGGAAGGCAGTGAGTACTCCATTGCCTCCATATGTGAAACTGAGTCATACAGATAGTCCCAAATCAGATGAGGAGAGGGCCATGATGGCCAAGGTTCCTTATGCATCAATGGTTGGGAGTCTTATGTATGCTATGATAGCTACTAGACGAGACATTGCATTTGCAATGGGAGTTGTTAGCCGGTATATGGCTAATCCAGGAAAGAGGCATTGGGAGGCAGTTAAGTGCATCATGAGGTACATGAAGGGTACCAAGGATATGTGCATCTGCTTTGGTAAAGGAGTCATGCGTGTACTTGGGTACACAGATTCAGACTATGCAGGGCATGTGGATAGTAGGAGATCCACTTCTGGTTATGTCTTCACCTTTGCAGGTGGTGCAGTGTTGTGGATGTCTCACGCACAGAAGTGTGTTGCTTTGTTTACCACAGAGGCTGAGTATGTTCTAGCCACAGAGGGTTGCAAGGAGGCTATATGGCTTGATCAGCTAGTGGGAGATTTGGGGATTCATACAGGTGTACCAACATTGCATAGTGATTCCATGAGTGCTATTCAGCTAGCACGAAATCCGGTCTTTCATGCAAAGACCAAACACATTTAGGTCAGGTACCATTTCATTAGGGAGGTACTTGAGGACAAGCGCATAGAGCTTGTCAAGGTTCATACAGATGATAACCTTGCAGATATGCTGACAAAGAGTCTACCTAGTCAGCGGTTTGAGTATTGTCGTGTATTGATGGGCATTGGATAGTATGCTCACTAGTTGTTCTCCCTTAAAGGCACATTGTCCTTTAAGTGGGAGGTTATGGGGGTCAAAGTTCACTGTGCCTTTACCCCGGTTATGTACAATACTCAAACACATATATAAATGAATGAAAAAGAAGATTAGGGTGTTTTGCACCCACCAAAACTTGTGTGGCTCTCTGTTTCTCTCTCTCTCCCTCTTCCGTTCTTGCTTCCGTTGAGAGCACTCTCAGTGTTTGCTCCTCCTAATGTCCACTCCAACACCTCATCATCATCTCTTCTTGAGCTTTTTGCTTCTGTACTCTGAACTATTGGAGAAGCATACCAGAGAACCTCTGCTACTAGTCTAGCTCTGTACTCTTAACTATTGGGGAAACATACTAAAGAAGCTATGCTACGAGTCTAGCTCTAAAATTGTATACATACTTTGAATTGTGACAGTCCTCCTTCAGCTGTAATGAACAGTGATGCAAACTGAATTTCTTTAATCCTAAATGAAACTTTTCCACATGAATTATTCATAATGGAAAGCTTATGGTGTTACAAGTAATAAGGTCTCGACCTTTGTTGATTTTACTAATTTCCCTTATGCTATCTTTAAAGCCTTGTGAGAAGGTACCCTTGAGTCTTAATTTGATTTCATACTCTAGATTTTCACGTATTGTTGCAATTTTCAACTACCTTCAAAGGCCTAAAGAGAATAGCACCACCAAAAATCCAAAAGAAAAAGCATCTAGAGAAGTATGCCTAAGAAAGCAATTTGCAAAGCTAGTAGCAGGACCAACATACCAAATTGCTTTCTTGTGAACCTTTCCAATTTGCCTAGTAGATTTCAAACATGAGTGCATTTTGTGCTCTTTCCCTACTCTTTCTAGAGTTACTAAGTACCCAAACTTCAAACATCAATGCATTTTTTTGTGCTCTTTCCAGAGAAACTTAAGAAATGTGCTTAAGAAAGTGATTTAGAGTGTTGGAGGGGTTTGGCCCAACAGCTCAAATTGCTTTCTTAATCACATCAAACTCTCTGAGGGATGCAGAAACAAATAGGATGGAGAAAAGGGTTGGACTGCATCATACCAATATCTAGCTGTGGTAGACACTCTACCTGTAGGTTGGTTTCTATAGCATGGTGATAGATCCTAGAGCCCTTTCGATGGATGTGGAGAGCGGGAGATGGAATGAGATAGAAGAGAGCTCAAGTAAATGAACAAATGAGGTACCAGGAGAGGTATATCCAGCTACCTCCAAAAACTTTCAAGGCGCCTTGGAATGCATATACACGTGGGTGCCATAAATAGAAGGAGGCCACATTTTGGTCTCAGGTATGAATACCTTACATTCCATAACTAGAAGCATGTCATAATAAAGGCATCATCCTCGAGACATGTGCCCCATGTATGGCTATAGTATAAAGGCATTAGCAATCCTGGGGTCTTTCCTTTGTAACTCTTGATCTTCTGACAAGTGATGCATTCGGCTACAAATTTAGCCACATCTTTTCTTATAGTAGGCCAATGAAATTCCCTTGCTATCACTTGTAAAGTGGCAGTCACTCCCCTATGTCCCATATATGGTGGTGTAAGAAAACAATACAACGTATATGCTCAACCGATAATAGGATCTCATACGCAAGAGAAAAATAGATAGTATGGAGAATCAAAAATTTGATTACTGTAGAATTGATACAATAGATGGCACTGCCTCCCAGCCGTGCGCTCCTGTGAAAGAAGCTTTGATGGCGAACTGGAAACAGTAGAGGACGGAGGCTAGATGTAAGGAATCCGGGTTGCTGTAGCCAGTGATGAAATGGGCTTCACGGGCTTGCTCTTATATGGCCACCAGTCGTAGTCGGTTAGACCCAATTGGGTGACCGACCCAGTCTGCCCAAAACGGCCGATTGGGGGTCGGTCCCGAAATAGGCTGCCGACTACACGATAGAACTGGTGTGCAAAATAGAGCAACTGACCTACACTTACCGCTCAGCCCAAAGCCATCTGGGATCATCTTGGGCTCCAAACGGGCCCCGCAACCCGAGAGTGGGCTACCCCGGGAAATGCTCCATCTACCCTAAATGCGGTCAGTCATGGGATGCCTTCCCGCACTTGCATGTAGCCTAGTTGGTAGTGTACCAACTCTATCTGAAGCCGTCCAGCCATCAGGACACACATGGCCCCCATCTGGTGTCCAAACCAGGACCTACTGGATAACCGAGCTACTCAAATGCCTTCTCCTCATATGGGGGGCTTACAAGTAGAGTTAGCTAGTTCCCGCGTAGTTACTCGCGTAGTTACTTGAGAGTGGAGCATTGATATCTAACACCCCCCCTCAATGTCCACCTACAAGTGAACTTACTTTTTTCGTCCAATGCCAAGTCGATGAAGATGCCTCTCCAGTAATTCTCTTCCAAGAGCCTTCGTGAAGATGTCCATAGCATTCTCTATAGTAAGTCGGACAGTACACCAAGTCGACCTCTCCATCCATGATGAGGTCGCGTACAAAGTGATATTGAATCTCAATGTGTTTTGTGCGAGCATGGAACACAGGGTTCGTTGCAATCGCCATGCAACTCTGATTGTCACATGATAACTACGTGGGCTTGTTCTGCACTACACCCATGTCCCCCAAAATCCTCCTCAACCACACTGCCTCGCAAGAAGCAAAGCATGTTGATTTGTACTCAGCCTCGGTAGAAGAAAGAGCAACTGTGGGTTGCTTCTTGCTGACCTGTGACACAGCTCCAGATCCAAGTGAGAAACAGTAACCTGTCACTGACCTCCTGTTGTCCACGTCTCCTGCCCAATCCAAGTCACAGAATCTGCTCAAGATGTTGCCCTTGGTATAGGTGATGCCATAATCAAGTGTGCCTTTGATGTATTTCAGCACCCACATCCCTGCCCTCCAATGGTTCTCCCGGGGCTTATTGGAAAACCTGCTTAGTACACTAGTCGCAAAGTTGATGTCCGGCCGTGTGTTGCACAAGTAAATCAAGCTGCCCACAAGCCTTCTGTACTTCACTTCGTCCACCAGTGGTGATGAATCCTCATTTCAGAGCTTCACGTCAACCTCCATAGGGGTACCAATTGTCTTGCACTCAGCCATGCCAAATGTCTTCAGTATCTCTCTAGCATATTTCAACTATAAAATGAAGATCTATTTTGGCTCTTGCCAAACTTCCCTAAACAAAAATGCATCAGTCCGAGGTCTATCATTTCAAACTCTCTTCCTAGCAAATGCTTCATCTGCGAGATCTTCTCTTCATGGTTCCCTGTTATGACAAGGTTGTCCACATAAAGGACCACGATCATACATCTACCTCCTTCTCTAAAGATATACAAATTTGCATCTGATGGGCTCCTCCTGAACCCATTTTGCAGAAAGTAGGCATCAATTTCTGGTACCATGCTCATGCAGCCTGTTTCAGCTCGTAAAGTGCCTTCTTCAGTTTACAGGCTTTACCTTCTGAACCAGGGATCACAAAACCTGGTGGTTGTTCCTTATATACCTCCTCCTTGAGATCCCCATTCAAAAAGGCGGATTTTACATCTATCTGAAACACGGGCCAACTTCCCTGGGTAGCTAAAGCCAAAACACTACGAATTGTGGTTAGTCGAGCTGTGGGAGCAAGAGTATCATGATAATCAAAACCATGTACCTGTGCGAATCCTTTTGCCATGAGCCAAGCCTTGTACTTATCCAACGTGCCGTCAGACTTGTACTTGGTCTTGTATAGCCACTTGGTGCCGATTACCTTGCGTTTTGGTGGACGATCCACAAGGTCCCAAGTGTTATTCTTCATTATGGAGCCATACTCTGACTACATAGCCTCCATGCACCTATCATCACCCTGTGCCTCTTCAAGACACTTGGGTTCATCAGCACAAATCACCTCTGTCATCAAAGCATATTTGACCAAGTGTTCCTGCGCTCTTCTTTGCTCCTCTAATCTCTTGGACCAGCAGTGTTCGAATAGATCCTCCTCAATGGCTAGAGATTTGCTGTCGTCCAAAAGCTACTTTACCCACTTTGGGAATGGCCATTGCTGTTGTGGTTCTGCAGGCTCTTCTTCATCTTCTTTATCTTGAATCCTCCCCAAGCACCGTTGGGGGAGTTCGATCTACTGTTAGTGGTGGTACTAGATGGATACCTTGGTCCTGGTTGTCTGGGAAGGAAGCATCCTCCTCCAATTGATGTGGCTATTCTGAGAAGACCACATCGCGACTTACTATTACCTTCTTTGTAACAGGGTTATAGAGATGGTAACCCTTTGCCTCTTCACTGTAGCCCAAGAAAATACACTTCCGGCTCTTCGGTTCCCATTTGGTCCTATTAGCATCAGGGACATGCACAAAGCAGTCACATCAAAAACTCTGAAATGTGCAACTGAGGGTTTCTTACCAGAAAAGGCCTGTAGTGGAGTCATCCCATTCACAGCATTCATGTAGCTACAATTCAAAATGTAAACTGTAGTGTTACATGCTTCAGCCCAGAAAGTCTTTGGCAAATCTTTCCCTTTCATCATACTCCTGCCCATTTCACAGATGATGCACATCTTGCGTTTGCTACTCCATTTTGTTGTGATGTATGTGGCAGGGGTTTCTGCCTCTTGATCCCGTGACTTTTGCAGTAACTTTCGAATTCAGTTGATGTGAACTCTCCACCTTTGTCTGATCTCAATTTCTTCACCTTTCTCCCCGATTCTTTCTCGACCATTACATGTTATTCCTTGAACCTACTAAAAGCCTCATCTTTAGTCTTCAGGAAGTATATCCATATCCTTCTACTGTAGTCGTCGATCAGCATCATGAAGTAGTAGGAACCACCCAAAGCTTCCATCTCCATCTTTTCGTAGAGATCCGTGTGAACGAGCTCTAGAGGAGCCTTTGTCCTGCTGGCCTCTTTAGGAAAGGGCTGCCGATGCTGCTTGCCCATCATGCAAGCTTCACCATACATTGGGCAAATCTGAAATTTCTGGTAGGTTTGCAATCATTCCACTTTTATGCATCTCCTTCAAAGAGCTAAGGTTTAGATGACCAAACCTCTCATGCCATAGCTTAGTGTTCTTCACATCAGCTCAAACACTGAAAGCTGAGATTTCGTAGATGTTGTTGCACCGTGTGCCTTTACCAATGACCTTCCCTTGAAGGTCCAGAATCTATGCACCATTCTTATCGAATTGAACTTTGAGGTCCCGATCCGTGATCGCAAAAATGGACAAGTTCCTCTTGATATCTAGCACATAAAGAACATCGGACAATTGTTTTACAACTCCATCTGACTTGAGAGCAATCATACCTTTTCCTTTTGCTGGACATTTTGCATCATTGCCGATTGCTACCATGATGTCATTCCCTACCGACTGTAGAGAGGTATACCAATCCTTCCGACTGGTCATGTGGTGTGATGCACCACTGTCAATAATCCAAGGCTCCGCAGGTCCATGAACTGCCTCTGTGCAAATCTCCTCAATTGCTATGAACAACTCTACTGGTACTGCCTACGCATTGTTGCTAGACTCTTTCTTTACTCCGTTCTTCTCATACATCTGCAATCTTCTTTCAGCACTCATTCTGCTTGTGCTCTGCCTTGTTGCAATAGAAGCACTTGATCTTCTTCTTTCTCTTTTTATCATCAGAAGAAGATGGGTTACCAGAGTCCTTACCCTTACCTTTCTTTGATCCAATCTAGACAGCCGAATCTTCTCTAGTCCTTGTCTTTTGACGCATCTCCTCCTTCAAAAGCATCGCACTGAAATCCTCAAAGTTGAGGGGCGTATTTCTGTTTTGTGTATTCAAGGCTGTAACAAGACCGTCGTACTTTGGTGGGAGAATCTGTATGCACCTTCGTGCTAGATTCTCGCTGGTGATGGTGATGCCAATCGCAGTCATCTGATCGTGCAGATTCTTCACCCTGCTGATGAACTTCTTGACAAAATATGAAGAGGGGAGAGGAGAAGAGTGGAGATGAGGAGAGAGGGCACAGCTAGAGAGCACACCACAAATGACTAACTGTACACTAGATTTAGTTGAAAAAATAGAATATATACAAACCCTTTTAGGGTTAGGGTTAGGGGATCTAACCCTTTCCTTTATAGCACTCTATAAGGTTAGTGCTATACACATATGATCACGTGATGGTGCTATGCACACATGATCACATGATGTTGAGCGTGAACTCTCAATAGCTTCCCTCAAGATCAACATCATGAAGTAGGCCTTCCCTCAAGATGATGATTCTGGGGAATCGAAGAAGGACTGAGCATTACATTCCATCACACCCCTTTAATGGGAATGTCCTTCCTCTGCATCAAACCAAGAGCTAGTCGGTGTTTCTCGAATAGCTCTTTACCGAGTGGTTTGGTAAAGATGTCTGCAACATTCTCTTTTCTATCACAATGCTGCAGTGTGATGTCACCAAGTAACACTCTTCCTCTGATGAAGTGCTCTCTGACATCAATGTGCTTTGTCCTGGAGTGATATACTCGATTTTTGGCCAATGCTTGAGCCAATTGATTATCACAGTATATTGTTGTTGGCCTTGACTCATCAAAGTAATCTATTTCTGACAATAGTCTTCTGAACCATATAGCCTCACATGCACCTGTAGTGAGTGCTCTATATTTTGCTTCAGTTGAAGACAAAGAAACAGTTGGTTGTTTGTTTGACAACCATGATATAGCACCTTGACCAAGGAAAAATCCATATCCCTGTGTCGATCTCCTAGTCTCATGATCTCCGGCATAGTCATTGTCATAGTATCCATGCAACCATGGATGGCTTCCTCTATATTCTATCCCAAACTGTCTTGTACCTATGATGTATCTCAAGACTCTTTTGGCTGCATTCCAATGAGACTGTTTTGGATTTGCCATAAACTGCACTAGTGAGCTTACTACATAACAAATATCTGGCCGTGTGATTGTCAGATATATAAGAGATCCGATGAGCTGCCTGTAGTATCTGTCATTGACTGTAGGCTTTTCTGAATCTTTAGTAAGTTTCAAACTCTGTTCCATGGGAGTGGCTGCAATCCTGCAATCTGCCATATGAAACTTCTTCAGGAGACTGTTAACATACTTGAGCTGACTCATGAATGTGCTATCTGAATCTCTCCAAAACTCAATTTCAAGACAATAGTGCATAAGTCCAAGATCTTTCATGTCAAACTCTGCAGATAAGTCTTGTTTCAATTTTTTGATGAAGCTATCCTTGCGCCCTATCACAATCAGATCATCTACATACAAAAGTGCAATAGTAATGTCTTCCCCTTGAACTTTGTAGTAGAGAGTATGATCTGCATTGGATTTCATGTATCCCAGATCAGCAAAATACTTGTTGATTCTGCTATACCAACTTTTGGGTGCTTGTTTTAAGCCATAAAGACTTTTCTTGAGATGGCAAACCTCATTCTCCTTTCCTGGTTCAACAGAACTACACTGGCTCTTCTGTAGCCATGATGGTACTCATAAGAGCATAATTGGTGGTTTCCACCTGAATTGCTTTGCCTTTCTAAGCATATGTCAATCTGGCTGGTGGTCTGCTTTCCCTAGTAGATCGTGTTAGCTGCTGTGGCTCTGTTTGGGGTGTCACTGGCAATTCTTGCTCTTCTTCATCAACCTGTTCTGTAGATGACTGTGAAGTCGATGTTTCTATCTCCTATGTAGGTGAGGTTTTCCATTCTGATTCCTCATCAAAGATTACATCTCTGGAGATAGTGACTTTGCGGTTGATGGGATCATACAATTTGTATGCTTTGCTTTCTTCACTCTAGCCAACCATGATGCATTTGCATGACTTCGCATCTAATTTTCTGCAATGATCATCATGTATGTGGGCATATGCTATGCATCCAAATATGTGGAGATGCCCAATGCATGGCTTGTGTCTAGTGAGTGCTTCATAAGGAGTCATACCTTGTATTGGTTCAGTAGGAAGCCGATTAAGCAAATAGTTAGCTGTAGATATTGCTTCTGCCCAATATTGATTCGAAAGATGCTTTTCACTAAGCATTGCTCTAGCACTGTCTGCTAAAGTCCCATTCTTCCTTTTAACTATTGCATTCTGCTGAGGAGTATCTGCACATGTGAATTGTCTTCGAATGCTGTGATTTTTGCAAAAGTTCATGAATGCTGAAGACATGTATTCACCTCCTCTATCTGATCTCATGACCTTGATCTTTCTGCCTGTCTGGTTTTCTACCATGGCTTTGAATTCTTGAAATCTAGAAAACACTTCAGATTTCTCTTTTAGAAGATAGACCTAATAATATCTGCTGTAGTCGTCGATGAAGGTCAAGTAATAAAGTGAACCATTGATGCTACAGGTCTAGGCATAACCCCATACATCTGTATGTATCAAATCAAGAATACCTCATGCACGAGAGGTACTTTTGACAAAGTTGGTTTGCTTTTGTTTGCTGAAACAGCATGCTTCACAAACTTTTCCAAGAAACTAAAGCTTCAGAATCCCAATTGCCATATTCTGATTCTTGAGATCTAACAAGTACTTGAAGATGACATGACCATATCTCTTGTGCCATTTTGTAGATAGTGGCATCTGTTGCATTTGAGCTAACATGGCATGCTTATCTGGTATTGTAGCTAGCATTCTGTATAAGCGTCCTTCCTTGACATCTTTTGCTACTAGCTGACATCTTTTGGATTTGTCTCTGATAATGCATTCATCACCGTCGAAGATGACTTTGTAATTGTGTTCCGTCATTTGACCTACTGACAAAAGGTTCTTGCTGAGCTTCGGAACATAGAGCACATCTTTGACTAATCCTTCTGTACTAGTGAAATTGTTCATGAGATAACAACTGTCCCTTGAATTGCATTTGGTGTATTGTCTGCTGTGTAGATGACATTTTTCTGTCCTTTTAATGGCTTCATTTCTGTGAACCATTCTTGATGATTTGTCATTTGAGATGATGCACCGCTGTCGATGTACCAAGGATCCTGTTCAACTTGGTCGACTTGATAGCTGAAATCCTCTTTGGGATTGAAATTAGTATCTAGGTGCATTGTATCAGTCTGATGCAATTCCTCACTTGTAGGAAACATATTCCCATGTTCATTTGCAAAATGACTGTGACTAGAATGTCCACCACGATGATTTCCTCTTCCTTGAGAATTCCCTCGATTACTACTGGATTGACCACCTTGGTCGTATTGCTTCTTGCGGCAATCTCTTTCATAGTGTCCAAACTTGTGACAGTAGTTGCATTGGATGTTTGACACATTGGTGGATGCATTCCCTCGTCCTTGAAATCTTCCTCGGTTGGAATGATTTCCTCTTTGCTAATTCTGATGTTGTTGAGGATGATGCTGATGCTGATGCTGATGCTGATTCTAACTTTGATTTTGTTGATAATGACCACTTTTCTGGTATGATCTACTTCTGTTTCTGCCTTTGCCTCTGCCTCTATCTGAATCTATGAATGCCTGATCATTAGAATGACCTTTACGTGCTTGAATGGCCTGAGTCCTAAGTTCTTCACCAAGTAGAACTGACTAAAGTTCTTCCAGTGTCGGAATTTGCTGTTGGATGGCAATACTCTAGACTAGATTCTCATATCCCTCTCCTAGTCCACTCAGGATTACTTGAACCATTTCTGTGGGGTCCATAGTCTCTCTTGCAGCTGCAAGGTTGGTTGTTCTAGTCTTTTATTCGGAGTACATAAGCATGACCGGTTTCACTGCTATTGTGGAAACTCTGGTTGATCTGGTTTCTCAGAGAGAATCCTGGATGTGTTCTTGGACTCGTAGAGAGTTGCAAACATATCCCATGCTTCTTTTGATGTCTTGACTATGTTGAGTTGTCCTAGCATGACATCTTGCACATTCTGCTTGATCAGGTGATAGGCATACTTGTCTTTCTTATCCCATTCTACTTGAGCTTGAGCTCAGGCAATGACAGAATCTGCTACTGGTGCAGAAACTATTTGTGTAGATATACATCCCGTTGTAGATTCCATTGTTGGTGCTGTGACAACAGATGGAGTAGAACTAGTGGTAGCTGGATTGTCCAATGGTCTAGGTGTAGACCCATCGACATACTCCCATTTGTCCTGAAGCACAAGAATGGTCTCCATTCGGTATTTCCATGTACCATAATTGGAGTTGTCTAACTTAGTGTAAAGAATGAGGGAGAGAGATAGGAGACTCAAGTTCAGCTTTCTTCACAACACACAAAAGAGAGAGAGGACACAAGGTTGGAGGGTGAAACCTTTCTTCACTTTTGCACACAACAACAATAATACAATAGAAGAGGGAAATACCCTATATGTCAAACCTAGAATACGTGGTTCATATGTGAACCCAAACCAAAAACATACGTGGTAGTCTAACTACACCACGAGTACAACTAACATAGGCGGTGACATAAATGATAGTCATCCAGGAGATGTATCGGGGATCAATCGCACCAGCTAGAACCTTCTCTCTCACAAAGTGATAATGCACCTCAATGTGCTTCGTTCTAGCATGATAAACTGGGTTATTAGCAAGCATGATGCTGCTAATGTTGTCACAATGAATGACAACTGCTGCATGAATTGACTGTCCCATATCTGCAAGTAGCTTCCGTAACCAAGCTACCTCACATGCAGCCATTGCTGCACCCCTGTACTCAGCCTCTGTGCTCGACAAGGCAACTGTTGGCTGCTTCTTGCTGCTCCAACTGATGGCACCACTCCCAAGGGAAAACATAAAACCACTAGTAGATCTCCTGTCTGAGACACTACCAGCCCAGTCAGCATCTGTGTATCCATGTACCTGTAATGCACACCCTGCTTCATAAAACAGTCCATAATGCAATGTGGACTTCACATACCACAGTATGCGCCTAGCTGCATCCAAATGTGGCTTCCTCGGTGCCTGCATAAATTGACTCACCAGCCCCACAGCATAGCTCAAATCTGGTCTGGTTATAGTCATGTAAATCAAGCTACCTACTATGCGCCTGTACATAGTAATATCTTCAAGAAGCTCACCTGTCTCTGCATTGAGCTTCACATTCTGCTCCAATGGAACAGAGATAGGCTTACAGCCTGTCATCCCATATTTGGACAGCATGTCCAAACCGTATTGCCTTTGCAACAGCCATATCCCACTCGGGGATCTAATAACCTCAATGCCCAAGAAGTAACGCAGCTCTCCCAAATCCTTCATCTCAAATTTCTGCTTCAACAGCAGCTTCACTCATTAATGCCTGCATCACTATCACCTGTAATAATCAAGTCATCAACATAGATGACTATAAGCACAATCCCTCTGTTTGTCCTTTTCACATAAAGTGAAAAATCTGAATTGGAAATCTGAAATCCAATAGTGACAAGATATTGCCCTATCTTGTCTGACCATGCCCTCGGCGCCTGTTTTAAGCCATACAAGGCTTTGCGCAACCTGCATACAAAATCGGGATGTGAATTATCCTCATAACCTTCCGGCTGCATCATATAAACCTCTTCCTGCAAATCACCATGCAAGAAGGCATTTTTCACATCCATCTGATGCAAAGACCATCCCTTTGCAGCAGCCATAGCAATTACTGCTCTCACGGTTGCCATCCTTGCAACTGGGCTGAAAGTTTCCTCATAGTCAATTCCATATGTCTGTGCAAAACCTTTGGCAACCAATCTTGCCTTATACCTGCTAACAGACCCATCAGCATTGTGCTTTACTTTGTAAACCCACTTGCAGCCAATAGCCTTCTTATCATGAGGCAAAGGCATCAAATCCCAAGTGTGGTTTGCATCCAAGGCAGCCATCTCTTCATCCATAGCTGCTTCCCAATTTTTATGCCCTGCTGCATCCTCAAAACATGTGGGCTCTGGCTCCTCTAGAACCTTGACCATATAAGCATAGTGATGTGCTGTATACCCATCATATCTCAGCCTGTCAACTGGATACTTAATACGAGTGGACCTCCGTACAACTGGATCAGTTGCAGGAGTCTTTAAATCATGCCTGCTTTTCCTTGCACCAGGTGTAACCACAGAAGGAATCCCAAGTTCCTCATCAAGGCTCATTTCAGAGCCACTTGACTCTCCATCAACATGAGAGCTACCAGCAGACACATCAAACACTGGAGCATGGTCCACTTTTTCTTTTCCCTTATGTGATACCTGCACAACACTATCAGGACTGCCATGTGACGATTCACTAGATCTCAATCTCCCTGTCCATGCATTAGATCCACTAGTAGAGGACTCTCTGGGTCCACTCAAGGCTTGAGATTGCTGCTCTGCATTTATTGCAGCATTCCCATTTCCTGCATCTGCATCTCCTACCATAACAGTTGGTGCATACCAGCTGCTCATTTCATCAAAAACAACATCTCTGCTCACTTGCATTTTGCGGGTGGAAGGGTTATAACAGCGATACCCTTTCTGGTGCTGAGCATATCCAATAAAGATGCATTTTTCTGCCTTTGGATCCAGCTTTGTTCTCTTCTCATCAGGAACATGAACATAAGCTATGCAACCAAATACCTTCAAGTGAGAAATATCTGGTTTTTGGCCTGTATACATTTCTTCAGGCGCCATGCCATGGACAGCTGCAGTGGGGGTTCTGTTCATAATATAAACAGCAATTGCTACTGCTTCAGCCCAACAATAATCAGGCATGTTTTTCTCATTTAGGATCGCCCGTCCTACTTCTGCAATATGCCTGTTCTTCCTTTCTGCAACCCCATTCTGCTGAGGGGTAGACCTGCATGAGTACTTCCTTTGAATTCCCTGTTCTTTCAGATATTCACTAAATTCTTCTGAGAAGTACTCTCCCCCTCCATCAGATCTTAGCACTTTAATATGCACACCTTTCTCTTTTTCAACCATGGCCTTAAAAGCCTTGAAATGGCTGAACACTTCACTTTTGTGCTTCATAAAATAAATCCACACCTTCCTAGTGTAGTCATCAATAAACGTCACATAATAATGGCATCCACCAATAGAAGCAGCTTTGGTTGTCCAAACATCTGAATGGATCACTTCCAAAGGTCTTCTGCTCACCTTAGCATTTTTGGGAAATGCATGTCTGGCCTGCTTACCCATTTGGCATGCTTCACATACCTTTTGCATTCCCTCAACTCTGAATTTAGGCAAACCTGCAACAATGTTTTTCGTTTGCATAGATTTCAGCCTTTGTATATTCACATGCCCAATGCGCTTGTGCCATATCTCAATATCTGCAATGACACCTCTCCCATGCGCAAACATAGCAGCTTTTACCTCAGGCATATCAACATCCAAGGTGAACATTCTGCCATTTTTATTGCCTTTCGCAACCAAGCGGCACTTATTTTTCAAGTCCTCAACAAAACATCCATCAGGATTAAATCTAACCTGCAGACCTTGCTCAACCATCTGGCCTACTGAAACCAGGTTCTTAGTGATTTTTGGAACATGAAGTACATCTGCCAAGTACTTCGTTTTGCCATCCTGCATAGCCAATGGCACTTTACCAACCTGCGTAATTGGGTGCACAGTATCATCACCTGTTTCAACATAACCTGGCTTATCCAAATTTCTAACATCATGAAACCACTCACCATGACTGGTCATGTGGTTAGAGGCACCTGAATCAACATACCAAACATCATTGCAAGCTGCAGCATCTCCTGACATGGAGTTAACCATATGCTGCATCACAAAAAGGTGCTCATTTCTGTCGTCACCATGCCCACTTGATGATGCATAGTTGCTTTGCTGCAACTTCCCACTTTTGATGTCATTCTGTTTTTTATAGCATGTATTCTCCTTGTGTCCGGGCTTTCCACAATAATAGCATTCTCTGCTGCTATTTACTTGCTGGCTCCTTTGCCATGAACCACGGCCTCTTTGGCTCCCCCTGCCTCTAGAACTACCACGTCCTCCTCCATAGGATTGGTTTTCCTGTTGTTGCTGTTGGTTCTGATTTCCTGCACGCCCACCAAAACGGCCTCTTCCTCTACCCCTGCCTCTACCTGTATTCGAGTAGAAAGCAGTCTCTTGAGAAGTTGAGGTGGCTGAACCACCATTCCTTTGCTCTTCACTCAGCAAGAGAGCAATAAGTTCCTGAAAATCAGGAAATGTTTCACGGACTCCAATGGATGTCCGAAACTGTGCATAATCTTTCCCAAGACCATTCAAGGTCACGGACACTAAGTCCTCATCATCAACAGGTGCTCCAATAGAGGCAAGAGAATCTGCAAGGCCTTTCACCTTCAAGGAATACTCATTTATATTCAGATTTTTCCTTTGCACATTGTGCAACTCCTGCTTTAGCTGCATCTTTCGTGCTTTGGTATTTGTGCTATACAGCTTCACCAATGTGTCCCATGCCTCCTTAGGCGTCTCTACATCCTGTATATGCACAATCATAGAATCTGAAATGCTAACAGACAGCCAATACAGGCATTTTTTGGCTTTTTCATGCCATTCTTTAAAGGCCTTCAATTCAGCAGGAGTAGGAGCAGCACCCAAAACTGGTTCTATAGTTTCACCACTGATGTAATCCCAAACTCCCTTTCCCATAAGGAAGTTTGTCATCCTGAACTTCCATGCTTGGAAGTTGTTCTTGTCAAGCTTCTCACTGACAATGGTAGACAGATTCTCAGACATTTTACAAATCACGAATTGCAACAGCAACCTGTAAACACAGCAAATGCCTCACAAGGGCAAATAGCAAAACTTCTGCGAAAAGCGTCACAGGGGCAGATCTGCAACACTGACGAAAGTGGTATTTCACCACACAGTCACTTCCTAGTGACGATTTTGCATCAACAGGCAACAGGCATGAATCTGCAACTCCCAATATCTCTGCACATAGGCATACGATGCAATTTTTGTGGCACCTTTCCACCGACTAGTCGCGCGGTGGTCGCACAGCAAAAACAGGGCCTTTTTCTGAGTGCCTGCGAAGATCTTGCGCCTTCAAAACGGGCCCCGAAACGGCCTCAAATCAAAAAAATAAAGTCACTGAGGGCTTCACCCTCACCCGCAGCATATACTGCGCTCTCGCCACACCGCGAAGGGCCTCTCAATCTGAATCAGTGCACTCCTGCACTTCTGACTGTGCTACCTGCAGAGATTTGCTCCCAAACTCGAAATAGGAAAGCAACACTGGTCCTCTTGCCAGGACACCATAAACTTGGCTTGCTTTCTTGAGCTCCTTACCTCGAACAAGGCTCTGATACCATGTAAAGAATGAGGGAGAGAGATAGGAGACTCAAGTTCAGCTTTCTTCACAACACACAAAAGAGAGAGAGGACACAAGGTTGGAGGGTGAAACCTTTCTTCACTTTTGCACATAACAACAATAATACAATAGAAGAGGGAAATACCCTATATGTCAAACCTAGAATACGTGGTTCATATGTGAACCCAAACCAAAAACATACGTGGTAGTCTAACTACACCACGAGTACAACTAACATAGGCGGTGACATAAATGATAGTCATCCAGGAGATGTATCGGGGGTAGAGCTTGATATCTCAACACTTAGCAGATGCCTCTAGATTGAGGTTGCCAGTCGACATGGTGCAAGAAATGTACTCAAAAGTGTCGTGAAGATCTCTATATGAATCAACTGCAAATACACTGAATATGCCAAGTGAAATCTCTGTACTGTCGGCGAAGATAGAATTGCAGTATATAAAATCTAATCTATATTACAAGGCTTGTGGCAATGATGCCGCAAATAGCCAAGAGGTTTTACAAGCCTGAAATGATGTGCACGATGCCGTGAGATAGACAAATATGCTTTACAATGGTGGCATGTGTGTGTGAAATCAAATTCTATCTGCCTATTGAATCAATTTGCAATTCCTCTGTACTCTCTAAAGTCTACTCACTGAACTGATGAACGTAAGGTTTCAGGTAATGTAATGATGTGAAACCGTATGTGAGCATATGGACTATGAAGATAGTGGGAGAGAAGGAAGGAACTCACTTGCGACTTTCTCACATACACAATGGGGGAATACACAACAAAAGGTGGAGGCTGAAAACAGTTTTCCTCTTCTTAGTTGTGAAAGCCAAAAGAACTCTATTGCAAAGAAAAAGAAGAACCCTATATGTGGGTCTCAAACCAAACTCATCCAACTAAGGTGGCATACTAACTGAGCCACAAACTAGAGTACATAAGGATAGCTATCATCTAGCTATTATTCATGGGCGGTGTACCAACCGCATCTATAGCTAACAAGTTGGTGACATAAATGCACAACAATCACCCTGGCATATCACGAGTGGAGCTCGATATCTCAACACTCCCCCTCGAGCTCAATCCCAATTCCTGCACACCAAGTAGGTCTCTGAACTTGTGCAGCTTCTCTACGCTCAATGCCTTCATGAATCTGTCAGCTACCTGATCCTTTGTGCTGACATAAACTAGATCAATAAGACCTAGTAAAGCTTTCTCCCGCACATAGTGATAATGGACCTCAATGTGCTTTGTTCTAGCATGATAGACTGGGTTATTTGAATACTGCTCATGTTGTCACAATAAATGACAACTGGCCTGATGCATATCATAGAGTAGCTTATGCAACCAAGCTACCTCACATGCAGCCATTGCTGCACCCCTGTACTCAGCCTCTGTGCTCGATAAGGCAACTGTAAGTGTTTCTTGCTGCTCCAACTTACTGCAACACTCCCAAAAGAGAACACATATCTAGTGGTAGATCATCTATCAGAAATACTACCAGCCCAATCAGCATCAGTGTATCCATGCAACTGTATCTGAACCCCAGCCTCATAAAATAGTCCATACTGCAATGTGGACTTCACATACTTGAGTATGCATCTACCCGCATCCAAATGCGGTTTCCTTGGAGCTTGCATAAATTGACTTACCAATCCAACAAGCATAGCTCAAATCTGGCCTGCTAATAGTCATATAAATTAAACTTCCTACTATGCATCTGTACATAGTAAGGTCTTCCAGAAGCTCACCTGCATTTGCGCTCAGCTTCACATTCTGCTCCAAAGGGATTGAAATAGGCTTATAGCCTATCATCCCATATTTGGACAGCATGTCCAATCCATACTGCCTCTACAAGAGCTATATCCCACTTGGTGATCTAATCACCTCAATGCCTAAGAAATAACGCAGCTCTCCCAAATCCTTCATCTCAAACTTCTGCTTCAATAGCATTTTCACATGAAGGATATCTTCATCACTATCACCTGTGATGATCAAATCATCAACATAAATGACAGGCTGCATAATACCTTTCTCTATTTTTCTCACATAAAGTGAGAGATCTGCCTTGGAAATCTGAAAGCCAATAGTGACAAGATACTGTCCTATCTTGTCAGACCATGCTCTAGGTGCTTGCTTCAAGCCATACAAGGCTTTCTTCAACCTGCAAACAAACTTAGGATGAACAGCATGAACATAACTTGGTGGCTGCTCCATAAAGACCTCTTCTTGCAAATCACCATGCAAGAAGGCATTCTTTACATCCATCTGATGTAAAGACCAGCCCTTTGATGCAGCCATAGCAATGACTACTCTTACGGTTGCCATCCTTGCAACCGGACTGAATGTTTCTTCATAATCAATGCCGTATGTCTGTGCATACCCCTTGACAACTAATCTTGCCTTGTATCTGTTCACAAAACCATTTGCATTGTGCTTGACCTTATAAACCCACTTACAGCCAATTGCATTCTTGTCTTTAGGCAAAGGCACCAATTCCCATGTAGCATTTGCTTCCAAGGCATCCATTTCTTCATCCATGGCTTTCTCCCATTTTTCTTTTCCCATGGCTTGCTCAAAAGAAGTGGGTTCTGGTTCTTGTATCACTTTGACCATATAGGCATAGTGAATGGCTATAAATCCATCATATTTCAGCCTATCCATAGGATATCTAGCTCTGGTAGACCTGTGCAAAATAGGCTCACTTCCAAGTGCTCTCAAAACATCCTTAATCTTCCTTACTCCAAGTCTAACAATAGAAGGAATACCCAACTCATCATCAATGCTCTGTTCTGAGCCACTGGATTCACCATCTACATAAGAGTGACCTACATTCACATCAAACATGGGCTGATCTACCTTCTCTTTTCCTTTTCGTGATACCTATGTACCACTATCTGCATTGCTTTGAGGAGATTCTCCTGATCTCAATCTGCCTATCCATGGTGAAGTATGTGAACCACTGCTAGAGGACACTATAGGTCCACTAATATTTTGTGATTGCTGCTGTGAATTCTATGCAGCATTACCATTTTATGCATCTACATCAATCATCACATTTACTGGTTTATACTAGCTACTCATCTCATCAAAAACAACATCTCTGCTCACTGTAAACTTACGAGTAGAAGGGTTTTAGCATCTATACCCTTTTTGCTGTAGAGAATAACCAATAAAGATGCACCTCTCAGCTTTTGGATCCAACTTGGACCTCAACTCATCTAGCACATGAACATAGGCAAAGCAACCAAAAATTTTCAAATGAGAAATATGTGGTTTCCTACCAGTATACATCTCCTCTAGCGTCATGCCATGTATTGCTACAGTGGGAGTCTTGTTCATCATGTAAACTGTTGTAGCAACTGCTTCAGCCCAATAATAATCTGGTAGGTCTTTTTCATTTAGCATGGCCTCTCCAATATGCCTGTTTTTCCTTTCTGCAAGTCCATTTTGCTGTGGGGTATGACTGCATGAATATTGCTGCGTTATGCCATGCTCTTGCAGGAACCTTGCAAACTCATTTGAGAGGTACTCTGCCCCTCCATCTGACCTTAGGGATTTTATTTGCAAGCCTGTTTCTTTTTCAACCATAGCTTTAAAAGCTTTGAAGTGCCCAAATACTTCACTTTTCTTTTTCATAAAATACACCCAAACTTTTCTATTGTAGTCATCAATAAAAGTGACAACATAATGATAGCCTCCAATAGATGCAGCTTTAGTAGTCCACACATCAGAGTGGATTAATTCCAATGGCTTCTTACTCTCTTAAACATGCCTAGGAAATGGTTTCCTTGCCTGTTTTCCAAATTGAGAGGCTTCACATACCTTATGCATTTCTACAACCTTGAATTTTAGGCAATCCTGCAACAATATTTTGGGCCTACATTGATTTAAGTCATTGTACATTAACATGACCAATGTGTTTATGCCAGATATCAATATCTGCAACTACACCAGTCCCATGTGCAAACATTTTTGCACTCAATTCAGGCATGTCCGCATCCAACGTAAACATCCTGCCCTTCTTCTTTGCTTTTGCTATCAAGCGACCGTTATTTTTCATATCCTCAACAAAGCATCCATAAGGATTAAATCTGACCTACAAGCCCTGCTCAACCATTTGACCAACAGAAACTAGGTTCTTGGTGATGTTTGGGACATGAAATACATCAGATAGGTATTTCTTTTTCCCATCCTGCATAGAAAAAGGAATTTTACCAATCTGCACAATAGGATGTGTAGTATCATCACCAATCTCCACAAATCTTGGTCTTTCCATTTTCCTTGCATCCTACATCCATTCTGCATGACCTGTCATGTGGTTTGATGCAGCTGAGTCAACATACCACACATCATTGCTTTCTTCTGCACTTGTCACAGAATTGGTCATGCGCTGCACCATAAATAGATGCTCGTTTCTGTCATCACCCTATCTACTACAAGATGCATAATTCCCTTGCTACAATTTTCCATTCATGATGTCATTCTGCAATTTGTAGCAGTCTTTAGCCATATGACCCATTTTACTACTATAGTAGCATTCAACATTGCTGTTTGCATTTTGGCCTCTCTGCAATCCACCACAACCTCTTTGGCTCCCCCTACCTCTAGAGTTACCATGTCCTCCTCCATAGGACTGGTTTTCTTGAGTTTGTTGCATATTTTGATTTCTATCACGGCCTCCAGATCGGCCTGCTCTACCTCTGCCTCTACCTCTTCTAGCATTTGAGTAGAAGATAGTTTCTTTTGAAGTTCCTCCTGAAGAAAATGCACCACCATTTCTCTGCTCTTCAGAAATTAGGAGAGCAATCAACTCCTCAAAATCAGGAAATTTTTCACGGATGGCAATGGATGTCCGGAACTGTGCATAATCCTTTCCTAGACCATTCAAGGTCACATAAACTAAATCATCATCTTCCACTGGCAACCCAATGGAAGCAAGTGCATCTGCAATTTTCTTCACCTTCATGTGGTAGTCATTGATGCTCATATTTTCTCTCTACACATTGTGCAACTCCTGCTTGAGTTGCATTTTCCTGGCTTGCGTATTTGTGCTGTACATTTTTGCCAAAGTATCCCATGCCTCCATTGGCGTACTTGCATCCTGAATATGCACAATCATAGAATCTAAAATACTGATAGACAGCCAGTACATAACTTTTCTAGCTCTCTCATGCCATCCTTTAAATGCCTGCATTTCTTGTTGATTGGGAATATTAGGAAGAGCCGGTTCTTCTTCATTTCCTATAATGAACTCCCAATAGCCTTTTCCCATAAGGAAATTCGTCATTCTAAACTTCCATGCTTGGAAGTTGTTCTTGTCAACCTTTTCAGTGACAATCGGTGAAAGAGAATCAGATGCCATTACAAAACACTGCAAAAAATTCTGTCACTGCAAAAAACACAGCTTTTGCCTCACAGAGGCAAATCTACAAAACTGACGAAACTGGTATTTGGCCACACAGTCACTTCCTAGTGACAATTTTGCATGAACAGGCAATAAGGATGATTCTATAACTTCCAATATCTATGCGCACAAGCATACGATGCAATTTTTGCGGCAACTTTTCACCGACCTACAGAGCAGTGGTCGCACACAAAAACAGGGCCTTTTTTTGAGTGCCTATGAAGAACTTTCGCCTTCAAAACAGGCCCCGAAATGGCCTCGAATCAAAAAAATAAAGTCACCAAGGACTTTGCCCAGTCCCGCAGCATATACTTCTCTCTCGCCACACTGCGAAGGGCATCTATCTGAGACAGCAGTGCACTCTTGCACTTCCAGTTGTGCTACCTACAGAGATTTTCTCCCAAACTCGAAAAAGGAAAGCAACATTGGTCCTCTTACCAGGACCCCACGAACTTGGTTTGCTTTCTTGAGCTCCTTACCACAAACCAGGCTCTGATACCATGTGAAGATAGTGGGAGAGAAGGAAGGAAGCTCACTTGCAAGTTTCTCACATACACAATGGGGGAATACACACAAAGGTGGAGGTTGAAAACAGCTTTCCTCTTCTTAGTTATGAAAGCCCAAATAACTCTAGTACAAAGAAATAGAAGAACCCTATATGTGGGTCTCAAACCAAACTCAGCTAACTAAGGTGGCATACTAACTGAGCCATGAACTAGAGTACATAAGGATAGCTGTCATCCAGCTATTATTCATGGGCGGTGTACCAACCGCATCTGCAGCCAACAAGTCGGTGACATAAATGCACAACGGTCACCCTGGCATATCACGAGTGGAGCTCGATATCTCAACATGGACTCTGACTCCGACTAGGTACTAGTCGAGAATTTCGGGCATGGCTTAGATTGGCAACTTGGGGAAATTCAAAGCGTCCCCTCTATGGCGATCTAGTCTACTCTGATCTAGATCTAAACCAACCATCGATCGATGAAAGAACAGCAAATAATTCCTTTTCTTTTGTTCTTTTTAAGTGCTGGGTCAGATGTGTCGATGTAGAAGCAAATGTGCATGAAGGAAGTGGTTTTGTCGGCGAGGCTCAAATCTGAGTGTAACTTGCATCGAAATGTGCACATGATGTGACGAGCACATAGAGTACAAAAAAACGAGCGACTTTCCCTTTTGGAGGGCCCTCAAATTCTTCCTGGATCAAGAGATATGAGTTGATATAGGTGGAGGGGCAAAAGGAGTGCAAATGGTGCTCAATGATGATGTGTTGTTGTGAGTCACATGCAGTGATGATGTGGCACTATGCCTAGCAAGAGGTGTGCCTGTGAAGCCCTATGCTGAGGTGGTAGGAGTGTGCACATGCAGTGTGTGCACAGTATGCCTGGGAAGGGACTGTGCTTGCAGGGGTCAGTGCTGACTAGATTGCTGAGGTGGCACTACTGAGGTGGCACTGCTGATGTGGCACTACTGAGGTGGCATTGCTGAGGTGGTAGAAGTGATGTGTCAGTGATGACGTGGCTTGATGACATGGCACTAATGATGTGGCCTGATGACATGTCACTAATGACATGTGCAAGCTGACGTGGCAGTTGACGTGGCACTAATGATGTGGTAGGCTGACGTGGCACCTAACTTGAGGTGCTAATGTGGCAAGATAGGGTGATGTGGTAGTGGAGATAAGATCTGCCACGTGGCCAATTACTGACCAAGCACAAGGTGAGGTGAACCTGGAGTGGTGAGGTATGTGATAAGGCCACGTGTCACATGCTGGTGTGCCGAAATCATTAAGATACTGACGAAATCTTTTCAGATTCCATGCCTGTGGATTTTAGGCGGTGTTGTAGTGTCAGCTCTTGTGGAGAAGCTCATTAGGCATGGGTGCTGCTGGATGATGAAGAGGCATTACAGAGAGACTTGCTAGAGTTTGCAAAGCGCGTGAAGGAGGCTGAAGCTACTGAGGATTGAGACGATGCTACCGTTGAAGGAGCTCCATTGGGAGATTTCGTCACTCGTCATGGAGGCGTTGCTAGCCAGGGCAGTCTATGATACAACAGTCGGGTGCTACAGGTGTTGACATTGGGCGTTGAAGTGCTTGGAAGGTAGGTTGGAGAGGTTGAGGTCGTCTAAGGAGCTTTGAGCAGCCCATGCTGTGAAGCGCTGTGTGCATGCTCCTGCGAAATTCTAGACTGCAGGAGGCTATATGGGAGAGAAGCTTGTTGTAGTTCATAGACACCTGGGCTATAGAATCTACATCGAGAGTGCTTGGAGTGACTGCGAATTGAGCACAACCACGAGCTATGGTCGACGGTGGAGTTTGGTTGAAGGAAGGCTCGTGGAAGCCGTGAGCTGTTGTGAGCCCTTTGCTGTTGCGCGGAGCAGCCGTTGAAGATGCTGGGCTTTGGAGCTACATAGTCGGCTTGCAGGTGCTTTGGTCGATGCTATTGGAGAAGGATCCGAGTCTCCCGTTTGAGTTACAAGCCTGCCATTGTTCTGGGCTTTAGAGAAAGGGCTGGAGTCACCTGTCCCATAAGGTCATTTCTGCATTGAAGAGTATGCAAACATCGTTATTTGCTAGTCTATGGGCCACCTTCAAGGCCTTTGGTGTTACTAGAGCCTCCTTGTTTGTTGGCACTGTAGTAGGCCGGGTTAATAGAGGTCGTAGAATTCTCTTTGCTCTAGTATTGCACTCAAAGCTCTCCTCTCACCAAGAATAGAGAATAGTCTCTCTCTCTCTAATCACTTCAAAGAACTAAACAAAAAATGGATTCTCACAATGGATTTCTTTCACTCTCAAAGGAATGAGCACTCAAAGGATTTTGCCTATCTCTTTCAATCTAAATCTCTCTCTCTTTCAATAGATCTCTCACAAACTATCAAAAGAGATGAACGGAAATTCCTCTCAAATGGACGGAAATTTCTCTCAATGGAAGTGAAGGGAAGGACCTCACAAGCACTCAAGAGAACTCTCAATCTCACACTCTCAAGGATCAAAATGCCTCAGCAGAAGGGCAAGGGAGCTCTGATACCATGACAAAATATGAAGAGGGGAGAGGAGAAGAGTGGAGATGAGGAGAGAGGGCACAGCTAGAGAGCACACCACAAATGACTAACTATACACTAGATTTAGTTGAAAAAATAGAATATATACAAACCCTTTTAGGGTTAGGGTTAGGGGATCTAACCCATTCCTTTATAGCACTCTATAAGGTTAGTGCTATGCACATATGGTCACGTGATGGTGCTATGCACACATGATCACATGATGTTGAGGGTGAACTCTCAACACTTCTCTGCCGCTTCAGACTCAGACAATTTCTCGTTCGCGAGTTGAGTCTCCAAATTCGGAATCCACGTCTGATTCGTGGTCTCGTACTGATTTTTCAAGACCGTCCATGCCTCCTCTATTGTGGTGACATGTTGAATTAATGCCATGATGGAATCACTTACACTGCAGACAATAGAACACAGCGCATTTGCATTTCTTCTTGTCCACGCGAGAATCTCATCCGCAGTTGGTACTATCTGTTGTCCTGCATTGGCTAGATCCGATCTCACAACCGGCTTCATGTCCACCCCAATAGTAGTATACCAAAGCTCGTATGCACTTAGGATGGTCTTCATCTTCAACTTCCAGAGTGGATAGTTAAAGCCATCCAACTTTTCGCTTTCGCCGAACGGTGGGATTTGCAGTCTTGCGGGCTGGGCCATCTCTCACAATCTTCTCGCAAATAGAAACACACTTCCAAATCTTCTTGCTAGAGTCCAGGCTCTGATACCATGTAAGAAAACAATACAATGTCTGTGCTCAATAGATTATAGGATCTCGTATGCAAGAGAGAAAAACAGATAGTATGGAGAATCAAAATTTTGATTACTGTAGAACTGATATAATAGATGGCGCTGACTCCTAGCCGTGCGCTCCTGTGAAAGAAGCTTTGATGGTGAGCTGGAAATAGTAGAGGATGGAGGTTGGATGCTAAGGAATCAGGGTTGTTGTAGCCAGTGATGAAATGGTCTTCACGGGCTTGCTCTTATATAGCCACCAGTCATAGTCGATTAGACCCAATTGGGTGACCGACCCAGTCTACCCAAAATGGCCGACTGGGGGTTGGTCCCGAAATAGGGATCATCTCGGGCTCCAAACGGGCCCTGCAACCTGAGAGTGTGCTGCCCTGGGAAATGCTCCATCTACCCTAAATGCAGTTAGTCATGGGATGCCTTCTCGCACTTACATGTAGCCTAGTTGGCAGTGTACCAACTCTATCTGAAGCCGTCCGCCATCAGGCCACACATGGCCCCACCGGATAACCGAGCTACTCAAATGCCTTCTCCTCATATGGGGGGCTTACAAGTAGAGTTAGCTGGTTCCGACGTAGTTACTCGAGAGTGGAGCATTGATATCTAACAGGTGGTTGGTGCATTTCCTCCATTACAATTTGTCTAAAGGGTTGAGTGATGCATAATTTCTTTTGATAAAAGAGGTATCCATCATTGCATGAATAGTCCAACATAGGATTCCAATTGTTATTCTCTAATTTGTTCCATATATCAGAAAAGTCTAGATCCCCTTGATAAGAATTCTTCATACCTTCAAAAGGCTGGGTCTTTATAGTAGTGATTTGATTAATACTTGACTTTCTACTAAGAGCATCAGCAACTACATTTTCCTTTCTAGATTGATAGTGAATCATGGGCTGAAAACTTTGTATAAATGATGCCCACTTGATGTCAATTTTGATAAGAAACTCAGCTCCCATCAAATAATGTTTCCACATTCGTAAAGCATGCACAACAACAATTAATTCTTTATCATATGTACTATAATTGCATTCTGCTGGTTTTAATTTTTGGCTCTCATATGCTATTGCATGTCCATCTTGCATAAGTACGGCTCCAATTCCATATCCACTAGCATCAGTTACAACTACAAAGAATGGTCTAGAGAAATCGGGTAGTTGTAACACAGGAGCTTGTGTGGGAGCTTCCTTCAAAGCTGTAAAAGATTATCTTGATGCTCAATCATCAAGAAATGCTTAGCTTTTCTAAGAAGGTCTGTCAATGAATGTGCAATGTATGCGAAATTCTTGACAAACTGTCTATAAAAGCTACACAATCCCAAGAATGATCTTAATTCATGTATATCTCGGGGTTTAAGCCACATGACTATGCACTCAATCTTCTTTGGATCTACTCGAATCCCATCGACAGATACAATGTGACCCAAGTACTCTATCTGATCTTGAAATAAACTGCTCTTTTTAGGATTTATGTACAATTGATTTTCTTTCAAGAGTAAAAAGACTAGCTTCAAATGTTCCTTATGCTCCTCAACATCTCTGCTAAACACCAGAATATCATCGAAAAATACTACTACACAATCTTGGTGTTTAAGAAAGATTCAGTTCATCATTCTACTAAAAGTAGCTAGAGCATTAGTTAGCCCAAAAGGCATAACTAGAAACTCATAATGTCCCGTTTGAGTTCTAAAGGTAGTCTTGTATATATCCTCTTCTACCATACAAACTTGATGATAGCTGGATTTGAGATCTATTTTACTGAGCTTGGCCCCTTTCAATTTGTCCAAAAGATCATCAATCCTAGAGATTGGATATTTGTTCTTCACTGTGGATTTTTTTAGTGCACGATAGTCTATGCACATTCGGTAGGTTCCATTTTTCTTTTTGACTAATAAATATAAAGCAAAAGAATTCACTTATCTCGCTCTTTGATCAGAGGTGAGAAGGACTAGAGTGGGAGATATGTGACCGATGGTGTTGCTCGTAGTCATTTTGCGCTCGACTGATCTCCAATTAATTGCTCGGTGATTCGTGGTTCCAATCGCCTTCTAGATTCAAGTGTTCAGAATTGGCATTGATCTTTGCCTTGTTGAGCTCCGATTGCTAATAGGAGCCTCGTAGCTTGCTGAATTTTCCTCTTCTTCTTTCTCTTTTATATGGCCTTGCTGGTTGGTGGAGTGGCTTAGCACTTGAGTTGTGGGTCGCCAAATGGAAGAGAGTCTTCTTAAGTTCGCCTTTAGAACGCTTTATCTCTTCTTCTTTTTTTTAATTATAAAATAAATAAATGAAGCCTTTGAACCTTTGATGCAAGGTTAGGAAGAGAAATGACAATGCAGGCAATGGCTATACAAAGGTCTTCCCAAGAGTGGTGGTGCGAAATCTATCATTGTCTGTGTCCACACGACTCCATAGAGGTCCAAGGCTTGGAGGCGATCCGGCTGCTGGTCTCGATCAGAGGGTACTCAGAATTTCGGAGTCCGTGACGACATGGTGGGTGCGCTGATAGAGAAAAGACTCCCAAGTCCCAAAATTTTTCCAAAGGCAGCTACTGACTGCATGATCCCTGGCTGGTGCTGATGCAAATACAAACGGATGGGCCAGGAGCGAGTTGTTGCAGCTACTGTCCTGCACTCTGCGAATAAATGTGCAAATTGAGAAGAGCCTTCCAAATTCTAGACAGCTAGCCTTCACTGGTACCGCTGCGCAGTCTGACCAAAGAGGCTACCAAAAGTGGCTGTTGCACGGGCGTCGATTCTGAGAAGGCATCAGCGTGAAGGATGGTGTGTTAATAGCTTGCATTATTATTTTTCTTTTTTTTGTCGTCTCAATCGTCAGTAGGTACTAATGAAATAGCTCGTAATCCCTCGTTCAGACTGAGATGATGTGATTGGTCGAGGGCACCACCGAATAATTCCATATAACCTGTGTGCATTAAACTCTCCTAGTGATCCTCAAGCCTTCGTTCAAATTTTGATGCAGAGCTTCCCCTCTCCAAACCTTAGAGCGTACCAAAGCTCTAATACCACTGAAACTAGAAAGGTAATATTTTCAACTCACAAACTCACCACCTTAATCAATTGGAGAAGAAGAGCACAATCTCACCACGAGAATGACAGTAGACTTGGTACAATCTCCCCCCCTAGATGAGTGGCTCACGCTTCCTCATCTAGAGTATTTATGATATTCCATAAAAACACTAAGGAGCCAAAATTATCCCTCCCATCCAAAATGAGGGATTTGCTTTACATAGCCATCTTAGGGCCCAAAATGAATTATGTCCTCCACAATATATACTGCTCAAACTTGCAATGATAAAACAAATACAAAATTGGCCCATGGCCATATATAATGTGGTGTGTGACACCTCGATCGGTACCCTCGCACTAACTCCAATCCTTGCTATGAGTTCCATTACCTGTACTCAAGCCGCCAATTACATTAGTTATTAACAATCGATCGAACGAATCACCAAATCAACCGATCCCAACATAACCGCGCTCAAAGCACAATAATCACCTATTACCAAACCCCTCTCTTGACAACCTTGTTTCTTTCAGTAGAAGCTCTTTCGAAATTAGATTTTAGTGTGACTAATACCTCCATGCACGATCTCTCACAATGTAAGTTGTCTTTTATAGAAAAGAAGTTAAGTTATGCTTATGTCTCAAATTCTTTTGTTGTGAAATGAAGCTCTTAAGCTTATGTCTAAATTATCCCTCCCCTAGATCATAATCCAATCTTAGTTGGAAGACTCTTCTTATAATTTTAAGCATGATTACAATTACTACATGTGCTATTGAAATAAAAGAAGCGCATACTACATTTACTTTGGGAGTTTTGGGAAAATTTGTGAGTCTATGAGATACTGCACCGAAGAGAGGTTTTGGGCAAAATATTCAGCATTCTCCAAGGCTAGATATTGATTAGGAGGATTCCAATTAGGATTAAGGACTCTAAAAAGGGAGATTTAATAATCATTGGAGGACTTGTAAAACCACTTGAGATGCATCTATCTAGCAAAGAGTTTATACACATCATTGAGGATGCTAGATAGAGGCAAACTTTAGAGGGAGGAATATAAATTAGACCTAATACGAAGAAGTTCTTTTCTTAGGGTTAGAAACAAGATTAGGATTATTGTTTAGGTTTTAGGATGAAGTTAAGGAGTATCTTAGACAACTCTAATAAACATAAAAAATGAGTGCCAACCATGCAGCAAAAAGTAGCTATGTCAACAAAATGAGCATGTGAAGAGGATGACACTCCACCTTGCAAATGAGATACACAAATATGCAAAGAGACCTTGCCCTCCTTTGCATATAGTACATGTGGAATTTTGATATTAGTAGAACATGCCTTGCAAGAGACTTAGAAATCATCAGCACATTAGAAAGTGATCAAAGATAGAAACCCTTGCTATAAAAAGAAGTGGCCAGAGTTTGGTGGGCTTGAGCCTCGACATTTGCATCTTGGATTGGCTATGGATGGTGTTAATCTATTTGGACATCAATCAACATCATGGTCAATGTGGCTAGTAGTAGTCACAATCTACAACATTCCTCCTTGGTTGACCATAAAGAAAGGGAATTTGATGTTGGCACTCATTGTGCTAGGCAATTACAAGGTGAAGAACATGGATCAATGTATCTAATCCCCTTGGTAGACGAGTTGCAAATTTTATGGAATGGCATGCAAGTCTATGACATTTCAAAGCCTTTGGGTCAATGCCATTTTCAAGTAAAAGGCATTCTAATGTGGGCCACGCATGCTCAGGTATGATATGTCAATTCCTCTTGACTCACCAAAATCAATTTGTGATTGTTTGTTTTGCAATTGATGGTATTCTTGTTTCACTTATCAAGACTACTTTCTTTTGTCCCATAATTTTAATAGGTCTCCAAGTGTATACATACCCCCTTTGTAGAGATAGTTTGTGCAACCGATACTCAAAAAATCTTTCAAAGATGGTATATGAGAAGCACATGCGGTTTCTTCCTATGGACCATTTATATCGAGTCGATCCATCTTTTGGGGAGGTTGAACTAGCTCCTATTCCTCCAATCATGAGATCCGGTGATTGGGAGTGACTTTGGCATGATCCAAGAGTCAAAACTCCTCCACCTGGTATGCAACGTCTTTCCATATTTTACTCTCTTCCTTATTGGAGGAATAATAAAGTGACATATCTAATGGACCCAATGCATATATTCAAAAATGTGTCAAAAAGTTTGTGGAAACATATGATTGAGGATAGAGATACCCCAAAAGCATGAGAGGACCTTAAACTTATGAAAAACAAAAGACCCTTCTGGCCAAAACCATGCCGACATGAAAACCCCAACCGGGTACATACATAACTTAAAGGGTGCCTTTACTTCGAATGGAAAACTAAGTGGTCTAAAGCTGCATGATTGGCACAAATTGATACAGGTAACCTTATTTCCATGCAAATGAAAACCCCAACCAAGTACATACATAACTTAAAGGGTGCCTTTACTTCGAATCAAAAACTAAGTGGTCTAAAGCTGCATGATTGGTACAAATTGATACAAGTAACCTTATTTCCATGCACTTGCAGATTTGGAAACATTTTTTAACTCTTGTTTCAATTTTGCTAACACATGATTGTTATTAGAGTATGTACTTCCAATTGCTTTGCACAGATAGAGTACTAAAGATGCCAGTGTATTTGTGAGGTATGTCACTAGGTTTGCTAATGCATGTCTAATTTCCCTTCTCATTGCAAAAGTTAGTTACATTGCTTATCAATGGTTACCATGTAGGATCATATCATCAAAAGAAATCAAGAAGGCATCCATTTCAAAATTGAGAATTATCACCATCGAAGCCATATGTTTGATTGAAAAGGCATTTCCAAAACAAGTATCATGGACATCAAATTGCATCTACTTGTGCACTTGGCCAATAAAGTGGCATACCCAGGCACTTTACATAGCTGATGGATATTTTTCTTGGAGCGGTTTATGTTGGTGTTGAAAGGGTATGTAAGACAAAAAGCTAGATCAAAGAGAAGCATGGCTGGTGCAAGAGTCAATATTTTACATTACAGAGTTTCTTGTACAACCAACTCACAACTCATGCTAGACATGCCTCGACTTTGGGATGATAGCAATGACCCATGAGTTGTAGGAGAGATTCTAGACAAGGGAAGCGAAATCAAAAGAAAATGAGTGTCTCCTTGTGACTCAAAGTCAACATCTTTTGTCTTTACAATTGTGGAGAAATGGAGAAATGGATCAAACGATATGAAGAAGAAAGAGCAAAAATACATAAGATAGAAAAGCATGGCAAAGGGCCAATGGAGGTGAGAAGTATCCCCCAGAGTTAGCAGAAATGCCTGCTAAATGCACCATTGATTAGTTAGAAGACACTCTTGAAGATGCCAATCGAAGAGGGGAGATTGTGATAGGTACGGAGTAGGAATTTGCCCGAGGTTGTGATCTAAAGGTATATAATCATGCTACTTTTATCTTGAACTCCTAAAAATGTTTGTCACATGAACTCCTGAAAATGTTTTGGTCACAAGCTTGTTATTGATGATTCTGAGAATCTTGTAGCACATCATTATGCATACATAACAAAAGTAATGCAGAGTGTTGAGTCTATATGTTGTATGAGGCTCGTGGTCACATTGAATAGGAATTAGCACAATGGATGAAGAGGTGGATGCATTTGACTTGAATGGTATTTGGGATTTTGTTTCATTACCAAAGGGAAAGAATCCCATTAGGTGTAAATGGATGTATAAAGTGAAGTGTCATGAGTGTGGTACAATAAGTAGGCATAAGTCAAGGCTTATTATTGTGCTAGGATATGTGCAAACATATGGCATTAACTATGAGCAGACATTCAACGTAGTTGCCCGGACACTAACATGACAACTATGATAAGGTTGGCAACATCAAAAGGATGGTAATTATAGCAAATGGAAGGCAATAATGCTTTCTTGAGTGGATACTTTGAGGAGGAAGTATATATGGGGCAGCCAGAAGGGTATGTGCACTTGGATGCACTAGACTATGTCTGTAGGTTAAAGAGAGCATTGAATGGGCTGAAACAAGAATCAAGAGCTTGGATAGAGAGTATTTAAAATCTCTTGAAGGAGTAAAAATATGTGACCAATGAGGCTGATGATTCCTTGTATGTGCAAAAGACAAGTGCAAGAATGGTGGTGATAGTCATCTATGTGCGAAAGACAAGTGTGCAAATGGTGTGATAGTCATCTATGTCAAAGACTTGATATTTATGGGAAGTAATGCAGTTTAAAATAGCACATGCAAGTAGCATTTATATTTGCATTCTATGGGTTATGTGTCCCTTTCCAAACACAATCAATTTGCCTTCATTAAGCTTAGACCAAGGACACCTAAGTAAGGGGTTAGATGTGTGTGTGTGTGTGTGTGTGTGTGTGTGTCCTATCAACGACCTTGTTGCAATAATTCTCAATGTACTAGTAAAACAAATACAACCATATACCATTTTCCTTAAGATCGCATAAGTGATAATAATCCATTACCATACCGTCTCTTTCGACAAAGTGTCAAATTGGGAGTCAACTTACATACTCACATTCATGTCAGTAAATTACAAAAAGTACAACAATACTCCTAACTAGTCTCCAATAGAAAGAGTGTGTGTGTGTATGTGTGTGTGTGTGTGTGTGTGTGCGTGCGTGTGTGTGTGTGTGTGTGTGTGTGTGTGTGTGTGTGTGTGTGTGTGTGTATGTGTGTGTGTGTGTGTGTGTGTGTGTGTGTGTGTGTGTGTGTCCTATCAACAACCTTGTTGCAACAATTCTCAATGTACTAGTAAACCAAATACAACCATATACCATTTTCCTTAAGATCACATAAGTGATAATAATCCATTACCATAGCGTATCTTCTGACAAAGTGTCAAATTAGGAGTCAACTTACATACTCACATTCATGTCAATAAATTGCAAAAAGTACAACAATACTCCTGACTTGTCTCCAATAGAAAGTCCAACCTTAATTATTCAGTAGTTGGAGATGATCCACCATAGATTACTCCTCAAAGTTGCCAACACCGTATCTTCATGCCTTAGATTTTTCAATGCAAACCCGATGGAGAGGTATGCCAACTCACCTGACACCATCACAACCAAATGAAAGTTAGAACAATTCGTTCAAGATGTGGTAGCCAGGCTTCAATGCCGGCACATAGTTGTTATCCATGTTGCTCTATCTAGATTAGCATAATCAAATCATGGCATTCCAGTATTCAAAAATCATCACAAGTTGTCATTTAGACCATTAATGAAATGATTATAGAATGCTAAAGTAATTCCCAAGGGAAAGATATGGATTAATCAGAGGCACTGTCATCCCTTTATCAGTTCCCAATCAATCATGATGTTGAATCATGTTAAGCCTGCAAGCAATAACCATTAGGTATGTTTGATTGGTCAATGAGAAACTTGTAAGAGAAATATTCATGAAAATGTGGATAGTCCCAAGTCTCTTAGTACAATATTATCCACCACAATAATATCCCACATATTGTGGATAGTCCCAAGTCTCTTAGACAAAACTTTGTGGGGAACCAACCAATAAGTGTAAGCTGTGTATGCACGGTCAACATAACAATGATCATAAGATAGCAAGTTCCAAATAAATCCTTAACTCTAATATAAATACATATACATATGTAACTTTATTTTGATCTACCCTTTCTCATAGAGTCAATTTTTCATTTTACTAGGGTCTATTTCAATATCCCAAAAAACATAGTGGGCACTCCAATTAAATAAAGGGGGCTTTCCAAGACTTCCCTTAGTGTAGAACTCTATATGAAAATTCCAATGGTAATGCCCTTTAGCCCACTCCTCCTATAGTTAAGGAAATACTTATAAAATGCATGGTCAACTCAAAGAAATGTATGTCCAAAAATAATATGCTAAAGGCCCATACATAGTGCTCAAAATAGGTTATAACTTATTTTCTTTATTTATAAAGTAGAGGAAGAATAAATAATTGATAATAAATACTATTAAATTTTAAAGTGGAAGCTTCAATTGCACCCCTAGTAGAATGAGAAGCATACGTGCTCAATCCCACTAAGAGTAGGAGATTATTCTAAGAGATCCTAAGTGTAAACTTTTTCACTGAGGCTATCTAGCTCACAATCAATAAACCCATTTATTGTTCTTCCATGGTTATAACATTTTGCTCCCTTAACCATAAACAATAGCTCTCCACCTCCATAAATTGGTGATATAGAATTTTTAGACCTTGTGCGTATCAACAATAATCATTTGGAGGTTCTATATTTCACCCCAAAAAGAGAATTTGCCAACCTTGACAGTACGTTCTCTAGGTGGCAACAGTTTACAATGCCCTTCCATTATTGTAAATTGTATTGGAGTGGTGAGCTTTGTCCAGAGCATCCATCAAGTAGTTATGCTTTCTCTTTTCCTCTCAGCTCTTACCGATCTATTTCTTTGTGATAAGCAAGTGCATCCATGTAGATGTTACCGATCTTTGCAAAAAGTGCTCTCTTTGCCTCCTACTCCTTCTCCATATCTAGTAAGATGCTCCTTCTCTCCTCCATCTCCTATCTAGTTGCCACTTCTCCTCTCAGCTCTTGCATGGTTCCGACTCTAGCTTCCCCCTTCTCCTCTTGGCTCCTACATGGTTCAAGTCTACCTTCCCCGCCCCAAAACACTCAAAGTATCCCTCCCCCCCCAATGCTAGATCCCTTCCATTCCTCTTCGTGATGGTGCATTCACTACCTCAGCCATCATTCGAATGCCCTCCCCAGTCTGCATGTGGATTTGTCGACCACCAAGGCTATCCTCTGATGAGTCCTCTCCCTCTCACCTCACCACCTATAAATCAAACCACACAGGTTGGGTTCTTTGCGCTTGCCTGTCAGTGTATCTATCGGTGAGCATGGCGTCCTTTCTTGACGTGAACGAGTCCTGGAGCCAAGATGAGAGTTTGGAGGATCTTGTTTTGAGCACCCAATTCCAAAGCCAGCTTGAATCGATCGTTGAAAGCACTCAGTTTGCATGTGCATGTCCTACTTGATCTAATCGCACACCCTTAGCTCCTTTGACAAACGTGAATGCCTCCATTCCCACAAATCCAGATGGACCCTCTGCAAATGTAATCTTTGCCATGAGTTGTTTTGATGCGCGATACGTTCTTGTTGTTGTTTTTTTTGCATCTTCCCTCCATGCAGCATAGTGATTCAGAGTGTTTCCATGTGCAGGGTTCATCGGAGGGGGATTCTGGTTGTAGCTCTGCTCCAAAGCAAGGGGCTCAGGGCCCTTCGGCTTAAAAGAAGGGGAAGAAACCTGTGCTGGGCAATAAGGGAGCTGAAAACAAAACATCCACAGCAAAAGAGCCTTTGGGTTTGCAGTTAGTGTATTGGGATGGGGCTGAAAATGAGGTATTGGTGTCTGCCAAGCTGGCATTCAAGGAGGGGAACAACGCTTTGCCTGAAAAGGACAAGACAAAGAAGAAACTGCAAAAGTGGACGATTGTCTCATAGAAATGCAAGCAAGAAGGTGTCATTCGAAGCTGGAAATAGTGAATGGATTGCTAGAACAAAGTTTACAAGGATTGGAAGGCCATTCATGACTATGGTCGGTATACACCTTCGGGGTTGTCTGTGCACTGGGCAATGGATCCAAGAGCTCGCAGCAAAAACAAGATGCCACCATGTTTCCAGGAGTGTCTATACAAAGCCATCGAGCTCAGGTTTGGGAAATCCTGAGCTGTAGAGCTAGGGGATTTGTTGATCGACATGTCTAGTAGTGTTAAAGGTATTTTAGAAGACTTTTCTTTATTAGTATCATGGTTGTTTTTATTTGTGACTTTGCAAGTCATGAGCAAACAGCTCATTTTGTTCTCGTCCCGGGGGATTCACAAGAGGAAACTTATGATATCACGTGAGTATACAATAGGGGGGTTTTTTTAAATGAGGCATAAGCTTATACATTAGGGGTGGGGGGCCTTTTATTTTTTCCCAATTTTGAATTTAAGTTAGGGGGCCCATGCCATATTTAAGGGGGGGGGTACATAGTATAGACTACCTTGGATAACTAGTCCAAACAAGTTTGGTTTTGTGTATGGTTTTAAATAGTCATAGGGAAAGTAATCTAAATTTTCTTATTGTGTGATCTAAATGCTTGAGAAAGAACGTAGATTTAAGGAAAGGGGGGACATAATAGAATTTGGTTGGTATCTTATAAGCTTAAATAGGGGTGTTTTATCATCCTACATGGATCTTAAATAGGGGGTTTTCTTGAAGTTCATGCACGCAGGTGACGTCCCCCTTTCATGAAGAGTGAATCCCCCGGGGTTCTCGTCTTACAGAGTTATTGGTGCTTCTACTGAGCCACTAGTGGTTGACGAGGACGTTGTTCATGAAGGCTCAGGTAGAAAGGAGAACACCAGTGGGCAGAAACATCGCAAGCGATTGGGACGGGTGGGAGAAGTGTTGAAGGAGTTTCAGGTTAACCAAGTAAACTTGTTGGGTTCTTTTGAGAAGATGGAGGAAAAATGTATGAAGTGCCAACAAGACCTCGTAGACAGAGAGGAGTTTGAAGAAAGCCGATGTATCAACAAGGAGAGACTTGAGAATGAATGCCAAGGGAACATGGCCCTCTTCCAGATAGCATCTACAATCCAATATGCATATAACAGTGCCAAGCATTCAGCTACAACTTTTATTCCATTCATGATGATTTATGAATTCCAACCTAGAGCCCCAATTGCTGTGGGACTCGAAAAAGAGAAGATTCAAGAAACCGATACTTTCTTGAGGATATGAATCAAATGCTTAAATTATCTAAAGATAGCATTATAAAGGCCCAAGATAGAGCAAGACATTATGTAAAGCCACATTGTAGAAGGTTGGAGTTTGAAGAAAATGGAAAAGTCTATCTTATGGGTATCCAAATCTTCAAAATCACTAAGGACAAGTACATGTCCAAAGTTATCTCCTAGGTATTATGGACAATTTATAATACTTAAGAGAATTGGAGAACTTGCGTACAAATTAGCCTTACCAAAGGGATGTGGAGTATAGATTCCAGTTTTTCATGTGAGTAGGCTAAAAAAGAAGTAAGGAGATGAGGACAATCTCGTCGAAAATGTAGTGCTAGTTGAACTCATTGAGCCTGCTACTTGGCCACATGAACCACAAAGAATTTTTGATAGACAAGAAATAAGAGCAAGACATACAATATATCAAGAAAGTCTGGTAAAGTGGAAAGATAGACCTAAAGAGAATTCAACTTGGGACAGACAAGCAATCTCCTGAGGAGAATTCCCAATTTTCATTTTCAGGATGTAAACTTTTCTTAAGGGTAAGGTAATGTTACATCATCCATAATTGTAGAAGCGTGCAGCCTCTAGTTATGGTGAGGTGGAAAACCATAGGGCTCGACAACACTTAAAATTTAGTGCGGCTTCAAGGGTTTGGGTCTGGGGGTATACGTAGGCCTTGGAATTAATGAGGAGGTGCATAGGGAAGCCCATAAGAGGGCTTTAAAGCGAGGGACACATGGCACCAAGATATGGTCCACTTGGTAAGTGTTGGGTTCATGGAAGGATTCATGGATAGTGATTATCTTGGAAGGAGGTGGCGACCTCACTCACAGAATAACTGAAAATAGAAGGAGTTCACAAGAGGAATCTTATGGCTTGGTGGAGAATCATTGAGAAGCCCTCACCCTTTTGTAGCAAATGTTCCATTTACATAAACAAGATGATCTAGATCAACTTTGCCAACCATACATCTGCTTGGGAAGTTCATTATCAAGGAGATTGAGGCTATTTGTGAACCACACACATTGCAATAAGAAACTCTACTCGACCTATCTAAATCTAAAATTGCAAGCATATGACAATAGCACAAAGCCAAGAATCTAATCTAGATCAACTTTGTCAATCACACATCCGACTAGGAAAGTTGCTATTGAGGTTATCAAGGCTGAAAATTTGCAGACAACTGTGAGCCACACACCTAGATCATAACGGGCTTTACTCAGTGCCAATATTATTGGATGAAAGCGAGGCAATCAAGGCTAAAACATCTGACCCATACACTCGGCTTTGATCCCCCCCCCCCCTCTCTCTCTCTCTCTCTCTCTCTCTCTCTCTCCACCATCAAGTTAGGCAAGGTGATCAAAATTGGAAACTGTAGCCAAAAACCTGGCCCTAACTCACAAACACAAACAAAAAAGAAAAACTAAAAACTAAAACATAAAGTGAAAATTGAAACATGCATGTCAATCACATCAAAGTGATCAAGGCCAGAAATTGCAAGCCATATACTTAAACCTGATTGACAAAAATAGAAAATTGAAGCCAAAAAGTTATCGAAAGCAGGCTAAAAGTAGCCAACAAAGTAAGCAACAAATGATTAATTGTGAACAAGATGTAGTAAAATGGTGGTGGAGCCATTTTATTTAGGCCTACAACAAAAATACTATGAGATAAATTTGCTTTACCACACTATAATATTGGCGAAGTGCATGTCATGCTTTTGCCACATGTTGCACATCTACAGATGCATGACACCATGCAGTAACACAAACTCACTACATAGTATATTTTTTAGCCTCACTAGTGGATATTAATGTTTTACGCTCACTAGTGGAGATTAAATTTGCTTGTCTCCTTTTTTAGGGGATGATGATGTAGTATTTCCATAGGTTGACAATGTAGCCTCTTCTCCTAATTTTTCCCTACAATCTTTACATAGGTACATAGATAATCTACCCCATAGTCCATAAGGCTTAAAATTGAGACAATTGGATTTCTTATTTTATAGAGTGGGTAAATGTCTTGTGGACTTATGTTAGACTACCACATATCAAAATGTGGCCTTCTTTCTCCCTTCATTTTCTTTTTCTTATTAATTTTTGCTGATGTATAGCAACTATTGATGGAGGTTAGTAGGATGACACCATGAATAGGTCCTAGGGAAACATAGCCTAGGTTGAATATGTGTCCATCCTTTTTTGAAGGGAAAATTTCATTCATTGGTGTAGGAAAGGAAGAATAACCTGGGTGAAAAGAAAGGGAATTCCTACATTGAGCCTAAGGGAGAGGAGGTATACACTCAAAGCCTCTTTGCACCTTGGTGGGGCTTGGCCACACCATGGCATTGAATAATATAGTAAATACTACATCTCCCCTTAATAAAACAAAAACATGGCCTTTGCCTAATGGATCTAAAGACATAAGGTACATAATTTATACTTTAATGTGGACCCAAAAATGAAGAGATCATATAATGTACATGAAGACACCCAAGTCCAATGGGTGAAATAAGATGGATCCCCAAGGGGGTATAGCACGTGCAATCAAGGGTATTAAAAAAACAAACCCCTACCTATGGATTTTTATGACCTGTATACAATCCTTCTATAAATTTTGAGATGATAAATGTATCCCTTATGTATGGAAATTGTCACTTTTTGAATAAAAAACCCTTAATGTATGTATATTTTTGGTATCTCCATAAAAAAATCAACCCCTTCTATTGGTTGTACGTGTTATCTTACACATTGTGAACCCCCAGACATCTCTTCAAACACCCAATTGTCTTCACTTTAAAACTCTTATGCTAGCAAGCATTACCCAACTAACTCGTTTCCAATTCGCTATTCAGTAATTTTTGACTTGTTTTACGTCCATTTTAAAATTGGATACCAAATAAAAGTCAAAAAATGATGAATATTACATGTATATATGATTTTATAAGATATATTTCAAAACAAAAACTAGGAATATGAAGTGTCACAAGAAAAGGTATAAAATGATGTACTTTAAATATTCATATGGATATAAAATGAAGTACTTTAAATGTTCATTTGAATAAAGTAACCTTGATCCTTAGACATCAACATATGGTCTCTCTCTTTGAAAGGTAATGTACATATACAACTTCTTCGTGTTAAATACACCTTACAAAGTTGCTCCAACATCCTCCCCTTTGATCAACCTCACGTGTTCCCTCAGAATGAGGTCAAAGGTGTGGCATCCCCTTGTGCTTGGTTTCCTTTGTACACATGTGCTCTACCATGTCATTCGTCCTTCATTCCTTTTGTCCCTTGATCATTTTCCCTTTGTTCCATTAGGAAAAAAGGGAACTCATCTAGGGGTCCTGTAAGAAATTCACTACTTTCTCATTTTTCTTTGCTCCAAAATCTACAAAATGAATTGGCGTTAAATGCTCCTATCATATTCTCTCTTTAAAGCCAGTTTCATCTAGTCCTGACTCATGCCGGTAGTAGATTTTTGTGTCAAAATCCCATAATTAACATTTAAGAATCTTGTTTTTCCAAATTTTAAACCTCCTCATGAAAGATAAACATGGACTTATCGCGGTAAATATGGACTTAATTGTTGTTGACACATGTAGGCCGCAAGATTCCATGGTCAAAAACTCTTAACTAACCTTTAAGAATCTTTGTTTTTTAGAATTTTAAACATCCCCGTGAAATATTAACATGGATTTATCATAGTAAGTCCATTGGTAACACTTTGTTTCATAAAAATTAATGAGCATATGAAGCAATGGGACAACGTTGCTAAAAAAAATGGCAACATGTGACCACGCCACTAAAGAACAATCTAGGAAGAAGAGACTTTACCATCTCCATATTGATTTAGAAGAAGATTATGCACCTGTGCAAAAATGATGGAAGGGTCCACAAGTAGGTGCAATGCAAAGAGAGAACATGAGGATAGAAGAATTATGGCATATCTATTTATGATGTGATGGAAGCATTTACCCAAAATCTCCCTAAAATGTCCAACCATAAACTTTACTCCTCCATTTTACAATTAAAAAACACTAGTAAAGTTTGTGGGTGAAGGGCCTACTTGGATATGTCAAAGCTCAATTTGCAGTAGCCATGGAAATGTACAAAGGCTTGGGGCCAACAAGAGATGGGAATGAAATTGCAACAGATAGAAAAAAGTTGTAAATTGAAAGAGCAGCTACAGAAAGAAATTGAAGAACACACGATGACAAAGAAGATGGTGAGGAAAGCCAGAAGAAAAGCCACACCCTTAGGAGATAGACTTAGAAATAGAAAATTCTTTAACCTTGCTAATTTGAAAGTTGGCAGGCGGAGGATGCAAGTGCACAGTTCAAGAAGCAAGGAAAGTCTTCTTTTTCTTTTGCGATTTTGAATGCAACACAAAGACAATGATTCCTCGATGATAATAGAAATTGAGCTTAGAAAAACTCTTTTCTTTATGTTTATTGTAGGAAAATTCTTGAGCCTCAGAAAAGAAAATGTTGATCCTAATGCCCCTCCAATAAAACAAATGAAAGGTTTACTGTGAACTACAATTGCGAAAAGTATGCTAGAGGAGAAAAATTTTAAAACAATCAAGTGCAATGTTGTACAATAGTTTGTAGCTAGAAACAAAGTTGATGTGAACGTAATCCAAGGGGCACTTGGTGAGAGTTGGAAGAGTGCCAGGGGCTTCTGAAATTTGTTATAAAGCTGGACGAATGTGAAATTGTCAAGGAGAAAAAGATTGAATGAGTGACCATCACTCTAATGAATAGAGCTCTTGATCCCTCAATTACAATAGTAGACTCAAAACACTTCAGTGTGCAATCAAAAAAACACATTTGTTGGCTAGGTGCATTTGAGATAAGCGCACACCATGATTGAAAGTCGTTTTTTAAGAAGTATAATGTATTTATTAATGTATGAATCTTCAATTGTATTTTCAATGGTAGGTTAAGATAGAGGAAAAGCCATCTATTAGCAGAGTGAAGGCTAGAAGGTTTCTATCACAGCCACCACAGTGCAAAAGAAAACCAAGCAGACAATCATGCTATGTTTCAAGAGTGCAGTATGGCATTTGGAGGCATGTAGACAATGCAATTAAAGATTCTAAAGCAGATAGAATTGCGCGAACTATTAAAACAAAAGTATGGAAATCCTTAGACAAGCTGTTCATACTTTTTGAAAAATAGACTTGGACCAAGAATGATCACCATGCATTGGAGGAGGAACTGAAGACTTTTGGAATATCAATGACAAAAGCTTGGACAGCTTGCAACATAACACATTACACGGTAATAAAATTGCATTCTTTTCTTAGTGGCATTTCCTAATGTTATTTCTTAACAACACAATGTGACTTCTTGTTTATTGGAAAAGCAGCATATTATCTACAATCATCTTCCATATTTTGTAAAAAAATAGGGATGCCATGCAATTTGGTCCACTCAGGGAATGGAGAAGTCTCATTACAAAGCACGAAATGCATTTTTCCAATATACACAACGTTTTGGACGAGCACTGAAGAAAAACAACCTCAAAGATGTTTTCTAGTGGTTCTATCAATATATGCTACAAAGGTTGCAATGTAAGAAAAAAGTGGTGACATCAGAAGTCAAACTAGAATTCAAGATGGCCAAAAAGAAAGAAGAAGAGAAATCTTGGATAACTCAACACCTGCACAAAGACATGCAGAATGGAGACATTCAAAGACTTTGTGAACCACAAGTGGATAGATAGAGCTTAGGAACTTTGTAACAAAATGTACAATGTACAACTCAATAAGCAAAGCAGTGACTATATTATGTAAAATTTGCAAATTCAATACATGTATACTTAAGTTCCTAGAGTAAATCAGTGGCTATATGATGCAAGATTTGAAATTGAACACAACTACTGTCATTGATACAATATGATTCAAAATCAGCTGCTACACTTTGCTGATAAAGCAAACATACTTTAAAAGATAGAAAACTTACACATGGTGCTTAAGACAAATAGAAATTCAACTTGATATGAGGCATCATGATCCCTCTAAGGATTGTGCTTAAAGGAGCAATTTTAGCTGTTGGATGCTTGACCACAATTATCCAAGCCTCCCATGCTCTTTCTATTTGATTTTTTGGTAAAAACTCTTCTAAGAAGGCTTGTTCAAACTCAGCCCAATACCTAGGAATTCTATCATTTTCTCTAAGGCTCATCCACCATTTATAGGCCTTATTTCCAAGGGAAATACTTGCTTTCATGACTTGATTTTCACGATGGGTATTCTTGAGTCGATGGAAGTCTTGCCACTTTTGCAAGAACATACTAATCACATCTTTATTACGCTTCTTTTTTCTTCTCCATTGAAAATTTGGGGTTTCAAATCCTTAAGAATGTTAGAGGTTTCTCGAAGTCGAGAGGTGGACCTCTCAACTTGATTAGGAGGAGTCGATGATTTTTCCATAGGAGTTACTGATTGAGAATCAGATAACCTGGTTATGGCTTCAGTTAGGGATTTCAATGTATCATTAATAGTTCCTAACTGTGTCTCCATGTTTTGTGTTCAAGTTTCAAGTTTAATGAATTCCGTATAACGTTCTCCTCCCTCCCTTGCTCCTCTCACCCCTTGCTTAGCCTTCTCTCACGTGTGCATCAGCCGAGACACGGATATAGGAGACGTAGAGGCAATCGACGTCTCTTCCACTAGGGGCCCGAATTCAATCTTATTTCCCAATTTGAATGTATTTAATCAAAGAAGGCTACAAGAATGAGAAACTTAAAAACCATATATGCCATGTATAAAAGAAGGAGACTCAACAAAACCTCTTCGTTTCCGACGTCATCCACCGGCCGTCTCTGTCGCTCTTTCCCGTTCAGGTGTTTGAATCATCGCATTACCTTCAATCCATCTCTACATGAAAAATCGTAAATGGCTGCACATCTTATTTTTGTTACAGCAATCTTTTGCCCTTTTACCGAAATATCATTTGTTCTGCTTTAGGTGTCTGCTCTGCCTTGGTTAAACCAAATTGGAGATTTGCTGCGAGTTCCAGGCAGGCAAGCTGGAGCGGTTAGCCGTTTGGCTGGGGGCCAGCTTAGCCTCTGCCTTCTTTGCATCCCTAGAGCGTTGCTCGTGCATCAACCTGGAAACTACCGACGCGGAGGAAGATGAGGAAGCGGACAATAAACCCTTGATTCCTTTGAGCAGGGAACCAGTTGAGCAAGAGAGATGGACGATCAGCCAGCCCGAAAGGCGGATTCAGGTTGAGGATCACAATGCCGAAGAATCAGGTTCTAGATAATGGTGCGTCCTTGATCCTTTTGAGCCTGCGTCTTTTCAAGTGAGGAGATTTTGTCCAATGAGTTGAAGCTTTTGCTATCTCTGTTGTTATCGAACCGATGGACAGAGCTAAGCTTTAACAGAGATTGGTCATTCGCCTGTAGATCTACAGTTAGACGTGTAGTTCTTATCCGGAGACTATATTTAAGGCTATAAAATTCTTTGCCGGATCGTTCTCTGATGTCATGTATCTGCTCTGCTCCTCGCCCTCTTCATATGCATATTGTATGCTGGATTTTGAATTTCTTGATATCCGCCAAATCATGCAGACTCACAATTCTTACAAATACAGCGGTAGCAAAAAAACAGAAAATGACCCGCGTGGCTGAGAAAGGTTGTGGATACAGACGAGAAATCAACCAAATTGTAGATGGAGAATTTTATATCTGGCAGGTTAAGGATGCAGTCAAATGGAGATGAAGAGCTACGGGTTATAAACTGTATTGACAAGAAGACAGTTTAGAACAAAAGCAAGTGTGACCAAGAGGGACTATCAGAGGGGGATGCAAATTTTGAGCAGTTAATGGACGAACAAGTGGGAAGCTCAAGATGGATCTCTGATGAGGGATGACTGCCCAGTGCCTATGCATTACCAGAGACATGAGACAGCAAATCGTAGAGGAATGTAATGCAGTTTCGTATGCAGGACATCAAGGGATTGCTTCCTCTGCCCAAGCTTTAGAAAGATACTTCTATTGGCCAAGAATACGACATGACATTCATAAATTTGTCATGGAGTGTTGATGTGCCAAAAGGTCAAGCATAGTACATACAAGACACTTGGTCTTTTGATGCCTCTTCTTGTGCCCCAAGCACCGTGGGGGAGTATAGCTATGGATTTCATTTTTGATTTTCCAAGATCAAAGACGGGAAATGATGGAATATGGACTATTATAGATTCACCAAGCATGCACATTTCATTCCTGTCCGGAAGATTATCAAGACAGATCATATCGCTAAAATATTTCTGGCACAAATCTTTAAACACCATGGTGTGCCCAGATCCGTAGTCAGTGATCGAAGGACGACCAGCTTATTTTGGGGAGCTTTGTTTGACGAAATGGGAACTCAGCTGAATTTGTCTTCTTCTTTTCATCCCCAGACAAGATGGGCAAGATGAGAGCAAAGGGATTTTACCACCTAATTAAAGATGAAATATTTGCAGCTGATATCTATGTCAGGGATCTTGAGACAACATCATGCCAAGTGCGAACAACTATTGAAAGATCTCGTGAGAAGCACAAAAGGGCTGCAAATAAACATAGGAGAGTACGTAATGTCCAATAGGGTGATTGGATACTTCTAAAGTTTGAGAAGGCCAGGCATAGAAAGTTAAAGGGCAAGGAAAAAATTTATCCCAAGCTGTCTACCAGGTATTATGGTCCTTTCCGTGTCACGGGGGAAATCAATGAGGTAGCCTACAAGCTGGAATTGCTAGAGCACTGGAAGATTCACAATGCCTTTCATGTGAGTCTTCTAAAAAAGTATTAGGGAGTTGAGCCCATAGAGCCTGTTTTGGAAGACCTGCCAGAGGTGGATGAGTTGGAGGGAATCGTCCAACCTGAGCAGATAGTTCATCATACAGTAAGGAGGGGACCCAAGGGCAAGGCTATCTTGTAAACTTAAAAAATTATTTGGCTTTAAATGCCAAGTAGATGGATGAGGACTCACTTTCTGATTATCCATCTATCCTAGAAACAGGCTTTTCAATTAGAGATGATTGATTAGAAGCCAAGGGGATGTCACCAAATGTGTACTATTCCAAGTAGGCAATAAAGAAAATATATTTTTAACACTTGCCATAGAGCATTGCATTGATTTCAGTTAAAGAATCTTGACCACGGTCAAGGAGGGTTGACCATCTCAACCAGAGAATTGTAGAGATGACTGCGGCGAGAGAATTGATCCCGGTCAAAGACATTTGGCCCGGTCAAAGTGGCTTGACTTCGTTCAAGAAGGTTGACTATGGTCAACCAGAGTATTTGTTTGTGCTTTGGTTTGCTTGGTGGGAACGCCTGCGTAGTGCAAAAGGCTAACAATTAATGGGCGCCATGGTTATTTGTTCTCAATTAATTGTTGGAGGTTCTTGAGGGTGGGTTAATTGTCCGGGGGCTAGCGCTATCTACCAGCAAGGGATTCACCTTCACTTGTGACCATAGGCTGGAAAGTCCCATAAGATGCCAACTCATGGCATGTAGGATTGTATTAGTTTTAGCAAGTATGGACAAGAAAGAGTTGCCAAATTTGGAGCACTCTCCTGCCCCCACGCTTGTAATTAGCTCTGGAAGAAATGCTCACATAACAGCTCGGCTGAGCGATCTTGTACTCAGTTTTCTTTTGCAAGTAATAAGAATTCCTTTGGGGGGTCCAGCTGATTGGTTCTGGGCCCTTATGTGGTGCTGTATGTGAATGGAATTTTCCCTTCCATCGTCATCAACTGTGGTTCCCATTGCAAGCGCAGGTTTGGGCGTCAGCAAAATCTAAAAGTCTCCAGGAGGCAGGTCGTCCAAGCAAGCAGCAAATGGGCTCCGATTGGCAGCAAAGGGTTTCATTGAGTTTCAGTATAACAGGATTGCATGAAGGGGGAGCTGTATAAGCAAGACTCCATGAAGAAGAAGCTGCAAGAGGAGCTGCATTCAGTAGGACTGCATGTAGGAGGAGCTGTATAAGCAAGACTGCATGAAGGGGGAGTTGTATAAGTAGGACTACATGAAGAAGAAGCTGCATCAGTAGGAGGGGCCGCCGCAGGAGAGTTTGCTGAGGCTGCTGTAAGAGGGGCTGCTGCATGGAGAGCTGCTGCAGGAGAGGCTGCTAGGAGGAGGCTGCTGTGGAAGAGCTGCAGGGGATGAAAAGGCCTCAGACAAATGAGACCCTTTCCTCTCCTCTAGAAGGTGATTGTGGCTTCCCCTGGAATGTAGTGGGAGGCATGGAGAATGAGTCCATGCTGTGACAAGTGGTGCCATGGGTCATGGGTGGCCCTGCCACGTACTATCAGATCTTTGCTTGCTTTTATCAAGTGATGTACACGATAGCTGAGACGATGGGATTGTGCCTTGGCAGGTTGTATCCAGTAGCAAAAGTAACTCAATAATTCCACGAACCTGCAATATTAAGGGGAGTTTGATTGTGTCTGGTGGCAGTCTTTAATAGGAGTAACCTGTTTTGAAATGTTTGTTTGGGATTAATTCTGCAGATGCCTGTTCCTTTCAAGATGCGGAGACAGTGTTGGTAGCACCATGTTTTGTCATCCTTGAAGTTACAAGGTACCAGATGGATCCATTTCCTTGCTTTGCAAAGGGCATGCATTGCTCTACTGCTAATATGTATGGAGAAGAAACTGTGTATGGACGGTACCAGACATTTGTGTTTCAAGTTTACTTTTGGAATGACCTTACATTTTATATTTCAATGCAGTCACTTTGAACCACTGTTGGAATGATGCAATGAGCTGACGTATCTGTATTTTATACAATTTCAATGTAAATGCGTTTTTGTGTACATTCTTATTGTACGGACATCTATGATGGATTGGTAACCTGTCATGAGAATTTTATTTGTCTCTTTCATGACTGCTGTGCAATAACTGCTCTTCAATTTTATAAACCACAAATATTGTACAGCATTGACTAGCTTATGTAACACATATGTCATGACGTGCTCTTTAAAACCACTCTCTAGCTGGTCATGAACCCAACTTTTGATATACAAAGCTCGTGGATTATTGTTGCAAGAGATGTGTGTGCATAGAGTGTATGCCCTCCCCACCTCAACTTGGATACTTGTCCTTATTTAGGGGTCATTGGTGTACCCACTCGGGTATCTTCTTTTACTTGGCAACTTAGAAGTGATGCTTTGTCAGAACCACCCTTTTGTTATCGTGGTCTGTTTGCTAAAAGATTCTTTGTGGGAGATTGGATTGGCTCAAAATAAAGATTACAAGCCATGACGAGTTACATCTTGCCATTTATGCCATGGAGACGATTAGCGAATCACCGCCAGAACAAAGACCACCTTGCTTGTGAGGCAAACAAAGAATAGAAGGCAACTTGAATACTCAAGTAAATAAGGTAATGCCAAACCAAAAGAATGAGGTCACGTTGAGCTGACCGTGGTAGGAGAACGATGTACTTTAATATTCAAAGTTTTGTAAGTCGAGGTGAAAAAATTCAAAAGTGCACTGGGAGAGTAAAATTTTCAATCGCTATTATTTCCTTTCTCTGGTGATACACGTCAGTAAAAATGGATATTTCGGTTGTCCTCAAGCAAGTCTAATGTGGTCCAAATTGCTTTGAAATACAAATATATCAAAGGGCATGCTATTGGGTTTGATATTGTATATTATGAAATTTCACACATCAACGAAACTAATAGCCCTGAAGACAATTCTAGCTATGTAGATATTCTTGGTGTCTGTTGAGTTTCTCACGAGATGAAATATAAAGAAATGGTTGTTATATTGATGGATAATGGTCATCATCGTAAAACACCTCTGAGAAGTAAGAGAAGCACCAGTAAACACTTTGCTAGTAAAATGTGCAATTGTACCTATTGTAAGAAATCTAGAAATATGGCCAATCTGATGCTTTAGATGACTTGAAAAGCTTGAAGAAGAAGAAGCAAATCTTGTGGAGACAGAATCCCAACCAAGAAGTTAACAAGTCACCAAAGAATGCTTGCATTGTCATAGTTGATTTTTGCATTGGGGAAGATAGTCTTGATTTTTGGGCTCCAGTTTTACTATGTTGTGTTAATAATGAGTCCTTGGCCTTTGCAGTAGTATTAAATTGAATATTTTATGTATGTGTCAATAATGGTACTTTGCCTTGGGTTCTCTAAAGGCTTCATGATATCTTCTATACATGACTTAGAGCAAGGGGGGTCATAAGGGGTGTTTTGATTGTCTTTACTCCACTTATGTCTTTAGTTGGACCAGTGTATAAAGTGTGAAGGTCAATGCTTGATACTTGTTCATGTTTGTGTTAATGGTTTATTCACGTTTGTAATTACACTCTAAAGTAGCGTGAAATTGACATGATTGAAAAAAAATTTGAGAAACCGAGTAAGACTATCGTTGATATTATTAACATACTCGGTGGTTAGTATTTACATTACAGGTAGTAGTATAAACATTACCGATGGATATTATTATCGTTGGTGTTATAACCAGTGGTCATATAATATTACCGTCGATTGTTGTCATAGTATCGCTCATAGTAGCTATGGTATCGGCGGTATTGTTGGCTACAGATTCATGGTTTCTCATGCAACTCCATGCTATATATTGGTGGAAAGGACAATACAAGCTCTTCATTCGATTCGATTGTGGTTCATATCCTGATAAACTATTTGGTAAGTTGGGATCAAAAGGTGATCCATGATCTGGATTGTATTGGTAAGGTTGAGTGGGAGAGGGTGAGTCAGCATTCATTATACTTATGGGTGTGATTCGCTACTCCAATTCCTTGCATTTGGAAAAATCTCATACCACAAACGCGAGTGCTAGTAAATGCGAGTGTTTGTTATGTGCTCCTGGAGATGGTTTATACTTCGGCTCCTTCCATTTTAGGGAACTTGTGAACCACGATCATAAGTGTGATGTTAGTGAGGAGTCTTGAGTTAAGGATTTACGATGTAGAGTTGTGAGATTTTGATTTTGTTCTAATTTATTAGTAAAGCATGGAGAGAAGGGGGAGGCGAGATGGCGATGATGTGAGCAAAAACAAAGTATGAGTTGCAACCACGAATGCATAACTAGAAATGTCCATGCACAACCTTCAAGATGAGTTGTAACTAGGCAAATCCTAGATGCATCGAGTCATGTCCAAGCCAGTATTCATATGTCTCGCATTAGGGGTCACTTGTTTGGTGACTCAAGAAAGAGCATTCAGCGTTGTGTGGCCCCAGGAGCTGCTGCAAACAGCTCGCACCTTGACTGAGAAGTTACAATCTTCTAAAAAAATCTAAAGAAGATCAATTTGGGAAGATCAAGTTATTAAGTGGAGTAGAGTCTGCAAGCACAAATGGTGACTGAAGTACAAGTGTTGCAGGCTCCCATGCCAGAGCACCTTGTGTGGACACTAACATGCAAGATAGATCTACACCTATGGCTCGTGAAGCTAGATCAACAATTGCGACTCCTAATTTCAGGCAACCCACGATAGTTGAGAGCATTTGAATTCAAGATTTGGAAAATGTACAGTATGTCCTTGGTAGATCAATTTCGCAGTCAAGATATCCACCGAGTATGGTCGATAATGATGATATGAGAGCTGCATGGAATTGCATTGCTAACTATGGACGGGACTTCAAGTCCCCTTCATACCACACATTGCGTACAACATCATTAGACAAGACATATGCAGAAGAGAAAGATCACATAAATCATTGCATTTTCAAACAACTGCATAACACGAGATGCACGATTGTCTCAGATGGGTAGACAAGCATAAAACACCTTGCTTTATTGAATGTGATGGTTATATTGCCACGTGGGGAGACTTTTCATACGTCAATTGATGCCTCATATGTAAAGAAGTCAAGGACCTATATAGCTGGTATATTATCAAAGGTTATAAGAGAGTTAGGCCTTGAAAAGGTTATGCAGGTCATCATGGATAATGCCAAGAGTTGAAAAAAGGGGGGTAGAATATTACAAAGGGAGTATACCAATTTATATGCATTTGTGTGTTGTACGCATACTTTAAACAAGTGCGATGGTTCAAAGAGATTATTTCTGAGGCTCCAAACATTGGTATAAACAAGTGCGATGGTTCAAAGAGATTATTTGTGAGGCTCCAAACATTGTGAAGTTAATACGATCGAAGTAACATCTCAAAGTGATCTTTATGGCTCGTGATGGTTCTACTATGTTGCAATTGCTAGCAACCACAAGATTTGCCACGAATTTCTACATTTTGCAATTCTTGGTAAAGAATAAGAGTCTTCTTATAAAGACATTTTATTGTGATGCATTTGAACGATGAATGTCAGAGTTGATTGATAGGGCAACAAAGAAGAAGATGAATGATTTGAAAGAAACATTGGAATCTACATTATGGAGGCGGTTTGAGGATGTTGCTAATGTTATGAAACTTATATTATATGTGCTTAGGGCTTTGGACTCAAAGGTTCCAACAATTGAAAAAGCATGGATGCACTTTTGGAGTATTGAGCAAGCTCTTATTGCTAGGAATGCCCCTACTCGCCCAGGCCAAAAGAATGATAGAAGACCATTTAATACTACAAATCACAAGGAATTGTGAAAATTGTTTAGGCCTTGATGGGAGCAAGCTCACAATCCCTTGCATAGTGTTGGGTACCTTTTAGGCCCCAAGTAGTGGAATATGAAGCCTAAAGAGATCCCAATTGTGATGCATGACTTCTATAAGGTGTATTATCCCCAAAACCATGAGTTTGCAAAGTGTTGAAATGAGTTAGCCAAGTATCGATGCAAGGAGGGGTTGTTTGCATCGAGCGATGTTCAAGCATTGGTAGAAACTACATATGCTTGGAAATGGTGGATGATGAATGGTGGCACATGTGAGCTTCTACGCCCAATCGCAATGAGGGTTCTTTCTTAGACATGCTCAAGCTCAGGCTTAGGAAGAATCTGGAGTCATTATAAGTATATTCATAGTACTTTACAAAGTAGACTTCTAGAGGATCAGGTTGAGAAGCTAGTGTACATCTATGTCAATCATAAAATGCTAGAAACATTAGGAGATGTGGGATAAGAGGAGAAAGTTCCAAAATGATGGATGATATCCCACTTGATGTTATCCAACCTAAAGCAGTCCCATCATTGCAAATACCGAAAACTCAAGTAGAGGACGAGGAGGGGACTGATGGTGTGATGTCTGAGGAGGATGAATCAAATGAAGAGAAAGGAGATAATATTCACCTTCCACATGGGTTTAAAGATGAGGACATTGATCATGAACATGATGAGGATAGTGACTCGTGAATTGTGGCTTTAGGATATCAAAAGTTGATGATGATATTGGGTTTTGGATGTCTCATTGCATTTTGAATGCTTGTTGTTTTTTAATTTGGGGTTGCAGGTTTAGGGTGGGACGAGATTTTTGCATTGTGATTAGCAAAATTTGGAGCACCATCATCTTCTTCTTGCTCTCAGCACAATCTCAAGCACAACAGACATGCACGAAGAGCAACATCACCATGTTGCTGATGGGTGGTAGCATGGTTTTGTCTAGTCATGCACTAGGGTTTAGCTTAATGACAGTGCTGATAGCAAATGGAAGACGATGATGCTCCATGGGACCTTTATGGATTCATGCAAGGCATCTGCGATGGTGACAAGGAAGTAGGTCATTCACAACGCCAACACTTTTCATTCCAATGTTTAGGATATAATGTCAATTTTTAATGTTTAGGGTGTAATTTCAATGTTTAATGTTTAGGTTTTAGGGAACCCTAATCTTTAGGATTTAATGTGAAATTTTAGGGTATTGCATAGTGTTTTAAATTCCAATTGATGCATGGGTTTAGTTTTTTAAGCATTAGGATGGGATGCAAGTGGTCTACTTTGTATTTTATTTGTATTATGTTTAGGATTTATTATTACAAATGTTTCATAAAAGGGATGTCAATTATGAGTAAATTGGGGTCGATTTAAATTGGCATTTTGCCTATTGCACCCAAGTTTTCAAAGCAAAAGTTGCATGATTGCTCTATCAAAATTCAAGGATCATGGATCATCGATGATCTTTGAGGCTAGAGTGCATGTGCATGCATTCTCATAATGGCACTCAGCCCATTTGCTTCTTTGGATAATCCTCCTCCACCTTTAATCCATTTGAGTCTTATTTGATTGGTTTGTTGATCCCCTATGTAGGATAAAAGAATTGATCCTCTTTGACCTAAATATGGAACTTGAAAAACCATATATATGACGTGCATTCAAGTGGTATCATTAAAACTCTCTCCTTATTTATAAATCTTAAGGTTTTAAAATCACTCCTTTTTCTATACAAATTTTTGCTATTTTCTTTCTTCCTTTTTTTCTTTTTTTTGTTTGTTTTTGAATACCCCAACTAAAAAACCCCTTCATAGGTATATTTCTTTTTTTCTGGTAATTTTTTGCTATATAGAAACTCCTTCTATTTTGCCATATTTACATGTGATGAGCGACCGACGATACGAGGGAAATAACATCTTGCTCTAAAGTTCTTGTAAGATGTATCCCAATCAAAGAGGATGAACTTTTTGTGGGTCATGCATTCTTCACCCTCATCATCACTATTATTGATTTTCTTGTCAACTCTTGAAATCATCACCTCAATACTATTTTTCCAATCAATCATACACAAACCTTTTAATGATTAGCTTTCGTGATGTTATTGTATTATTATTTCCTCTTGTATGTGTGATCATAGGGCATATACTCGCCATATTCAGAATGTTGAGTTTTATCCCCAAGTTTTGCAATGCACCGAAGACACCTTGAATGACCAAGATAAGTGCATGCAATTCACTACATTCATCAATCTCCATGGACTCCTTGGTGGCATTTCTCATTGCATGAAATCATTTCTCTAATCATTTCATGCTACCAATCACGTCCACTAGATCTCCTAATGAAATAAATTTCTTTTATGATATTTTGCAATATCTCTTTTGATTGAGAAAGATAAGTTGTTTATATGGTGCACACGATGAGAGAGAGAGAGAGAGAGAGAGAGAGAGAGAGAGAGAGATCTTGTAAGACATCTTGATTTTTTCCTATCAGGATACTATCTTTAACAAATATATTTTGTCCATACTAGCTCCTTATTGACAGTAATTTTTTAGATTCAACCATGTTAGAGTTTCAATTGATGAAGTATTGAAGTTCACTTTTTTGCTTTACCTTTAAAAGTGCTTTGAGAAGGTTTTTATTGAATTAAAACACATCACTTTTTTCATACATATAAAGATTCTCACTATAAAAATCATGTGATATTCATAGAGTATTCATATGTATAACTATTCTTTGATAATAAACATTTGTGTGAGATGTATTCAAGGAAAGTGTGTCATTTTGTTGAAACTGATCATACTAGGTTAGCATTTCACCTAAATTGATTGCGTATGACTATTAATCTAGAGGTATAGTTTCACATTTGAAGTTGCTAATAGTAGCAACCTAATTCAAATGAAGCTAGAAAAATAGAAGCTACAACAAAAAAAGTCATTTCTTGATGCTATAAACTTTATATGCTTATTTTAGAAAAATGATGCGCATGTATTACTATCAATATTACCCTCTATGTATTCTATCTTTTCCTTGACATTTTTTGGGTAAAATAATTGCATAATTCAAAGGCTCTACTTATCCACATTTTTAAGATCAAGGCACTAGTAGGGTGCTTTTTGGAGTTTTCTCATCTTTGTAACACGATAATTACTCCTCATACGTGCATCAAAGAAAGTCCTAGAATTTGAAATATGGGAAATTATAGTGAAACCAATTGACAACATAGAAATATCTTACAAAGCCAACATAAATCACTACACATTGTTTCATGGATCTAAATGCATTGCATGTTGCATGATTAGGATATGACAATGACAATAACATCAATTTAGGTTTATGGTTGCATAATATTTAGGATTTAGGGTTAATGGTTGCATCATGTTTAAGGATTCAATGTGATGGATTTAGGTTCGCATAGTGTTTTAAATTTGAATTGATGCATGGGTTTAGGTTTTATGTATTAGGATGGGATGCAAATGCTCTACTTTGAATGTAATTTGCATTATGTTTAGGATGTAATTTCAATTTCTGATTTGGACTCTGTTAACAATTTTTGCAAGTGTTACAATAGTTTAGAGAATAAGAGTAAATAACAATGACGATGAAACTTAAATTAAAATTAAGATAAAAGTAAACAACAAGGATGATGCAATGAGTATAAATAAATGCAGAGTTGGAAGAATACAAATTTGAAAGAATATATATTTTAGTCACATAATACCATGTACATCCATCATAGATCATAGTGTCATACTCAAATAATTGTCAAGGTATTGGACCTAAGACCAAGACCATATACAATGCTTTTGATATTTGAACTTTACAAAGTGGGCATACAGATTGTCTTGGCAAGTAATCTACTAAAAAATAAACATGAAACCTATAATGGCAAGGAAAAACATAGTTCAGTCATCAAATAAACATCGGCATATATGACATAAACATGCATCTAGATGCTTCATGGGAAGCGGATGCACAGCATATGGTTGGCTAGATGGGTGCCAATAGATATCCATTGTACCTTTGCACCCATGTCCAAATAAATGTTGCACGTGAATCATGGTTCTCTTGTTGCAACCAGGTGTTGAGCTCTTGAATGCTCTTTAATTGAGCATGAAGCACTGCTATCTGGTTCTATAGCTCAGACTCAGTCTGTGATCTTTTATTTTCTAGGTGTTGAACATGATCGAATCAGGTCATGTTCTCCTCACATAGCTCTACCGCCTGTTGCTCTAGTGGCCCACATGCACCCTTTATTGCCTCTGATAATTGTGACTATGTGATTGGGACTTCTGTGTGACCACCTGTATGCTTGTCACAATAAGAGGAGAAGTCCATCTGATGCCCTTAATGAACTCCACATGGAGAAACTGTGCAAAGTAATGGCCTACCTTGTCATGATGAGGTGGCTTTCCATAGACCTCGATATAAATATCTTTGAAATTTTATCAAATTCACTCGTCTCGGCATTTGCAATCTTCCAATTGGCCATGTTGATTAAGGCTTTGGACTAGGGTGTGGTCTCACCTTCCCCTGTTGTTCTTCTCCATCTCCTAGCTTGGTTGCTGCCAGCTTCACCTTCATCGGCCTCTAAGGGCCATATTGCTCTAATAGCTATTATTTTGAAATGATTTTATTCACCTCCTTCCATTGCAGACCTAGAAAACTAATGCTTATGGTGTTGATTACTAGTTCGTATATGATAATTAATTAACATCCTGACCTTCAGAGAAGTCATATCTTGATCTGCATGCGATTGTCTGTGGCATGTGTTTGAGCGTTGCACTTGCTACTCTACGTAATCGCTCAAAGAAAAAAGAGGTGGAGGAGTTGCATGCAACGAAAGTAAAGAAGGAGGTGGACCTTGTAAAAGTCAAGAAATTAGAACAGATACTAGACTAGCTCTCACACAGCTTGATGAAGAAGCCAAAGCAAGAACGGGGCTTGTCAATTTCTCTCACCAAGGAAGAAAAGCTCCGAATTTGTCGAGAAGAGATAGTGGAGTTATAGAAGGAGAGGTGACAAAGGCGATGCTGAAGCTTTGATCAAAACTATGAATCCACTGACTATCGCTGATGAAATGATGCCAAGACTAGGAAAGAATCCAAGGGAAACACAAGGTATTTCAAAAGAGAGCAACTACCCAACTACAGGTAAACACGTAACTGTATTCATAGATGATAGCCTTTTATCAGACTCAATTGAGGGGGTGAGTACCATGCTCTAATTGGGCACTTGCTTGGAGCCAGATCCCCTTTAGCTATTATTAAGAGTTGGGTATGGACAAACTGGGTGAGGAAAGGGCTCATGATAACTAATGTAAGATTCCTTTAGAAAGGGATTCGTTTTTTTCCTCGTTGAGAAACCTGGCATGGCCGCTAGTGCCTTGTAGTATGGTCTTTGGACTATCAGGCATCAAACTTTGTACCTTAAATGGTGCCCTACCCCCAAAGAACCACGAGCCATAAAAAAGTGGATACCTAAGCCTCCTAGCTCTATAGCTAAGGCAAGTGCTCAAGTGGGAACTTCCTCCATTCGTAAATCATTTGTTGATAAAGTTAAGGAAAAGATGCCCCTCCTATCCTCTCAAAAAATGCCTTTGAGGCTCTCGTTGATAGAGAAAATAAAGAATGGATTAATGAAAACCAGAATGATGACATGGACATTCAAGTTGAAGCAGGTTGGTCTAAGGACTTTGAAGAAGACATTAACAAAGATGATGCCATGACCAATACAAGGTTAAGTGAGGAAGAGTCTATAGGTGAGTAGGATGTCCTCAATGTAGGAGAAAAAGATGGGCAAGATGTCCTTAATTTAGGTCAAGGGAAATCATACACTCTTGTCCAAAACAAGAGAAGAATGTCACACGCCAAGGTTTCCTCACCTCAGTGAACAACCCAAACCCTAGGGCCAAAAAGGGGCAAAGAAATAATGTTAAATAAAGAGATTTCTTTTTGTCTCTGAATGTTAGAGGGCTAATAGCCTTGGTAGAGGTTATGAAATGGCTCACTAGCTCAGAGCTTATATTATTTCCCCTTATTTTATTGCTTTACAAGATGTCAAAGTTATTGGGCTAACTTTGGAAAGTAGACTGAAAGCTATGGATAAAAGAAGGGTTTGGTATTTCACACAGCATGAGGAAGGAAAGGGAGAAACTGTTGTAGGGGTTTTGTCACATTTAAACAATGGTATCACCAGTGTTGTGCTGGATGCTAATAATAGACGACTCTTGCTCAAACATTCCATTAAAGAGTAGGTCTTCAATTTAATTTATATTTATGCTCCAAACAGTATTCAAGATTTTACTCTGGGAGACTTCAACATGGTGGAAGACAGTGCTGACAAATGGCTTGGGAAAGGGACAATCATTAGAGGAGGTTAGCACTCAGCCTATGGGAAGATTTCAAAGAGTCTCTATGCCTTGTGGATTATGATTTCAAAGGCACTTTTACTTGGTGCAACTGTCAAATAGATATAGGCAGAAGGGAGGCTAGACTAGATAGAATTTATGTCTCTCAGGATCTTCTTAGTCAAGTTAGTTTTAATAAAATTCAAAATTTCTCTTATCTCTACCTCTTTAACCACAAACACATACTTCTTACTTGTGACTTTGGACTAGGTCAGAAGTCTTCTTCTTGGTTCAAAAATCCCAAACTGCTTGAGTTGTTCCCAAGCTATTTGACCTGATCCCAAATTGTTTGAGATGATCCCAAGCTGTTTGAGCTAAAAAGTGTTCAAGAGAGTGTTAAGAGTGTCTAGAAGAGTTCCTTTACTGCTTGCTACTATAAATGCTTCTTCTGCGTGGATTACAGTAGTGGAGCAAACTCAAGAGCTACTAAAAAAGGCTAGAAGGGAGGGCTAAAATCAAAGCTAGAAGAATGGATAGGTTGCAGGTTACAAGTAGCAGCTTAGAATTGCTTTTGCCAAGCAGGGGAATACTCAGGCTCTTCGCTAAAAAGAAATGAGGTTAGGAGGCAAGAGAAAATTATCCTCAATGATACTAAATTATACTTCAAGGACTGGTGGGCAAGTAAGGTAGACAAACCCTCTAGGGAATACTTTAAACTGATAAGAAGAAAAAGAGAAAATGAAATACCTTTACTTAGAAAGGCAAATAACACTCTAGATACTTTCTCTGGAGATAATGTAGAGCTTATTCAATTATATTCCAAAATTTACTATCCTCCACAATAATCCTTGATGATGATGTCAACAGAGCTAGGGACATTTGCAGACTTGCTAGAGAGAGGACTATGCACAACTTTGACAATGTCTACCTTGAAAAACACCTCACCTTGGAGGAGCTTGAGGAAGCTATCAAAGTAATAGAAGATGGAAAAACCCCTAGTGAAGATGGGATTCCAATAGAATTATACAAGTTGTTATGGGAAATAGTTGGACCTTCTTGTGCTTCTCTAGCAAGAGAGTGTCAAAGATGAGGGCCTTCCTCCCCATGTTAATGGAGGTTTCACTAAGCTGGTACCTAAGGATGGGGACAAAGACGAGCTCGGAAATCGAAGACCTCTAGTTATGCTTAATTGCAGCTACAAGATCTTTGCCAAAGCACTTGCTCTCAGAATTCAAAAAAGAATGGATACTTGGATCCTTCGAGAGTAGAAAGGCTTCATCAAAGGGAGACACTTATTAGAGGCCATAGTCAACATTTGAGAGGGCTATGAATATACAAAGGAGACTAAGAAACATATTTGTTTTATGAAGGTTGATTTTGACAAGGAATATGACAAGTTATAGTGGGACTTTATTATTCAAGCTCTTACAAACTCGGGCCTTGGCCCTTAGTATATTTCTTTCATAAGACTTCTTACTAATGCCTCAGCTAAGATATGTGTAAATGCCCCATAGCTCCTCTTTTCTTTGCTATAGCTACTGACTCTTTGGGCTGGCTTGTCTAAATTTGTAATAAAGTTGGAGACCTGAGAGGTATAGAGCTCCCTTCTGGAAAATATTTGATATGACAACAATTTGCATATGACATCAATCTTACACCAAGGAACAATGATTAGGATATCAAAAGGGTTATGGACTGTCTAGAAACTTCTTGCAAGGCCTCTGGATCTAAGATCAATCACACTTAGACTAGATATGCCACTCTAAGAGGAGAAGATGAAGAAGCTCTAGAGGAACTGGGATGTCACAGAATTAAGCAAGGTAATGTCTTCAGACTCCTGGGATACCTTTGGGTTTTGACATTTCGATGAAGCAGAGGTGGGACTAGTTCATGGATTTATTCCAGAAAAAGGTAGAGAAATGGAGAGGTTTGGCAGAAGGCTTGTCCTTAATCATTGTATTTATCCCATTGCTATTTTCTACCTAACCTGTTGGTCCCCTTCCAAGGTAGGTCTTAATAGATTCATTAGGACTTGTAGATCTTTCCTTTGGGGTGGTAATAAAAAGATAACAAAGGCCAGATGGAGTTTCTGTATAAAACCTAAAGAAGAAGGTGGTCTAGGGATTGTGAGGGGATCATAGACATAGAACTAGCTATACTAGAAAGCTCTAGGCCACTTAGGTCATTAAATCTATTCTTCATCCTCAAAGGGACTAGGGCTCATCTTCTACTTAGAAATGTCAGCCACCTTAGACCTCTGAGAGCCCTCAATCACAAAAATTATCCTACCCTATCTGCTAATTGCAACCCTGAGCCCTGCAAGGCTAAAGAGATTCAAATCTGGTAGTCCTTATGGAAGGCATTTGAGGAAATCAAATGTCAAATTGTGTTCTTGGGCAAAGGGAATTTTATGTCTTTAGACCCTACAAGGATCTCGACTCTCAACAATCTTTAGAAGCTCTGTTAACACTGATGAGGGTTTCTTAATGCCTGCTACTTATTCATGAGAGGGTTACAGAGTTAGGGGCAGCTTTGGAACAGAGAAGAGTATAGATGGGAAGGCTTGGGCGGCTGAGATAAGAAGGAATTTTTCCTCAACAACCAACATCAGGGTCTAGCCATGAATAGACTTCAACTGTGGGAAGGAGACACATAGTGGAAAGGTGGAACCTTCTTGGTTTATAGTAGGGTATTTAACTAGATTGGGAGCTCCTCTTTTTTTCCTATTCCTACTCCTGCTGGGGACATTGATGATATCTTTAATGTTTTAAATGCTAGATGGAATCTGCATGACTCAAAATTCAAATGGAAAGCTAGATTTAGGTGCATTTGGTTGAAAAGTGTCCTTCATAAAATGACTACTCTATTATGGTTGATCTTACACAAAGGTTGTTTGGACAAATGTTAGAGGTTTGAGAATTAGCAAGGGTGATGGGAAATGCATGAGATGCCATGGCCTTAATGAAGGCATCTTTTATCTTTTTGTCACTTGTCCCCAAGCTAGAAGAGTTTGTAAGTTTGTACAGGTGAACCTGTCAATTGGAAAGCCATCCTATTCGGTGATGCTGCAAAGGCAAAGCAAGACACTTGGACACAAATCAAATCCAATGCTCTTTGCAGCAAGGACACAGGTGTATTATGTTAAGATATCGAGCGGCACTCGTGATATGCCAAGGTGACTGTTGTGCATTTATGTTTAGCTGCAGATGCGGTTGGTACACCACCCATGAATAATAGCAGGATGGCAGCTATCTTTATGTACTCTAGTTAGTGGCTCAGTTAGTATGCCACCTAGGTTAGCTGAGTTTGGTTTGAGACCCACATATAGGGTTCATCTATTCCTTTTGTACTAAGAGAGAGAGTTCTTTTGGCTTTCACAACTAAGAAGAGGAAAACGGTTTTCAGCCTCCACCTTTGTGTCTATTCCCCCATTGTGTATGTGAGAAAGCTACAAGTGAGATCCTTGCCTCTCTCCCACTCTCTTCACAAGGTATCAGAGCTTGGTTCGTGGTAAGGAGCTTAAGGAAGCAAACCAAGTTTGCAGTTTGCTAAGAGGATCAGTGTTGCTTTCCTTTTTCGAGTTTGGGAGTAAATCTCTGTAGGTAGCACATCCAGAAAGTGCAAGAGTGCACTATCTCAGATTGAGATGCCCTTTGCAGTGAGGCGAGACGGTAGTATATGCTATGGGAAAGGTGATGGGATATCTCAAGGTGTATGCCCCAGGCACACTTTGGTTTCTATGTGTGAGTGCTAGAGGCATAGTTAGGTGCCCATAAGCACAGTTAGGTGGTGGAGAGCCACATAGGATGATTGAGAGAATCTAGGAGCAGATTGAGGAGATGATTGTGGAGCTCTGAAGTCATCAGTGATGTCAGTGAGCATGTATGAGGTGCCTACTTAAGGACCTCACTCTTCTTCATTCTATAATGCAAGTATTCTGAGTTTGTGTCCACTCTTTGCTTTCCTTTCAGTTTACCAACATGGTACCAGAGCCCTTTGATCCCCCTTGAGCCCATTTCTGCCACATCATCTTCTTCTTCTTCATCTTCTTCTTCCCCATTTTCCTCCTTCTTCCCAAAATCTTTGAGAGCTTGGTTCTCTGCCTACAAACCACCATTGCCCAAACCCTCTGAGCTGCAAACTCCTCTAGTATGGGCAAACTTCTAGCTGCAAGATTTCTGGGAAATTGCGACTGTACGTGAAATGCTGGCACTTACACTGATTGATGAAAATCCATGCAATTCCGTCTGTGTACCTATCCATCTGCAAATCCCTTTCAGCCCGTGTTGGAGGACACTGAGGGCAAGCTGCTAGTGAAATCTGAGCAGCAATGGCTACATATTCAAGGAGAAATCAGTAAAAAACCAGTCGACTTTGAAGCGACAAGCTATGGAGTTCTGACACGTTTTTGCACCTTCACTTCCCAGAGAACCTTCTATAGTATATCAGCTCTCTTTTGCCTCAAAAACCCCCTTTTCCTTTGCTCTGAAGAATAAGCTACAAGCCCTCCAAGTTCAGTCTTTTGGTTTTGACAGTTTTGACAAGTTTTTGAAGAAGATGCTATTCTAGCATTTCTGGTTTTTTGAAACTTTCAATAACATCAGTACAAGTGTGGCTTCAATTTTTCTTTGAATTGCTAGACTTGGTTTTGATTGGAAAGTATTCATTTTAGCCACTTCTATGAAGCATGTAAGAAGAAGCATCATTGATTGAATATTGGTCACTAGTCTTTGCTACATTAAGTGCTTATATTTTGGAAGCCTTTCAGTTATTTTTTGCCTTGTAAGAGAGAAAGACACTGCCTAATATCGGGTTAGACCCTCTCATGGCTACCCTATTAAATCTAGAGAAGTTCAATGGAAAGGGCTTCCACACATGGCAGATGAAGGTGAAATTTGCATTGATGAGGGAGAACCTCTGGGGACTTGTCAAACCGACTCCAACCGCTTCTTCTACAACCTCCAATGCTAGAGAATCCTCAACTCTGACACGCCCGGCAAGGGATCCTGCTAGAGAGGAGAAAGCATATGGTATCATTGCTCTTGCTTTAGGAGATGATTATATTCACCACATCTCTGACTTAGAGTCTCCTTCAGAAGCTTGGCAGAAGCTTGACATGATTTTTGGTGCTAGCTCTCACATCTCTAAATTATCACTTAAAATCTCTTTCTTTGAATTGAAGATGGTTAGTGGCACTACTTTGCAGCTCATGTCAACTACATGCGAAGTCTTATGACTCAATTAGCTTCTATCAACTCTCCTATTACTCCAGATGATGGTATGGCAGTGCTACTTAAGAGTATGCCTGAAGATTATGATCACATAGTTACCACTTTGAAAAATCTTCCTTATCCTAATCTTGAAGGTATTATCTCTGCTCTCTAAGAAGAAGAAAGGCATATGGAGCTCAGGAAAGGCAATGGCACTGTTTATGCTGTAAAAGTCCAGAAGGGCAGGTTTACCCCTTGCAATCACTATGGAAAGACAAATCACCTTTCAAAGGACTGCTTCAAAATCAATCCATGCAAACACTGTGCAAGAACAACCATAATGAGAAGTTTTGCAGAGCCAAAGCAAAGACAGAAAATGCAAATCTACTTTCAATTGATGAGCCTCCACAAGATGAGGCATCCTTTGAAGATTATGCATTTTAAATCATCTCTATGTATGCTCCAGATCTCTCTTTTTATGTCAAGGTACTCAGCTTGGATAGTCCTCCAAAATGAATGAAATAAACTATTGTGTTTTTGTGTGTTTTGTAAACACCTCTGGTCACCTTATGATGTAGGCCATGTGTATGTTTTGCTCCATGGTACCTCCTGCAGACATTGTGTGCATGTACATGTAGGGGAGATAACCATTGGAAGGTCTTTTTATATCCCTTTTGTTTACCTTACACCCATGGGAATCCTTGCTAGCATGAGAACCTAGCCATAGATTTATCCTTGACCACCATGAGATGGCATGAGAAACTATGAGACTAGATGTATCCTTGACATAGCCTGAGGCATTCCCTTGAGGGGGGGTTTGATGGGATATCTCAAGGTGTATGCCCCAGGCACACCTTGGTTTCTATGTGTGAGTGCTAGAGGCACAATTAGGTGCCCATAAGCACAGTTAGGTGGTGGAGAGCCACATAGGACGATTGAGAGAATCTAGGAGCAGATTGAGGAGATGATTGTGGAGCTCTGAAGTCATCAGTGATGTCAGTGAGCATTTATGAGGTGCCTACTTAAGGACCTCACTCTTCTTCATTCTATAATGCAAGTATTCTGAGTTTGTGTCCACTCTTTGCTTTCCTTTCAGTTTACCAACAAAAGGGCAAAGCCTTTGCTGACATTGCTTTTTTTATTTAAGGCCGTTTCGGGGCCGGTTTTGGTGGCGGAAGTTTTCAGCAGGCACTCAGAAAAGTGCCCTATTATAGTTGTGCGACCATTGTTCTGTAGGTCGGTGAAAAGTTACCGCAAAAATTGCATCGTGTGCCTATGCACAGAGATATTGGGAGTGACAGAATCATTCTTATTGCCTATTGATGTAAAATCGTCACTAGAAGTGACTATATGGTCAAATACCACTTTCATCAGTTTTGCAGATCTGCCCTTGTGAGAGAGAAGTTGTGTTTTTTGCAGTGATAGAATATTTTTGCAGTGTTCTATAATGGCACCTGATGCTCTTTCACAGATAGTCACTGAAAAGCTTGACAAGAACAACTTCCAAACATGGAAGTTTAGAATGACGAATTTCCTTAAGGGAAAAGGCTATTGGGAGTTCATTACTGGAGCTGAACAAGAACCAGTTATTCCTTTCTTTTGAGCAAGCCATGGGAAAAGAAAAATGGGAGAAAGCCATGGATGAAGAAATGGATGCCTTGGAAGCAAATTCTACATGGGAATTGGTGCCTTTGCCCTAAGACAATTGGCTGCAAGTGGGTTTATAAGATGAAGCAAAATGCAGATGGTTCTGTGAGCAGATACAAGGCAAGATTAGTTGTCAAGGGGTATGCACAGACATATGGCATTGATTATGAAGAAACATTCAGTCCAGTTGCAAGGATGGCAACTATAAGAGCAGTCATTGCTATGGCTGCATCGAAGGGATGGTCTTTACATCAGATGGATGTAAATAAGAGCAGCCACCAGGTTATTTGCATGATGTTCAATTGTTTGCAGGTTGAAGAAAGTCTTGTATGGCTTGAAGCAAGCACCTAGAGCATGGTCTGACAAGATAGGATAGTATCTTGTCACTATTGGTTTTCAAATTTCCACGACAGATTTCTCACTTTATGTGAGAAAAACAGAGAAAGGTATTATGATGCTTGTCATTTATGTTGATGATTTGATCATCACAGGTGATAGTGATGAAGATATCCCTCTGTGAAAATGCTATTGAAGTAGAAGTTTGAGATGAAGGATTTGGGAGAGCTGCGTTACTTCTTGGGAATTAAGGTGATTAGATCCACAAGTGGGATATGGCTCTTGCAGAGGCAGTATGGATTGGACATGTTGTCCAAATATGGGATGACAGGCTGTAAGCCTATTTCAGTTCCTTTGGAGCAGAATGTGAAGATGAGTTTAGATGCAGGTGAGCTTCTGGAAGAGCCTACTATGTATAGACGCATAGTAAGAAGTTTGATTTATATGACTATTACTAGGCCAAATTTGAGCTATGCTATTGGGTTGGTAAGTCAGTTTATGCAGGCTCCAAGGAAACCACATTTGGATGTGGCTAGACACATTTTGAGGTATGTGAAGTTCACATTGCAATATGGACTATTTTATGAGACTGGGGTTCAGATACAGTTTCATGGATACACTGATGCTGATTGGGCTGGTAGTATTTCTGATAGATGATCTACCAGTGGATATATGTTTTCTTTTGGGAGTGCTGTAGTCACTTGGAGTAGCAAGAAACAACCTACAGTTGCCTTGTCGAGCACAGAGGCTGAGTACAGGGGTGCATCAATGGCTGCATGTGAGGCAGCTTGGTTGCATCAACTACTTTATGATATGCATCAGTCTACAGATGGGGCAGTTGTCATTGATTGTGACAACATGAGCAGTATGCACTTGGCAAATGACCCAGTCTATCATGCTAGAACAAAGCACATTGAGGTGCATTACCACTATGTGCAGGAGAAGGTTTTAGTAGGTTTTATTGATCTAGTTTATGTTAGCACAGAGGATCAGGTAGCTGACATATGCACGAAGGCATTGGGTGCAGAGAAGCTGTGCAAGTTCAAAGACATGCTTGGTGTGCAGGAATTGGGATTGAGCTCGAGGGGGAGTGTTGAGATATCGAGCTCCACTCGTGATATGCCAGGGTGACCGTTGTGCATTTATCTCACCGACTTGTTAGTTGTAGATGCAGTTGGTACACCGCCCATGAATAATAGCTGGATGACAGCTATCTTTATGTACTCTAGTTAGTGGCTCAATTAGTATGCCACCTAGGTTAGCTGAGTTTGGTTTGAGACCCACATATAGGGTTCATCTATTCCTTTTGTACTAAGAGAGAGAGTTCTTTTGGCTTTCACAACTAAGAAGAGGAAAACGGGCTTCAATCTCCACCTTTGTGTGTATTCCCCCATTGTGTATGTGAGAAAGCTACAAGTGAGACTCCTTACCTCTCTCCCACTCTCTTCACGTATTCCTGCACACCCAAATGTACCAAAGAGCATTGGATTTAAGTGTCTTGTGAAAGGAGCATTGACCAAGCAAGGACACAGATGTTAGCCTAAGTGTGAGGCTTACAAGAGTACAATTTTCCTCAACTCAATTAGAAGGCTCCAAATTTTGTAAAGGATTCTCAGGTCCAACATTAATAAATGGATGGGGAAGAGGCTCACGATCCTCAGGTCCAGGCTCAATAGTTTGAGGGACTAGATGAGGGGCCTCATGTCCAAGTTCAATGGATTGTGGAGGCATTTGAGGTTGGGCCTCATGGTCCTTTAGTCCTGTCAAAGCAGCCTTAGCCTACTTTGGAGTGAGGTCCTCCATCACTTTTGAACTCTGTCCCTTATCTAATTTCTTAGAGCTTTCCTTCTCGGTGCTTTTCTCTTGCGATAACAAGGACACATATTGAAGGAGAACTATGATCATTCTAGCTCTAAAGTTTAACACAAATTGATCATCATAGCTTTGTTTTGTCATCTGCAAAAATGCAAACAAAACTTTAGTTTCAAGTTCTGTGTTATATTTATGTCCAGACCCACTGTATCTCCTGACAAATAAGCCTCCAAAATGTACTTGGTGTTTATAAGGACCCCCCATCCACAAGAGTGGGCATCGTACTGTTGTGGTGTCTGTGAACCATCCAGTCGCTTGTAAGCATAAAATTATTCTAATTAATTTTAAAAAAGTATTGAGAGGGCAAAGGATTTTATGTCTTACATCCAAATGCAGCAGTTCAATTTCTCCCACCTTAAATGAATTTTTTTTCGCAAAAATCGATTGCAAAAGATAGTCTCTTTAGACCACTGCAAGTTGCATATGTGAGTGTGAACAACTTTCTACAAAATAAATAATTTGTTAATTTTAAAAAATTATGATACTTATTTTATGCATTCAAAAATAGTTGAAGATTGTCCAGCATTTGAGGCCGTAGAAGAAGCGGTAGGAGTAGGTTTGACAAGTCCCCATAAGTTCTCCCGCATCAATGCAAATTTCACCTTCATTTGCCAAGTATGGAAGCCCTTTCCATTGAACTTCTCAAGATTATATAAGGTATCCATGAGAGGGTCTAACCCAGATATTGGGCAGTGTCTATCTCTCTTACAAGGCAAAAAGAACTGAAATACTTCCAAAGTATAGGCACTTGATGTAGCAAATAGTAGTGACTAGTTTTCAAACAATGATGCTACTTTTTGCATGCTTCATAGAAGTGGATGAAATAAACACTTTCCAATCACAACCAGGTCTAGCAAGTCAAAACAAAACTGAAGCAACACTTGTAGTGAAGTTATTGAAAACTTCAAAAGACCAGAAATGCTAGAGTGGCATTTTATGTAGCATCATTTTCAAAAGTATGTCAAAACTGTCAAAACTAGAGAGCTAAACTTGGAGGGCTCATTTCACACTCTTCAAAGCAAAAGAAAGGGGGCTTTCTAAGGCAAAAGAAAGTTGGTATACCACAGTAGATCCTCTGGGAAGAAGAGGTGAAAATATGCGTCAGGTCGCCTTCACCTTCTTGAACAAAGTCGACTGGTTTTTCTCTATTTTCTCCTTCAATATGCAGCCATTGCTGCTCAGATTTCAGCACAAGGTAGCTCTAGATATGGAGAAGCTTGCCCTGAAAGGAATTAGACAAAGACAAAGCAGGTGCAGAGAAATCGTAGGAAGAAGAATCGACGATTTTCGTGCAATGGCGACCAGCAGAGCGCATATTTCGTCAATTGCTTGCAGCCCAAAATTCACCCCAACAAGAGGGATCTCCAACAGGAAGGGCGTGGGAAATGGGTGAGAATCGGAGGAGAACAAGCTCAAGCAAATTTTTGGAAGAAGAGGGAGAGATGGTGAAGAAGAAGAAGAGGAAGAAGATGATGATGTGGCAGAAATGGGCTCAAGGGGGATCAAATGGCTCTGATACCATGTTGGAACACTGAAAGGAAAGAGTAGAGTGGACACAAAATCAGAATACTTGCATATAGAATGAAGAAGAAAGAGGTCCTTAAGTAGGCACCTCATACAAGGTCACTGACATCACTGATGACCTCAAAGCTCCACAATCATCTCCTCAATCTACTCCTAGATTCACTCAATCATCCTATGTGGCTTTTCCACCACCTAACTCTGCTTGTGGGCACCTAACTATGCCTCTAGCACTCACACATAGAAACATAAGGTGTGCCTGAGGCATACACCTTGAGATATCCCAACAACTTTTAAGAAACATATTCCCATGTTCATTTGCAAAATGACTATGACTAGAATATCCACCGTGATGATTTTCTCCACTGCGGAAATTCCCTCGATTACTACTAGATTGACCACCTTGGTTGTATTGCTTCTTGTGGCAATCTCTTTCATAGTGTCCAAACTTATGATAGTAGTTGCATTGGATGTTTAACACATTGGTGGATGCATTCCCTCGTCCTTGGAATCTTCCTTGGTTGGAATGATTTCCTCTTTGATGATTTTGATGTTCATGAGGATGATGCTAATGCTGATTCTAACTTTGTTGATGAACTTGCTACTGATGATGACCACTATATTCTGGAATGATCTACCTCTACCTCTGCCTTTACGAAGCTATGAATGTCTGATCATTAGAATGACCTTTGCATGCTTGAATGGCTTGCATCCTACATTCTTCACCAAGTAAGACTGACTGGAGCTCTTCTAGTATTGGAATTTGCTATTGGATGGCAATACTCTGGCCTAGATTCTCATATCCCTCTCCTAGTCCATTCAAGATGACTTGAACCATTTCTACTGGATTCATAGTCTCTCCTACTGTTGTTGCGAGTTGATTGTTGTAGTCTTTTATCTAGAGTACAAAAGCATGACCGGTTTCACTACTGTTGTGGAAACTCTAGTGTATTTGGTTTCTCAATGTGAGAATCCTAGATGTGTTCATGGGCTCGTGGAGAGCTGCAAACATATCCCATGCTTCTTTTGATGTCTTGACTGTGTTGAGCTGTTGTAGCATGACATCTTACACATTTTGCTTGTTCAAATGATATGCATACTTATCTTTCTTATCCCATTCTTCCTAAGCTCGAGCAATGGCAGGATTTGCTATGGGTGCAAAAACTGTTTGTGTAGCTGTAGATCCTACTACTGGTGCTATGACAATAGGTGGAGTAGAGCTACTATTGGTTGGATCATCCAATGGTCCAAGTGTAGATCCATCAACACACTCCCATTTTTCTTGTAGTACAAGAATGGTCTCCATTCAATATTTCCATGTGCCATAATTGGAGTTGTCTAGCTTAGCAGATGCCTCCAGATTGAGGTTGCTAGTCATAGACATGGTGTAAGAAATGTACTCAAAGTGTCATGAAAATCACTGTATGAATGAACTGCAAAACACTGACTGTGCCAAGTGAAATCTGAACTATCGGTGAAGATAGAACTGCAATAGATAAAATCCCATCTGTATTACAAGGCTTGTGGGGCAAATGATGCCGAGAATAGCCAAGAGGCTTTACAAGGCTGAAATGATGTGCATAATTCTGTGAAATAGCCAAATAGGCTTTACAATGATGGAATGTGTGTGTGAAATCAAATCATGTGCTATCTTCCCACTAAACAATTGGCAATGCCTCTGAACACTCTGAAGTCTGCTCACTGAGCTGATGAACATCAAGTTTCAAGTAATGTGATGATGTGAAACCGTATGTGAGCATATGGACCTAGGTACTAGTTGGGAATTTCGGGCATGGCTTAGATTGGCAACTTGGGGAGATTCAAAGCGTCCCCTCTATGGTGATCTAGTCTACTCTGATCTAGATCTACACCAATCATTAATCGATGAAAGAATAGCAAATAATTTCTTTTCTTTTGTTCTTTTTAAATGTTGGGTCAGATGCGCTGATGTAGATGTTGATGTGCGTGTAGGAAGTGGATTTGTCGGGTGAAGCTCAAAAGTGAGTTATACTTGCACCAAAATGTGCGTGTGATGTCACGAGCACATAGAGCACAAAAAATAGTTTGTTTTTCCTTTTTGCAGCGCCCTCAAATTCTTCCTAGATCAAGAGATACGACTTGATCTAGGTGGAGGGGAAAAAGGAGTGCAAATGTGCTAAATGATGATGTGTCAATCAAGGGGTCACATGCAGTGACTATGCCTAGTAGGGACTGTGCTTATGGAGCCCTATGCTGAGGTGGTAGGAGTGGTCACATGCAGTGACTGTGTGTGCCTACATAGGGTTAAAGTGCCACATGGTACTGATGATGTGGCAACTAACTAGGATGCTGATGTGGCAGTCTAGTTGAGTCAAGGTAGCTTGACCATGGTTGACTGACCTATGGTTAACTTAACCAACCCTTCAACTTAGGGTCTCCTTCACTTAACCTAGGTTAACTCTTAACTAACATGTGGTCAACTTAACTGGGGTGCAGTTAGGTCTACCTAGGGTTAGGTAACCCTAGGTGACATGGCAGATAAGGTCTGCAATGTGGTAGATAGGTGTTGACGTCATCCTCCATAGGACTAGTTTTCTTGAGTTTGCTGCATATTCTGATTTCTAAGGTGGCATACTAATTGAGCCAATAACTAGAGTACATAAAGATAGCTATCATCCAATTATTATTCATGGGTAGTGTACCAACCGTAGCTACAGCTAACAAGTCAATGACATAAATGCACAATGGTCACCCTGGCATATCACGAGTGGGGCTCGATATCTCAATAGTGCATTCAAGTCGTATTGGCAAAAACCCCTTTTCTATAAAATTATGATGAATAAAATGCACCCTTTTTCCTTTGAATCTATGAATACCTCCTCTATATGATACCCTTTTGTACACAAAAAATGTGTAAAAAGAAGGTTTTAAAAACACCTTCTATTGAATCCATGTGCTACACTTATATAGTTAAGAGTGACCCCCGAGGTTGATCATGTGGTGTGTAAGTTTAAATGCCAATTAATAGTAGGATTCATCATCTTGGTTATAGTTTGATGTACCCATCGTCCATGTGATATTTGAAATCCCAATTGATTCTAGTAGCTTTCACCATCTTGGTTAAAAATACTTTCAGATTTTGTTTGTTACTTAGATTGGCAATTTGCACTAAGGATCGTACATAGAAAATCGTAAATTAGTAGCAACAACAATTTCTTCATCAAATGGGTGCCTTGATAAACTAACAAACTTGATGGGGCATCCAAACCTAAGAACTACCATCTCATGCTAGCCAAAATATTTGAGCCCACACTAGTGTATGCTCATGTGGGACTCATGTTGTTACCCATTCCCAAGGATCAATCGTGGATGAACAATTGATAACACCTTGGTGTGATACCAAGAACTGGTAGCAAGAGATAAAAATTGATGTAGCCATCGTAGGTAGTAAAAATACCAAGCTCATTCTATCTCACATAAGTTTGTCTTACCAAGTGGGTCCAATTTCAAGCTTGTTGAGAAACCATCTCAACATCATGTGTTAGATATTGTGAATAGCACTAACACATAGAGTGCTATAAAAGAAAGGGTTAGAGCCCTAACCCTAACCCTAAAAGGGTTTGTATATATTCTACATTTTCAACTAAATCTAGTGTACAGCTAGTCATTTGTGGTGTGCACTCTATCTATGCGCTCTCTCCTCATCTTCACTCTTCTCCCCTCCCCTCTTCATATTTTGTCATGGTATTAGAGCATGGTTCTACCTGCTGCTAAGGTGCCATCCTTCATGTGAGAGAGTAAGAGAGATCGAGAGATTGAGAGTTCTTGTCACTTGAGTGTCTTCTTTTGTGAGAGAAACAATCTGTTCATTGAGAGTTTTTTGAGACAATTTTTATCAAATTCTACTCATTCCATCATTGAGAGTTTTGTAGTTATGTGAGAGAGAGAGAGAGAGGTTCATCTCTTTTTCAATTGACAGAGAGAGATTTCAGTTGGATCTTTACGAGAGATTTCTGTCCATTATTGAAAGAGCATCAACTTCCTTCTCTAGTCCTAAGGTGAAATCTACCTACGACCTGCTCCTCCGCTCTCCATAGCTCCTGCAAGGACTCCCTCAAAGGGTCCATTCAAAGCGTCCATTCTACCAGTATGTAAGCTCCTTGCAGCCAGCTGACAAACTTGCCAACCATCTTCAACCTCCAAGCTCCGCCACTACATCGGAGCTCCTAACTTCCATGAAGAACAGGCTCTACTAAAGCCTCTACTATCCAGAGTACATGAAGCTCCGTCTACGACTCATATGCACATTCCATCGACTAGACAACTCGTCATAGATGTCCATAGATCCGACTACTCCAAACTCACAACCTTAGTAGTGCCCATCAGGCTGCCTCAAAGGCAACTCCTACTTCAACGACTCAATCCAACAACACATAGTGTTGTCAACGAAGCTGCCATAGCCACAATGCCAACATATGCAATGTCAGCCCATGGGCTGCAACAATGATTGCGCCACTGACTAGCAAGATGCCCTCATGATGAGCAACTGCCTCATAGCTCCTGCAAGCTTAGTCATCTTCACTGACGGCCAGTGGCTCTACCTCAATCAATACCCCAATAGCATCAAATTGACATGCAGCTTCGTGCTCCAAAAGCCTCAGCTCCTGCTACCTCCTCTCTAAATGACAAAGAAGATCGTCCATTAGCAACAACTCCTTGCCAACCTTAGCCCACTCTCAAACACATGGCTCCTTCTATGCACATCCTGATTACAATGCCCAAAGGACCTGCAGGCACCCCGAGCAATGACAATCCAAACCTCCTATGCACTTTAGCTGTGGAAGATGATAGAATCTTTAAGATTCTATCAAGATCCTCAAGATTTTGGTCCCCCTCCAATTGACACATGGCACCTCCCCCTCCGCTCATCATCAAGGTCAATACCTTGACCACACATCATAGGCTACATCAAGATTTGCCATGTGGCAGGTCCACAAAATTTTATCTTGCCATGTCAACATTCTCGGGGACCATGACACATTATCATTTGTCCATTTCATGCCTAACACATGGTAGATAAGCCACATCATCAACCACATCTATCTATCACATGGCACATTGTCACATCAACATAGTTGACCCTTGTGCCATGTCAGCATCCCAATCAACTTGCCATGTCACTAGCCACATCATACTACCATGTCAACAATGACTCACCATTGCCATGTGTTGGCTCTTTCCCACAGCTTTCGTAGGAAGAGCAGGATATTCTTAGTATGTAGGGTTTCAAGGCTTTTGTCACCTACAGATATATTGAGGTTGTCATTTGTAGTGTGTAGCTTAGGACCTCAATCGTATTCCGATGAGAGACATAGGCTTAAGTGTGGTACGCAAACATAGTGCATGCATGTGTAAAAGGAACATGTATCATCATGGTTGAGGTAATGAAGGCTTTTGCCTTCATTGGAGGTTGTAGGGCTTAGGAGGAGTTCAAGGGTTAGAGGGAGGTTCAGGATTTAGAAGGAGGTTTTAGGGTTTAGAAGGAGGTTCCAGAGTTTAGAAGAGGTTCCAGAGTTTAGAAGAGGTTCAAGGGTTAGAAGGAGGATCCAAGGTTCAGGGTAGAGTACATGGTGGAGAACTCGTCTCTTGAGATATCAAGCTCCACTCGTGATATGCCGTTGTGCATTTATGTCACCAATTTGTTAGCTGTAGATGCGGTTGGTACAGCGGTTGGTACACTGCCCATGAATAATAGCTGCATGACAGCTATCTTTATGTACTCTAGTTAGTGGCTCAAATAGTATGTCACCTAGGTTAGCTGAGTTTGGTTTGAGACCCACATATAGGGTTCATCTATTCCTTTTGTACTAAGAGAGAGTTCTTTTGGCTTTCACAACTAAGAAGAGGAAAACTATTTTTAGCCTCCACCTTTGTGTGTATTCCCCCATTGTGTATGTGAGAAAGCTGCAAGTGAGATCCTTACTTCTCTCCCACTCTCTTCATATGGTATCAGAGCTCGGTTCATGGTAAGGAGCTCAAGAAAGCAAACCAAGTTTGCAGTGTCTTGGTAAGAGCATCAGTGTTGCTTTTCTTTTTTGAGTTTGGGAGAAAATCTCTACAGGTAGCACAGTCGGAAAGTGCAAGAGTGCACTATCTGAAGTTTGGATGCTCTTTGGGGTGCAGTGAGGCCATTTCACGGCCCATTTTGGTGGCAAAAGTTTTCTGCAGGCACTCAAAAAATTGCCGTGTTTTTGTTGTGCAACCACTGTTCTCTAGGTCAGTGAAAAGTTATCATAGAAATCGCATCATATGCCTATGCATAGAGATATTGGCAGTGACAGAATCATTCTTATTGCCTGTTGATGCAAAATCATCACTATGGTCAAATACTACTTTCATCAATTTTGCATATTTGCCCTTGTGAGGCAGAAGTTCTATTTTTTGCAGTGATAGAATATTTTTGCAGTGTTCTATAATGGCATCTGATGCTCTTTCACAGATAGTCACTAAAAAGCTTGACAAGAACAATTTCCAAGCATGGAAGTTTAGAATGACGAATTTCCTTAAGGGAAAAAGCTATTGGGAGTTCATTACTAGAGCTGAACAAGAACCAGTTATTCCTGATGTTCCCAATCAACAGGAGTTGCAGGCAATTAAAGGATGGCATGAGAGAGCCAGAAAAGTTATGTATTGGCTGTCTATTAGTATTTCAAATTCTATGATTGTGCATATTCAAAATGCAAGCATGCCGAAGGAGGCGTGGGATACTTTAACAAAAATGTATAGCACAAATAAGCAAGCCAGGAAAATGCAGCTCAAGCAGGAGTTGCATAATATGCAAAGGGAAAATATGAGCATCAATGACTACCAGATGAAGGTGAAGAAGATTGTAGATGCACTTGCTTCCATTGGGTCACCAGTGGAAGATGATGATTTAGTTTCTATGACCTTGAATGGTCTAGGAAAGGATTATGCACAATTCTAGACATCCATTGCCGTCTATGAAAAATTTCCTAATTTTGAGGAGTTGATTGCTCTTCTAATTTCTAAAGAGTAGAGAAATGGTGGTGCATCTTCTTCAGGAGGAACTTTAAAGGAAGCTGTCTTCTACTCAAATGCTGGAAGAGGTAGAGACAGAGGTAGAGCAGGCTGATCTGGAGACTATGGCAAAAATCAGATATGCAGCAAATTCAAAAAAACTAGTACTATGGAGGAAGACGTGGTAACCTTAGAGGCAGGGGGACCCAAAGAGGTCGTGGTGGATGGCAAAGAGGCAAAAATGCAAACAACAATGTTGAATGCTACTACTGTGGTAAAATGGGTCATATGGCTAAAGACTGCTACAAAAAGTAGAATGACATCATGAATGGAAAATTGCAGCAAGGCAATTATGCATCCTCTAATAAACAAGGTGATGACAAAAATGAGCATTTGTTTATGGTGCAGCACATGACCAATTCTGTGACAAGTGTAGAAGAAAGCAATGATGTGTGGTATGTTGACTCAGGTGCATCTAACCATAGGACAAGTCATGCAGAATGGATGCAGGATGCAAGGAAAATGGAAAGACCAGGATTTGTGGAGACTGGTGATGATACTACACATTGTATTGTGCATATTGGTAAAATTCCTTTGTCTATGTAGGATGGGAAAAAGAAATACCTGTCTTATGTATTTCATGTCCCGAATATCACCAAGAACCTGGTTTCTATTGATCAAATGGTTGAGCAAGGCTTGTAGGTCAGATTTAATCCTCATGGATGCTTTTTTGAGGATATGAAAAATAAAGGTCGCTTGATAGCAAAAGGGAAGAAGAAGGGAAGGATGTTTAACTTGGATGCGGACATGCCTGAATTGAGTGCAGCACTATTTGCACATGGAACTGGTGTAGTTGCAGATATTGATATCCAGCATAAACGCATTGGTCAAGTTCATGTACAGCGACTTAAATTAATGCAAGCCCAAAATATTGTTGCAGGATTGCCTACGTTCAAGGTTGCAGAAATGCATAAGGCATGTGAAGCATGTCAATTTGGAAAACAAGCAAGGAAACCATTTCCTAGATATGTTCAAGAGAGTAAGAGGCCATTGGAATTAATCCACTCTGATGTGTGGACTACTAAAGCTACTTTTATTGGAGGCTATCATTATTTTGTCACTTTTATTGATGACTACAGCAGAAAAGATTGGGTGTATTTTATGAAAAAGAAAAGTGAAGTGTTTGGGCATTTCAAAGCTTTTAAAACTATGGTTGGAAAAGAAACAAGCCTGCAAACAAAATGCCTAAGGCCAAATGGAGGGGGAGAGTACCTCTCAAATGAGTTTGTAAGGTTCCTACAGGAGCATGGCATAAAGCAACAATATTCATGCAGTCATACCCCACAGCAAAATGGACTTGTAGAAAGGAAAAACATGCATATTGGAGAGATATCTCATGCCATGCTCAATGAAAAAGACCTGCCATATTATTATTGGGCTGAAGCAATTGCTACAGTAGTCTAAATAATGAACAGGACTCCCATTATAGCAATACATGGCATGACGCCAGAGGAGAGGTATACTGGTACATTTACTGGTTTATACCATCTAGTCATCTCATAAAAAACATCTTTGCTCATTGTAAACTTACAAGTAGAAGGGTTATAGCATCTATACCCTTTCTATTGCAAAGAATAACCAATCAAGATGCACTTCTCAGCTTTTGGATCCAACTTGGATCTCAACTCATCTAGCACATGAACATAGGCAATGCAACTAAAAAATGATGTAGATGCACAAAATGGTAATGCTGCACAAAATTAACAGCAGCAATCACAAAATATTAGTGGACCTGTAGCGTCCTTTAGCAGTGGTTCACATACTTTGCCATGGATAGGCAGATTGAGATCAGGAGAATCTCCTCAAAGCAATGCAGATAGTGGTATGCAAGTATCAAAGGAAAAGAGAAAGTAGATCAGCACATGGTTGATGTGAATGCAGGTCATTCTTATGTGGATGGTGAATCCAGTGGCTTAGAAAAGAGCCTTGATGATGAATTGGGTATTCCTTCTATTGTTACACCTAGAGTAAGGAAGATAAGGGATGTTTTGAGAGCACCTGGTAGTGAGCCTATTTTGTGCAACTCTACCACAATTAAGTATCCTAGGGATAGGCTGAAATATGATGGATTTATAGCCATTCACTATGCCTATATGGTCAAAGTGATGCATGAACTAGAACCCACTTCTTTTGAGCAAGCCATGGGAAAAGAAAAATGGGAGAAAGACATGGATGAAGAAATGGATGCCTTAGAAGCAAATGCTACATGGGAATTGGTGCCTTTGCCTTAAGACAAGAATGTAATTGGCTGCAAGCGGGTTTATAAGGTGAAGCACAATGTAGTGTTGAGATATCAAGCTCTATCCCCGACATATCTCCTGGATGACTATCATTTATGTCACCGCCTATGTTAGTTGTACTTGTGGTGTAGTTAGACTACCACGTATGTTTTGGTTTGGGTTCACATATGAACCACGTATTCTAGGTTTTGACATATAGGGTATTTCCCTCTTCTATTGTATTGTTGTTGTGTGCAAAAGTGAAGAAAGGCTTCACCCTCCAACCTTGTGTCCTCTCTCTTTTGTGTGTTGTGAAGAAAGCTGAACTTGAGTCTCCTATCTCTCTCCCTTATTCTTTACATGGTATCAGAGCCTTGTTCGTGGTAAGGAGCTCAAGAAAGCTAGCCAAGTTTGTGGTGTCCTGGTAAGAGGACTTTGGGAGCAAATCTCTGCAGGTAGCACAGCCAGAAGTGCAGGAGTGCACTGCTTCAGATTGAGAGGCCCTTCGCGGTGCGGCGAGAGCGTAGTATATGCTGCGGGGGAGGGCGAAGCCCTTGGTGACTTTATTTTTTTGATTTGAGGCCGTTTCGGGGCCCGTTTTGAAGGCGGAAGTTCTTCGCAGGCACTCAGAAAAAGGCCCTGTTTTTGCTGTGCGACCACCGTGCGGCTAGTTGGTGGAAAGGTGCCATAGAAATTGCATCGTATGCCTATGTGCAGAGATATTGGGAGTTGCAGATTCATGCCTGTTGCCTGTTGATGCAAAATCGTCACGAGGAAGTGACTGTGTGGTGAAATACCACTTTCGTCAGTGTTGCAGATCTGCCCCTGTGAGGCTCTTTGCAGAAGTTTTGCTATTTGCCCTTCTGAGGCATTTGCTGTGTTTACAGGTTGCTGTTGCAATTCGTGATTTGTAAAATGTCTGAGAATCTGTCTACCATTGTCAGTGAGAAGCTTGACAAGAACAACTTCCAAGCATGGAAGTTCAGGATGACAAACTTCTTTATGGGAAAGGGAGTTTGGGATTACATCAGTGGTGAAACTGCAGAACCAGTTTTGGGTGCTGCTCCCACTCCTGCTGAATTGAAGGCCTTTAAAGAATGGCATGAAAAAGCCAGAAAATGCCTGTATTGGCTGTCCGTTAGCATTTCAGATTCTATGATTGTGCATATACAGGATCTAGAGACGCCTAAGGAGGCATGGGATACATTGGTGAAGCTGTATAGCACAAATACCAAAGCACGAAAGATGCAGCTAAAGCAGGAGTTGCACAATGTGCAAAGGAAAAATCTGAATATAAATGAGTATTCCTTGAAGGTGAAAGGCCTTGCAGATTCTCTTGCCTCCATTGGAGCACCTGTTGATGATGAGGACTTAGTGTCCGTGACCTTGAATGGTCTTGGGAAAGATTATGCACAATTTCGGACATCCATTGGAGTCCGTGAAACATTTCCTGATTTTCAGGAACTTATTGCTCTCTTGCTGAGTGAAGAGCAAAGGAATGGTGGTTCAGCCACCTCAACTTCTCAAGAGACTGCTTTCTACTCGAATACAGGTAGAGGCAGGGGTAGAGGAAGAGGCCGTTCTGGTGGCCGTGCAGGAAATCAGAACCAACAGCAACAACAGGAAAACCAGTCCTATGGAGGAGGACGTGGTAGTTCTAGAGGCAGGGGGAGCCAAAGAGGCCGTGGTTCATGGCAAAGGAACCAGCAAGTAAATAGCAACATAGAATGCTATTATTGTGGAAAGCCTGGACACAAGGAGAATACATGCTATAAAAAGCAGAATGACATCAAAAGTGGAAAGTTGCAGCAAAGCAACTATGCATCATCAAGTGGGCATGGTGACGACAGAAATGAGCACCTTTTTGTGATGCAGCATATGGTTAACTCCATGTCAGGAGATGCTGTAGCTTGCAATGATGTTTGGTATGTTGATTCAGGTGCCTCTAACCACATGACCAGTCATGGTGAGTGGTTTCATGATGTCAGAAATTTGGATAAGCCAGGTTATGTTGAAACAGGTGATGATACTGCGCACCCAATTACGCAAGTTGGTAAAGTGCCATTGGCTATGCAGGATGGCAAAACAAAGTACTTGGCAGATGTACTTCATGTTCCAAAAATCACTAAGAACCTGGTTTCAGTTGGCCAGATGGTTGAGCAAGGTCTGCAGGTTAGATTTAATCCTGATGGATGCTTCGTTGAGGACTTGAAAAATAAGTGCCGCTTGGTTGCGAAAGGCAACAAAAATGGCAGAATGTTCACCTTGGATGTTGATATGCCTGAGGTGAAAGCTGCTATGTTTGCGCATGGGAGAGGTGTCATTGCAGATATTGAGATATGGCACAAGCGCATTGGGCACGTGAATATACAAAGGCTGAAATCTATGCAAACAAAAAACATTGTTGCAGGTTTGCCTAAATTCAGAGTTGAGGGAATGCAAAAGGTATGTGAAGCATGCCAAATGGGTAAGCAGGCCAGACATGCATTTCCCAAAAATGCTAAGGTGAGCAGAAGACCTTTGGAAGTGATCCATTCAGATGTTTGGACAACCAAAACTGCTTCTATTGGTGGATGCCATTATTATGTGACGTTTATTGATGACTACACTAGGAAGGTGTGGATTTATTTTATGAAGCACAAAAGTGAAGTGTTCAGCCATTTCAAGGCTTTTAAGGCCATGGTTGAAAAAGAGAAAGGTGTGCATATTAAAGTGCTAAGATCTGATGGAGGGGGAGAGTACTTTTCAGAAGAATTTTGTGAATATCTGAAAGAACAGGGAATTCAAAGGAAGTACTCATGCAGGTCTACCCCTCAGCAGAATGGAGTTGCAGAAAGGAAGAACAGGCATATTGCAGAAGTAGGACGGGCGATCCTAAATGAGAAAAACATGCCTGATTATTTTTGGGCTGAAGCAGTAGCAACTGCTGTTTATATTATGAACAGAACCCCCACTGCAGCTGTCCATGGCATGACGCCTGAAGAAATGTATACAGGCCAAAAACCAGATATTTCTCACTTGAAGGTATTTGGTTGCATAGCTTATGTTCATGTTCCTGATGAGAAGAGAACAAAGCTGGATCCAAAGGCAGAAAAATGCATCTTTATTGGATATGCTCAGCACCAGAAAGGGTATCGCTGTTATAACCCTTCCACCCGCAAAATGCAAGTGAGCAGAGATGTTGTTTTTGATGAAATGAGCAGCTGGTATGCACCAACTGTTATGGTAGGAGATGCAGATGCAGGAAATGGGAATGCTGCAATAAATGCAGAGCAGCAATCTCAAGCCTTGAGTGGACCCAGAGAGTCCTCTACTAGTGGATCTAATGCATGGACAGGGAGATTGAGATCTAGTGAATCGTCACATGGTAGTCCTGATAGTGTTGTGCAGGTATCACATAAGGGAAAAGAAAAAGTGGACCATGCTCCAGTGTTTGATGTGTCTGCTGGTAGCTCTCATGTTGATGGAGAGTCAAGTGGCTCTGAAATGAGCCTTGATGAGGAACTTGGGATTCCTTCTGTTGTTACACCTGGTGCAAGGAAAAGCAGGCATGATTTAAAGACTCTTGCAACTGATCCAGTTGTACGGAGGTCCACTCGTATTAAGTATCCAGTTGACAGGCTGAGATATGATGGGTATACAGCACATCACTATGCTTATATGGTCAAGGTTCTAGAGGAGCCAGAGCCCACATGTTTTGGGGGTGCAGCAATGGCTGCATGTGAGGTAGCTTGGTTACGGAAGCTACTTGCAGATATGGGACAGTCAGTTCATGCAGCAGTTGTCATTCATTGTGACAACATTAGCAGCATCATGCTTGCTAATAACCCAGTCTATCATGCTAGAACGAAGCACATTGAGGTGCATTATCACTTTGTGAGAGAGAAGGTTCTAGCTGGTGAGATTGATCTTGTCTATGTCAGCACTGACGAGCAGGTGGCTGATATCTTTACGAAGGCATTGGGTACTGAGAAGCTTCGCAGATTTAGGAGCTTGCTTGGTGTACGTGAGATGGATTTGAGCTTGAGGGGGAGTGTTGAGATATCAAGCTCTATCCCCGACATATCTCCTGGATGACTATCATTTATGTCACCGCCTATGTTAGTTGTACTTGTGGTGTAGTTAGACTACCACGTATGTTTTGGTTTGGGTTCACATATGAACCACGTATTCTAGGTTTTGACATATAGGGTATTTCCCTCTTCTATTGTATTGTTGTTGTGTGCAAAAGTGAAGAAAGGCTTCACCCTCCAACCTTGTGTCCTCTCTCTTTTGTGTGTTGTGAAGAAAGCTGAACTTGAGTCTCCTATCTCTCTCCCTTATTCTTTACATGTAGATGGTTCTGTGAATAGATACAAGGCAAGATTAGTTGTCAAGGGGTATGCACAGACAGACATATGGCATTGATTATGGCACAGATTAGTTGTCAAGGGGTATGCACAGACATATGGCATTGTCAAGGGGTATGCACAGACATATGACATCGGTCTGGTTGCAAGGATAGCAACTGTAAGAGCAGTCATTGCTATGCCTACATCAAAGGGATGGTCTTTACATCAAATGGATGTAAAGAATGATTTTTGCATGGTGATTTGCAAGAAGAGGTCTATATGGAGTAGCCACTAGGTTATGTTCATGTTGTTCATCCTGAGTTTGTTTGCAGGTGGAACAAAGCCTTATATGGCTTGAAGCAAGCACCCAGAGCATGGTCTAACAAGATAGGACAGCATCTTGTCACTATTGGCTTTCAGATTTCCAAGGCAGATTTCTCACTTTATGTGAGAAAAACAGAGAAATGTATCATGCTGTTTGTCATTTATGTTGATGATTTGATCATCACAGGTGATAGTGATGAAGATAACCTTCATGTGAAAATGCTATTGAAGCAGAAGTTTGAGATGAAGGATTTGGGAGAGCTGCGTTACTGCTTGGGCAATGAGGTGATTAGATCCACAAGTGGGATATGGATGTTGCAGAGGTAGTATGGATTGGACATGCTGTCCAAATATGGGATGACAGGCTGTAAGCCTATTTCAGTTCCTTTGGAGCAGAATGTGAAGCTGAGCACAGATGCAGGTGAGCTTCTGGAAGACCCTACTATGTACAGACACATAGTAGGAAGTTTGATTTATATGACTATTACCAGGCCAAATTGAGCTATATTGTTGGGCTAGTAAGTCCATTTATGCAAGCTCCAAGAAAACCGGTTGGATGCAGCTAGATGCATACTGAGGTAGGTGAAGTCCACATTACAGTATGGACTATTTTATGAGACTAGGGTTCATATACATTTGCATGGATGCACTGATGCTGATTGGGCTGGTAGTATTTCTAATAGACAATCTACCAGTGGATATGTGTTCCCTTTTGGGAGTGCTGCAATCACTTGGAGTAGCAAGAAATAGCCTACATTTGCCTTGTCAAGCATAGAGGTTGAGTATAGGGGTGCAGCAATGGCTGCATGTGAGGCTGCTTGGTGCATAAGCTACTTTATGATATGCATCAGTCTACAGATGGGCCAATTGTCATTTATTGTGACAACATGAGTAGTATACACTTGGCAAATAAGCCAGTCTATCATGCTAGAACAAAGCACATTGAGGTGCATTATCACTATGTGCGGGAGAAGGTTTTACTAGATTTTATTGATCTAGTTTATGTCAGCACAAAGGATCAGGTAGCTAACATATTCATGAAGGCATTGGGTGCAGAGAAGTTGTGCAAGTTCAGAGACCTGCTTGGTGTGTAGGAATTGGGATTGAGCTCGAGGGGGAGTGTTGAGATATCAAGCTCCACTCATGATATGCCAGGGTGACCGTTGTGCATTTATGTCACCAACTTGTTAGCTACAGATTCGGTTGGTACACTGCCCGTGAATAACAGCTGGATGATATCTATCTTTATGTACTCTAGTTAGTGGCTTAGTTAGTATGCCACCTAGCTTAGCTGAGTTTCATAGGGCTAGGGGATGCTAAGTTGCATGATCATCTATTTGCTATGAATCCCACATCGTTTGAGCTCGGTAGCAAGATGGTGATATGCCTAGCGGATAACATGAGAGAGAAGCCCCAAAAGGATAAATCCTTAGCTTCCTCTGATATGTCCCAAACAAAAAAGGATTCAACCTCAGAAGCAAGCATGATGCCCAAGGTAGTAAATGTGGAACAGTTAGCCACCAATCTAGTAAACAAGTTGGGCTAGCACAACAATGGAAAGCACAAGCATCAAAAGAGGCTCCTAGCAACCCCCGTCTATTTCCATAAAGACTCAGAGATAACATATGGTGTGCGGTATGCAATGGAAATCATCCCACTAATGAATCCCCTCACCTTAGAGCCATGTCAACACTCTATTGTGCCTAATGTGTTCATTGGGGAAATAATGACTCATCTCAATGTCGTGCGATTCCACTACCCATGTATCAACAAAGACCGCATCTAACATTGCCTGTACCACCCAATCCATCCAATCAAGCACAATTGGCAATACAAGGAGCCACATCAGCCAATCAAAAGCAATTTAGGGCTCAAAACATTCCACTACCTCTGCCAGTATGAGGACCTCAACCACAACCACCACGAATTACTCCCCTGAATCAAGCATTGGTGGAAGAGCTACCTAGTGATTGGGGCAACCTTGAACCTACCTTTAGTAGAAATGAGTACCCCCAATATGGTGACAATCCAAATTGGTCTAGCATTCTAAGTCACTATGTTAGGAAAGACGACCACTTTATTCTGGTCTACCAAATGACACCGATCTCTCAAACAATGGGAGATAGGAACAACTTGACCAAGACACATCTGCACCAACACCTAATACACCACCACCATTGTGCACTGGGTGTGGTGTGGACATATTTTTAAGGATTGCTCGTTGAGAAGACCATCTAAGTCCACAAGCCTTAACTTGCTAAGCATTCATAGAGGCCAAGTGTCATCGGTATCCTTGAATGTAATCATGAGGTTGCAAGCTAAAGACCTTAATAAAGAACTTCAAAAACAATCCAAAAGGGATAAAGCTAGCATGTCATAGCCTAGGGAGGCAATTGAATCAGCATGAGTAAGCACCAAGGGTGCAACTAAGATTGGGAAGGGAACAATAAGGTCATCATCCAAGATGGGTCGGATGAAGACATGGCCTCCCTAGCAACATCATCTTCTTCTAGTGGTACCTTCTCACATGGAGGCTTGAACAATCCTCCTCTCAAAGCAATATGCATCTAATGCTATTCCTCCACTACTCATCAATTCTTTTGTTTGCTCCATCCATAACTCTATTTCTCCACTAATGCTGTTTCTCCATCCGCTATTTCCCACTTCTCATCGGTTCCCTTGGTTGTTATATATAATTTTATTTCTCCATTGCTTCATACATCATTCATATTCTATCTTCTTCTTCCTTCAAGGTGGTCGCATTGCATTGCTCAAATATTTTAATGCCATGTCTTGTGTTCAAGCTTTGTGTTCAATAGTGGTGCTCAATTGGTCTCAAGATCGAGGAGTTGACACAGATGAACGCAGATGGCCTACATTTAGTTATTTTCTATGGACCCCATTCAGATGTCAATCAAGGAGTTGGCATTTTTTTGGAAGAGTTTGCTCATTTTGCACCTTAATCTCCCTAGTGTTCCTATTCTATTTATGTACCATTTGCTTCAAAGTCTTGCATGGAAGGGCAACACTTATTCCCTTCGAAGTGGAGATCCATTGATGGCCCCATTTATGTCTGACTCTTTCAAAGGATTGCAAGGCAAGGCAATATTCCTTTCAAATTGGAGGTGGCCTATTTTATGTTTGACCTCTTTATTAAGGAGGATGCAAATGGCCAAAATTTTAAACATAGGACCCAAGGCTACACCTCAGAATGCAAATGACCAATTGTACATAGAGCCCAAGGTTGCCATAATTTTGTTATATTTACAAATTCTATAATATAAACACGTTTCTCTTTTCTCATACTCTCTCAAGAAGTGCCACATGGTGAATTTTCTTACATTGTTGTAATGAAAAATCTATAGTAGATTGGGCCCAAGGCTGCTAAAATTTTATAATATTTATAAATTTTGTAGCTATACAAACACGTTTCTTGTTTGTCATATTCTCTCAACAAGTGCTAAATGGTGAATCTGCTTGGACTGTTGTAAATAAAAAAAATGTATAGTAGACTATGATTTTGTAGTAGAGTATGCCACAGTTGGGATCTTTTTTTTTGCTTTATGTTAGTCTTTGTGAAATCATGAGTATGCTCTAAAAGAGTGAAAAGTGCCCAAAAGCTACTCAACTAGTGCTAAAAAGTGCATTCTAGCCACCACCATGGTTGGGGTGCTAGTTAGCTTGCTAGGTTGGCATAGATGCCAGCCCTCCCAGTGGTAGTGAGATCTATTCCCATGGTTATCTGCTACAGATTCGGTTTGTGGGCTATGGAAACATTGAGCTTTATAATTTTGGTTTAATGCGACAGCGGCACACAAAATTCTTGCTTTGGGCAGTGACTTTTAGGGGAAGTTTGGTACATCATAAGATAAAATAGCGGTTGATTTACTTCTTTGCACCAAAATAGCTATAAAAAAAGATTCTGAGACAAGCATGTTGGTTTTAAATAGCCTTAAAAATGCTATAGTAGCTCTCTTGTTGAATAAGCATGGTGGTTGTAGAACTATAAGCAAGCGCGGTGGTGGTGTACAAGAACCAGTGTGGGGTCCCACTATTTTGTGGACCGCCATGTGTTATACACTATATTACAGTCTAGTAAAGTCGTATGTATTCCTATGTTCTTATCTAATAAAGGCATGGAGGGGCACGTGTCAAGCTCTACATCATGTTCAAAATGGATATAAGATCTGCATTGATGGCTATATGCCTATCGAGTAAAGGCTTGGAGTGCCATGTGTTGAGCTCTGTATCATGTTTAGAATAGCCATATGCCTGTGGAGTAAAGGCCTAGAGTGCCATGTGTCGAGCTTTGTATGGTGTTCAAAACGATTATGGCAGCAAGTTTTAATAGGTTGTGTTTGATTATTACATTAATCTGGCAATCAATACAGTGAGAAAAAACTGATGAGTGCTAGCTTGCCCGGAATTTGAAATCTCACCCACTATCACATCACAGCGTGGCCCAAAAAATGCCCCAAAAATAGTTTCACGGCGGCTAGCTACACCTAATCGTGCATTAGCACAATTACATAATCTAATGTGGTTGCTAAGGGGGGGGAAGCCAAATAGGGACCAAGCTCTCAAGCCGATCAGATTGACTAATATCTACCAAATTGTGAAGCTTTTATTGACACTAATCGGCTAATGATCGATTATACCAAAGTTATTGTGATGCATTTTTCTTGTTGCCATCTAGATTTGCAAAGAGCCCCAACATGAATGCAAAGATTAGAGTCACCAAGTGTAAAGCTAGTGCATCACATTTTAAATTCTCAAAATTTTGAAGTTACAAGGACTAAGGGTGTTCTTTTGTTTGTATTTAGCTTGCTTGATTTTCTTTGGAATGAGGGAAATGAGTTCAAAGAGCCATTGGAAGAAAAATAAAATTTTCATGCAATGATGTCCAAATAAATAAATCACTTACCCAAAGTTTCAATATAAAAACAAAGACAATACATAAAGTAGTCTACATTAAAAAACAAAGACAAATGTTGCGTACTATAGTCGACACTCCCACATCGAAAGAATGCAAGAAACATTGCCCAAGAAACACACAATGCTTTATCTCTTTTTTAAAAAAATCATGCACACACAAGCAAACAGAGATAGCTATAGACATATTATTGAACAATCCATAGTAGAGTGGAACAGTAAAGCATGTATTGTAGATTTCCCAAAGATGGACAAAACTTGCTATTAAATGTGTGCTTAGTCCACCATCATCTAGTAGCTAGGGTATTGCATGGATGTGGATGCTTGGCACCTCAAAACTATCTTGTGCCTCCTCTTGGAAGCTCAAAAACATCTATCAACCTACTATGTGCTCCTTTGAATCTTCAATAGGCAATGCTCATATGCTGCACAGAAAAGAGAGAGTTGAACTGGATCAATGAAAGAATAAATACTCGAAGAAAGGTCTTAACACCCTTCCCTTCTCTTCCCTTATGGGTCTCCTTATTGCTCTGCAAAGTAGCAAGGCACATGTTATGTCTAAGACATTCCCTAGCCCTTTTTTCTATAACCTTCTAAACCTACACCGTGCCAACCACTTGTAGCCTTTAAACCTACAATAGCCCTTGTGGAGTTTGACTCTACTACTGTATTGTCAACTCTATAATAGCTTTCAAGCCTACAATAGCCCTCGTGGACTATACTATCGACTAGTACAATCCTAGACTATTCCAGTCACAGTATCAACTGATGTTGCAGCTTTGCATCACCATTTGGTAATCCCTTATTGGCCCACTTTCTACTCTAGCCATCTCTGTTGCACATCCTATAGCCTAGTACTTTCTCCAACCACCTATCTATGCTATGTGGCTAGCCAGGTATAGGCTCACAGTAGTCATGTTTGTTGCCTATATGCTAGATTGATTATACTCTTTGATCTATAATGCTTGTCAATTAGGACATTGGTGCTTGCAATCCTCTCTACAAAGGATACATTCGAATTAATGAAAAAGAGACCTTATTTGCTCCTTGTCTTGAACCCATCATTGTATTTCCTCTTAGAAGTGATGTTTGAAACAACCTAATGCGTGAATCACGAGCAAAGCAAGCTGAAACATCTTATGGAGATGAAGTAATATATAGATAATGATTCATAATGGGTTGTTGGGATTATTGTGGTCATATACCCACATATGAGCCCCCAAATAAGGAGGACATGGGGGACATGTACTAGTAGCAGAGTTCGCATTTGAGGAAATGAGATAGAAAGAATAGATTTTGGGGGCTGGATGTTTAGCCATTTTCAAGTAGGCCTCTATCTCAAAGATGATGTCAAGAGGGGTCTTTGATAAGCCTCAGAGAATTCGAGCAGTAAAAGTGGTCCAACGGCACTTAGCTTCCACAACATCACCAATAAGCAAGTCAAACATGAAATTAATTGGTTGACGGTATCGTAGAGATGGGTTGAGCTCATTTATATTTGCATATTTTTGAGTTGCCATGTGGTGCCTAAAGGATAGTATTGTTAGATATCAATGCTCCACTCTCATGTAACTACGCAGGAACTAGCTAACTCTACTTGTAAGCCCCCCATATGAGGAAAAAGCATTTGAGTAGCTTAGTTATCCGGTAGGTCCTGGTTTGGACTCTAGATGGAGGCCATGTGTGGCCTGATGGCTGGACAACTTCAGATAGAGTTGGCACACTGCCAACTAGGCTACATGCAAGTGCGGAAAGGCATCCCATGACTAATCGCATTGAGGGTAGACGAAGCATTTCTCGGGGCAGCCCACTCTCGGGTTACAGGGCCCGTTTGGAGTCCCAAATGATCCTGGATGGCTCTGGGCAGAACGGAGAATGTAGGTTAGTTGCTCTATTCTGCACACCACAGTTCTAATGTGTGGTTGATGGCCTATTTTGGGACCGACCTCTAGTCGGCCGTTTTGGGTGGACTAGGTCGGTCTCCCAATTGGGTCTAACCAACTACAACTGGTGGCTATATAAGAGCAAGCCTGTGAAGCCCATATTCATCATTGGCTATAGCAACCCTGATTCCTTAGCATCCAGCCTCCGTCCTCTACTGTTTCCAGCATGCCATCGAAGCTTCTCTCGCAGGAGCACATGGCCGGGAGGCAACGCCATCTATTGTATCAGTTTTACAGTAATCAAATTTTTTATTCTCCATACTATCTGTTTTTCTCTCTTGCATACGAGATCCTGTTATCTGTTGAGCACTGACATTGTATTATTTTCTTACATGGTATCAGAGCTTGGGCTCTAGCAAGAAGATTTGGTAGTGTGTTTTTGTTTGCGAGCAGATTGTGAGAGATGGCCCAGCCCGCAAGACTACGAATCACACCATTCGGCAAAAGCAGAAAGTTGGACGGCACTAACTATCCACTTTGGAATTCAAGATGAAGACCATCCTAAGTGCATATGAGCTTTGGGATATTGCTATTGGGGTGGACCTGAAGCCGGTTCCGAGACCGAATCTAGCCAATGCAGCACAATAGATAGTACCAACTGCGGATGAGATTCTCACGTGGACAAGAAATGCAGATGCGCTATGTTCTATTGTCTGTAGTGTAAGTGATTCTGTCATGGCATTAATTCAACATGTCACGACAGCGGAGGAGGCATGGACGGTCTTGAAAAATTCAATACGAGACCACGAATCAAATGTAGATTCAGAATCTGAAGACTCAACTCACAAACGAGAAACTGTCTGAGTTTGAAATGGCAGAGAAGTTCATCACCAGGGTGAAGAATCTGTGCAATCAGATGACTGCAATTGGCATCACCATCACCAGCGAGAATCTAGCATGAAGGTGCATATGGATTCTCCCACCAAAGAACGACGGCACGATGCTGAATACGTAGAACAAAAATCCGCCCCTCAACTTGAGGATTTCAGCACAATGCTTCTAGAGGAGGAGATGCGTCAAAAGATGAGGACTGGAGAAGATTCGGCTTTTTGGACTGGATCAAAGAAAGGTAAGGGTAAGGACTCCAGTAACCCATCTTCTTCTGATGATAAAAAGAGAAAGAAGAAGATCAAGTGCTTCTATTGCAACAAGGCAGGGCACAAGCAGAATGAGTGCCGAAAGAAGATTGCATATGAGAAGAATGGAGTAAAGAAAGAGTCCAGCAACAGTGCGAGTACCAGTAGAGCTGTTCGTAGCAATTGAAGGGATTTGCATGGAGGCAATTCATGTACCTACGGATGAACCTTGGATTATTGACAGTGGTGCATCATGCCACATGACTAGTCGAAAGGATTGGTATACCTCTCTACAGCCGGTAGGGAATGACATCCTGGTAGCAGTCGGCAATGATGCAAAATGTCCAGCAAAGGAAAAGGTACGATTTCTCTCAAGTCAGGTGGAGTTGTAAAACAGTTGTCCGATGTTCTTTATGTGCCAGATATCAAGAGGAACTTGTTGTTCGTTTCTCCGATCACGGATTGGGACCTCAAAGTTCAATTTGATAAGAATGGCGCATAGATTTTGGATCTTTAAGGGAAGGTAGTTGGTAAAGGTACACGACACAACAACATCTATGAACTCTCAACTTTGAGTGCTCGAGCTGATGTGAGCAACACTAAGCTGTGGCATGAGAGGTTTGGTCATCTAAACCTTAGTTCTTCAAAGAGATGCATAAAAGTGGAATGATTGCAGACCTACCAGAAATTACAGATCTTCCCAATGTATGTGAAGCTTGCATGATGGGCAAGCAGCATCGGCAGAATTTTCCTAAAGAGGCCAGTAGGGCAAAGGCTCCTCTAGAGCTCATTCACACGGACCTCTGCAGAAAGATGGAGATGGAAGCTTTGGGTGGTTCCTACTACTTCATGATGCTGATCGATGACTACAGTAGAAGGATATGGATATACTTCCTGAAGACTAAAGATGAGGCTTTTAGTAAGTTCAAAGAATGGCATGTAATGGTCGAGAAAGAAATGGGGAGGAAGGTGAAGAAGTTGAGATAAGATAGAGGAGGTGAGTTCACATCAAGCGAATTTGAAAGTTACTGCACAAGTCACGGGATCAAGAGGCAGAAACCCCCGCCACATACACCACAACAAAATGGAGTAGCAAAGCGCAAGATGCGCGTCATCTACGAAATGGGCAGGAGTATGATGAAAGGGAAAGATTTGCCAAAGACTTTCTGGGTTGAATCATGTAACACAGCAGTTTACATTCTGAATCGTAGCTACACAAAGGCTGTGAATGGGATGACTCCACTGTAGGCCTTTTCTGGTAAGAAACCTTCAGCTGCACATTTTAGATTTTTTGGATGTGATTGTTTTGTGCATCTCCCTGATGCTAACAGAACCAAATGGGAACCGAAGAGTTGGAAGTGTATTTTCTTGGGCTACAGTGAACAGGCGAAGGGTTACCGTCTCTATAACCCTGTTACCAAGAAGGTAATAGTAAGTCGCGATGTGGTCTTCTCAGAACATCCGCATCAATTGGAGGAGGATGCTTCCTTCCTATGTGAAGATAGTGGGAGAGAGGGAAGGAGTCTCACTTGTGGCTTTCTCACATGCACAATGGGGGAATACACACAAAGGTGGAGGCTGAAAATAGTTTTCCTCTTCTTAGTTGTGAAAGCCAAAAGAACTCTAGTACAAAGAAATAGAAGAACCCTATATGTGGGTCTCAAACCAAACTCAACTAACTAAGGTGGCTTACTAACTGAGCCACAAACTAGAGTAGATAAGGATAGCTGTCATCCAGCTATTATTTGTGGGTGGTGTACCAACCGCATCTCTAGCTAACAAGTCGGTGACATAAATACACAACGGTCACCCTGGCATATCGCGAGTGGAGCTCGATATCTCAACACTCCCCCTCGAGCTCAATCCCGATTCCTGCACACCAAGCAGGTCTCTGAACTTGCGCAACTTCTCTGTGCCCAATGCTTTCGTGAATATGTCAGCTACCTGATCCTCTGTGCTGACATAAACTAGATCAATAAGACCTAGTAAAACCTTCTCCCACACATAGTGATAATGCACCTCAATGTGCTTTGTTCTAGCATGAAAGACTGGGTTCTTTGCCAAGTGTATGCTGCTCATGTTGTCACAATAAATGACAACTGGCCCATCTGTAGACTGATGCATATCATAGAGTAGCTTATGCAACCAAGCTACCTCACATGCAGTCATTGCTACACCCCTGTACTCAGCCTCTGTGCTCGACAAGGCAACTGTAGGTTTTTTCTTGCGGCTCCAAGTGACTGTAGCACTCCCAAAAGAGAACACATATCCACTGGTAGATCATCTATCAGAAATACTACCAGCCCAATCAGCATCAGTGTATCCATGCAACTGTATCTGAACCCCAGCCTCATAAAATAGTCCATACTACAATGTGGACTTCACATACCTGAGTATGCGTCTAGCTGCATCCAAATGCGGTTTCCTTGGAGCCTCCATAAACTGACTTACCAACCCAACAGCATAGCTCAAATCTGTCCTGGTAATAGTCATGTAAATCAAACTTCCTACTATGTTTCTGTACATAGTAGGGTCTTCCAGAAGCTCACCTGCATCTGCGCTCAGCTTCACATTCTGCTCCAAAGGAACTGAAATAGGCTTACAGCCTGTCATCCCATATTTGGACAGCATGTCCAATCCATACTGCCTTTGCAAGAGCTGTATCCCACTTGGTGATCTAATCACCTCAATGCCCAAGAAATAACACAGCTCTCCCAAATGCTTCATCTCAAACTTCTGCCTCAATAGCATTTTCACATGAAGGATATCTTCATCACTATCACCTGTGATGATCAAATCATCAACATAAATGACAAGCAGCATAATCCCTTTCTCTATTTTTCTCACATAGAGTGAGAAATCTGCCTTGGAAATCTGAAAGCCAATAGTGACAAGATACTGTCCTATCTTGTCAGACCATGCTCTAGGTGCTTGCTTCAAGCCATACAAGGCTTTCTTCAACCTGCAAACAAACTCAGGATGAATAGCATGAACATAACCTGCTGGCTGCTCCATAAAGACCTCTTCTTGCAAATCACCATGCAAGAAGGCATTCTTTACATCCATCTGATGTAAAGACCATCCCTTTGATGCAGCCATAGCAATGGCTGCTCTTACGGTTGCCATCCTTGCAACCGGGCTGAAAGTTTCTTCATAATCAATGCCATATGTATGTGCATACCCCTTGACAACTAATCTTGCCTTGTATCTATTCACAGAACCATCTGCATTGTGCTTAATCTTATAAACCCACTTACAGCCAATTGCATTCTTGTCTTTAGGTAAAGGCACCAATTCCCATGTAGCATTAGCATCCAAGGCATCCATTTCTTCATCCATGGCTTTCTCCCATTTTTCATTTCCCATGGCTTGCTCAAAAGAAGTGGGTTGTGGTTCCTGTATCACTTTGACCATATAGGCATAGTGAATGGCTGTAAATCCATCATATTTCAGCCTATCCACAGGATACCTAACCCTAGTAGACCTGCACAAAATAGGCTCACTTCCAGGTGCTCTCAAAACATCCCTGGTCTTCCTTACTCCAGGTGTAACAATAGAAGCAATACCCAACTCATCATCAATGCTCTGTTCTGAGCCACTGGATTCACCATCCACATAAGAGTGACCTGCATTCACATCAAACATGGGATGATCTACCTTCTCTTTTCCTTTTCGTGATACCTGCATACCACTCTCTGCATTGCTTTGAGTTGTGATTGCTACTGTGAATTCTGTGCAGCATTACCATTTTGTGCATCTACATCAATCATTACATTTACTGGTTTATACCAGCTGCTCATCTCATCAAAAACAACATCTCTGCTCACTGTGAACTTTCGTGTAGAAGGGTTATAGCATCTATACCCTTTCTGCTACAGAGAATAACCAATAAAGATGCACTTCTCAGCTTTTGGATCCAACTTGGACCTCAACTCATCTGGCACATGGACATAGGCAATGCAACCAAAAATTTTCAAATGAGAAATATCTGGTTTCCTACCAGTATACATCTCCTCTGGCGTCATGCCATGTTTTGCTGCAGTGGGAGTCCTGTTCATTATATAAACTACTGTAGCAACTGCTTCAACCCAATAATCATCTGGTAGATCTTTTTCATTTAGCATAGCCTGAGATACCTCTCCAATATGCCTGTTTTTCCTTTCTGCAATTCCATTTTGCTGTCGGGTATGACTGCATGAATATTGCTGCTTTATACCATGCTCCTGGAAGAACCTTACAAACTCATTTGAGAGGTACTCTCCCCCTCCATCTGACCTTAGGCATTTTATTTGCAGGCCTGTTTCTTTTTCAACCATAGCTTTGAAAGCTTTGAAGTGCCCAAACACTTCACTTTTCTTTTTCATAAAATACACCCAAAGTTTTCTGCTGAAGTCATCAATAAATGTGACAAAATAGTGACAGCCTCCAATAGATGCAGCTTTAGTAGTCCACGCATCAGAGTGGATTAATTCCAATGGCTTTTTACTCTCTTGAACATGCCTAGGAAAAGGTTTCCTTGCCTATTTCCCAAATTGACAGGCTTCACAAACCTTGTGCATTTCTGCAACCTTGAATCTAGGAAATCCTGCAACAATATTTTGGGCTTGCATTGATTTAAGTCGCTGTATATTAACATGACCAATGCGTTTGTGCCAGATATCAATATTTGCAACTACACTGGTCCCATGTGCAAACATTGCTGCACTCACAATTCAAGCATGTCCGCATCCAACGTAAACATCCTGCCCTTCTTCTTTCCTTTTGCTATCAAGCGACCATTATTTTTCATATCCTCAACAAAGCATCCATGAGGATTAAATCTGACCTACAAGCCCTGCTCAACCATCTGACCAATAGAAACCAGGTTCTTGGTGATGCTCGGGACATGAAATACATCAGACAAGTATTTCTTTTTCCCATCCTGCATAGACAAAGGAATTTTGCCAATCTGCACAATAGGATGTGCAGTATCATCACCAGTCTCCACAAATCCTGGTTTTTCCATTTTCCTTGCATCCTGCATCCATTCAGCATGACCTGTCATGTGGTTTGACGCACCTGAGTCAACATACCACACATCATTGCTTTCTTCTGCACTTGTCACAAAATTTGTCATATGCTGCACCATAAACAAATGCTCATTTCTGTCATCACCTTGTCTACTAGAGGATGCATAATTGCCTTGCTGCAATTTTCCATTCATAATGTCATTCTGCTTTTTGTAGCAGTCTTTAGCCATATGCCCCATTTTACCACAGTAGTAGCATTCAACATTGCTGTTTGCATTTTGGCCTCTCTGCCATCCACCACGACCTCTTTGGCTCCCCCTGCCTCTAGAGTTACCACGTCCTCCTGCATAGGACTGGTTTTCTTGCGTTTGCTGCATATTCTGATTTCTACCACGGCCTGCAGATCGGCCTCCTCTACCTCTGCCTCTACCTCTGCCTCTACCTCTGCCAGCATTTGAGTAGAAGACAGTTTCTTTTGAAGTTCCTGCTGAAGAAGATGCACCACCATTTCTCTGCTCTTCAGAAATTAGAAGAGCAATCAACTCCTCAAAATCAGGAAATTTTTCACGGACGGCAATGGATGTCCGGAACTGTGCATAATCCTTTCCTAGACCATCCAAGGTCATAGAAACTAAATCGTCATCATCCACTGGTGACCCAATGGAAGCAAGTGCATCCGCAATTTTCTTCACCTTCATGTGGTAGTCATTGATGCTCATATTTTCTCTCTGCACATTGTGCAGCTCCTGCTTGAGCTGCATTTTCCTGGCTTGCGTATTTGTGCTGTACATTTTTGCCAAAGTATCCCATGCCTCCTTTGGCGTACTTGCATCCTGAATATGCACAATCATGGAGTCCGAAATACTGATAGACAACCAGTACATAACTTTCCTGGCTCTCTCATGCCATCCTTTAAATGCCTGCATTTCCTGTTGATTGGGAACATTAGGAAGAATAGGTTCTTCTTCATTTCATGTAATGAACTCCCAATAGCCTTTTCCCATAAGGAAATTCGTCATTCTAAACTTCCATGCTTGGAAGTTGTTCTTGTCAAGCTTTTCAGTGACAATCTGTGAAAGAGAATGAGATGCCATTACAGAACACTGCAAAATATTCTGTCACTGCAAAAAGCACAGCTTTTGCCTCACACGGGCAGATCTGCAAAACTGACGAAAGTGGTATTTCACCACACAATCACTTCCTAAAGACGATTTTTCATCAACAGGCAACAAGCATATTCTGCAACTCCTAATATCTCTGCACAGAGGCATACGATGCAATTTCTGCGGCAACTTTTCACCGACTAGCTGCGCAGTGGTCGCACAGCCAAAACAGGGCCTTTTTCTAAGTGCCTGCAAAGAACTTCTGCCTTCAAAACGGGCCCCAAAATGGCCTCGAATCAGAAAAATAAAGTCACTAAGGGCTTTGCCCACGCCCGCTGCATATACTGCGCTCTCGCCACACCGCGAAGGGCGTCTCAATCTGAGACAGTGCACTCTTGCACTTCTGGCTGTGCTACCTGCAGAGATTTGCTCCCAAACTCGAAATAGGAAAGCAACACTAGTCCTCTTACCAGGACACCACGAACTTGGCTTGCTTTCTTGAGCTCCTTACCATGAACAAGGCTCTGATACCATGTGAAGATAGTGGGAGAGAGGGAAGGAGTCTCACTTGTGGCTTTCTCACATGCACAATGGGGGAATACACACAAAGGTGGAGGCTGAAAACAGTTTTCCTCTTCTTAGTTGTGAAAGCCAAAAGAACTCTAGTACAAAGAAATAGAAGAACCCTATATGTGGGTCTCAAACCAAACTCAACTAACTAAGGTGGCTTACTAACTGAGCCACAAACTAGAGTAGATAAGGATAGCTGTCATCCAGCTATTATTTGTGGGCGGTGTACCAACCGCATCTCCAGCTAACAAGTCGGTGACATAAATACACAACGGTCACCCTGGCATATCGCGAGTGGAGCTCGATATCTCAACATCCTAAACAACCAGGGCTAGGATATCCATCTAGTACAACCACCAAGAGCCAACCGAACTCCCCCAACGGTGCTTGGGAGGATTCAAGATAAAGAAGAGGAAGAAGAGCCTGCAGAACCACAATGGCAACAGCCATTCCCGAAGTGGGTGAAGCAGCTTTTGGACGGCAGAGAACCTCCAACCATTGAGGAGGAACCATCCGAACACTACCGGTCCAAAAGATTAGAGGAGCAAAGAAGGGCGCAGGAACACTTGGTCAACTACGCTTTGATGACAGAGGTGATTCGTGCTGAAGAACCCAAGTGTCTTGAAGAGGCACAGGGTGATGATAGGTGGATGGAGGCTATGCAATCGGAGTATGGCTCCATAATGAAGAACAACACTTGGGACCTTGTGGATCGACCACCAAAACGCAAGGTAATCAGCACCAAGTTGGTGTACAAGACCAAGTACAAGTCTGACGGCACACTGGATAAGTACAAGGCTCGACTCGTGGCAAAAGGATTCGCACAGGTACATGGTTTTGATTATCACAATACTTTTTCTCCCACAGCTCGATAACCACAATTCGCAATGTTTTGGATTTAGCAGCACATGGAAGTTGGCTCGTGTTTTAGATGGATGTAAAATCTGCCTTTCTGAATGGTAATCTCAAGGAGGAGGTATACGTGGAACAACCACCAGGTTTTGTGATCCCCGGTTCAGAAGGTAAGGTCTATAAATTAAAGAAGGCACTTTACGGGCTGAAACAAGCCCCACGAGCGTGGTACCAGTGGATTGATGCCTACTTTCTACAAAACAGGTTCAGGAGGAGCCCATTTGATGCAGATTTGTATATCTACAGAGAAGGAGGCAGGTGTATGATCATGGTCCTCTATGTGGATGACCTTGTCATAACATGGAACCATGAAGAAAAGATCTCACAGACAAAGTAGTTGCTAGGTATATCAGTTTTATAGTAATCAAATTTTTGATTCTCCATACTATCTATTTTTCTCTCTTGCATACGAGATCTTGTTATCTGTTGAGCACAGACGTTGTATTATTTTCTTACAAGTACCACATGGCACTTATAAGGCTTATGGGTGGATAAGATACCAAAGCACGTATTATAGTGCATAGAACTAAATATGTGTTTCTTAAGACCTCATTGGCCCAAATTATAGATTTCCTTGCTCACAAGCATTTGACAGATAATACCTTGCCAAGACCAATATATAAAAAATCTTGGAGACATGGGGAGAGACATCGATGGCTTGATTATCGAGTAAAGATATGTAGAGAGTAGGTGGCTATACTATCAAGAAAAATGCTACATATGCCTTCAATTATATATAATTAGCATGAACAGAATTGGAGAAAATTCCGCAAGAGTTTAAAATTGTTATGGTGGAACAATTGTGTCCATGACATTTTAAGATTGAGAGCTCAATAAAGGGATTTTAATATGAACTATGCATATTAGCTTACATGAAGGTGCAAAAGTACAAATTAGGTAAGAAAGTTTTGTGTTAATCTAAGTGCTTGCCTAGTTTTTCATCTTTTGTAAATCTCATGGTTTTGAGAGATTATGCTTGCTAATTTTGTCTCCAGTTTGGAGATTTGATAGTAGAATGACCTGAAGAAAATCGTTTAAGGTGGTAGGAAATATCTTCCTATGGATCATTTCTATCAAGTATGCCAAGAGACAACCAAAGTGTCTCCAATTGTGAGACCAGGTGATTGGTTGAAATAATGCAACTAAGCTAAGGTGTGTACATCTCACCTTCCATTTCTTTTAGGATTCTTTCTTGCAAAGAATAAAAAAATACTCATCTTTCGGGCCTCATGCACATATTTAAAATGTGGAAAGGATACTTGCAAGCATCTAATCTACTACCTTTCTTGCTTGGTGTCTTATCAATAGCTGCTTTTATTTTGTGCTTGCTTTCCTTGTAGACTTTCTCTTTCTTGTCGTAAATTGCTTACTTGTTTTATTATTTTGGTTATAAATTATTGTTCACCACATAATTTATGGGGGACTATAGAAAAACAAAAATAAAAAATGAAGGGGGACAATTAAGCCATATGGACAGAGGGAATGGCATAATGTACATTGAAAAAAGAAAACAAAACACTTGGTTGATAAACAAAAATTCAAACATATTTGGAAGCAAAATCCACACTTATAAACAAAAACTACCATTGACATTAAGACACAAATGAAAAGAGAAGAGAGAAAGGGACATGGGTACCTTACATCAAGATGAGTACCTACAAACTATAGAGAAAACAAATGAGCAAGGGAGATAACCACATTCTAAGCAACGAATTACACCCTTTTGCACCTACATGCATGTGAGATCCACCTTTTGCACTTAGACACACATGAGATTTATTGCAAATACAGTAAAGCTCACTAGTTGAGCTAATGCTTGCAAGCTTAGAATTCCACACCTTGTACCTACACGCATGTTAGATCAACCCTTTGCACCGACATGCATGGGAGATCCCTTGCAAATATATGTAAGGTTCACTAGTTTAGCTGATGCTACAAGCTTGCACCCTTGCACCTACATACAAGCTTAGAATTCCACCCTTGCACCTACATGCATGTGATATCTATTGCAAATACATGTAAAGCTCATTGGTTGAGCCAATATTTGCAAGCTCGTACTTCAAAAGTCAACATAGCATAAGTTCTTCAGAACTGGCAACATAAGATTCAAAATATGTGAAAGCATTTCTACTTTAACTGGTGTCCAAAAGAGGAGGGAGAGCTTCCTGGATTATAGCTTGGAGCTTGGGACACATTAGTTATACAAAGCTAGCAGATGACCCCCTTAACTAGAGACATTTATCAAGAAAACAACATGCACCTTGAATAGCCTTGCTTTTAGGGTTTTTAAATTAAATGGTAGAGATATCATACCTCATGGGCAAATGAAATAAAGTGGCTCTACTAACATAAGTGCAAAGCTTAGGTTAAATGAGCCAAAAATATAAATGTGTTTAGAGCATATGTGAGAACAAATTGCATGTGCATAAAATATGTTTGTGGGAGATAATAAGGCCTATATCTATGTACTCAACCTTCTGGCTTGTGATCTAGGGGAGGAGGGGGACATTTTAAATTTAGGAGTCAACAAAAGTGTCCGTCTTTGTGAAATATTCCATGGTAAGTTCTAGTGTGGATGCAAATCTCTATTGTTTTAGAAAATGATATTTTGAGTCTACTACATGTATTGGCGAATCATATTTATACACATCAATAAAATTTTCCCAATTATTGGTCCGTGAATGCGTGGTAAGCTTGCTTATCCATGGGCACCCCACCTTGGTCTACATTTGCAAGCCGGAATCATGATTGCAGGCCGTCGTGCCTAGGTAGGTAGGTAGCCCTACCACTAGCCTAGCTTGTCACGGCTTTCTCCACATGTTGCCTTTATTGAATATGCTTTCATTTGAAGAATTGCCTTTAGCATAGAGAGGCCAATACTCATCAAAAGACATGCTCAAGAGTGCGTGAGTAAACAAGAGGCACAAGGTGCAGGCTCACTACCATCTGCTCACATCGAGGGAGACGAGGGGCGAGGCATGACTCGCGAGAGGGCTAAAAAGAATTAAGAGAGCATAAATTACAACTGTCTTTAAAGAAAGAAGGAAAGGACATGGTTATCAATCATGCTATAGCCTGCCCCTAGCGAGGCACTCCTGTATGCTACTAAGTAACATATCTAGGAGCATGTCTTAAGTCTACCAATTCTTAAAGGACACATTTCCAAAATGTGTTTAGTACAATCCTTGCAATGAGAGAGAGAGAGAGAGAGAAATTTACACTCCGATCGTGAAATTTACTAAGTGTGAGAGTTGAAAGAATTAAGGTGAGAGTTGAGTAGGGACCATGTTATTGTGATGGATGAGATCTTTAAGATTTTGGGACTGGGCCTGAATTTAGTTTGAAAGCGCGAGTGATGGAATCCAGTACAGCTAAGCAAACTGCGCGGGAATGGCGAGAGTGTGGCGAAGAAAATTGGCCAGATGGATGTTGATCGAAGGGATGGGGGGAACTGTAATGATGACGGGAGGGGTGGCACCGTGGCGGGAAGGGAGAAAGAAATCGTGGCTAGGTTGGAGGAAGTGCTCAGCGGAGGGCGATCGGAGCAGCTGAAAATCGATGCTGAAGAAGAAGATGGAGGAGAGAGAGAGAGAGAGGGGAAGTGGGAGTGGGAGTGGGTGTGCGCGCTGCCGAGAATGTCTCCCGCCTGACACTTCATCTTCCAGCCGCCCTATCAGTCCCTGCCCTCGTTGGAGATTTGCTACAATTGCCCTTCGCCCGCCTTGTGGCTGTCGATCTCTCTTCAGTCCAGTCGCTTGCTAGTCGTAGTAGGGTAGCGCAGGCGAGCTGGGTGGGTAGCCACAAAGGAAAAGTAAGCGCCCATTCGCTTGTAGGATCTAGGGCCGGAAGTGGGTCTGCTTTAGTTGCGAGCTCAGCCTTGTTAGCGGCGAGGATTTGTCGTTTCTCGCGCTCTTCGGAACCTGCCGTGCCTTCAGGAAGGAACTCATGGCTCCCAAGCGGAAGGCCTCGGCAGGCAAGAAGGCCTCTAAGCAGGCTGCCAAGGAAGAAATTATTGAGGAAGTGAAGGAAGTGGTGGAAGAGGAAGAAGCTCCACCAGCGGAGGCTACTGAAACAGAGAAGGTCGAAGATGAAGAGGATGAAAAGCCGAGCCCCAAGAAGGCCAAGACGGAGGAGAAGGGCGCAGCGAAGCGAGGTAGGAAAGGCAAGGCGGCCACGAAACCTGCTGTCGGGAAGAAGGGTGCCAAGGCTACAGCTGTGGAACCTGAAGAAGACCCCAAGAAAGGGCCTGTTCCAGCTTCTAAATCTTCAACAGTGATCGTAATCGAGGCGAGGTGCTGCTTGTATCCCTTAGCAGCCTGTCTTTCTTCATCCTCTTCTTCTATCGCTTGCGACTGAATCTTCCCTCAACATCGTCCCGCAGCTCTAGGCTGTACAATCTGAATAGAAACCCCGCCTTCATGCCCACTGTCCTTGTGCTGTTTTACTAGCTTTGTTCTCGATGAGTTCAGTATTTCCTATCTTCCTGTGCGCGTTAACACTTTGCATCTCAACTTTATGCAGTAAAGAATGTAACTCTATCAAGACTAGGGCTGTAAAGGTGCAGGAAGGTTTGAAAAAAGCGCTTCCTGAACTTGAAGTGCTTATAAATCCAGACAAGGTTAGTTGTTTCCTCGTACTTATATCTTTCTTTAGTTCATGTGATTGAATATAGACACCGAGATCATTTGAGGCCTTCAGCATTATTTGTTTCGCCTCATATCTTTCTGCTGCTGGCTGGGTATTTCAGCCAAGGAAAGGTTGCTTCGAGATACGTGACCAGGAGGGAGTTGTCTACCTTTCACTTCTGGTATGTGTCAAAGTGCTCTTGTTTGCTTTGTTGCCAATGCGAGTAGAAATATGGCTTTTAGCACTCGTAACCTACAATTTGCGGTACTTCAGGGCAATTTGATCTCAGAGAGAGAGAGAGAGAGAGAGAGCTGGATTGACACTTCTCATTCTGTAAGAGCGAGTTGTATTGATAGTATACTCCTTTTGTATCAGGGTATGCCAAGGCCCTATACAAAGCTTAAAAGTCTTGATCTCGACAAGACAGTGGAAGAGATAGTTGCTAAAATTAAGTGATTGCCCTGACTAGGGGTCCCTTTGTGACATTTTGGCTCTCCATGAATTGGGGTTTTGCTTTACATCTTCCGTTGGAAGTATCGCTGGCTTATTATTATTACATGCTGTAGTCCACCAATGCAACCCAAGCATTCTGGATGGGGTCTCTCGGAAGTTTGCCAAAGCTAGTGGAAATTTTGTGGTCAGCTTTTCACTCCTTGTAATCTTGCAGTTTGCAAATGAATTCCCCAAGCAACTTTTAAAATGGAGGCTTTGTCTACTATGTTTAAAGCACTTGTACTTGGAAATCTATTGGATATTTTGGCCTCTGCAAACTGTACACAGATTATGAATGTGGATGTAGGATTCTGACTTGAGTGTTCTTCAGGAAGTCAGTCGTTTTAAGCTAATGGTAGGTTGATTTGCTTGTCTGTCTATTATTTTGGAGTATGTATTGATCCTCTTTATGCTGGAGAATACTGACATGCATAAGACACTGCCCGAGGTGTCTGTCATAAAGTGGGACCTCAAATGTGATTATTGTTGCACGTGGCGTTGGGGCTAGTCGGATTTGACTTGTAGATCTTTGAAGATATCTCTGGATGTGTAGTGAAAAAATGTTTCAATTTAGAATGTCTGATTGCAGTTAATTTCAAGTTCGCCGTTGTCCATTCATTTGATTGCACTCTGGAGGCACTGTAGGGTAAAATGATATGTGTAATCACATCCATGATGAGCTCTTCTGACTGCTGTTTACCGTGGTTTATCTTTTCAACTCAAACCGGTCTGCTTCTTTTCATAGAGTTTTAGCATTAACAGGATGCTCTTTAAATGTGCTTGTGTCAAATTGCTTTATACTGGTATGTTGTCTGACTGTACTATGTATTTATGCTTGTTTTTTTACACATGCACATAGATGCACTGTCATGTGACAGCTCTCAGCATATTATTTTTGCTTGTGAAGCCATGCTTGGAAATAGTTAATTGATTTGTACTGTCAGTTTTATTTTGAATTGCAGTTCTTTTTTCTCTGTAGATGTCGTGGTTAGTTCAGTTGCACAAAAGTAATGTGAAACTAATGCTTGGAGATGCTAATGGGTTTGAAATTGTGAGATGACTGACTTCGGTTAGTTGCACTAAAGTATTTGTAAAGCCAATGCATGTGGATGCTTTCATATGCTTTTTTGGCTGACTTAGGTCACTTGTACTTAAGCTCAATCAGGTGAGGCTTTTGATTTCCATGCCTTGCCTTGTGCTTGTGTTGGTGGTAGGCCTTCTAGTGTAGAATGCTCTATGGCACAATATTCTAGCTTTCTAGGCTGCAGCCCAAAATGACTCTAGTTCAAAGGCATATAACTCGTGCTCAAATTTAAGTACTCAAGCGCCAAAGGATACTCCCTTCAAAACCTGTATCATGTGAGTTCATGCACATTGAAATTCCTTTTATCTATAGAATAGATGAATGTAGTTTGTAGTTGTATGGGCTCAAGAGAGCTTGACTCGTTCAAGAGTTTGTGACTTAAAATCTAATGTTTGGGAACTTTTTGGACCAGAGCTTTGTCTGAATGGCACATTTGGGAATCTTTTGCATGCCTTGATTGGAACATTTAGCAAATCATGATTTTTGGGAAGTTGACTTCAGTTTGAAATTCAGCTCAAGGAGGTGAACCATCCCCTTGCCCATGTGCAAGTGTTCGATTGCACAAGTCCTTAATATGCTTTTGACTCTACATGTAAGAGCTCCTACATTTAGAGCTGGTGACTTAAACCCGCCAATTTTGTGCAATGGCTTGTTGGATCTTCTCATGGAATAGTACATTAGGATCTCCTCATCAAAGGTGTTCTCAATTGTTGATGGTGGTTGCATTAATGTTGAGGATCTCCCCATCAAGGGTGTTCTCACTTGGTAGGAGGTGGTAGCATAAATGTTGAGGATTCCTATTTGGCTATTCTTATGACATTGCACATCTCATTTTGAGCTCACTTGGTCATACTATTTCGAGGCTAGGGCTTGTTGCAGCGAGAAGCAAGCGCTTGTTCCATCTCATTGATGAGGACCAAATATCGAAGCTCCTCCTCGGAAGGAGATGCCTATGTTTTTGGATGTCTATAGATGAGAACATGATAATATCCACTAACTACCCAACAAGGGCTTTCTACTTATCTAGATTAGATGTTGTAGTGGCAAACTTGTTGGATTGTGGATATTGTGCACATTCCATCTTTACTAGCATCCAACTCATGAAGACAATGGGGAGTGTAAACATACAAGGATTCTCTATCGTCTTGAGCTTGAATGGCCCAATTCTAAGTGAGTGGACTTTATTGGGGGTTTAGATGGACAATGCTACAGCTATTTCGAGCCCACCTTAAGGGTCCAAAACATTAGCAAAGAGGTCGCAAGTCCCCAACCTATTTGCACATTAGTGTGTGACGCCTAGTTGAGCTGCTTGATCTTGTCTAAACGGATAATTAACACAGCGCAATGGAATCTATGTCTGTCACATTGACAAGAAATTTGGAAAGTGGTATTGTAACGATGTGCAACCCAAAGTTTTTGACTTGTTTGTCCCGTCAACTCCTCCATCTCCATCATCTAGACCTTCAACATGATGTTGAAGAGAAGTAGATATTCCATTGCTTGCCTATTGTGGCCACAAAGTTGAAACCGTAGAATGGGCAAATGGAGTTACCCTCCAATGGTGCCCTCCTTTTGGGGCTACAATATCAGTACTAAGGTTAGAGGGTAATGCTTAATTACCTCTCATGTTCTAGGGTTCTAGGCACTAGGACTCCTAGGAGTGGTTGACCTAGATGCGACTCGTAGCTTGGAAGATGAGGCTAAGTTTAGGGTAGGTATTGGACCAAGACTTGGTAGGGAAGAGCTCGAAGAAACTTGGGTAGGGCTTCAAAGGGTAGAGGGATGATGGAAGGACACGAGCCTACGGCATGAAAAGAGGGTGGTGACGCTTAGAAGGAGAACATGTTACAAGGATGAGGGTAGATGAGGGTGATGGAGAGGGGTGCAAGACGGAGAGGCAATCTTATTTGCTAGTAGAGAGGTGAGTGAGGGAGTAGGAGTGATTGAGGAGAGGGAGTTGAAGGAGGTGGAAGGCCGGTGTTGGGAGGGGGGGTGGGGGGGGGAGGGGAGTAAAGGCTAAAGCAGTGGAGGTGAGGCCAGAGAATGGGAGGGTAGGACAGAGGAGTGAAGGGGGGGGGGGAGTAATGGCTAAAGCAGTGGTGAGGGTGAAGGATGGGAGGGTAGGACAAAGGATGGAAGGATCCCGTGTTGGCCTTGAATGACAAGGGAAAGTTCCATGTGTCATGAGGCACCACCTGTAGTGGAAGATCAAAGAACTCTCTCTTGGAAAACTGGCCACTTAGTGTGAGGTACCTTTACTTGCCCTCTCTAATGAGAGATCCTTGTTTGAGCTCCGATCCTTGCCTCTTGTTGCCATCTCCTCCAATTCTTTGTTGCATGCTTGTCGACTTTCTTAATGTCCACTCTAGGCCAAACCCCCTCCAAAGGGGCAACCCACCAAGAGGTCTCCTGGCTCACAAGGCTGTGGCTCTTGAGTGGTACAAACAAATCCTGCTTCTATAGATTCTTCGGGGGGGGCTCTGAGGGTGAGAGGAGATATGGCTCACAAAGCGTGGATAAGCCTTAGCCAAGTGGTCCATCTGTATACAACATAGGTCATATGAATCCTCGACTCACTTCTTGAAGACACCTCCCACTAGGGCCTACAAAGGTACCTCCATTGGTAGGGTATCCGAGTCATCGGCAATCAATCACACCTATGGGAGGGTATCCAAATGATTAGCAATCAACCGCACCTTTGGGACTTCAAATAGTACTAAGGTTGCTATGGTGAATGTCTCCAATAGTATGCCAAAACAAACCTTGATAGAAGACAACATGGATCTGGACTCCTTGGGGAGGTGGGAAGTGCAACATAATGGGACATGATGCGTCATCTCCATATCATCCAATATTAAACCGTGGCACAAAGGAATGAAGAAAACCAAATGAGGTCCAAGGTAAATTGGATTCTGCTCCATTGGGACCTAAACGGTATCCAACAAGCTAAGCTAGAATGTGGTCACCTTCTAGGGATAAACTTGCTTGGAGCCAAGCTTACTCCAGTCTTCTCATGAGGGTAAGCCACACTACCATTGCTCAATCTTGAAAGGAGAGAATGGCTTTTTGTAACTATTGTTTTTCCTTTGGGGAGAGGGGGATTCAAATGGATATGTGTGTATAGGGCACTGAAATGTGAGGCCCCTCGGCCAAACCAAATGTTACCTTTTGTGAAATCTAATCCTTTATCAAACTAGACCACCCAAGGAATTGGGTCCTTTTCCAAGATGCACTCTCCTTCGTGCTCCAAGATGCACTCTCCTTCGTGCTCCTAGTTAAATATTCAAATTCAAATCTCAAAGGACCTCCATAGCTTATTGTGCCCAAGTTCAACTTTTTAGTATAGTCAAGGAGACTGGCCTTGGCATCTCTAAGAGGGTACACCTAAGGAATTGGGTCCTTTTCCAAGATGCACTCTCCTTTGTGATCCTAGATTGGGAACATAGATCATTGTTATGCAATCTTCTTAGACTTTTAGATCCCTTTTAAATCAACTACCGATTGGAATAAATAAACCTCTCCAATTTCTAGTTTGTGTTTCAAGTATTCTTCCAATGTCATCTTTGAATTGTTGCAGGATGCCTTTGAGAGTGAACTTTCCTCTCGGAGGGGATATGTTCATAGGACCTTGGTGGTCGAGATCACTCACTGCATATGACATCGGCCATATACTCATAGGCATCATGGTTGTGTTCCACAATAGATTTTCAGTTGGAGGACAATAGAGATGCTACTGAAGTGAAGGCCACGTAGCAAGACCCAGGTAAATGGGCATTCCAACATTCCTTGAAATGATGACAAGGGATTTTGATCCACTTCCTTGTTTCTCTCAATGTGCTTTCCTCCCTCAAATGTACATGGCATAATAGTCACGGAGACAACCATGTCTTTTACTATCAAAGATGCTCTCTTGCAATAAATTTAGCTCAAAGAGCCTACTTACGGATTCTAAAACCCCTAGATATTATAGAACTAGAGAAAAGAAGACAAATAGGCTATGAAGCGTCCTTGTAATGAGTTTAATTATAAGTAATACATGGATCCTTCTTAGATTGTTTCTTTAGTCACATTGCTAAATTCCAAGTGTCAATTATTGTTTTTCATTAAGTTATGGTTCATAAGTCTAATCTAATGTTTCATCTTATTGTATTAATTTTTTTCATTAATACAAATAAAATCAATATGCAATTTAATAGACCTAACACAACTCTTGGCCAGTTTCCACTATTGCATCATCAATTTCAAGAAAATCTAGAAGGAGGTTAACTTCAGCATAGAAGCGAACTGATATTTTATGCAAGAATACGACACCTCTCCCTTAGTCGCGGGAGGTCCCAAGGCGACTTTGCATCCCTCAAACGTAGCCAAGCCTCACACTATTTTCAGCTTGAATAACTCCCTCCTGGGATCCCAACGTGGGCATCCAGTGCCCTACCCTCAAAGAGCACGACGTGCCCATCGCAATGGTTTAAGAAGCTCCTCAATTGGAGTCCAAACACAAAAGTTATGACCAAAAACGTACCAATGGGTCTCCACGACCACGTCTCCCCTGTCTGTCGACGTCTTATGCTCGTTACGTCCTCCGTGACGCGTCCTGCACCCAAACACCTAGGCACCTTTCTGGACGTTCACCCCGTTCCCCCTCTCTTTCACGTGCACTCAACCTGCCCCGTGTGTGAGTGTCAACAAGAAAACCAAGGGAATCGAAAATAGTATAGAAGAATGCATGTATTCACAAAACGTGCCAAAGCGTTCGCACGCGTTACACTGTCTGAGAGCACCACCTCCCATATACTGATATTTTATGCAAAAAACACCATTCTTTTGCTACAAAATGAATTTGGTCCTCTAGACACCTTTTAGAGGCTTGAATAAATGTCATATGCTGAGAAATGGTGTTTTCCTTACAGAAAATGTAACCTCAATGAAGCTTACCTTTTGCACGAAAATTAGATTTCTTTCTCTTGGCCATTAAAATTGGGTTCTTATATTTGAAGTTGAAAAATGGCATAGATAAACATTTGTATCCAAATTTAATAAATAAATGGGGAGGCGAACATTGAGCAATTGCAAATAATGCTTGTGTCCCCCCCCCCCGGCCCCCCCAACACACACACACACACTTGCCTCCTGAGAGGGATCTCCCCTAAGGAAGGGATATGGACCCATCTATGAGAAAAAGAAAAAGAGGCCCCGTGAAAACAAATTAAGGAAACGAGTTGAACCCCCGACTAGGGACAAGGGTAATGGCATGACACATGCCCCGAAGAGCCAAACTAGAAACTGGAGCCGAAAAAAAGGAAAAGTGCAAGGGGAGTAACTTGGACATGGAAAAACCCCCTTGGAAGGAAATTATAGATAGGGATACATGGCTATATGAGTGAAACAAATACATATTGGGATGCACATCACTACATTCAAGGGTAAATATAGACTGATGGATATATCAAGTCATATTAGCATGTGCACTTAAATTTTTTTAAAGGGATACCCGCGACCACCAGCATATGGGATCCAATCCGAATGGAAGCCAACTTACTAATGGCCATCCACATAGCATGGAGTAGGATAATGATGAAGGCACCATTTGGATCACATACCCTAGAGGGCCTTAGAAAGGAGCAATAATTCCGAACACACAAATACATGGAAAAGAGGAGCAAGGGGTCTTATATGAAGCCCCATAGCATATAATGGTAACATTTCAAAAAAAAGAGGGATGAGTTCCCACGTACCCTAGGAACTCGTCCTAGGGTACGTGGGATGCACCACCTCATAAATGCCTAGACCTAGGCATGACCCTAGATCCAAGCCCTTTAGGCCCTATTAATGCAAGTGTTGCCAAGCCCTCTGGCTTCCCACCTTATACCGTGGTCACACGGTATTATAGTTGACATAACATTCCCTTCCCCTTAAGAAATGTTTACGTCCTCGAAAATAAAATTGGGAAACCTCCTCTGGAGACTGCTTACCCTTTCCCATGTTGAACTCTCTTCAGATCTATCTTTCTACTGAGCCAGACATTCTCTCCATATAGTATGTCGTGTTCTTTTTTCTTGTGTATCTAATTTTCTTTTGGTTCATGTGGTAAAGATGCGGGTTCAATAAGTTCAACTAGGACTTCATTTCCAATGTGATTATCATCATCTCCTAATTTTCTTTTTAGCCTACTAACATGAAAAACTAGATGTACTCTACATCCCTCAGGTAAGTCTAATTTGTAAGCAAGTTCTCCAATCCTCTTAAGTATTGTGAATGGTCCACAATATCTAGGAGACAACTTCGGACATTTACCTGTTTTTAGAGATTCTGAAGACTTAGGTACCTTAAGGTAGACTTTCTCATTTACTTCAAACTCCAAGTTGGTAGTGTGCCAACTCCGTCCAACCATCAGGCCACACATGGCCCCCATCTAGTGTAAACCAGCACCTACCGGATAACCGAGCTACTCAAATGCCTTCTCCTCATATGGGGAGCTTACAAGTAGAGTTAGCTGGTTCCTGCGTACTTACATGAGAGTGGAGCATTGATATCTAACACCCCCCCTCAATGTCCACTTGCAAGTGAACTTACTTTTTCAGTCCAATGCCAAGTCGATGAAGATGCCTCTCCAGCAAGTCTCTTCCAAGAGCCTTCATGAAGATGTTCGCAGCATTCTCTGTAGTCAGACAGTACACCAAGTCGACCTCTCCATCATGATGAGCTCACATACAAAGTGATATTGAATCTCAATGTGTTTTGTGCGAGCGTGGAACATCGAGTTCTTTGCAATCGCCATGCAACTCTAATTGTCACATGATAACTACGTAGGCTTGTTTTGCACTACACCCATGTCCCCCAAAGTCCTCCTCAACCACACTACTTCACAAGAAGCAAAGCATGCTCATTTGTACTCGGCCTCGGTAGAAGAAAGAGCAACTGTGGGTTGCTTCTTGCTGACCCATGACACAGCTCCAGATCCAAGTGAGAAACAATAACCTGTCACTGATCCGGTCAAGATGTTGCCCTTGGTATAGGTGATGGCATAATCAAGTGTGCCTTTAATGTATTTCAGCACCCGCATCCCTAGCCTCCAATGGTTCTCCCGGGGCTTATTGGAAAACCTGCTTAGTACACCAGTCACAAAACTGATGTCTGGCCGTGTGTTGCATAGGTAAATCAAGCTACCCACAAGCCTTCTGTACTTTGTTTCGTCCACCCGTGGTGATGAATCCTCGTTTGAGAGCTTCACGTCAACCTCCATAGGGGTACCAACTGTCTTGCACTCAGCCATGCCAAATGCCTTCAGTATCTCTCCAGCATACTTCAGCTGTGAAATGAAGATTTATTTTGGCTCTTGCCAAACTTCAATCCCCAAACAAAAATGCATCAGTCCAAGGTCTGTCATTTTAAACTCTCTTCCTAGCAAATGCTTCATCTGCGAGATCTTCTCTTCATGGTTCCCTGTTATGACAAGGTTGTCCAGATAAAGGACCACGATCATACACCTGCCTCCTCTGAAGATATACAAATTTGCATCAGATGGGCTCCTCCTGAACCCGTTTTGCAGAAAGTAGGCATCAATTCACTGGTACCATGCTCGTGGGGCCTGTTTCAGCCCGTAAAGTGCCTTCTTCAGTTTGCAGACTTTACCTTCTGAACCGAGGATTTCGAAGCCTGGTGGTTGTTCCACATATACCTCCTCCTTGAGATCGCCATTCAGAAAGGCGGATTTCACATCCATCTGAAACACGGGCCAACTTCCTTAGGCAGCTAAAGCCAAAACACTGCGAATTGTGGTTAGTCGAGCTGCGGGAGCAAAAGTATCCTAATAATCAAAACCATGTACCTGTGCGAATCCTTTTGCCATGAGTCGAGCCTTGTACTTATCCAACATGCCGTCAGACTTGTACTTGGTCTTGTACACCCACTTGGTTCCAATTACCTTGCGTTTTGGTGGTCGATCCACAAGGTCCCAAGTGTTGTTCTTCATTACGGAGCCATACTCCGACTGCATAGCCTCCATCCACCTATCATCACCCTGTGCCTTTTCAAGACACTTGGGTTCATCAGCACGGATCACCTCTGTCATCAAAGTGTAATTGACCAAGTGTTCCTGCGCCCTTCTTTGCTCCTCTAATCTCTTGGACCGGCGGTGTTCGGATGGTTCCTCCTCAATGGCTAGAGGTTCTCTGCCATCCAAAAGCTGCTTTACCCACTTCGAGAATGGCCATTGCCATTGTGGTTTTGCACGCTCTTCTTCATCTTCTTTGTCTTGAATCCTCCCAAGCACCATTGGGGGAGTTCGGTCTACTGTTGGTGGTGGTATTGGATGGATATTCTGGACCAGGTTATCTAGGAAGGAAGCATTTTCCTCCAATTGATGCGGCTGTTCTGAGAAGACCACATCGCAACTTACAATCACCTTCTTGGTAACTGGATTATAGAGACGGTAACCCTTTACCTCTTCACTGTAGCCCAAGAAAATACACTTTTGGCTCTTCGATTCCCATTTGGTCATGGTAGCATCAGGGACATGCACAAAACAATCACATCCAAAAACTTTGAAATGTGCAGCTGAAGGTTTCTTACTAGAAAAGGCCTGCAGTGGAGTCATCCCATTCACAACCTTCGTGTAGCTACGATTGAGGATGTAAACTACAGTGTTACATGCTTTAGCCCAGAAAGCCTTTGGCAAATCTTTCCCTTTCATCATACTTCGGCCCATTTCGCAGATGACGTGCATCTTGCGTTCTGCTACTCCATTCTGCTGTGATGTATGTGGCGAGGGCTTCTGCCTCTTGATCTCGTGACTTTTGCAATAACTCTCGAATTCAGTCGATGTGAACTCTCCACCTCTGTCTGATCTCAACTTCTTCACCTTCCTCCCCGATTCCTTCTCGACCATTACATGCCATTCCTTGAACCTACTAAAAGCCTCATCTTTAATCTTCAGGAACTATATCCATATCCTTCTACTATAGTCGTCGATCAGCATCATGAAGTAGTAGGAACCACCCAAAAATTCGATCTCCATCTTTCCACAGAGGTCCGTGTGAACGAGCTCTAGAGGAGCCTTTGCCCTGCTGGCCTCTTTAGGAAAGGGATGCCGATGCTGCTTGCCCATCATGCAAGCTTCACATACATCTGTCAGATCTGAAATTTTTGGTAGGTCTACAATCATTCCACTTTTATGCATCTCCTTCAAAGAACTAAGGTTTAGATGACCAAACCTCTCATGCCACAGCTTAGTGTTCTTCACATCTTCTCGAGCACTAAGAGCTGAGAGTTTGTAAATGTTGTTGCACTGTGTACCTTTACCAATGACCTTCCCTTAAAGATCCAAAATCTGTGCACCATTTTTATCGAATTGAACTTTGAGGTCCCGATCTATGATCGCAGAAATGGACAACAAGTTCCTCTTGATATCTGGTACATAAAGAACACCGGAGAACTGTTTTACAACTCCATCTGACTTGAGAGCAATCGTACCTTTTCCTTGTGCTGGACATTTTGCATCATTGTCAACTACTACCAGGATGTCATTCCCTACCGGCTATAGAGAGGTATACCAATCCTTCCGACTGGTCATGTGGCGCGATGCACCACTATCGATGATCCAAGGTTCATCTGCAAGTACATGAACTTCCTCTATGCAAATCTCCTCATTTGCTACAAACAGCTCTATTGGTACTGCCTGCGCGCTGTTGCTGGACTCTTTCTTCACTCCGTTCTTCTCATCTGCAATCTTCTTTCGGCACTCATTTTGCTTGTGCCCTGCCTTGTTGCAATAGAAGCACTTGATCTTCTTCTTTCTCTTTTTATCATCAGAAGAAGATGGGTTACCAGAGTCCTCACCCTTACCTTTCTTTGATCTAGTCTAGAAAGCCCAGTCCTCATCTTTTGACGCATCTCCTCCTCCAGAAGCATCACGCTAAAATCCTCAAAGTTGAGGGGTGGATTTTTGTTCTGCGTATTCAGCACCATAACAAGACCGTCGTACTTTGGTGGGAGAATTCATATGCACCTTCGTGCTAAATTCTCGCTGGTGATGGTGATGCCAATCGCAGTCATTTGATCACGCAAATTCTTCACCCTGGAGATGAACTTCTCTGCCGCTTCAGATTCAGACAATTTTTTGTTGGCGAGTTGAGTCTGTAGATTCTGAATTCGCATCTGATTCGTGGGCTCATACTGATTTTTTAAGACCGTCCATGCCTCCTCCACTATGGTGACATGTTGAATTAATATAATGATGGAATCACTTACACTGCAGACAATAGAACACAGTGCATCTACATTTCTTCTTGTCCATGCGAGAATCTCATCTGCAGTTGGTACTATCTGTTGTCCTGCATTCGCTAGATCTGGTCTCGGAACCATGGTCTCGGAACCAGCCTCACGTCCACCCCAGTAGCAGTGTCCCAAAGCTCATATGCGCTTAGGATGGTCTTCATCTTGAACTTCCAAAGAGGATAGTTAGAGCCGTCCAACTTTCCGCTTTCGCTGAACGGTGGGATTCGTAGTCTTGTGGGTTGGCCATCTCTCACAATTTGCTCGCAAACAGAAACACACTACCAAATCTTCTTGCTAGAGTCTAGGCTCTAATACCGTGTAAGAAAATAATAATACGTCTGTGCTCAATAGATCACAGGATCTCGTACACAAGAGAGAAAACCAGATAGTATGGAGAATCAAAAATTTGATTACTATAGAACTGATACAATAGATGGTGCTGCCTCCCAACCATGCACTCCTGTGATAGAAGCTTCGATGGCAAGTTGGAAACAGTAGAGGACGGAGGTTGGATGCTAAAGAATCAGGGTTGCTGTAGCCAGTGATGAAATGGGCTTCATGGGCTTGCTCTTATATAGCCACCAATCATAGTCAGTTAGGCCCAATATGGTTACCGACCCAGTTCACCCAAAACGGTCGACTGGGGGTCGGTCCCGAAATAGGCCACCGACCACATGATAGATCCGGTGTGCAAAATAGAGCAACTAACCTACGGTCTCCGTGTTGAGAGTTCACACTCAACATCATGTGATCATGTGTGCATAGCACCATCATGTGATCATATGTGCATAGCACTAACCTTATAAAGTGCTATAAACGAAAGGGTTAGATCCCCTAACCCTAACCCTAAAAGAGTTTGTATATATTCTATTTTTTCAACTAAATCTAGTACAGTTAGTCATTTGTGGTGTGCTCTCTAGCTGTGCACTCCAGCTGTGCCCTCTCTCCTCATTTCCACTCTTCTCCTCTCCCCTCTTCATATTTTGTCATGGTATCAGAGCTCCCTTGCCTTCCATTGAGGCATTGCGATTCTTGAGAGTGAGATAGAGATTGAGATCGAGTTTTCTCTTCCGTGAGAGAAACTTCCGTTGAGTGAGCATTCTTTCATTCCGTTGATGATAGAAATTTCCGTTCATTGAGATTCTTCCTTGTTTTGCAATAGATTTGTTGAGAGATTGTGTGAAAGAGAGAGAGAGATTCATGTTCATGCCTCTCATTGAGAGATTTGTTTGCTACATGGAGAGAATTCTGTCTATGAGAGAGAATAGAGAGATTGGAGCTAAAAGGCTTCCCTCTTAGCAAGCATTGGAGCTTGGAGTAAGTCTCGACCTCCATGCAAAGACCTAAAACAAGCCCGCCTTGCCTCTCCAAACGAGACGCTTCTCCAAAGGGCTTCTCCAAAGGTCTCACCGACAAGCCCGCACTTTTGTCAATGACTGGCTTCAGTGAAACACATCACCAACGGACCTCTCCAACTACGAGCCATTGGCAACTCCAAGCGCCAACGAGCCTCCTCACGCTGACTTCAACAATGACTCCAGCCCACATCTAGCCATTTCCTTCTGCTTGTTCTTGTAGAAGATGAAGTGCGGCACTTTTTCAATCCCTACCCATTTGCACAGCTCTTTTGTCTCTTCCGACTCGTCACCCATCGCAAGAATGAAAACTACATCCTGACAGTTGCGGCTCAGCTCAACCATCGATGGATATATCTTCCTGCTATATTTGGACTGTGACTCGCGGCATATTCCACGACAACAAGCTTGCTCTTAGCATCGATCAAAGCATCATCGAACTGTTTCATGGCCTTTCCAATGGACAGTTCTTTTCCAAGAGCTCGAAGGTTCGCTCGAGGCATCATTGAGGGGACCTCTCATAAAGTCGCCCGAGACGGACTGGCAATGAAAGCATGACTCCTACGTCTCACACCAGACTCCAGCAGCAACAACTACGAAGCCTAATCTACTACGAACGACCCGCAAGCTCCTTCAACAGAGCTCTCCAGCTCGCAACAGAATCCTCCTATGACAGCCCATAGCAAGCGGCTCAAACGCGGCCATCGTCGGAGAAGACGATAGAATCTCGAGATTCTATCAGCATCTCAGAGATTCTGACAAGCCACTTTCGGTCGCCCTCCTAGCACCACGTGGTAGCGAGGGAGGATATCTTATCCTCAACCTCACCACACATTGAGGTGTGGTCAGCCAAGTGACACCTGGCCTGTTTGCCATGTCATCATCTTATCCTCACTTGCCACATCATCCAACTAACACATGGCAGTCGAGTGTCACATCGATAACTGCCATATCATCTGCCATGTCAATTGACACGTCACCACTACCACATCATCACCGATTGCCACATCATCACTGATAGCCACATCACCTGTGCCACATCAACTGATGCATCATCTGCCACATCACGATTGCCATGTCATTTGCCACGTCACCACTACCACGTTAGCATTGCCATGTCACCTTGCTGACATCATCTGTGCCACCTCAACAGTCCAATCAGCACTGATCTCTGCAGGCACAGTCCCTTGTCAAGCACACTGTGCACACACTACATGTGTACACAGTTGCCACCTCAGCATAGAGCTTCACTAGCACACCTCTTGCTAAGCACAATGCCACATCATCACTGCATGTGACTCATAGTGACACATCATCATTGAGCACCATTTGCCCTCCTTTTGCCCCTCCACCTAAATCAAGTCATATCTCTTAATCCAGGAAGAATTTGAGCATGCTCCAAAAAGAAAAGTTGCTCCTTTTTTCGTGCTCTATGCGCTCGTCACATCATGTGCACATTTCAGTGCAAGTTACACTCACATTTGAGCCTCACCGACAAAACCACTTCCTTCATGCACATTTGCCTCTACATCGATGCATCTAACCCAGCACTTAAAAAGAACAAAAGAAAATGAATTATTTGCTATTCTTTCATCAATCGACAATTGGTTTAGATCTAGATCAAAGTAGACTAGATCACCATAGAGGGGATGCTTTGAATTCCCCAAGTTGCCAATCTGAGCCATGCCCGAAATTCCCGACTAGTATATACTCAGAGTCAGTCCATATGCTCACATACGGTTTCACATCATTACATTACCTGAAACCTTACGTTTATTGGTTCAGTGACTAGACTTTAGAGTTCAGAGGCATTGCAGATTGATTCAATGGGTAGATAGCATTTGATTTCACACACACATGCCACCATTGTAAAGCCTATTCGGCTATCTCACGGCATCGTGCACATCATTTCAGCCTTGTAAGGCCTCTTGGCTATTCCCGGCATCAATGCCACAAGCCTTGTACATATATCAGATTTTATATACTGCAGTTCTATCTTCACCGATGGTTCAGAGATTTCACTTGGCATATTCAGTGTATTTGCAGTTGATTCATATAGAGATCTTCACGACACTTTTGAGTACATTTCTTGCACCATGTCGACTAGCAACCTCAATCTAGAGGCATCTGCTAAGTTAGACAACTCCAATTATGGTACATGGAAATACCGAATGGAGACCATTCTTGTACTTCAGGACAAATGGGAGTATGTCGATGGGTCTACACCTAGATCATTGGCCGATCCAGCTACCAGTAGCTCTACTCCATCTGTTGTCATAGCACCAGCAACGGAATCTACATCGGGATCTATATCTACACAAATAGTTTCTGCACTAGTAGTAGATCTGCCATTGCTCGAGCTCAAGTAGAATGGGATAAGAAAGACAAGTATACCTATCACCTGATCAAGCAGAATGTGCAAGATGTCATGCTAGGACAACTCAACACAGTTAAGACATCAAAAGAAGCATGGGATATGTTCGCAGCTCTCTACGAGTCCAAGAACACATCTAGGATTCTCACATTGAGAAACCAGATCAACCAGAGTTTCTGCAATAGCAGTGAAGCCAGTCATGCTTATGTACTCCGCATAAAAGACTACAACAATCAACTTGCAGTAGTAGGAGAGACTATGAACCCCACAAAAATGGTTCAAGTAATTCTGAATGGACTAGGAGAGGGATACGAGAATCTAGTCCAGAGTATTGCCATCCAATGGCAAATTCCAACACTGAAAGAACTTCAGTCAGTCCTACGTGAAGAACTCAGGACTCAGGACATTCAAGCATGTAAAGGTCATTCTAATGATCAGGCATTCATAGCTTCAGATAGAAGCAGAGGCAAAGGCAGAAACAGAGGTAGATCATACTAGAAAAGTGGTCATCAGCAACAAAATCAAAGTCAGAATCAGCATCAGCATCAGCATCATCCTCAGCAACATCAGAATTAACAAAGAGGAAATCATTCCAACCGAGGAAGATTTCAAGGATGAGGGAATGCATCCACCAATGTGTCAAACATTCAGTGCAACTACTGCCACATGTTTGGACACTATGAAAGAGATTGCCGCAAGAAGCAGTATGACCAAGGCGGTCAATCTAGTAGTAATCGAGGGAATTCCCGAGGAAGAGGAAATCATCGTGGTGGACATTCTAGTCACAGTCATTTTGCAAATGAACATGGAAATATGTTTCTTGCAAGTGAGGAATTGCATCAGACTGATACAATGCACCTAGACACTTATTTCAATCCCAAAGAGGATTACAGTTATCAAGTCGACCAAGTGGAACAGGATCCTTGGTACATCGACAGTGGTGCATCATCTCATATGACAAATCATCAGGAATGGTTCACAAAAATGAAACCATTAGAAGGACATAAAAATGTCATCTACATAGCAGATAATACACCAAATCCAGTTCAAGGGACAGGTGTTATCCCTATGAACAATTTCACTAGTACAAAAGGATTAGTCAAAGATGTGCTCTATGTTCCGAAGCTCAACAAGAACCTTTTGTCAGTAGGTCAAATGGTGGAACACAACTACAAATTCATCTTCAACAATGATGAATATACTATCAGAGACAAATCCAAAAGATGTCAGCTAGTAGCAAAAGGTGTCAAGGAAGGATGCTTATACAGAATGCTAACTACAGTACCACATAAGCATGCCATGTTAGCTCAACCACAACAGATGCCACTATCTGCAAAATGGCACAAGAGATATGGTCATGTCAACTTCAAGTGTACTTGTTAGATCTCAGGAATCAGAATATGGCAATAGGGATTCCAAAGCTAAAGTTTCTTGGAAAGGTTTGCGAAGCATGCCACTTCGGCAAACAAAAGCGAACCAACTTTTTCAGAAGAACCTCTCGTGCACGAGGTATTCTTGATTTGATACATACAAATGTATGGGGTTATGCCCAGACCCGCAGCATCAATGGTTCACTTTATTACTTGACCTTCATCGATGACTACAGCAGATATTGTTGGGTCTATTTTCTGAAAGAGAAATCTGAAGTGTTTTCCAGATTTCAAGAATTCAAATCCATGGTAGAAAACCAGACAGATAGAAAGATCAAGGTCATGAGATTAGACAGAGGAGGTGAATACATGTCCTCAGCATTCATGAACTTTTGCAAAAATCATGGCATACGAAGACAATTCACATTTGCAGATACTCCTCAGCAGAATGCAAGAGTTGAAAGGAAGAATGGGACTTTAGCAGACAGTGCTAGAGCAATGCTTATTGAAAAGCATCTTTTGAATCAGTGTTGGGCAGAAGCAATAGCTATAGCAAACTACTTGCTTAATCGCCTTCCTACCGAACCGATACAAGGTATGACGCCTTATCAAGCATTCACTGGACACAAGCCACGCACTGGGCATCCCCGCATATTTGGTTGCATAGCATATGCCCACATACATGATGATCATCGAAGAAAATTGGATGCGAAGTCATGCAAATGCATCATGGTTGGCTACAGTGAAGAAAGCAAAGCATACAAATTGTATGATCCCATCAACCGCAAAGTCATTATCTCCAGAGATGTAATCTTCGATGAGGAATCAGAATGGAAAACCTCACCTACACAAGAGATAGAAGCATCGACTTCACAGTCATCTATAGAACAGGTTGATGAAGAAGAGCAAGAATTGCCAGCAACACCCCAAGCAAAGCCACAATAGCTCAGACGTCTAGTAGGGAAAGTATACCACCAGCCAAATTGACATATGCTCATAAAGTCAAAGCAATTTAGGTGGAAACCACCAACTATGCTCTTATGAATACCATCATGGCCACAGAAGAGCCAGTGTACTTCAAAGACATAGTAGACAAGCCAGAATGGCAAACTGCTATGAATGAAGAAATGGAAGCTTTGTATAAGAATAATACTTGGGAATTTAGCAACCTTCCACCAGGAAACAAGGCCATAGCAAACAAATGGGTATACAAAGTGAAGTACAATCCAAATGGCAGTATTCAAAGATACAAAGCCAGATTAGTTGCAAAAGAATTTGCACAACAATATGGTCAAGACTATGACGAGACTTATGCTCCAGTAGCAAATATGGATTCCATACGGTTCTTGATATCACTAGCGACACTCAATAAATGGAATGTGTATTAGCTCAATGTCAAGAATGCATTTCTCAATGGTTACCTAGATGAGGAAGTCTACATGCAACAACTAGCAGGTTATGTTGAACCATGAAAGGAGAATAAGGTTTGCCATCTCAAGAAAAGTCTCTACAGCTTAAAGCAAGCACCCAGAACTTGGTATAGTAGAATTGACAAGTATTTTTCTGATTTGGGATACATGAATTCCAATGTAGATCATACTCTCTACTACAAAGTTCAAGGGGAAGACATTACTATTGCACTTTTGTACGTAGATGATCTGATTGTGATAGGTTGCAAGGATAGCTTCATCAGAAAATTGATCAAGACTTATCTGCAGAGTTTGACATGAAAGATCTTGGACTTATGCACTATTGTCTTGGAATTAAGTTCTAGAGAGATTTAGATAGCACATTCATGAGTCAGCTCAAGTATGTTGACAGTCTCCTGAAGAAGTTTCATATGGCAGATTGCAAGATTGCAGCCACTCCCATGGAACAGAGTTTGAAACTTACTAAAGATTCAAAAAAGCCTACAGTCAATGACAGATACTATAGGCAATTCATCAGATCTCTTATATATCTGACAATCACACGGCTAGATATTTGTTATGCAGTAAGCTCACTAGCATAGTTTATGGCAAATCCAAAACACTCTCATTGGAATGCAACCAAAAGAGTCTTGAGATACATCAGAGGTACAAGACAGTTTAGGATAGAGTACAGAGGAAGTCATCCATGGTTGCATGGATACTATGACAGTGACTATGCCAGAGATCATGAGACCAGGAGATCGACATAGGGATATGCATTTTTCCTTGGTCAAGGTGCTATATCATGGTTGTCAAACAAACAACCAACTGTTTCTTTGTCTTTGACTGAAGCAAAATATAGAGCACTCACTACAGGTGCATGTGAGGCTATATGGCTCAGAAGACTATTGTCAGAAACATATTATTTTGATGAGTCAAAGCCAACAACAATATACTGTGATAATCAATTGGCTCAAGCATTAGCCAAAAATCCAGTATATCACTCTAGGACAAAGCACATTGATGTCAGAGAGCACTTCATCAGAGAAAGAGTGTTACTTGGTGACATCACACTGCAGCATTGTGATAGCAAAGAGAATGTTGCAGACATCGTTACCAAACCACTCGATAAAGAGCTATTCGAGAAACACCCGAGAAACACCGACTAGCTCTTGGTTTGATGCAGAGGAAGTGTTGAGAGTTCACGCTCAACATCATGTGATCATGTGTGGATAGCACCATCACGTGACCATATGTGCATAGCACTAACCTTATAGAGTGCTATAAAGAAAAGGGTTAGATCTCCTAGCCCTATCCCTAAAAGGGTTTGTATATATTCTATTTTTTCAACTAAATCTAGTGTACAGTTAGTCATTTGTGGTGTGCTCTCTAGCTGTGCCCTCTCTCCTCATCTCCACTCTTCTCCTCTCCCCTCTTCATATTTTGTCATGGTATCAAAGCTCCCTTGCCTTCCGCTAAGGCATTGCGATCCTTGAGAGTTCGAGAGTGTGTGAGATTATGAGATTGAGAGTTCTCAAGTGTTCTTGTGAGAGTTCACTTCCGTAGAGAATTTTCATCCATTGAATGAAATTTCCATCATTGTTCTTGAGAGATTTCCATTGTGACAAAGAGAGTGCTTTACTTGTGCAGTATTCTTCCCTTAACTGAGAGAGATATAGAGAGAGATATAGGGAGAAATTCTGCTGTGATAATGTATGAATAGAGTCTTGTTTGAGAGAAAGAAAGACTTGGCAGGTAGCATAAGGCTTCTAGCTATCCATTCGGCCACCACCTCCAACTACAACTCCTGTGCCATCTTGTGTGAGCTCCTCCTCCCTATGGCTCTCCAATTATGACCAGTTGCATCGACTACAATGGCAACCACCCTACGGCTCTAGCAAGCTCAGCGGCAGCACACATCTCGGCTCCGGCAATGAGACCTTGTAATGGTAACTATGGGCTACCTTCAACCCTGCGACTCGACTCCATAGCCTGCAAATTGAAGGATAAAGCAAGCCTCCATGACTACTCGCCCCAACAACCAACTCCCGACGGACCTCTCCAACTACGAGCCAAAGCTCTGCCTACATTCAGCACCAATAGACGGCCACATCGGCACCACAACGTACACACAAAAGCGCTCCTTGGCCTTGATTTTGCTCGTGATCTTCAATGCCAGCTCCACCAGGATGAGATGCAAGCAACCAGCGTCGCGGTCCATTTCCTAGCTAGCCTAGCTCTTCCAGTGCTCTGCCAGCTACCAAGCTACATACGGGACCTCCTTCTACAACAATGAGATCTCTCGAGTACCTGATGCCAACCCGTCTAAAGCCCTACAACAACCGTCTAAAGCCTCTCAACCGAGCAGCGGCACTCCAAAAAGGAAAGTCGCTTGTTTTTTCGTGCTCTACACGCTTGTTACATCATGCACACATTTTGGCGCAAGTTACACTCACATTTGAGCCTCGCCGACAAAACCTCTTCCTTCATGCACATTTGCCTCTACATCGATGCATTTGACCCATCACTTAAAAAGAACAAAAGAAAAGGAATTATTTGCTGTTCTTATATCAATCGACGGTTGGTTTAGATCTAGATCAGAGTAGAAAATAGTGTCCAAACTTGTGACAGTAGTTGCACTAAATGTTTGACACATTGGTGGATGCATTCCCTCGTCCTTGGAATCTTCCTCGATTGGAATGATTTCCTCTTTGTTGATTTTGATGTTGCTGAGGATGATGCTGATGCTGATGCTAATTCTGACTTTGATTTTGTTGATGATGACCTTTTTTTTGGTATGATCTACTTCTGTTTCTGCCTTTGTCTCTGCTTCTATTTGAAGCTGTGCAAGCCTGATCATTAGAATGACCTTTACATGCTTGAATGGCCTGAGTCCTGAGTTCTTCACCAAGTAGGACTGATTGAAGTTCTTCCACTGTTGGAATTAGCCGTTGGATGGCAATACTCTGGACTAGATTCTCGTATCCCTCTCCTAGTCCATTCAGAATGACTTGAACCATTACTACAGGATTCATAGTCTCTCCTACTGCTGCAAGTTGATTGTTGTAGTCTTTGGTGCGGAGTACATAAGCATGACCGGTTTCACTACTATTGCAGAAACTCTGGTTGATCTGGTTTCTCAGGGTGAGAATCCTGGATGTGTTCTTGGACTCCTAGAGAGCTGCAAACATATCCCATGCTTCTTTTGATGTCTTGACTATGTTGAGCTGTCCTAGCATGACATCTTGCACATTCTGCTTGATTAGGTTTTAGGCATACTTGTCTTTCTTATCCCATTTTGCTTGAGCTTGGGCAATGGTAGGATCTACTACTGGTGCAAAAACTATTTGTGTAGATGTAGATCCTGATGTAGATCCGGTTGCTAGTGTTGTGGCAACAGATGGAGTAGAGCTACTGGTGGCTGGATTGGCCAATGGTCTAGCTGTAGACCCATCGACATACTCCCATTTGTCCTAAAGCACAAGAATGGTCTCCATGCGGTATTTCCATGTACCATAATTAGAGTTGTCTAACTTAGCAGATGCCTCCAGATTGAGGTTGCTAGTTGACATGGTGCAAAAAATGTACTCAAAACGTGTCATGAAAATCTCTGTATGAATCAACTGCAAATACACTAAAGATGCCAAGTGAAATCTTCGTACCGTCGGTGAAGATAGAACTGCAGTATATAAAATCTGCTCTATGTTACAAGGTTTGTGGCAATGATGCCGAGAATAGCCAAGAGGCTTTACAAGGCTGAATATGATGTGCACGATGCCGTGAGATAGCTAAATAGGCTTTAAAATGGTGGCATGTGTGTGTGAATTCAAATGCTACCTGCCCACTAAATCAATCTGCAATGCCTATGAACTCTAAAGTCTGCTCACTGAACTGATGAACGTAAGGTTTCAGGTAATGTAATGATGTGAAATCGGATGTGAGCGTATGGACTGACTTTGAGTAGGTACTAGTCGGGAATTTTGGGCATGGCTTAAATTGGCAACTTAGGGAATTCAAAGCGTCCCCTCTATGGTGACATTCTAGTCACAGTCATTTTGCAAATGAACATGGCAATATGTTTCTTGCAAGCAAGGAATTGCATCAGACTGATACAATGCACCTAGACACTCATTTCAATCCCAAAGAGGATTTTAGCTATCAAGTCAACCAAGTGGAACAGGATCCTTGGTACATCGATAGCAGTGCATCATCTCATATGACAAATCATCAGCAATGGTTCACAGAAATGAAACCATTAGAAGGACAGAAAAATGTCATCTACACAACAGACAATACACCGAATCCAGTTCAAGGGACAGATGTTATCCCTATGAACAATTTCACTAGTACAAAAAGATTAGTCAAAGATGTGCTCTATGTTCCGAAGCTCAGCAAGAACCTTCTGTCAGTAGGTCAAATGATGGAACACAACTACAAAGTCATCTTCGACAGTGATGAATGCACTATCAGAGACAAATCTAAAAGATGTCAGTTAGTAGCAAAAGGTGTCAAGGAAGGACGCTTATACAGAATGCTAGCTACAGTACCAGGTAAGCATGCCATATCAGCTCAAATGCAACAGATGCCACTATCTACAAAATGGCACAAGAGATATGGTCATGTCAAATTCAAGTACTTGTTAGATCTCAGGAATCAGAATATGGCAATTGGGATTCCGAAGCTATAGTTTCTTGGAAAGGTTTGTGAAGCATGCTGCTTCGACAACAAAAGCGAACCAACTTTGTCAGAAGTACCTCTTGTGCACGAGGTATTCTTGATTTGATTCATACAGATGTATGGGGTTATGCCCAGACCCTCAGCATCAATGGTTCACTTTATTACTTGACCTTCATCGACGACTATAGCAGATATTGTTGGGTCTCCTTTCTGAAAGAGAAATCTGAAGTGTTTTCCAGATTTCAAGAATTCAAAGCCATGGTAGAAAACTAGACAGGCAGAAAGATCAAGGTCATGAGATCAGATAGAGGAGGTGAATACATGTCTTTAGCATTCATGAACTTTTGCAAAAATCATGGCATACGAAGACAATTCACATGTGCAAATACTCCTCAGCAGAATGCAATAGCTAAAAGGAAGAATGGGACTTTAACAGACAGTGCTAGAGCAATGCTTAGTGGAAAGCATCTTCCAAATCAGTATTTGGCAGAAGCAATAGCTACAGCAAACTACTTGCTTAATCGGCTTCCTACCGAACCGATACAGGGTATGACTCCCTATGAAGCATTCACTGGACACAAGCCATGCATTGGGCATCTCCTCATATTTGGTTGCATAGCATATGCCCACATACATGATGATCATCGCAGGAAATTGGATGCAAAGTCATGCAAATGCATCATGGTTGGCTACAGTGAAGAAAGCAAAGCATACAAATTGTATGATCCTATCAACCGCAAAGTCATTACCTCCAGAGAAGTAATCTTTGATGAGGAATGAGAATGGAAAACCTCACCTACATAGGAGATAGAAGCATCAACTTCACACTCATCTAAAGAACAAATCGATGAAGAAGAGCAAGAATTGCCAGCAACACCCCAAGCAGAGCCACAGCAGTGTAGATGGTCTACTAGGGAAAGCAGACCACCAGCCAGATTGACATATGCTCAGAAAGGCAAAGCAATTCAGGTGGAAACCACCAACTATGCTCTTATGACTACCATCATGGCTACAGAAGAGCCAGTGTACTTCGAAGACGCAGTAGACAAGTGAGAATGGCAAACTACTATGAATGAAGAAATGGATGCTTTGTATAAAATTAACACTTGGGAATTATATGACCTTCCACCAAGAAAGAAGGCCATAGCAAACAAATGGGTATACAAAGTAAAGTACAATCCAGATGGCAGTATTCAAAGATACAAAGCCAGATTAGTTGCAAAAGGATTTGCACAACAATATGGTCAGGACTATGACGAGACTTATGCTCCAGTAGCAAAGATGGATTCCATACGGTTCTTGATATCACTAGCGACTCTCAGCAAATGGAATGTGTATTAGCTCGATGTCAAGAATGCATTTCTCAATGGTTATCTACACAAGGAAGTCTACATGTAACAACCAGCAGGTTATGTTGAACCAGGAAAGGAGAAAAAGGTTTGCCATCTCAAGAAAAGTCTCTATGGCTTAAAGCAAGCACCCAAAAGTTGGTATAGCAGAATTGACAAGTATTTTTTTGATTTGGGATACATGAATTCCAATGCAGATCATACTCTCTACTACAAAGTTCAAGGGGAAGACATTACTATTGCACTTTTGTACGTAGATGATCTGATTGTGATAGGAAGCAAGGATAGCTTCATCAAAAAATTGATCAAGACTTATCTGCAGAGTTTGACATGAAAGATCTTGGACTTATGCACTATTGTCTTGGAATGGAGTTCTGGAGAGATTCAGATAGCACATTTATGAGTTAGCTCAAGTATGTTGACAGTCTCCTGAAGAAGTTTCATATGGCAGATTGCAGGATTGCAGCCACTCCCATGGGACAGAGGTTGGAACTTACTAAAGATTCAGAAAAGCCTACAGTCAATGATAGATACTATAGGCAACTCATTGGATCTCTTATATATTTGTTGACTCTGTGCCAACATGAACTTATGAAGAAAGAGAAGGTGATACAACTTTGTGATACAACTTTGTGTTACAACTTTGTGTTACAACTTCTAGACACAACTTTATGTTACGACTTTGTGTAACAACTTTGTGTTACGAGTTTGTCTACATGAAGAGAGAGAATGTGTTACGACTTTGTGATACAACTTTGTGACACAACTTTGTGTTACAACTTTGTGTTACAACTTTGTGTAACAACTTTGTGTTACATCTTCTACATGAAGAGAGAGAATGTGTTACGACTTTGTGACACAACTTTGTGTTACAACTTTGTGATACAACTTTGTGTTACAACTTTGTGATACGACTTTGTGTTACATGCAGAGAGAGAAGCTCTCCAACTTGTATAAATACCCCATAATGGAATGAAGCCCACACTCTTGGGGCATTGTGTTGAGTCTACATTGGTATTCCAAGCATTTGTCTCAAGTGTCCATGCTTCCTTGCACTGCACGTCCAAAAGCATGTCCTAACCTTGCAACCCTTCTCCCCTCTCCTCCAACCCTGCAACCCATCCTCTCCCTCTCCTCCTCCCTCCTCCCTCCTCCTCCTCCCTCCTCCTCCCTCCTCCTCCTCCTCCTCCTCCTCCCTCCTCCTCCTCCTCCTCTCTCCTCCCTCTCCCTCCTCCTCTTCCCTCCTCCTCCTTGCTCCTCTCTCTCTTACTTCACCCATGCTCTTACATCTTCTTCCTCTCCCACTCCTATGCTTTCCTAAACCCTTAAACTCAATGATCTACGAGGGAGACGAGTTCTCCACCATGTACTTTACTCTGAACCTTGGATCCTCCTCCTAACCCTGAACTCCTTCTAAACCTTGGAACCTCCTTCTGAACCCTGGAACTCTTTCTAACCCTGAACTCTTTCTAAACCCTGGAACCTCCTTCTGAACCCTTAAACTCCTCCTAAACCCTACAACCCCCAATGAAGGCGGAAGCCTTCATTACCCCAACAACCATGGTTTACGTGCCTTTTACACATGCTTGCATTATGTTTACTCACCACACTTAAGCCTACGTCTCTCACCGGAACACGACTCGAGGTCCTAAGCTACATATATACTACAACGACAATTCCAATATATCTGTAGGTGACAAAAAGCCTCGGAACCCTGCAACATAGAATACCCAGCTCTTCAAATGTTGGCTCTGTCCTACCACTTTTGTAGGAAGAGCTGGGTATTCTATGTTGCAGGGTTCCGAGGCTTTTTGTCACCTACAGATATATTGGAATTGTCGTTGTAGTATATATGTAGCTTAGGACCTCGAGTCGTGTTCCGGTGAGAGACGTAGGCTTAAGTGTGGTGAGTAAACATAATGCAAGCATGTGTAAAAGGCACGTAAACCATGGTTGTTGGGGTAATGAAGGCTTCCGCCTTCATTGGGGGTTGTAGGGTTTAGGAGGAGTTTAAGGGTTCAGAAGGAGGTTCCAGGGTTTAGAAAGAGTTCAGGGTTAGAAAGAGTTCCAGGGTTCAGAAGGAGGTTCCAAGGTTTAGAAGGAGTTCAGGGTTAGGAGGAGGATCCAAGGTTCAGAGTAAAGTACATGGTGGAGAACTCGTCTCCCTCGTAGATCATTGAGTTTAAGGGTTTAGGAAAGCATAGGAGTGGGAGAGGAAGAAGATGTAAGAGCATGGGTGAAGTAAGAGAGAGAGGAGCAAGGAGGAGGAGGGAAGAGGAGGAGGGAGAGGGAGGAGAGAGGAGGAGGAGGAGGAGGGAGGAGGAGGAGGAGGAGGAGGAGGGAGGAGGAGGGAGGAGGAGGAGGGAGGAGGGAGGAGGAGAGGGAGAGGATGGGTTGCAGGGTTGGAGGAGAGGGGAGAAGGGTTGCAAGGTTAGGACATGCTTTTGGACGTGCAGTGCAAGGAAGCATGGACACTTGAGACAAATGCTTGGAATACCAATGTAGACTCAACACAATGCCCCAAGAGTGTGGGCTTCATTCCATTATGGGGTATTTATACAAGTTGGAGAGCTTCTCTCTCTGCATGTAACACAAAGTCGTATCACAAAGTTGTAACACAAAGTTGTATCACAAAGTTGTAACACAAAGTTGTGTCACAAAGTCGTAACACATTCTCTCTCTTCATGTAGAAGATGTAACACAAAGTTGTTACACAAAGTTGTTACACAAAGTTGTAACACAAAGTTGTAACACAAAGTTGTGTCACAAAGTTGTATCACAAAGTCGTAACACATTCTCTCTCTTCATGTAGACAAACTCGTAACACAAAGTTGTTACACAAAGTCGTAACATAAAGTTGTGTCTAGAAGTTGTAACACAAAGTTGTAACACAAAGTTGTATCACAAAGTTGTATCACCTTCTCTTTCTTCATAAGTTCATGTTGGCACAGAGTCAACATACTCCCGGATCCATTTTATTACCCGTCCTCGGGTTATGGCTTATTTTGATTTCAGAGTTGGGATGCCATGTGCGTAATTCAATGGCTATTTAGCTTGTGGTATATGCGAGTCGTTCCTGCTGTAATTCTTTTGCACCACACAATTTGTAGTCAATCGTCAAGAAACTTATCTCCTCTTAAGGAGGGGTAGATGACTATGAATGTCAGAGGGGATCTCGTTGCTGAGGTTGCGGACGCTGCCATCGAATCTTCTTGGGAAGAGGTTTAGTGGGGGTCTCGTTGTGGAGGATTGGTATAAAAGGATGTTGGTCAAGAAGCTTATCTCCACTTTAGGAGGGGTAGATGACTATGAAAGTCAGAGGGGATCTCGTTGCTGAGGTTGCGGACGCTGGCATCGAATCTTCTTGGGAAGAGGTTTGGCGGGGGTCTCGTTGTGGAGGCTGTCATTTCTTGCTATCTTGCATACATGTTGGATGTGATTGCACCTTAGCATTGAGCTTGTAGATAATTAGTATGCAAGTTTGATATTTTTGCATATAGGAGACGGCTTTGATGTTTGGCGGGGGTCTCGTTGCGGAGGCTGCAGACTCTGTTGCCAATTCATCTTGAGTTTTGGCATAGCTTTGTGTACTGCGTGTGAATTCATTGCATGCTTTGAGAGTATGGAATGAAAGTGTGTGATACTATTTATTATGCAATCTATTATGTGCCTATGCAAAATCATGTGAGTGCATGTGATGTGTCTAACTATATGCTTATTTGTGGGATTTGATAGGGAAACTAAGACTCAAACATCCCTAATGTGCAAAAAACGTGCGTATGCAGTGAGTGTGCATGTAACAATCTAGTGCAAACTATATGTGCAAAAACGTGCATATGCGAGTGAGTGCTTGTGATACAATCTAATCCTAACTAAGGAAGACTTGGTTTCCCAAATCTTCGTTTTTGTCGGGGATGGCTCGCGTGTTGATGTAGTAGCGCTTCAGTCGGCTCCCGTTTATTGTTGTGTTGAATTGGACTCCATCTAGTGTTTCAAGTAGCACAGCTCCGATGGGATTCATCTTTCGTACTCGGTAGGGTCCTTGACCTAGATACTTCAGTTTTCCCTTGTGTACTTTGGCATTGTATAACAGGACTAAGTCGCCTTCCTTGATGTCTTTAGCTTTCAGATTCCTGTCAAACCATGCCTTTCTTCGACATGAGGCAGGATCTCATGAGGCATTACACATCTTCTTAATATCTGGTCCTTGCCCATCTTGTATAGTTGTCCTGCAATGAGATGATATGGTGCAGCCTTTAGAATCAATTTTCTTGCATCTACTGCTTTCATGTCAGGGGGTGGTCTTCCTGCCATCAAGTACCCAATGATATCTCCACACCATTCTGGAACAGCATCTATTTGAAATAGTGTGGCATCTGGTAAGTCATCTTCTACGCCAGTGGCTTCTTCTCCTGTCTTGACTCGAGACATGTGATCGGCAATGTAGTGTTGGGCACCTTTGCGGACCACAATTTTGAAGTTGAATTCTTGCAGCAAGAGGAGCCATCTGGTTATTTTCCGGTGGTACACGGACGGTTCACAAGATATAGCAATGCTTGATGGTCGGTGTAGAAGACAAAATCATTTGCGAGAAGATAGTGCCGAAATTTCTTTACACTGTACACCATTGCTAGGGCTTCTCTTTCTGTGGTTGTATAGTTGATCTCTGCATCATTGAGTTGTCGACTGGCGAAGTAGACGGGGTAGTCTTTCTTATGTTCACTCGGTTGACAAAGCACACTCCCAATTGCATACTTGGATCCATCAGTATGAACATGAAAATCAATATCCCAATTGGGAGATAGAAGGATGGGTGCTGTGATTAGGCGCCACTTTAAAAGCTCAAAGGCTTGGTCGCACTCTTCGGTCCATAAGAACTCCACTAATAACTTGTAAAGTGGTCTAGCTATCATGGCATACCGCAATATAAATCTTCTATATTAGCCGGCATGTCCCATAAAGACCTGTACACCTTTGGAATTTGTAGGAGGAGGCAATTCCATGATGATCTTGATTTTGTCCATGTCATTGCAATCCCATGTTGAGAGACGATGTGTCCCAAAACAACTCCGTGGGTGACCATGAACTGACATTTTGTTGGATTTAGGGAGATGCCATACTCCCTGCATTTGATTAATACTTCTTCCAGACATTTGAAGTGGTCCTGTTTGGTTGAATGGATGCACAAATCATCCAAGAACACCTGTAGAAACTTATTCAAAAATGACTTGAAAGCTGTGAACATGACTCGCTGGAATGTGGCCGGGGCATTACAAAGGCCGAATGGCATGACTCTATATGCAAAAATACCCCATTCTGTAGCAAATGCTGTTTTTGATTGGTCTTGAGGAGCAATTTGTACTTGGTTATAGCCACTGAAGCCATCCAAGAAGCTATAAATTTCGGATCCTGCCACCTTTTCCAACACTGTTTCTGTTAAGGGTAGGGGGTAGTGATCCCTAATTGTGGCGGCATTCACATTTTTCAAGTTTACGCATATTCTGAGCTTCTTGTTGCGTTTAGGCACAATGACAATGGGTGAAACCCAATCAGTGTGCTCTATCTCGTAGATGAATCCGGCATCTAGGAGTTTTTCCAGCTCATCATAAACCATGGTGCCATATTTAGGATTTGTGCGATAAGGTCCACATACCTTAGGGCGAGCACCTTCCCTTATAGGGATCGTGTGAACTGCCACTTCTGGTGAAATTCCTTTCATCTCTTTGTATGACCATGCTAGGCAGTCACGGTATTCCATTAGGAGGTCTTTGAGTTTGCTTTCATCTTCTTGACGGAGCTGTTTCCCAATGAAAACCAATTTTTCTTCCTCCCCTTCAAGGGCGAGGTCTATTGTGCGTGTTTTTGCCGGTCCCTCATAGATTGGAGTTTCTCCAATGCTATCGGTTTCTTGAACTTCAGATTCTCTGATTGGTCTTGGCATTGCTATTGGTGCACTGCCACTTGTATAATTCTTAAAGTATTCCGGCACTTCTCGAAGATCGGCCTCTGATGGGGTTGAACTAGCCTGAGATGTGTCATGAGTACTGGGTGACATAGTTGCATTTAGGAATTTGTCAGGCTCTTCTTTTCTTTCTTTTTCTGAAGTCTCTTGATCGAGCTTCATCCGCACATGTGGCTTATATTTCCGAAACTTCTTACGTTGGGAACTATGGGGTAACTTTTCCACTGGTAAGGTGTTTCCAAGTAAGGGTTCATGTGCTGCACATACTCCTTCCAGTCCCTCAGGGGACCATTCAAGAGGTGGTGGTATTGATTTGGAGGGAACTGACTTTGCAAGGTACAATTCGACAATCCTTGTTTGGACTCGTTCGAATTCATTGAAGTGCTCGGCCTTGGCTTTTTTGCGATTTCCTCCTGCAGCTTTCTTGCGGGATCTTCTGCTGTTATTCAACTGTGGAGGTTCAATTTTTGGGAGCTCAACTGCCATTAGGGCATGGAGAATGGCTAGGTCATTATCAAAGATTTGATCTTCAATTTCAGCATTCGCAGCCTCTGTTTCAAGGTCCCAAGGAAAATCTGAATCATCATTGGTATGGGTACCTTCTTCAGGTTCATTATCCCATTCGAGGTCAGCCATAAAGAATGGCATCTCTAGATCGATTGGTTCTTCATGTGTCGGTGGAGGATTGACCTGTAGTGCGTTAACATCTATTTGTGAGAAGATGGGGTCTAATGAATGGCAGTTGTCGATGGTTGCCAATGTTTGTATCCAGTTATTGACATTGCTTTGTGAGTCACCTGCTATGGCATGCTGTTGCAAGGGTTCTGATTTGCTCGAGATTGTCGTGGAAGATGTGTCATCCAATGCTCTAGGAACAATTGGTTTAATAGCTCCTGTCTCCACATTCACCCTGACTGTAGTGTCTCGATTCTGGATTGTCAATCTATTAGTTCCCCAGTCATGGAGGACTGATGCTTCCCGTAACCAAGGACGTCCCAGTAAGATTTGATAGGATTTTTTGGGGAGATCCAAGATTGTGAATTGAAGGGAAAAGCGGACTCCTGCGATTTTTGTGGACACGCCATTCACTACTCCCAAGGGTTTAGCCCGTGAATCATCGGCAAGGCGTATGTTGAAATTAGCCTTTTGCATTGGTGGAAGACCCCATTCTTCATAGAGCTCTTTTGATAGGACATTGACACCTGCTCCACCATCCACTATGGCTTGGACTTCATTATATGCTTTGTGGATCAAAGGCACAGTGATGTTGCGTATGTCATCTCGTTCACCCATCCGCACAGGGATATCTTCAATGTCGTTCATAGGTGGAGGGGGAGTTGCGAGTTCAATCCATCCTTTGAAACTCTCCCAGAGATTGGGACAATTCCGTAAGAGGATTCCGATGGGAATTGACACAGGGCAACTCAGGATGCTAGAGAGTGCAGCTCCTTCAAGTTGACGTGGCGGAACATTCTGTTGTGGAGTCTGTTGTTGGAACAAAGGCTCAAGTACAGTATCAATACTTTGTGGGGCCAAGTTATGGATTGGGTCTTGAGCTTGTTTCTGAGCCTCGAATTGAGCTTGTTCATGTTGAACCCATTGCTGAAGTACCTGAAAACGAGCCTTCTCCACCTCTGCATTCGGGAATGGAGCTTCTTGTATTCGAGGCTCGGGAGTGGATGTGGATGAGCTCGGCTGCTCATTGCTTGGCAGAGGTGGAGGCACTTGTGCTTTCTTTCTCAGAAGTCGCTTCGGTTGGATTGGAATGATAGGGTCCTTCATGGCCTCTTTCTGTTGGCGTGTAATTACATTGATAGGTTGTGACCTTAGACTTGTCGGACCCAGACTTTGATGGTCCACCCCAATGATGCCGATGGGGACGTCAGGCTTAACCTCTGTTTGTTCTGGGACCTTATTTTTCATGGGACAATCCATACAGGCATGTCCTATGCCACAATCTCTGCAAAGTGGTTGGAAAGTAGCTGGGCTACCGCGATGAGGGCACTCTGCGATTCTATGATTTTCTCCACAACCGTAACACTTGATTGGTGCTCGAAATGTGTTGGGTCGCACTTGATTTGCATAGACTGGTATTAGACCCTCTGCACCTTCTACATAGTACACTGGGTACTCTGCTTCATACTCAAATAGCGAGTCTACTTCCTCGGCTTGTAATTGATGTATGGGAACTGCCGGAGGAGCTGGATTTGGTGCTCTTGGATACGGTCGTGGATTTGGATTCCTGAGTAGTTGTGGGACTTGTGTCCGAACGGGAACAGGATTTAGCCTCGGAGCTGGGGGCGCTTGTGCAAGTGCCGGTTGCCTGTATACTGGCATGGGTGCCGCTTGGTATTGTGGTGGTCGAGGCGGATTGTTGCGCATGTTGAAGATGCAACTGGTCTCATCATGGCCGCCGACGACACAGATATGGCACCACAACCGTGGCGGTGGATTTGCTTGTGCAGTGATTCTTGCTCTGAGGACTGGGCATTCATTTGCTGTATGATTTGCCAAGCAGTGTGGGCACCAGACATTTTCTCGCCGTGGATATGTTTGAGTTGGCGGCTGAGACAAGTGAAGTTTTTGATCCATGGCCTGCATCATATCTTCTTTCAGCTTCAAGGTCATGGCCTCGAGGCGATCTTCATTGGATGGTTCGGCAATGTCCTTTGATTTACCTTTTTTCGAGCGCTTATCTCGTGTATTGGATCTGGCATCATCACTGCTAGTGTCTGAATCTGTCATGCCATCTTCGATGTCAATGGCTGCCGCATGAGCAGCACTGAATGTTTCATAGCTACTTATCTTTTTCATCTCCTTGCGGATTTTCTTTCTTAGACCTGCTATGAACCATGCCGTGAGGTACTTTGCATCTGGGCGTGGGTCACATTTGGCGATCAATCTCTTCATCTTTCCCAGGTATGTGCGTACATCTTCCCTCCGGCCTTGTTCGATCTTGCTGAGTTGGAGAGCGGGATCATCTTGTAGCCTCTCCGTTTGAAAGCGACGTTTGAATTCAGTTTGAAGTAGGTCCCATGTAGCACGTTCTTCCACAAGAAGGTCGAGGTACCATTCTGACGCCTCATCAGTTAAGGCCATTGGAAACCAAGCCACCTTAGTTTCATGGGATTGATCACCACCTGCTCGACATGCGGCATCAAAATGTTGGAGGAAGCGAGTAGGGTCTCCCCTACCATTATATTTGGGAAGTTCCAGTTTTCCCAAGGGGCGTCGGCCGTGATTGTTGTCATTTCGTCGATTGAAGAAGTTGTCAGCCTCGGCATCGAGCTCGATGTCCCCATCATGCTCAGGACGGCGTCCAGCCATGTTGGGGCGTGGAGGAGTTAAAGGAAGTTGTTGAATCTCAGGGGGGAATTCAGGGTAGAGGATTGGCGGGGGCGATTGTTGCAGTGGAGTAAGTTGCGGATTGGGCGAGCGTTGGAGTCGAAGTCGTTGGCCGGAACGTAACTGCATGCAGATGGTGCGTGATTGGCGAAGGGGATCGCTACCCCAAGTGTGGGTGTGGAGGTGGTGTCGTTAGGAGAGTTAGAGTGATGTTAGTTTGTGTAGGGACCGTCGTGTTAAAAATGTGCCTAGGATTGTCCTACGTGTGTAGGGAAATGTGCCGGTGCAGACGGATCGTTAATCGGAGGTCGCGGCGTGAAAATACGAGTGAATTAATGCAAAATGAGGCCCACACGGGGGCGCGAACGAACGTGTGCTAGGGATGCCGAAATGGTGTGCAATGGGCTGGAAAAATACCCCGTAACGTGGTGGTTCCGTGTGTGAAATCTGGGTTCAAACGGGGTTCAATTTGGGTCCCAAACGGATGAGTTTCGAGGGGTTAAAGGAGGGGTAAATTTGGCGTTTGGGGGGTCCTAATGGTGGTGTGAATGGACTTTAAGTCCAACCGAGGGGTTGAAACCAAGTGACTCTAGTTAGAGTAACTAACCTAGATCCTCCCAGTTACGGTAACTGGGAGGTTTAACTAACTGTAGTTAGATACTAACTGTAGTTAGTCTAACCTAACTGAGGGCTAACTAAACTAACCTAACCTCAAGTACTACTAACCTAACCTACGTAGCTAATCTAACTGAGGTTAACTAGCTAACCTAGGGTTAACTAACCTAACCTAACTGTAGTTAGTACTAACCTAACTGTGGTTAAACTAACCGTAGAGTTAATGTTAGGTTAGGGTTAGTTTGGTTAGGTTTAGTTTTTTTTTTTTTTTTTTTTTTTTGTGTGGGGGGGGGCTGCCCGACGGCGGCGCCCGGAGAGAGGGGGGGGGGGGGGGGGGGGGGGGGGTTTTGACGCGGCGGGGGGAACGGGGGAGGGCGAGGGGGGTGCGAGGGGGGTTGCGAAGGGGTGGCGGGCGGGGGGAGCGCGGGGCGGGGCGGGTTGGGGGCGGGCGGGGTGCGCGGGGCGGCGGCGCTGCGTGCGCCGCCGCGGGGCGGGGGGTGGGAGAGGGACGGTGAGCGGGGGGGGGGCGGCGCGGGGTGCGCGGGGCGGCTGCGCTGCGTGCGCCGCCGCGGGGCGGGGGGTGGGAGAGGGACGGTGAGCGGGGGGGGGGGCGGCGCGGGGCGGGGTAGGCGGGGGCTGGAGGGGCGCGGGGCGCGGGCGGGGTGGCGGCGCGGGGCGGGGTAGGCGGGGGCTGGAGGGGCGCGGGCGCGGGCGGGGGGCGGCGGCGCTGCGTGCGTCGCCGCAGGCGGGGTGGCGGGCGGGGGTGGCGTGGGAGGGGTGGCGGGCACGGGGCGGGGTAGGCGGGGGCGCGGGCGGGGGCGCCGCCGCAGGGGTGGCGCTGCGCGGGGGCGGCGGCGTCTCTGCGGAGCGCCGCCGCGGGGTAGGAGGGCGGGGGGTGGGGTGGGGAGTGGGTTGGGGATAGTCGAGAGAGAGGGGGCGGGGTCAGGGGGAGGGGGTAAGGGGGAGAGAGGAGAGAGTGAGGGGGGGTGGAGAGAGAACGAGGGGGAGAGAGGAGAGAGTGAGGGGGGGTGGAGAGAGAACGAGGGGGAAAGAGGGGGAGGTGGAGGGGGAGGGGGAGAGGGGGAGGGGGAGATGGAGGGGGAGGGGGAGAGGGGGAGGTGAGGGTGGAGGGGGAGGTGAAGATGGAGGGGGAGGGGGAGAGGGGGAGGTGAGGGTGGAGGGGGAGGGGGAGATGGAGGGGGAGGTGGAGAGGGGGAGGTGGAGGGGGAGGGGGAGAGGGGGAGGGGGAGATTGAGGGGGAGGGGGAGAGGGGGAGGTGAGGGTGGAGAGGGGGAGGGGGAGAGGGGGAGGTGGTGGTGGAGGGGGAGGGATAAAAGAGCAACAACAAAAAACTGAAAGACGGAAATTGAAAAGCAAGGCGAAGTGGTTACCTGACGCTCTCCAAGTCTTTCTCGATAGAACGGGATTGTCGCGGAACAATGGACGGTGGGTGGAAGGCTAGGTCATCGCTGCGAGAAGGGCTCGATGTCACTTACATGGCGAGGATAGGAGTAAGGGGGCGGTCGATGGAGAGGGAGGAGTGTCTTGCGTGGGGCTCGGAAGGAGGAAGAGAATGGAGGCAAAAGTGAAAGATGAAGAATGAGGGGGGGTGGAGTAGGTTTTTATAGGTTTGGATTTTAGGTTTAGGGTTTAGGTTTAGGGTTTAACCCTAAACTCTTCCCGAGCCATAACTTTTTATGGAGAGCTCGGTTTGCCTTTCTGTAAAAAGGTAAAATGATCGTAATTGAAAGCTCTACGCAACCGTATCCACTACCTAGCCTAATTGTACATCATGTGGCTTTTATTTAAGAAATTAAGAAAATCTCTTAAGGTAGTAACCCAAAGTGGATGTTTGGGGTTGATATGTTTGGCTAGATTTGAAAAAATTTTACTCTCCTTGCCCTTGAGTGGTATGTGCGTGAAAGTTTGAAGTAGTGACTTGTTTTACACCTACCTACGCATGTTTACTCGCTACTTGAGATGCTAGTCTCCCCGGCAGCGGCGCCAAATGTTGGCTCTGTCCTACCACTTTTGTAGGAAGAGCTGGGTATTCTATGTTGCAGGGTTCCGAGGCTTTTTGTCACCTACAGATATATTGGAATTGTCGTTGTAGTATATATGTAGCTTAGGACCTCGAGTCGTGTTCCGGTGAGAGACGTAGGCTTAAGTGTGGTGAGTAAACATAATGCAAGCATGTGTAAAAGGCACGTAAACCATGGTTGTTGGGGTAATGAAGGCTTCCGCCTTCATTGGGGGTTGTAGGGTTTAGGAGGAGTTTAAGGGTTCAGAAGGAGGTTCCAGGGTTTAGAAAGAGTTCAGGGTTAGAAAGAGTTCTAGGGTTCAGGAGGTTCCAAGGTTTAGAAGGAGTTCAGGGTTAGGAGGAGGATCCAAGGTTCAGAGTAAAGTACATGGTGGAGAACTCGTCTCCCTCGTAGATCATTGAGTTTAAGGGTTTAGGAAAGCATAGGAGTGGGAGAGGAAGAAGATGTAAGAGCATGGGTGAAGTAAGAGAGAGAGGAGCAAGGAGGAGGAGGGAAGAGGAGGAGGGAGAGGGAGGAGAGAGGAGGAGGAGGAGGAGGGAGGAGGAGGAGGAGGAGGAGGGAGGAGGAGGGAGGAGGAGGAGGGAGGAGGGAGGAGGAGAGGGAGAGGATGGGTTGCAGGGTTGGAGGAGAGGGGAGAAGGGTTGCAAGGTTAGGACATGCTTTTGGACGTGCAGTGCAAGGAAGCATGGACACTTGAGACAAATGCTTGGAATACCAATGTAGACTCACACACAATGCCCCAAGAGTGTGGGCTTCATTCCATTATGGGGTATTTATACAAGTTGGAGAGCTTCTCTCTCTGCATGTAACACAAAGTCGTATCACAAAGTTGTAACACAAAGTTGTATCACAAAGTTGTAACACAAAGTTGTGTCACAAAGTCGTAACACATTCTCTCTCTTCATGTAGAAGATGTAACACAAAGTTGTTACACAAAGTTGTTACACAAAGTTGTAACACAAAGTTGTAACACAAAGTTGTGTCACAAAGTTGTATCACAAAGTCGTAACACATTCTCTCTCTTCATGTAGACAAACTCGTAACACAAAGTTGTTACACAAAGTCGTAACATAAAGTTGTGTCTAGAAGTTGTAACACAAAGTTGTAACACAAAGTTGTATCACAAAGTTGTATCACCTTCTCTTTCTTCATAAGTTCATGTTGGCACAGAGTCAACAATATTTGACATTCAACGGCCAGATATCTGTTATGTAGTAAGCTCACTAGCACAATTTATGGCAAATCCAAAACAGTCTCACTGGAATGCAGCCAAAAGAGTCTTGAGATACATCAGAGGTACAAGACAGTTTGGGATAGAATACAGAGGAAGTCATCCATGATCGCATGGATACCGTGATAGTGACTATGCTGGAGATCATGAGATCAGGAGATCGACACAGGGATATGCATTTTTCCTTGGTCAAGGTGCTATATCATGGTTGTCAAATGAACAGCCAACTATTTCTTTGTCTTCGACTGAAGCAAAATATAGAGCACTCACTACATGTGCATGTAAGGCTATATGGCTCAGAAGACTATTGTGAGAAATGGATTAGTTTGATGAGTCAAAGCCAACAACAATATACTGTGATAATCAATCAGCTCAAGCATTGGCCAAAAATCCAGTATATCACTCCAGGACAGCACATTGATGTCAAAGAGCACTTCATCAGAGAAAGAGTGTTAGTTGGTGACATCACACTATAGCATTGTGATAGCAAAGAAAATGTTGCAGACATCTTTACCAAACCACTCGATAAAGAGCTATTCGAGAAAAACCGACTAGCTCTTGGTTTGATGCAGAGGAAGGACATTCCCATTAAAGGGGTGTGATGGAATGTAATGTTCAGTCCTTCTTCGATTCCCTAGAATCATCATCTTGAGGGAAGGCCTACTTCATGATGTTGATCTTGAGGGAAGGTGTTGAGAGTTCATGCTCAACATCATGTGATCATGTGTGCATAGCACCATCATGTGATCATATGTGCATAGCACTAACCTTATAGAGTGCTATAAAGGAAAGGGTTAGATCCCCTAGCCCTAATCCTAAAAGGGTTTGTATATATTCTATTTTTTCAACTAAATCTAGTGTACAGTTAGTCATTTGTGGTGTGCTCTCTAGCTATGCCCTCTCTCCTCATCTCCACTCTTCTCCTCTCCCCTCTTCATATTTTGTCAGAAAGGACATTCCCATTAAAGGGGTGTGATGGAATGTAATGTTCAGTCCTTCTTTGATTGCCCAGAATCATCATCTTGAGGGAAGGCCTACTTCATGATTTTGATCTTGAGGGAAGGTGTTGAGAGTTCACGCTCAACATCATGTGTGCATAGCACCATCACATGATCATATGTGCATAGCACCAACCTTATAGAGTGCTATAAAGGAAAGGGTTAGATCCCCTAACCCTGACCCTAAAAGGGTTTGTATATATTCTATTTTTTCAACTAAATCTAGTGTACAGTTAGTCATTTGTGGTGTGCTCTCTAGCTGTGCCCTCTCTCCTCATCTCCACTCTTCTCCTCTCCCCTCTTCATATTTTGTCACTCTGTTTGGCCCACAGCCATCTGGGATCATCTGGGACTCCAAACGGGCCCCACAACCCAAGAGTGGGCTGCCTCAAGAAATGCTCTGTCTACCCTCAATGCAGTCAGTCATGGGATGCCTTCCCGCACTTGCATGTAGCCTAGTTGGCAGTGTGCCAACTCCGTCCAGCCATCAGGCCACACATGGCCCCCATCTGGTGTAAACTAGGACCTATCGTATAACCGAGCTACTCAAATTCCTTCTCCTCATATGGGGGGCTTACAAGTAGAGTAAGCTAGTTTCCGCATAGTTACATGAGAGTGGAGCATTGATATCTAACACTAACAAGTACTTGAAGTTGACATGACCATATCTCTTGTGCCATTTTGTAAATATTTGCATCTGTTGCAGTTGAGCTGACATGGCATGCTTATCTGGTACTGTAGCTAGCATTCTGTATAAGCATCCTTCCTTAACACCTTTTGCTACTAGCTGACATCTTTTGGATTTGTCTCTAATAGTGCATTCATCACCGTCGAAGATGACTTTGTAATTGTGTTCCGTCATTTGACCTACTGACAAAAGGTTCTTGCTGAGCTTCGGAACATAGAGCACATCTTTGACTAATCATTTTGTACCAATGAAATTTTTCATAGGGATAACACCTGTCCCTTGAACTAGATTCAGTGTATTATTTGTGGTGTAGATGACATTTTTCTATCCTTCTAATGGTTTCATCTCTGTGAACCATTCGTGATGATTTTTCATATGAGATGATGCACCGTTGTCGATGTACCAAGGATCCTATTCCACTTGGTCAACTTGATAGCTGAAATCCTCTTTGGGATTGAAATCAGTGTCTAGGTACACTATCTAGGTACACGTCTAGGTACACTGTATCAGTCTGATGCGATTCCTCACTTGCAAGAAACATATTCCCATGTTCATTTGCAAAATGACTGTGACTAGAATGTCCACCATGATGATTTCCTTTGCCTCAAAAATTCCCTCGATTACTGCTAGATTGACCGCCTTGTTCGTACTACTTCTTGTGGAAATCTCTTTCATAGTGTCCAAACTTGTGACAATAGTTGCAGTGAATGTTTAACACATTGGTGGATGCATTCCCTCGTCCTTGAAATCTTCCTCGGTTGGAATGATTTCCTCTTTGCTGATTCTGATGTTGCTAAGGATGATGCTGATTCTGACTTTGATTTTGTTGATGAAGACCACTTTTCTTGTATGATATACCTCTGCCTTTGCCTTTGCCTCTGCTTCTATCTAAAGTTGTGAATGCCTGATCATTAGAATGACCTTTACATGCTTGAATGGCCTGACTTCTGAGTTCTTCACCAAGTAGGACTGACTGAAGTCCTTTTAGTGTTGGAATTTGCCATTGGATGGCAATATACTGGACTAGATTCTCGTATCCCTCTCCTAGTCCATTCAAGATTACTTGAACCATTTTTGCAGGGTTCATAGTCTCTCCTACTACTACAAGTTGATTGTTGTAGTCTTTTATGCGTACATAAGCATGACCGGTTTCATTGCTGTTGCCGAAACTCTAGTTGATCTGGTTTCGCAAGGTGAGAATCTTGGATGTGTTCTTACACTCGTAGAGAGCTGCAAACATATCCCATGCTTCTTTTGATGTCTTGACTGTGTTGAGCTAGCCTAGCATGACATCTTGCACATTCTGCTTAATCAAGTGATAGGCATACTTGTCTTTCTTATCCCATTCTGCTTGAGCTCGGGCAATGGTAGGATCTACTATTGGTGCAAAAACTGTTTGTGTAGATGTAGATCCCGTTGTAGATTCCATTGCTGGTGTTGTGACAATAGATGGAGTAGAGCTACTGGTGGCTGGATTGTCCAATGGTCTAGGTATAGACCCATCGACATACTCCCATTTGTCCTGAAGCACAAGAATGGCCTCCATTCAATATTTCCATGTACCATAATTGGAGTTGTCTAACTTAGTAGATGCCTCTAGATTGAGGTTGCTAGTCGACATGGTGCAAGAAATGTACTCAAAAGTGGCGTGAAGATCTGATGATTTATACGCCATTTGGATGCATTTTTATCCTTATTGGATGCACTGATAGGCCTAGATTGCCTTGTAGGATGCTGTTTTTTATGGATGCTTTGCACATGGATGCTTATGATGAGGAACAGCTTTGACACATTGTAGTTGATGCACTGATAGTGTTATGCTCTCTTGGATGAGATATTGTTGATGCATATGCCCATTAATGGTGTTAATGCTTGAGCCATTTGGCACTTATTGGCATTTTGGATTGCCATTGCAGTTGGCATTTTCTTTTGGGCCAGATTTGCTCATATGGATGCATAGTACATGCACATGAGTCAACTGTATCTTTTGATGCTTTGAGCTTTGAGTTTTGGTGATATTTCACTCTATTGTGGCACAGACATTTGGGTGCACCTGGTATTTGGTGTGATTCTCTCTTGTAGGCACTAGCATTTGTGATTTTGCTTTATTTGCATCATGGCATCCTCTTCCATGTCTGAAAAGAAGTTTTTCAGCATTAAAAAGTTTGATGGGACAAACTTTTCTTTGTGGAAAGAACAAATAAGGGATGTGCTTATTCAAAAGAAGTAGATAAGACCCTTGCAAGGGATTGCAGCTAAGCCTGCAGCTATGTCCATAGATGAATGGAATGAGTTGGATGCATTGGCAAAGTCTACCATTAGACTTCATCTTGGGGAGATAGTTTATTTCATAGTAGTCACTGAAAAGACTATGGAAGCTTTATGGAAAAAGCTGTGTGCTACATATGAGAAAGAGACTGTCTCAAACAAAGTCTATCTCATGAAGAGATTGTTTGAGCTACACATGAAGGAGCGAGTATCCATAGCTTTGCACTTGAATGAGTTTAATATCATTTTCAATCAGCTTCAAGCTCAAAAGCTGAATTTTGATGCAGAAATGAGGGCAATATTTCTCTTATGCTCATTACCATTCTCATGGGATACTTTCTGTACTGCTATCAGTAACTCTGCACCTGGTGGAGTATTGAACTTTGATGATGTGGTTGGTAGCTTGTTGGCTGAGGAGATTAGACGAAAGTCAATGGAAGGCAACAAGAAGGATGCAGCCTTAAATGTGCAAAGAGGTAGATCACAGTCTAGGGGGAAGTTTCAAGAAAGAGGGAAGTCCCGTAGCAAGTCTAGGGCATGGAAAATTGAGTGTCACTATTGTGGCAAGAAGGGCCACATGAAAAAGGATTGCTACAAGCTTAAAAGAGAGCAAAAGGATAAGAAAAAGAATGCAAATTAGGGTGCAAATCAGAAGGAAGAGAGTCCAAGGGAGGACAAAGGAAAAGTGAAGATTGAGGAGATCAATGCAGTCGCACATGATAGTGACAATGACATTCTCTTCATGTCTAGTTTTTCTACAGAGTTGCTTACCACTTCAGATGATGCATATTCCCAGGATTGGATTTTGGATTCTGGTGCTTCATTCCATGTTACTCCCCATAGGGAATGGTTCTCCACTTATGACAGTGGAAACTCCCACAAGTATACAATCAAGGGTAGATAATGGATCATCTATTGGTGGAAATGATGAGCCAAATGTGGCTGATATGTAGGTGGGACAGGATGCTGAAATGCCCTTGATAAGATCATCTAGAGTGTCTAGACCACCTGATAGGTTTGTTCTAGGGGTAGACTATGTGATGCTTACTGATTGCAGGGAGCCTTCTTGCTACAAAGAGGCTATGATGCGCGAGGATCAACACAAGTGGGAGTATGCTATGCAAATAGAGATGAGTTCACTTATGAAGAATAAGATGGGACTTGGTTTCTTTGCCACATGGAAAGAAAGCATTGCCATGTAAATGGGTCTACAAGATGAAGGTCACAGGTGATGATGTGCCTAGGTACACGGCCCATTTGGTTGCTAAAGGGTTAAAGCAAGAGAAGGGTGTGGGCTTTGATGAGAAATTCTCTCCAGTTGTGAAGATGACCACACTTAGATGCATGCTTGGACTAGTGGCATCAGAGGATATGGAGCTTATGCAGATGGATGTCAAGATAGCTTTCTTGCATGGGGATCTACATGAGGAAATTTACATGGTGCAGCCGGAAGGATTTAAAGAAAAGGGCAAAGAGCATTTAGTTTGCAAGCTGAAGAAAAGTCTCTATGGTCTTAAGAAGTGCCTAGAGAATGGTATCAGAAGTTTGATGCTTTCATTCAGTCCCAGGGTTTCAGAAGGAGTGAAATTGATCACTGCCTCTGCAATAAAAGGGCTAAGGATAATAGCCTCATACTCTTGGCACTATATGTGTATGATATGCTATTGGCTAGCAAGAATACTCATGAGCTAGATGCATTAAAGGCCAAGTTGCATGAGGCCTTTGATATGAAGGATTTGGGACTTGTAGGTCATATTCTTGGTATGTGCATCACATGTGATCGGAGTAGGAAACTCCTTTGGCTTTCACAGAAGGATTATGTTACAAAAGTATTGCAGCATTTCAATATGGAGGGGGGGAAGGCAGTGAGTACTCCATTGCCTCCATATGTGAAACTGAGTCATACAAATAGTCCCAAATCATATGAGGAGAGGGCCATGATGGCCAAGGTTCCTTATGCATCAATGGTTGGGAGTCTTATGTATGCTATGATAGCTACTAGATGAGACATTGCATTTGCACAAGGAGTTGTTAGCCAGTATATGGCTAATCCAGGAAAGAGGCATTGGGAGGCAGTTAAGTGCATCATGAGGTACATGAAGGGTACCAAGGAGATGTGCATCTGCTTTGGTAGAGGAGACATGGGTGTACTTGGGTACATAGATTCAGACTATGCAGGGCATGTGGATAGTAGGAGATCCACTTCTGGTCATGTGTTCACCTTTGCAGGTGGTGCAGCATCGTGGATGTCTCATACACAGAAGTGCATTGCTTTGTCTACCACAAAGGCTGAGTATGTTGCAGCCACAGAGGGTTGCAAGGAAGCTATATGGCTTGATCGGCTAGTGGGAGATTTGGGGATTCATACAGGTGTACCGACATTGGTTAGTGATTCCATGAGTGCTATTCAGCTAGCACAGAATCCGGTCTTTCATGCAAAGACCAAACACATTGAGGTCGAGGAACCATTTCATCAGAGAGGTACTTGAGGACAAGCGCATAGATCTTGTCAAGGTTCATACAAATGATAACCCTATAGATATGCTAACGAAGAGTCTACCTAGTCAGCGGTTTGAGTATTGTCATGTATTGATGGGCATTGGATAGTATGCTCACTAGTTGTTCTCCCTTAAATGCACATTGTCCTTTAAGTGGGAGGTTGTGGGTGTTAAAGGTCACTGTTCCTTTACCCCAGTTATGTACAATACTCAAATACATATATAAATGAATGAAAAAGAAGCTTAGTGTGTTCTGCACACACCAAAAACTTGTGTGGCTCTCTGTTTCTCTCTCTTTCTTTTCCGTTCTGCTTCTGTTGAGAGCACTCTCACCTTGAGCTCCATCCTAACATATATTCCCCCCATCATCTCTTGGCTCATGCCTCTCACCATTTTCAACTAACCCAATAGTCACAAACTTACGAACCCCTCACACCTAGCTTCTTCCCTTCCCTTGCCAATCCTACCCTTGAGGATTAGCAAGTTGCTCAAACCATTTGCCCAATTCCCCCCCTCCCCTTTGCTCCCTCTTCCACAACTCTCTTCCATATTTCTCCCCCATGTCCCCCGATTCTCTCCTTGCCCCATCATCACCTCTGACACTACTTGTGCTTCCATCATCAGAAAATGCCACAATATTTGATTTTGAATATCAAGATCCGGATAATCCAATTTGTACTCCCATGCCAAGTTCCAATGATGGGTATGATGTTGATGAGATACCACTTCCCAGTAAACCCATCAAGGAATTTTGGAGCAAATATCTTGATATAAAAACTCGAGGTGGATGGACCTTGGACAACTTCCCTACCAACCTTTGTCAGCGTCAAATTAGTGAAGATTGGATAAGCGAGTTGGATCCACAACTTGATTGGCGCCGTCCCAAGCTCTTTGATGTAATCTTCTTGAAAGAGTACCTACGTCCACCTCCATGTCTCAAAACCCATCCCAAGTTCTATGTAGTTTCACGATGTAAAAAATGGGAAGCCAACATACACACTTTGGATGAAGGTCGCACCATTAATTATCCAATGATCGAACCATACTCAAAAGTAGAATGGAATATCCAAGGCACAATAATCCAAGCACTTTAGCAGCATGAGCAAATAATGTGTGGCAACATTAATCGCTTCCTTTGCCTAAGTGCTATCTTTTGTAAAACATTGGAATACATTTTGGAGGTCCCATGTTACCTCCACGGCCATTTGCCTCCACTTAGTTTCAATCCCAATGAATGGGTCGATGCTCAGATTGTTGAGATATCGAGCTCCACTCATGATATGCCAGGGTGACCGTTGTGCATTTATGTCACCGCCTTGTTAGTTGCAGATGCGGTTGGTACACTGCCCATGAATAATAGCTAGATGATAGCTATCCTTATGTACTCTAGTTCATGGCTCAAATAGTATGCCACCTTAGTTAGCTGAGTTTGGTTTGAGACCCACATATAGGGTTCTTCTATTTCTTTGTACTAGAGTTTTTTTGGCTTTCACAACTAAGAAGAGGAAAACTATTTTCAGCCTCCACCTCTGTGTGTATTCCACCATTGTGTATGTGAGAAAGCCGCAAGTGAGACTCCTTCCTTCTCTCCCACTATCTTCACATGGCATCAGAGCCTCGTTCATGGTAAGGAGCTCAAGTAAGCAAACCAAGATCGTGGTGTCCTAGTAAGAGGACCAGTGTTGCTTTCCTTTTTCGAGTTTGGGAACAAATCTCTACAGGTAGCACAGCCAAAAAGTGCAAGAGTGCATTGTGAGACGCCCTTCGCAGTGTGGTGAGGAGGCAGTATATGGTGCAAGACAAGGCGACCCCCTTGGTGACTTTATTTTTTTTATTCAAGGCCACTTCGGGGCCTGTTTTGGAGGCAGAAGTTCTTCGCAAGCACTGAGAGGAAGAAGGTGTAAGAGCATGGGGGAAAGAAGAGAGAGGAGGGAGGAGGAGGAGGGAGGAGGAGGAGAGAGGAGGAGGAGGAGGAGGGAGGAGGAGGAGGAGGAGGAGGAAGGAGGAGGAGGGAGGAGGGAGGGAGAGGATCGGTTGTAAGGTTGGAGGAGAGGGGAGGAGGAGTTGCAAGGTTAGGACATGCTTTTGGATGTGGAGTGCAAGGAAGCATGGACACTTGAGACAAATGCTTGGAATAGCAAAGTAGACTCAACACAATGCCCCAAAGAGTGTGGGCTTCATTCTATTATGGGGTATTTATACAAGTTGGAGAGCTTCTCTCTCTGCATGTAGGAATTGTGACACATTCTCTCTCTACATGTGCAAGTCATATGTAAAAGTTGTAACACATTCTCTTTCTACATGTAGAAGCCGTATATAGAAGTTATAACACATTCTCTTTCTACATGTAGAAGTTGTAACACATTCTCTATCTACATGAGTCCATGTTGGCACAGAGTCAACAGATCCATTTTATTACCCGTCCTTAGGTTATGGCTTATTTTGATTTCAAAGTTGGGATGCCATGTGCGTAATCCAGTGGCTGTTGAGCTTGTGGCATGTGAGTCATTCCTGTTGTAATGCTTTTGCACCATACAATTCATGGTTTGTAGTCAAGAAGCGTATCTCCTCTTGAGGAGGGGTAGACAGCTATGAATTTCAAAGGGGATCTTGTTGCTGAGGTTGCGGACTCTGCCATCGAATCTTCTTGAGAAGAGGTTTGGCGGGGGTCTCGTTGTTGAGGCTGGCATTTCTTGCTATCTTGCATACATGTTGGATGTGATGGCACCCGTATTATTGAGCTTGTAGATAATTTGTATGCAAGTCTGATATTTTTGCATATAGGATATGGCTGTGATGTTTGGAGAGGGTCTCGTTGCTGAGGCTGCAGACTCTTTTGCTAGTTCATCTTGAGTTTTGGCATAGCTTCTTGTCCTACTTGTGAATTCATTGCATGCTTTGAGAGTATGGAATGAAAGGATGTGATACTATTATTGATGCAATCTATTATGTGCCTATGCAAAATCGTGTGAGTATATGTGATGTGTCTAACTATATGCTTATCTGTGGGATTTAGTAGGGAAACTAAGACTCAATCATTCCTAATATGATTAGGTCTTCCTAAATGTGCAAAAATGTGCATATGCCAGTGAGTGTGCATGTAACAATCGAGTGCAAAATATATGTGCAAAAACGTGCATATGCGAGTGAGTGGTTGTGATACAATCTAATCCTAACTAAGGAAGACTTGGTTTCCCAAATCTTCGTTTTAGTCGGGGATGGCTTGCATGTTGAAGTAGTAGCGCTTTAGTCAGCTCCCATTTATTGTTGTGTTGAATTGGACTTCATCCAAGGTTTCTAGCAACACATCTTGAACTTCAGATTCTTTTCATGGTCTTGGCATTGCTATGGGGACACTACCACATGTAATTCTTGAAGTACTCCAGCACTTCTTGAAGATCAGCCTTTGATGGTGTTGAACTAGCCTGACATGTGCCGTGTGTACAGGGTGGCATAGTATTATAATTTGTTTGGCTCTTTGAGACCCTCTTTTTTTAATTTTTGGGTGAATTCTCTTGATCGATCTTCATACACACATGTGGCTTATACTTTTGAAACTTCATATGTTGGGAACTGCGGGGTAACTTTTGCACTGGTAAGGTGTTTCCAAGTAAGGGTTCATTTGCTGTGCATACTCCTTCCAATCCCTCAGGTGACCATTCAAGAGGCGGTGGTTTTGATTTCGAGGGAGCTTGCTTTGCAAGGTACAATTCAACCATCCTTAATTGGACTCGTTCAAATTCATTGAAGTGGCCTGCCTTGGCTTTTCTATGAGTTTCACCTTCAACTTTCTTGCGTGATCTTCTGCTGTTATTCAACTTTGGAGGTTCAACTGTTGGGACCTTGACTACCATTAGGGCATGCAGAATGGCTAAGTCATTATCAAATATTTGACCTTCAATTTCAACATTCATAGCCTCTGTTTCAAGGTCCCAAGGAAAATCCGAGTCGTCATTGGTATGGAAATGGTCTTCAGATTCATATCCCACTCAAGGTCAGCCATAAAGAATGGCATCTCTAGATCGATTGGTTCTTCATATTGGAGTGGAGGATCTACCTGTAGTGCCTTAGCATCGATCTGTGAAAAGATGGGGTCTAATGAATGGCAGTTGTCGATGGTTGCCAATGTTTGTATCCAATTATTGACATTGTTGTGAGTCACCCGCTATGGCATGCTATTGCAAGGGAGCTGACCTACTTGAGATTGTTATTGAAGATGTGTCATCCAATGCTTAAGGCACAACTGATTTAATAGCTTCTATCTGCACATTCACCCGGATGGTGGTGTCATGATTCTGGATTGTTAGTCTATCAATTCCCCAGTCATGGAGGACTGATGCTTCCCGTAACCAAGGACGTCCTAGTAAGCTTTGATAGGATTTTTTGGGGAGATCCAAGATTGTAAATTGAAATGAAAAGCAAACTCCTACGATCTTTATGGACATGCCATTCGCTATCCCCAAGGGTTTAGCCCGTGAATCACATCGGCAAGGCATATGTTGAAATTAGCCTTTTGCATCGGTGGGAGACCCATTCTTCATAGAGCGCCTTGGATAGGACATTTACACCTGCTCCACCATCCATTATGTCTTGGACTTCATTATATGCCTTGTGGATCAAAGGCACAATAAGGTTGCATATGTCATCTCTTTCAGTTAGTATGCCACCTTAGTTAGCTGAGTTTGGTTTCAAACCCACATATAGGGTTCTTCTATTTCTTTGTACTAGAGTTCTTTTCGCTTACACAACTAAGAAGAGGAAAACTATTTTCAGCCTCCACCTTTGTGTGTATTCCCCCATTGTGTATGTGAGAAAGCTGCAAGTGAGACTCCTTCCTTCTCTCCCACTATCTTCACATGGTATCAGAGCCTAGTTCATGGTAAAGAGCTCAAGAAAGCAAACCAAGTTCGCGGTGTCCTGGTAAGAGGACCAGTGTTGCGTTCCTTTTTCGAGTTTGGGAGAAAATCTCTACAACTAGCACAGCCGAAAAGTGCAAGATTGCATTGTCTCAGATTGAGATGCCCTTTGCAGTGTGGCAAGAGGGTAGTATATGCTGCGAGGGTGGGCAAAGCCCTTAGTAACTTCATTTTTCTGATTCGAGGCCATTTTGAGGCCCATTTTGGAGGCGGAAGTTCTCTGCAAGCATTGAGAAAAAGGCCCTGTTTTTGCTGTGCGACCACTGCTCTGCAGGTCGATGAAAAGTTGTCGCAAAAATTGCATCGTATGCATGTGCGCAGAGATATTGGGAGTTACAGAATCATCCTTATTGCCTGTTGATGGAAAATCATCACTAGGAAGTGACTATGTGGTCAAATACCACTTTCGTCAGTTTTGCAGATTTGCCCTTGTGAGGCAGAAGCTGTGTTTTTTGCATTGACAAAATATTTTTCAATATTCAGTAATGGTGTCTGATTCTCTTTCACAGATTGTCACTGAAAAGCTTGACAAGAACAACTTCCAAGCATGGAAGTTTAGAATGATGAATTTCCTTATGGGAAAAGGCTATTGGGAGTTAATTACAGGAAATGAAGAAGAACCAGTTCTTCCTAATGTTTCCAATCAAAAGGAAATGCAGGCATTTAAAGGATGGCATGAGAGAGCCAGAAAAGTTATGTACTGGTTGTCTATCACTATTTCAGCTTCTATGATTCTGCATATTCAGGATGCAAGTATGCCAAAGGAGGCATGGGATACTTTGGCAAAAATGTATACCACAAATATGCAAGCCAAGAAAATGCAGCTCAAGTAAGAGTTGCATAATGTGCAGAGAGAAAATATGAGCATCAATGACTACCACATGAAGGTGAAGAAGATTGCAGCTCCACTTCCTTCCATTGGGTCGCCAGTGGAAGATGATGATTTAGTTTCTATTACCTTGAATGGTCTAGGAAAGGATTATGCACAGTTCGGGACATCCATTGTCGTTCGTGAAAAATTTCTTGATTTTGAGGAGTTGTTTGCTCTTCTAATTTCTGAAGAGCAGAGAAATGGTGGTGCATCTTCTTCAGGAGGAACTTCAAAACAAATTGTCTTCTACTCAAATGCTGGAAGAGGTAGAGGAGGCCAATCTGGAGGCCCTGGTAGAAATCAAAATATGTAGCAAACTCAAGAAAACCAGTCCTATGGAGGAGGACGTGGTAACTCTAGAGGCAGGGGGAGCCAAAGAGGTCATGGTGGATGGCAGAGAGGCCAAAATGCAAACAGCAATGTTGAATGCTACTACTATGGTAAAATGGGTCATATGGCTAAAGACTGCTATCAAAAGCAGAATGACATCATGAATGCAAAATTGTAGCAAGGGAATTATGCATCTTCTAGTAGACAGGGTGATGACAGAAATGAGCATCTGTTTATGGTGCAGCACATGACCAATTCTGTGTCAAGTGCAGAAGAAAGCAATAATGTGTGGTATGTCGACTTAGGTGCATCAAACCACATGACAGGTCATGCAAAATGGATGCAAGATGCAAGAAAAATGGAAAGACTAGGATTTGTGGAGACTGGTGATGATACTGCACATCCTATTGTGCAGATTGGTAAAATTCCTTTGTCTATGCAGGATGGGAAAAAGAAATACCTGTCTGATGTATTTCATGTCCCTAATATCACCAAGAACCTAGTTTCTGTTGGTCAAATGGTGGAGCAGGACTTGTAGGTCAGATTTAATCCTCATGGATGCTTTGTTGAGGATATGAAAAATAACGGTCACTTGATAGCAAAAGGAAAGAAGAAGGGCAGGATGTTTACATTGGATGCAAACATGCCTGAATTGAGTGCAGCAATGTTTGCACATGGGACTGGTGTAGTTGCAGATATTGATATCTAGCATAAACGCATTGGTCATGTTAATGTACATCGACTTAAATCAATGCAGGCACAAAATATTGTTGCAGGTTTGCCTAAATTCAAGGTTACAGAAATGCATAAGGTATGTGAAGCCTGTCAATTTGGAAAACAGGCAAGGAAACCATTTCCTAGACATGTTCAAGAGAGTAAGAAGCCATTGGAATTAATCCACTATGATGTGTGGACTACTAAAGCTGCATCTATTGGAGGTTGTCATTATTTTGTCACTTTTATTGATGACTACAGCAAAAAAGTTTGGCTCTATTTTATGAAAAAGAAAAGTGAAGTGTTTGGGCATTTCAAAGCTTTTAAAGCTATAGTTGAAAAAGAAACAGGCCTGCAAATAAAATGCCTAAGGTCGGATAGAGGGGGAGAGTACCTCTCAAATGAGTTTGCAAGGTTCCTGCGGCAGCATGGCATAAAGCAGCAATATTCATGCAATCATACCCCACGGCAAAATGGACTTGCAGAAAGGAAAAATAGGCATATTAGAGAGGTATCTCCGGCCATGCTAAATGAAAAAAACCTACCAGATTATTATTGGGCTGAGGCAGTTGCTATAGTAGTTTAAATAATGAACAGGACTCCCACTGCAGCAATACATGGCATGATGCCAGAGGAGATCTATACTGGAAGGAAACCAGATATTTCTCATTTGAAAATTTTTGGTTGCATTTCCTATATTCATGTGCCAAATGATTTGAGGTCCAAGTTGGATCCAAAAGCTGAGAAGTGCATCTTTATTGGTTATTCTCTGCGGCAAAAAGGGTATAGATTCTATAACCCTTCTACTCATAAGTTTACAATGAGCAAAGATGTTGTTTTTTATGAGATGAGTAGCTGGTATAAACCAGTAAATGTGATTGATGATGTAGATGCACAAAATGGTAATGCTGCACAGAATTCATAGCAGCAATCACAAAATATTACTCGACTGCAGTGTCCTCCAGCAATGGTTCACATACTTTGCCATGGACAGGCAGATTGAGATCAGGAGAATCTCCTCAAAGCAATGTAAATACTGGTATGCAGGTATCACGAAAAGGAAAAGAGAAGGTAGATCACCCCATGTTTGATGTGAATGCAGGTCACTCTTAAATGTGGATGGTGAATCCAGTGGCTCAAAACAGAGCATTGACAATGAATTGGGTATTCTTTCTATTGTTACACCGAGAGTAAGGAAGACCAGGGATGTTTTGAGAGCACCTGGAAGTGAGCCTATTTTGCGCAGGTCTACAAGAGCTAGGTATTCTGTGGATAGACTGAAATATGATGGATTTACAGCCATTCACTATGCCTATATGTCAAAGTGATACGGGAACCAGAACCCACTTCTTTTGAGCAAGCCATGGGAAAAGAAAAATGGGAGAAAGCCATGGATGAAGAAATGGATGTCTTGGAAGCAAATGCTACATGGAAATTGGTGCCTTTGCCTAAAGACAAGAATGCAATCGGCTATAAGTGGGTTTATAAGGTGAAGCACAATGCAGATGGTTCTATGAATAGATACAAGGCAAGATTAGTTATCAAGGGGTATGAACAAACATATGGCATTGATTATGAAGAAACATTCAGTCCGGTTGCAAGGATGGCAACTGTGAGAGTAGTCATTGCTATGGCTGCATCAAAGGGATGGTCTTTACATCAGATGGATGTAAAGAATGCCTTCTTGCATGGTGATTTGCAAGAAGAGGTCTTTATGGACCAACCACCAGGTTATGTTCATGCTGTTCATCCTGAGTTAGTTTACAGGTTGAAGAAAGCCTTGTATGGCTTGAAGCAAGCACCTAGAGCATGGTCTGATAAGATAGGACAGTAACTTGTCACTATTGGCTTTCAGATTTCCATGGCATATTTCTCACTTTATGTGAGAAAAACAGAGAAAGGTATTATGCTGCTTGTCATTTATGTTGATGATTTGATTATCACAGGTGATAGTGAAAATGCTATTGAAGCAGAAGTTTGAGATGAAGGATTTGGGAGAGCTGCATTACTTCTTGGGCATTGAGGTGATTGGATCACCAAGTGGGATATGGCTATTGTAGAGGCAGTATGGATTGGACATGCTGTCCAAATATGGGATGACAGGTTGTAAGCCTATTTCAGTTCCTTTGGAGCAGAATGTGAAGTTGAGCGCAGATGCAGGTGAGCTTCTGGAAGACCCTACTATGTACAGACACATAGTAGGAAGTTTGATTTATATGACTATTACCAGGCCAGATTTGAGCTATGGTGTTGGATTGGTAAGTCAGTTTATGCAGGCTCCAAGGAAACTGCATTTGGATGTGGCTAGATGCATACTCAGGTATGTGAAGTCAACATTGCAATATGGACTATTTTTTGAGACTAGGGTTCAGATACAGTTGCATCGATACACTGATGTTGATTGGGCTGGTAGTATTTCTTATAGACGATCTATCAGTGGATATGTGTTCTCTTTTGGGAGTGCTGCAGTCACTTGGAGCAGCAAGAAACAGCCTACAGTTGCCTTGTGTAGCACAGAGGCTGAGTACAAGGGTGCAGCAATGGCTGCATGGGAGGTAGCTTGGTTGCATAAGCTACTTTATGATATGCTAGAACAAAGCACATTGACCCAGTCTATCATGCTAGAACAAAGCACATTGAGGTGCATTATCACTATGTGTGGGAGAATGTTTTACTAGGTCTTATGTCAGCACAGAGGATCAGGTAGCTGACATATTCACGAAGGCATTGGGCACAAAGAAGCAGAACAAGTTCAGAGACCTGCTTGGTGTGCAGGAATTGGGATTGAGCTCGAGGGAGAGTGTTGAGATATCGAGCTCCACTCGTGATATGCCAGGGTGACCATTGTGCATTTATGTCACCAACTTGTTAGCTACAGATGTGGTTGGTACACTGCCCATGAAGAATAGCTGGATGACAGCTATCCTTATGTACTCTAGTTTGTGGCTCAGTTAGTATGCCACCTTAGTTAGCTGAGTTTGGTTTGAGACCCACATATAGGGTTCTTCTATTTCTTTGTACTAGAGTTCTTTTGGCTTACACAACTAAGAAGAAGAAAACTGTTTTCAACCTCCACCTTTGTGTGTATTCCCCCATTGTGTATGTGAGAAAGCTGCAAGTGAGACTCCTTCCTTCTCTCCCACTATCTTCACATGCCAAACATCACAGCCATCTCCTATATGCAAAAATATCAAACTTGCATTCAAATTATCTACAAGCTCAATGATACGGGTGTAATCACATCCAACATGTATGCAAGATAGCAAGAAATGCTAGCCTCAACAATGACACCCCCGCCAAACCTCTTCCCAAGAACATTCAATGGCAGAGTCCGCAACGTTAGTAACGATATCCCCTCCTAAATTACAACCATCTACCCCTCCTTAAGAGGAGATAAGCTTCTTGACTACAAACCACAAATGGTATGGTGCAAAAGCATTATAGCAGGACACCCTTGCATGCCACAAACTCAACAGCCATTGTATTACGCACATGGCATCCCAACTCTGCAATCAAAATAAGCCATAACCCAAGGATGGGTAATAAAATGGATCCGGGAGTATGTTGACTCTGTGCCAACATGGACTTATGTAGAAAGAGAATGTGTTACAACCTCTACATAGAACTTCTACATACAACTTCTACATGTAGAAAGAGAATGTGTTACAACTTTTACATACGACTTCTACATGTAGAAAGAGAATGTGTTACAACTTCTACATGTAGAAAGAGAATGTGTTACAACTTCTATATGCGAGTTCTACATGTACAAAGAGAATGTGTTAGAACTTCTACATGCGAGTTCTACATGTAGAAAGAGAATGTGTTACAACTTCTACATACGACTTCTACATGTAGAGAGAGAATATGTTGCAACTTCTACATGCGAGTTCTACATGTAGAAAGAGAATGTGTTACAACTTCTACATATGACTTCTACATGTCGAGAGAGAATGTGTTACAATTCTTACATGCACAGAGAGAAGCTCTCCAACTTCTAAAATGTGTCTACTTTGGTATTCCAAGCATTTGTCTCAAGTGTCCATGCTTCCTTGCACTCCATGTCCAAAAGCATGTTCTAACCTTACAACTCCTCCCCCCTCTCCTCCAACCTTGCAACCCATCCTCTCCCTCTCCTCCTCCCTCCTCCTCCTTCCTCCTCCTTCTCCCTCCTCCTCCTCCTCCTCCCTCCTCCTCCTCCTCCTCTCTCCTCCTCCTCCCTCCGCCTCCTCCCTCCTCTCTCTTCTTTCCCCCATGCTCTTACACCTTCTTTCTCTCCCACTCCTATGCTCCCCCTAAACCATTTGTTCCTCAACCCTTAAACTCCACGATCTACAAGGGAGATGAGTTCTCCACAATGTACTCTACCCTGAATCTTGGATCCTCCTTCTCACCCTAGACTCCTTCTAAACCTTGGAACCTCCATCTAACCCTAGAACCTCTTCTAAACTCTGGAACCTCTTTCTACACCCTGGAACCTCCTTCTAACCTTGGAATCTCTTCTAAACTCTGGAACCTCTCTCTAAACCCTAGAACCTCCTTCTAAACCCTGGAACCTCCTTCTAACCCTGGAACCTTCTTCTAACCCTTAAACTCCTCCTAAACCCTGCAACCCCCAATGAAGGCGAAAGCCTTCATTACCTCAATCATGATGATACATGTTTGTTTACACATGCATGCACTTTGTTTGCTTACCACACTTAAGCCTACGTCTCTCACTGGAACACGACTCGAGGTCCTAAGCTACATGTATACTACAAACGACAAGCCCATTATATCTATAGGTGACAAAAAGCCTCGGAACCCTGCATATTGAGAATACCCAGCTCTTCCTACTACTCTTCCTATGAAAGCAGTAGGAATTATGTAGAAAGAGAATGTGTTACAACTTCTATATACGACTTCTACATGTAGAAAGAGAATGTGTTACAACTTCTACATACGACTTCTACATGTAGAAAGACAATGTGTTACAACTTCTACATGTAGAAAGAGAATGTGTTACAACTTCTGCATATGACTTCTACATATAGAGAGAGAATGTGTTACAACTTCTACATACATCTTTCTACATGTAGAGAGAGAATGTGTTACAACTTCTACATGTAGAGAGAGAATGTGTTATAACTTCTACATGCGACTTCTACATGTAGAAAGAGAAGGTGTTACAACTTCTACATATGACTTCTACATGTAGAGAGAGAATGTGTTACAATTCTTACATGTAGAGAGAGAAGCTCTCCAACTTCTATAAATACCCCATAATGGAATGAAGCCCATACTCTTTGGGGCATTGTGTTGAGTCCATAGTTGTAAGACACGTTAAGACACGACATGTTAGACACGCTTTAGACACGAGTGTCTAAAGTGTCTTAAAGATAAGACACGTAAGACACGTTTTCCAGTTATAATAATATTAAATAAATATTAAATTTAAAAATATAAGTATGTATAAGTACAACTTGGTAGCAATGTAGCATGCTGCATGACTAGCTGCTAGTTTTAAGTTTTAACATTTTAGAAGTACAATGTAGTTAAGAGTCAATCATCATAGTCTTCAATAAAGTTTAAACATATGTCATAAATAACTCGGCCAATGCCACATGAAATTTGAATGAAATATGAATCCTCATACATATAACTGAATGGAAAACTTTTGAATCTCAAGACTCATCCTAGTCTGAATCTGAGTCAAGAGTCAAGTCTCTCAAGACTCATCCTAGTCTGGACTCTGAATCTGCTAGGTCACTGCCACTGCTGGATCCAAAGTCACCATCAGTGATAGTGTTACCCTCACTATCATACTGTGGCTCCTCGGGCACCTCATCCTCCTCCTCCTCCTCCTCATCCTCCCCCTCCTCCTCGTCCAAGGCAGACCGCATAGGTGTATCTGACGAGGTACTGGCCATAGCCACGGCTCTCCCATGGCCACGTCGGATGGCACAACCACGACCTCATGCTCCTCTTCCACCACTCCTGCCTCTGACTCTGCCTCTGCCTCTGCCCCTGCCCTCTGATGTGTCCCTCTGTGCTGGAATAGCAATGGCTGATGATGCTGATCTATGACGTGAACGAGTGACTCGTCTATCTATGGTCTCTAGCTCTCTATGTAGCTGTGCATATATCTCCTCCTCATCAGCTTCAACTCTAGCATAAGTAGGCAACTCGGTTATGTCAATGGTTGTAGGATCCACCTGCAACAACATTTAGAAGCAATGAAGCATATGTTATTATGTTCAATGTTCATTGTTATGATTTCAATTTCCTAGATATATTTAGAATCGAAATCATAGATGATAGAACTGTGAACATGTTACAATAGACTCAAGCTAGTAGCTACCAATGTTACCTGCATTGGACCTGCCAAGTTTTTAAGCTTTCTTATAAGCCTCAAGTTTGCACGGCAGTATACTAAGCGCTCGAGTTGCCTTGTGCTTAACTTGTTCCTTATTTTCGTATGGATCAAAGAGTAGGAGCTCCAGTTCCTCTCGCATGCTCCTGCTGCACATTCCTTTTGCCATTTGGTTCCAAATCCCGATTGGCATTTACAAATCGAGATTAAAGGAGTGAGAATCAAGATCACTCATCATCTACATTTACAGTTTAAACTTTACCTAACCAGGAATAGCAAATGCCAAACTTCAAAGATATATGTCTCAGCTCTCACCTGAGATAAAATCCGGAGAGCCAACTTCCGCACTCGAGGAGTGGAGTAGCCATATGTCTCCCACCACTCAATTGGCTTCACACAAATCTCTTTCCTTCTAGACGTGGGTCTAGAGAAGGAAGTACCCACACTATTCTGATACTGAGAAAGCTCCAAGTCTAGCTCCAATTGCTCATCCTCTGAAAAAACCCTCCCTATGTAGGCATCTCTATCCGCCAATAACTCTGGCTTATTGAATAAATCAGCTGACTTAAACAGTGGATGCAAAAGTGTTGCAAGCCCATGGATGGGCCTACACATGAACTGCCATCTCATATCCACTAGAGACCTTACTTCTTCCAATCTACATATCAACATAATTTGTAAATTATAATAAACACTTGTCACTGATAATGGATTTATGATAAGTGATGATTCATTACTTATTAATATAATGGACATAGACCAACCTTACCTCTCAGGTGTGAGGGAGCTACATGTACTCAGCGAAACACGCAACTGCTCCATGAAATGATGGACCAAGCCAAGAGTACTTCCCTCCATATCAGTCACCCGCAAGACAGCGAATAAAGGATGGAGAGCTTTCACTATGGACTCCATGTCAGTCCAAAGTGAGTGATCCAAGCACATCCTCTGTACTGTCATGCTCTCTGCCCTGGTAGAGTCAGGCCACTCTAACCACATCCGAGACACCACTGTCTGTCGAAGAGCTGCATGCACTGCAAGAAGGCGCTCCAAAACAATGTGCATGTATGCAAAGCGTGTCTTCGATGGCCGGACAATTTCCAAGTTGCTATGCTCCCTGAATATGGCCAAGGCCTTGGGCTTCTTCTTAAAGAAGGCTGCAATGGTACTAGCAGTCTGCATCACACTAGCAATCCAAGGGAGCCGACCGATGTCCTCCATGAGAAGGTCTAGGCAATGTGAAGCACAAGGAGTCCATACAATGGAAGGAAACTCTGCCTCCACAAGCTCTCCCATCCTCACACAATTACTTGCATTGTCTGTAACAACTTGGACCACATTCTCAGGCCCTATCTCAATGATAGCTGCTCGGATATGCTGAAAAATGACTTCACCTGTAGTGCTAGCACCTCCTCGACCTGTATCAACAGCTTTCAAAAAGTACGTACCAAGGCATGAGGATACCAATATATTAATGATGCCCCTCCTCCTAACATCACTCCAACCATCAAACAGAATGCTGCAACCAAATTTCTTCCATCCCTCCTTGATAGGATCAAGAGCTTTGTTAATTCTGCCTATCTCCTCCTCCAACACAGATGTCCTCATCGCACCATATGTCACACCTGTCCATGTATCTGTAGCTCCCACAGCTGCCACTGCCTTGATCATCCTCTTCCACTGTGGTGTTTGTAGGACATTGAAAGCAAAATTGCATTCAATCACAGTCCTCCCAATTTCAATATCTGCCAAACGCTGCCACTCTTTTTGCCAAGACTGTGTGGACAATGCACCTGATAAAGTCCCCTGGTGCTTTTTCGAAGTAGCCATAGTGGTGGATGGTTGTGAGGATGTAGCAAAAGCAATGCCCTCTTTCCTGGCCCTCTTCTTTGCATGAGAGGAACCAATAGCACTAGAGTCACTATCCATAGCATCATTAAGGTTGATAGTGTGAGACTCAGGCCCCAACAAATCCTCATCTTGCAAGGCAGCAGGCATGGTACTAGGTCCACCATAAAGTTTTGGATGATCTCTGATAACTTTCTGCGCAATCTCAAAAGGAACAGAAGTACATCCACCAATTCCCCTACCACCAACTCCAGACACATGGAGAATAAGACGTGTCGCTGAGCTCACAAAAGGCTCACCACAATAATTGCATTTCCACTCTTTGTTTCCTGACCCCGTTGCCACAGCGGGGTTAATCATAGTGGTATGGATCCCCCAAAGTGGATTTGGAGGTTTAGGCATGGTAAATCTCTGCTACAGCCTGCTATGCTGTAATTCTCTGTTGCTCTGCTGTAATTCTGCTGCTATGACCTGCGACCTGTCATGTTGGCATGCACACGAGCATAATTCAATATAAATTTTGGGAGAAGTAGAACAAGCAAGTGAACTGCAATCTATAGACTAATTGTGTTGAGAAATGCACATGCCAAGCTTGAAGCAAGCTGCAATAGAAGCTTGAAGGCTCAAGCATTAAGCAGTGACAAGTCTAATGCATAAGGTGCTATCATCTATGCAGCCCTAAGGAGGCCAAATTAATTAGGGCTTTCAGCCCATACTTTGCCCCCTTTAAATTTACTGTTATTCTAGCAGGCTCTTATATGAAACAAAACCAGAAGAGGGCCAACTTTCTTATTCATGAACTTTTATAAGTTACGACATTCGAAGACAATTCACTTGTGCAAATACTCCTTAGCAGAATGTAAGAGCTGAAAGGAAGAATGGTACTTCAGCAAACAGTGCTAGAGCAATGCTTAGTGAGAAGCATCTTCCGAATCAGTATTGGGTAGAAGCAATAGCCACTATAAACTATTTACTTTATCAGGTTCCTACTAAAACGATTCAGGGTATGACACCTTATGAAGCATTCACTTGACACAAGCCACACATTGGGCATCTCTGCATAATTTGGTTGCATAGCATATGCCCACATACATGATGATCATCATAGGAAATTGGATGTGAAGTCATGCAAATGCATCATGGTTGGCTATAGTGAAGGAAGCAAAGCTGTATCGTCTCATCAACGACAAGGTCATTATCTCCAGAGATGTAATCTTTGATAAGGAATCAAAATGGAAAACCTCAAACACACAAGAGATAGACTCACCAATTACTCAGGATGAAGAAGAGCAAGAATTTCCAGAAACACTGCAAGCAGAGCCACAACAACTCAGATGGTCTACTAGGGTAAGTAGACCTCCAGCCAGATTGACATATGCTCAGAAAGGCAAAGCAATTCAAGTTGATGAATTGTTGAAACCACCAACTATGCTCTTATGACTACCATTAGGGCTACAGAAGAGCCAATGTACTTCGAAGATGCAGTAGACAAGCCAGAATGGCAAGCTGTTATGAATGAAGAAATGGATGCCTCGTATAAGAATAATACTTGGGAATTATGTGACCTTCCACCAAGAAAGAAGGCCATAGAAAACAAATGGGTATACAAAGTGAAGTACAATTGAGATGGAAGTATTCAAAGATACAAAGCCATACTAGTTGCAAAAGGATTTGCACAGCAATATGGTGAAGACTATGATGAGACTTATGCTCCAGTAGCAAAGATGGATTCCATACAGTTCTTGATATCACTAGCGAGGCAATGGTAGGCAAGCCAACGCTAGTGAAAGGATTTGACAATCATGGACATTCATTATTAGTTAAGGCAAACTCTATAAGTGAGACAAGCACTATTGAGATTTTATCAATCATTTATTCTTTAGGTAAACGTCAAATGCATGTACAACATACTTAGTTTGTGCAACATCAAGAAAGTCTTGCTCCTGTTAGAAAACAACATTTGCAACAACAAAGATCTTGATCAAGCTTTTTATCAATCACTTATTAGCTACTTTTGCTATCACTCAAGCTACTTCATCAATGACTAATGTTCAAAAGAAGAACAGTTGCTATAGGCTAGCACTTCATAAGAGGATACACTCATCTTTTCATCAAGCAGCAATTACTAGATTAAGAAGGGGAGATATCTTTATGATTTAGACTTTCATGATCAACAAAGATAAAATTTATGCTAGCAATTTGATCAATGTTCATCAATGTGTAATGGTAATTTTCTCAACAAGTGACAATATTTCATTGATTGTTTATGTCATTCATCAACATGCATTGTGACAATCAACATTAGCTTATGCAAATTTCACTAGTAAAGATAATTTTTTACCAAGTATCCAGTAAATGTGATTCATATACCATATTAGGTGGATTTTTTCTCTCACTTATTAATCATGGAAGTAAATCCTTGTATTAGTGAAGCAACCATTCAAAGATACTTTTTGTGCCAAGGGTAAGCCTTCGTGTGTGAGCATGTATGCCAAAAAAAAATAAATTTGTAAGACTATTAGAGAGAGAACCATAGATTTGGTTAGATAAGTGCAATGAGAACCACCATAATAATAGAAGTTTTTTCTTTTAAAGAACTCTTTATGGAGAATCCTCTAGATTGCACAATCTATTGTTACTATAGTGACACACTTATGTGATCACATGGTAACGTGCTCATATGACACCAATTCAGTGAAGTCAACAGGCCATTCATGGACATAGTTCCATTTTTCAAGTCTAAGAGACATTCCAACATCAATCCCAAAGAAGTTAAACAATGCTTCTCAATAAAGTGAATATATTTAATCCAAGAGGAAGTCAAAACCAAAGACCAATGGTTTAAAATCCACATAAAATTTGGTTTACCCTAAACAATTAAACTTCAAAATCATTATTTTTCAGCCAAAAAGGTTATTATGCTATTTCATTTAGGCTCATTTGCAAGGGAAAGGATAACCTTTGCTGACATCTTAAGAAGATCACTTTCCCTCGTCACTCTTTCCAACAACATATTACAACTTAATAATGAGGAAAAATTATGGTCTAAGTTGCACTTTGTGTGTAGGCTTCTATTGCTAGTAGTGTGCTTAGTCACATACTACTTTGATAATTTCATTTTCAATATTTCAAAAAATCCAAAAAGATTTTGTAACTTATGCACTACAATTTAAGAGCGGTGTTGAGAATAGTGTAAGGTCTAGAGAGGACCCTAAAAGCGAAGATGGAAAAATTATAATCCTAACCCTAAAGTGCAAGAACTACATATACTGAGTTTTCTTCATTATAATGCTAGCTTATAGTTAGCCAACCTGGTTGTGTAGTCCTCTCTCTCTCTCTCTCTCTCTCTCTCTCTCTCTCTCTCTCTCTCTCTCTCTCTCTCTCTCTCTCTCTCTCTCTCTTTCTCTCTCTCTCTTTGTGCCAAATCATCTTATAGAGAGGACGAGAGAATTTGCATGACCGTAATGACCTTTGCAATAGCGTAAAGCGATTATCAAGGTATTCCTCGTTTTTTGGATGATTGGCACACCGGCAGGTTGACCACCACATCAAAGGGAAGTTACGATGTTCAAATCAGTCTCCAAGAGAACAAGCAAAGAAAGGGAGAAGGTCAAATTCAAGTTTGAATTTCATGCCAGCTAAGTTAGAATACAATGCCTTAATCTCAACCCTAATCATAGGCTCACGCACAGGAATATCAGTTCTCTCTTGTCATCACGTCAAGGTTGAGGGAGTTTATTTCTTTAGCCAGAGGAGCCCTGCAGATAATCAAGAGGTTGGAAACGTCATGGCTATTTCCTTGTTCCAACCAGAGGAGTGTTTGCATATAATCGGAAGATTCTTTCTCTCTCTCGTCAAGATTCTCACCTGAATCTCCTTGAGGGGATGTCCCTTCCAAAGCCAGAGTCTCTAGTTAGCTCCCTCCCTGTCTGAGAGGATTGTGTCTGGGTCGATGGTCCCAACTCTTGTCCAACCGTCCCACAATCCTAATCCTCTACCAAGTAAGCCCATCCAAAGTCATTTCGTCCCACTACTCACTCCTCATCTCTACTAGTAGAAGGCCTCCCTCCCCTACTTTGTAGAAGTTGTGTTGAAAGCGACAAAGTGTCTACTTAAGGAATTGCACCCTCAAGGGCACCCTCGTCCGCAAGAAGAGAACTGCCCAGACCCAATAGTGCAAAGTCTAGGTAGTGCTCAACCGCTCCCACCAAGAGTCCAAGATCACTACATCTATCTCTGCCGTTCTAGCACCCGCACCTTTTATGTGCGCGAGTGCCTAAGCTTTGTCCTCCTCCTCCATAGGAAGCTGCCTCCACATCCCAAAGGAGCATGTGGGACTGCTATCCCATTGTGCCTAGCTACTATGTGTCCATTGGCCAAGCATGTGTTCCTCAAGATTGCGAACCACCAGGTATCACATCAAAGGTTGCTTGTTAAACTTCTCCCTACAGTGGGGTTCACACAAATTAGACTAAGCCACAACCACTTCCAAATGCAAAAATGACATCTCATTAGGGGCCCTATAGGAGAAGCAGGTGAGAGGATCCAACGAAACGACACCTGCCACTGTCCACCTATGTGGGGGGTGTTCTAGAGAAGCCCATGCTATATCAAGAGTTTCTAGGGCTCATGGCCTGGGTTGAACCCTTACACTATGAGCTTGCTTAGGAGGGCTCAACTTTGCATCTCAGGCTCTATGACGCCAAGGCCCCCATGGGATTGTGGCATAATCATTGTCTGTTGCTCATGGAGGATTGCCCATCAACCTGGAGCAAATCAAGGTGCACAAGAGATGCCACTATTGCACAAATAGAGTGACTGAGATGATGCTTTATAGTCTATGGGGATGACCAACATCATAGAGAGTCTAGGCAGTAGCTCTATGGATAGTAGCAAGTATCCAACACATGGAGAGAGACTTTACATGGGGGATGGTTGCCAGCTCATTGAGGGAGCACACACATTCTTGATTGACCCCACAATCATTGCCTTTCAACTTTATGGCCAGAACGTGACCAAGATTGAGGCACATGAGGCAATTTTCATAGGCAGATGTGCCCGCACCCTCCGCAGAGAATATGTGTGGGAGACAGTTGCTAGCATCTCCACATGGCACATCTAGGTTGCCCGCTGTAGTTGGATGATGGGAGGCCAGCGGAGCACTCTAATGGACACTCTAGTCCCCATTTGGCAAGATGTCATTTACACTTTAAGAGCTATTTGGGAGCGTGGGACTCCTAGGCCTAGAGCGATTATCGAAAGGCGGTAGTGCTTTTGCCAAACATGGCTTGCATGCTCCTTCTATTTTTTCACAGAGAGAGGTATTCGATGGTTATATAGTTCACCATTGTGATTGTTAGTGCATGTTCCAAAGACTCCCTAGGCAATATGCTAGAGCTTAGGAAACATGTTGGCCCTATTCAGGTGGCAATCTGTTTTTTTCATTTTCTTTTTCCCATGGTTAGCACCTTCTGGGTTGTTTGTTGGTTTGTATGGTGGTTTTTTTCTCAAGCCTTAATAGAAGTTCCTTTAGTCTGTTAAAAAAAAAAAGATGATAAGACAACTAAAAGGATGTTTTTTAGATAGTTAGATATTGGTTTGTGACCCTATTCTTGACCATAGGATGTGAAAATGGCAAGTAATCTTAGTGCTTTTCACATCTACCACCAGTAAACATAATTTACTAGTAATAACATTTGAAATGACATATATTGACTTAGAGCTTTATTATATAGATGCATCATTACCACATTCAAGACCACTAAAATGTTTGTCCCCTTTAATCACACTTCAAATAACACATATTGCCTTAGAGCTTTACTACCTACACATATCATAACCATATTCAAGACCGTATTTGCATAGGGTTCTTGATACATGAAATTGTATGAGAGAGATGTTTATGAAGACTTATTGAGATAAAGACTTTCTATATCTCAGCAAAAGCACAAATAGGGGAGAAGGGCATTTTTATGGAACATGAATTTCAAGAGAGGTTAGCTTGCCCTCTTTTGAGGGGTGGTTGTACACTTGTGTGAGAGGGTGGGCACTTAGGTGAGTTGAAATCCACAAAAAAAGCATTTCATTTTGCTAAGGGATTTCTAATATGGGACTTTGGTTGATAGACACCCCATGATCATGCATATCACTGAGCTCAATGTTTTAAATTAAAGGCCATATTTTTAAAGTTAGAATAAAGGGCTCTAGTTCAACCATTAATTTATGCAAAATCATGGCATTCATTTGTAATAAAGTAAACCGTTCATTTTCACAAACGATAAGGAGAACGTTCTAATCTCAAAGTCTTGAGTGCATAGAAGCATATGTTGGTACTAATTAAAAAAATTTTGGTTCTTTGAATTATGCCATGTGTGCTATGTGATGTGGCATTAGTTTATACACTTTAAATGCAAAAGATGAATGTGTGATCTTGGTAGTAGAGATTGAGCACATTTAGCATTAGTTTGGTAACAAGACATAAAAGCGTCCTAATATAGAAAAATGTCTTGTTAAGTGGCCATGTTTGAGGAATATTCACAAGCTACATGTACTGAATGCTCATATCTTATCTTCTTCATGTCCTTTATTATGATCCATAAGTTATGAAAAAATAATTCTACGATATGATTATGTGTCCTAGCATTACAATATATAAAATTTTCTCCACCCTCAAATCTTGTTGGTCAAAATAACATCCAAAAATAGTAGCTTCGAGTTTTGTGAAAAGTGGTTCTTATAAGATCATAATGCATAATTTTGTGGATCCATAAAATTATAATCAATGGTATATGCATAACTTTTTTTGGATTGATAAAACTACAATCAATGGTATATGGTCCAAAAAATCTTATTTGAACAAAAAAGTATGGATGGCTTTGACTACTATTTTCTTTAAATTTTGTTGTCAAATAGGCAAAAAATGACTTGTGATTAATAATTTTTTTCTCAAAATAGGTATTCTTATTTTGATGTTTCTATATATGGATGGAACTTCTTTGTGTGTCAAAGATAATGTTACTTTTTTCAATTGCTTAATCAGTTGAATGTGAGGTTTTTGTCTCTTTTTTTGGGTCTATCCAAATGAAGAGTGCCAGAGCAATGTAGTGTAAAGGTAAAAGTAATAGATTCATCAAGAAAAGTCTTAGGTCATGTTATACATGATAATATGGGATATATAAGATAGATTCCCACACTTTTCTAATAAGAGCATTTGATGAGATATAGAAAGTTTCCATGGCGCATGAGCTCCATTATATCGAACTATTAGCTTTTGAATTTAATTGAATGGTCAAAAACTGATTCTCATGAATTGATATTATCTTATGTCATGTAAAACAAAAGTTCAAAGTTTAAGCTTTGGTTATGTGTAAAAATTATAGGTTTCATAGGTATATAACTTTGAGTGGCTATGGTAATGATGACATACACATATTTGTTCAAATTTTAAGACCATTTGATAATTTTTTAGTATTGAAACCTCCACCCTATTTTATTTTCTATGCTAAAACTGTGTTCAAAAATTTATAAACGAGTTGTATGCTTGAATTTCGTTGAGCCACTAGCTTGTATGAGTCCAAGTAAGGACCATGCAATTGTTGCAAAGAACATAGATGCTTTGTCATAGCTTTTTGTCTATAGAAATATTTTTCCCAAGTTCTTGATCAAGTCAACATATATGTTTTGAAGGGTACTTACATTGGATAAAGGTCCAAACCACCCAAAAACAATTTCGAAACCCTATAAAAGACAGTTTTGTGTCTTATTATGGTACTAAACCAGAAAGTTAATGGATGCATAAGATTCCTCAAATTCAATTGTTTGTCAAACTTCCCTTAATGTATTAGTTAAAACATGGTATCTCAAAAAGTAGATGCACATTGCATTAGTGAAACCAAGCAAAAGAAAACATAAAATATCAACTAGAGTATGGGACTGGAATGCATAGGTATGTGGCATCTTTGTAATGACCCCTTTAATTATACAATGCCCATAGGCATGTGGGTTTTAAAGATAGGCTATAAGGAAATATTGAATATCAGGTTAAATGCATGAAGCACAAAATATACTATAACCAATGATGATAAGCAATAAAAGTTACAAAAGGAAAAACACATTTAAACCAACAAGATTGGAGAAAGTAAGGATAGATCTACTTTGCTAAGTAAGGATAGATCTACTTTGCTTATAGGGAATGAAACTTTTGCATTGAAAAGGTAGCTTTGCCCCCCGGAGCAACTCCTCGTGTGTTTGATGGAAGATAGCCACAATGCAAGGCCAATCTTAGACATAGTGTCCTCACAAAGCCATGCTAGGAATTTGCGATGTATTTTGTATAAGGCAACATCAAGTTGTAGTTTCTAGAGGGCAAGCATGAATGACTGAGCTCAAAAGGGATGGTAGAGTAGCATTGCCATGTTGTATTCCATATGCATATTTGCATGTGAAAAAGCTATCTCCTTGAATGCTTTGCTGTAGTGCATTTGCAAAATTGACCCCTTTTTGTATTGCATGTGAAACAACTATCTCCTCCAATGCTTTGCTATAGTGCATTGGCAAAATTGGCCACTTTTTATACTCCATGCATTAAAAAAAAAACTAGAAGATGGAGAACAACTCAAAAGCTTGACTTCCCATTGTCCACACATGTAATAGCCGTCCTATGCCTCTCTTGCCATCCTTTTCATGAGAAAGTTACTTTGTCAAAGGTGTTCGGCCCCAAATTCTTAAAAAAACCATGATGAAATAAGAAATCATTTGGAAGGTGCATGAAGGATATTTTGAACAATGCTCATATAAGTAACTTTAAATGTTGGAGAAGATGGCTTTGTTAGGTTACCCTTAAATGGGTTCTTGCTATTATAGAAGGTCGTTTCACGGTCAGCCTTTTTTAGCCTTTTCCATGGTTTTGGCCTTGCAAATAAGAGCTCTTGTTAACATCACCAAAACCATGAAAATAAGCATGGACATCACGCGTCTATCTTTTTTGCTCCTATGTGGCTAGTGAAAACTAGAGTGGCTCTCTGCGAACCAACTGACAAGCTCGATTTTTTTTGGAGCTTTTTCAAACTAGTATGTTCCAGAGATATCTTTGAACTTTTTCAACTATGTAGATGCCGACTTTGCAGGCTCAAAATCCTCGAGCATTGAGGGGAGAATGTGCTCTCAAACATCAACGAAGGGAATTTGGAAAATTTTATAAGCCCAAGGACGCACACCTACATGCGAAATTATCCTCGGAATGTCGGACAAGAGCAAAATGAAAGATGTATGTGAGCTGTTTCAACTAGTGTGTTCAAGTGTTCTGAAATGCACATTTGAATTTGAATTCTCGAGCATGGAGATGAAATTGAAAAATAAGTCGTGCCACATTATCCTCGGAATTTCTGACTAATAATGAGAGGAATGTCGCTGGGTGTCTGTTTGGGCCGTCTCGTCACTCTCCCCTCCCTCCACTCACTCAAAAAAAATAAAGCCTCTTTTTCCTTAGCATTTCTTTTTTGCACGCTATAGCCCCCTATCCTTAAGACTGTCGTCACCAAGACATTTGCTGCTCTTCACAGCAGCCATCATCCAATTCAAGCTTTGCCACCTTCCGGACCAATCAGTCACTCTCTTCTTGTGCAGCTGCCTCTCCTTTCCAGCTCTTTCGCCTTCTCAAGGTATTCTTTGCCCCTCAGCCATCGCCTCTTACCTTAATATTGCAATCGTCCTTAAACAGCCTATCCTTTACGTACTGCAGATATATTTTACAATAGCTTGTGTGCTAGGACACCTCAACTACTGTAACTGTTGAAAATCGCCATTTCGGAGAACTCAGCAACTCTCATAACCCGAGACCAGAAACATACAAGGCGAAGAGGTTGCTTTTCTTGGGGGAGGGGCGTTTCGATGGACACTTTCGAAAGTAGCTTGAGACACTCTATGCATGCGGCGACGCTGGCTATAGGAAAGGGAGACCTTGCAGAGCTCTCCCAGAGATTGCGACTCCGGAATTAAAAAAGAGAACGAGGAGGACGGACGAAAGGAAACTGTGAACGTTTGACCTCAGTATAAGGAGGGCTTCGTTCCTGGTAGACTTTCATTCCAACAGAAATTCAGCGTTGGCATCTATCTTTCGCCAAGGTAGTTCACTCAAGGGATTTATGTGTGTAGGAAGGAGGAAGCAAGGATAGGGGAAGAGAGCGAGGGATGAATGGCCCAAAATGGAGAAGCTAGGAGGGAGAACTAGCTGGCTGTGCAAAACAGCCAGCCCAGGCTTCCCAAAACCCCAATCTACCAAGACGGAGAACTAGCTTGATCTTGTTCTGATAGACTTTTGGTAGACTACATGTTTGCCGACTGAATTCAGGAAACTTAGAAGTAAGTTTTTAAAACTCCTGGATAAACGTATTCAGAGGCTTGCCACCCTTATTCAGGGTTTGGAGCTTTCGAAAGTTATCAAACTGATCAGGCTCCAATAAAAATTCTGCCGTGAAGGCTTGACAGAATGCTGCCCAAGTCGTGGGCACAATGGGCTTCTCCTTCAAATCTTGCCACCACAAGAAGGCCTTCTCTCAGAGATACATCTTCATAAGGGTAGCACGAATATGATCCGGATAATTTGTTATGGCAAATTGTGCACATAGTCCAGCAAACTCTCATCCTCCCTGGAGTACACCTCAGGAGAAAAGGAGAGCATACTGTTATGCACACAAATAAAGGCATAAAGCAGAGGTTTCTAGCAATTGCAACTGCCAAAAAGACTTGCCATGGCATGCAGCCCAGAAAAGTAATGCATGCAACCAGTAAGTCTACCAATACAGCCATCATTTTACCTTAGAACAGGCCACCACTGCCACAAAGGCAAATCAGAAGAAGCACTCAATATTCTGCTAGAGAGTGTCATCTCCCATCTATCTGTTAGGGAGAGAGGGCTTCGATGTGGGCATGCCTGCCCAGAGAGGGGTGTAGGAGGGGGCCCTAGCTAGGGTGCACTGCCAGGGTTAGAGGTCGAGTCGTGGGGCCTAGTTTGAGGCTGGTTGGATGCGTGGTTCGAGGCCTTTTCTGAGGCCTGTTCAGGGCTGGTTTGGGACCCTACCCCGGTAAACCGATCCGGGTCAACCGTCCAGACCAGGTCGGTTGGGTCGGCCAGTTAGCCGACTGATAATGACTGAATCGCGTGCAAACGCAGCCCTAAAGACATCACATTCTCAAATAAATCTTGGTGAAATACTGTGCTGCGCAGACCCATAGATGACATCGTCCATTTGAGATAACAGATATTTGTTCTTTGTTAGGCGATTAAGACCCAACGGACTGCTTTACATCATAAATATACCAAGCAGCAGGTAGTCCATCCGCACACTGCTCACCCACCATGGACTCGTCAATGTGGGCAGACAAAACTGTTTGCCGTAATCTTTCCCTGTTCACTGTTTACTGGACAACAAACCCATTTTGGTCATTATTGTAAGAGACATGCTTTGTAGGTGTGTTTTCCCGAAAAAGAACTCAACCAAAATACGTTTCCGGCTTTTCTACATACCAGTATACACTCTCCAGATTGCAACAATTGATATGTTTTCACTGCAGAACAAAGATTTTGATCAATGGACACATGTAAATTGAGATGCTATCTCAGCATAGGTCCGCAAAGATCTCTGTGAAGAGTAATCAGCTTTTCATGAACTCGAAATCAAATTATATGATTCCTGTAGTCAATATTTACAGTAGGGCTCTTAGTAAAGAACCACCCCATCCAATCAAAATGTCTACCCTATGTAATCTTATAACTGGTACAAGAACTTCTCTGAGTGGCCCTTAATTTCCACTCGAAGATCTGGAACCACCCAGAACTCTGTAGCTCCATGCACAAGATTAACCACGTAGTGGCTACTGGGAATAGCTGGGATGCTCAGCTTTTGCACAAGAGAAGCATCATTGTGAGCACTTCTGTCATCAAATAAAACGTGAATTGGATGCTCATCAACGTAACCCACCTCGTGGATTAAGTCATTGGAATTTGGGTCCAAACACATCGACATTAAAATGACATTTCTCACAATTTGTGAAAGAAGAAAAGACATCTACACTAGCAATGTGACAAGGATTACTTGGCATACATGATTCAATTAAGTAGACAACCGCTTTTTGTTTTCCCTTACCGTGGTTCAAAGGACAAGCATATAACAAGTGACCTGGCTTGCTACACTTGAAGCAAAGCCCCTTGGCTCAAGCTTTCTCTTGTGCCTGAGAATCGGCACAAGGATTCTTAGTAAGAGGCCCCGATATCTGCTTGTTGAAGTTAGTCTTTTCATGCCTGGAGTTACCGGCTCAGTGGTTCTTACGGTTGTCTTTTCTCTTCGGCTTTCCACTTTGTCTGACCAGTGAAGATCCCTTATTCTTGTGTCCAAAGGTACTATCATAAATCTTTGCAAAGTGGATAGCCTGATCCAATGTCTTCAGGTTGTTCATTCAGATTACATTTAGATAATCCTTTGGCAAACTATTTACAAGGAAACAAGCGTGATGTTTGTTGATTGAAGTTGGGAAATTTTGCAGTGATGTCCGGGAAGTCTTGGAAGTATGATTCCATGGAAGTATGGTGACTCTCGTCAAGTTTTGGAGCTTTCGAAAGTTGTCGTACTCATTAAGGTCTTGAAGAAATTCTTTCCTGAATGCTTCACTAAATTCAGCCGAAGATGTAGGTGTAGAAGGTTTTGCCTTTAATTCCCACCACCATGTAAAAGGACTTCCCTCGGAAATACATTTCAACAAGGGTCACCTGGATATTGTTGGGGTACTTGATGATTGCAAAATGTGTCCCCCACCTGTTAACCAAGAGCGAACATACTTTGGCGTTCTCTGCTTTTTCTCCCCTGAATATATATCAGAAAAAAAGGAGGGCATACCATAATGTTTCTTGTGCGCTTCCTGAGTTTGTTGCAAAACCAGGCGCTGCTGCTGTGAAGTTTGCATCTGGTTGAACAAACTCTAAAGAACCTGAGCATTAATTTGGATTAACTCGACTTGTGATAGTGTAGAAGGTCTAGGAGCTGTAGCCTATGGAGTTCCATCGCCAGAAGTTTCTTTCATGATGAGAGAGATGAGATGCAAGAAAGGCGTGAAATGGGTCAGGAATTACGACGTCTCTCCTTTTGCAAAGAGAGCAACAAGTGCTTGAAATTTGAAAGCAAGCTAAAGTTGTGACAGATCAGCTGGGAGTAGAGAGGTCGATTTGGTGGAGAATAGTAGTTTATGGGTGCTGGAAATGGGATGGACGAGATGTTGATGGTGAGTTCAAAAGGTGTGAAATAGAGAGAGAAAAGCAGGTACATGCATGGGCTGCATGCTTGGCTAGGTGGCTGTGGGAAAAGGTGTGGCATGCAGGCCACATACTTTACTCTCCTTTTATTTGCCAAAGGGTTGGTTTTCACGAAAAGTACTTTTAGGACTTAAAGTTGGCTTAGTTAAAGGTGAATGAAGAACTTAGTTCTAGTGGGGGATACTATTAGCATGCACGCCACGCATGGCACTTTACAGAAAGGTACTCCTACATGCACGCATGCATGTAGCCACTTGTCAACTTTAGAACTCATGCATGTAGCCACTGGTCAACTTTAGGACTCCTGTAGCGGTCCCAAAATAGTTTGCATGGCAAGTAGACATGCATGCTCCCCACAGTGCTTGCATGAAGCCTACTTGACACAAAATCCAAGGCGTAGTGGATGCTTTTAGCAGTTCCAACTGGTAACATAACTTTTTATAACACGCAGCCTAAGCAAGTGATTTCCTGACAGATGCAACCCTCCTTTACCCTGAAAAGTAGCACTGAAAAAGTTAAAAACTTTTCTTTGTTTCACCCCACAGACAAGCCACACCCAGCCCTTGGAGACCTCCCGCAGAGCCCAGGCAGCCAAAGACCTCAAATTGCTCCCTGAGAGTGTCACACGGCACTCAGAGATATTCGCACCGGGCGGCTACTATGTGGGCCGGCCGAAGGTTGCCCAATATATGTTACTGTTTCTGCATTGCACACTCTGGAACAGATTCACGACTGTTTCAGGCTGCTCCATCTGCTGCAAACAGGCGAAGCCTGCAATGATTCAGCACATGCCAATTTCGTTTTTGCAAGCTCCCTGATCCTGATTCTTCCAGAAACTCCCACAAGCTGTTTCCCTGCCCAAAAACTGTCGCCAGTTTCTGTTTGTAACCAACAATCTCTTATTTCATCTTGAAATCTGCAATCCTGGATGCAAAACAGGGGAAATTATGAAACATGCAATCTCAGATGTATTCCAGCAAGCTGAACTGATCTCAAGAAGGCATGCTGAATACAGCTTCTACTGCCAAATCTCAACAGAAGACAAATCGAATTCAAGCATCCCAAATTCTCAATACCTACGTTTGGCACACAAAAGCATGCATGCAATTGTATAAATCATGCAAATTAGTCAAGCTCTCGTCAACAAAAAGGGAGAGATGGCTCTGATACCAAATGAAACAACCCCTACAGGTTAGTCATCACTAACTTGGGGCTCTAGGACATCTTCTATCTCTCTGCTAACCTGCATGCAATCAATCGTGAAGTATTTAAACACAAGGACACATACGGTGTTGGCTTGTGCAAAAACCACCCAACCGTAGCTCCCTCAGGATCACCCGTGAGCTACCATGCAGCCCCATCTGCACACAGGTGTTGTTAGGGAGATACAGGCCCGGACGTGCTCTCAACCTAGCTGGGTACTTTGAGGAGGCCCCAGTTCTTAGAATGCCCCAAGTCTTGCGAGAGCTAACATCCGCCAAGCTATGGACAAAGTTAAGGCGTATGCGGATGAAAACAGATCCGTTAGAGAATTTAAGCAAGGAGAAAAAGTTTTTCTCAGAGTTCCTTTGCACTCTAAGTCTTTGACTGCAGGAGAGTGTGCTAAGTTATATCCCCAATATTGTGGGTTGTGGTTAATTCTAAAAAGAATAGGCAAGGTGGCCTATAAATTAGAATTACCACAGGGTTGTAAGATGCACCCAGTGTTTCATGTTTCTCGTTTAAATAAATTTTTGCATGTAGGGGACTCACTAATCGAGGGTGTTGTTTTGTTTCAAGAGATGGAAGATAATGCAAGACGCAAACCAACAAAAACCCTGGACCGAGGAACAATGCAAGTATGCAATCGGAAGATACCCACGGTGTTGGTTGTATGGCGCATTGTTTATCAGCGTCCTGAAGAGGGAAGGAATGTTACTCTCAAGTTGAGGTAACATGACCTCGGAAGGGTCAGTGGACATTTTCCTATAAAGGATCAATGTTTGTATGGTATTTATTTGGGCTTCATGTTAATGGTCAAAAGGATTTATGTTAAGGTCCTCGATGAGGGTGACAAGGCACTGACTAGATCGGTCTAAGGCTATGAGTCTTAAATGCATTAAATGTGTAATGTGCCTAGGGGGAAGTGAATAATGGGGCATTTTCCTATAAAGGATCAAGTTTGTATGGTATTTATTTGGGCTTCATGCTAATGGTCAAAAGGATTTATGTTAAGGTCCTTGATGAGGGTGACAAGGCACTGACTAGATGGGTCTAAGGCTATGAGTCTTAAATGCATTAAATGTGTAATGTGCCTAGGAGCAAGTGAATAATGGTATCCCAAGAGAGGGGTAGAAAAGGTGCATTTAAGAGGTACCCTAGAATGAAGACATGTGGCATACTAGATCCATCTAGGGAATTGGGGCTTGGTGGATTTTGCAAGCAGGAGCTTTCACGTATGATTGGATTCTATGAGAACTTGCTACCACCGAGAATCGTCGGGGAGGATAATCTATGTGCTTGCACCCATGATTGACAGTGATCATATATATACAAATCTATTGTACGTTAATGGAGCTTGATAGGACACGTGCAGATCGAGTCGTGGGAAAGGATCTGGTGGCAACATCCTGTATCACTGAGACAAGGGTATTTGAAGCATGTGCGAGGTCCATACCCTCTCCAAGTAAGACTAGAAGCTTAGAAGCCACGTGGCTCACGTACATCGGGTCAAGAGCACGATCAAAATGGATTTGAACGCGTGTGGGTGGCGAGGGGGCCCTCCTCATGGCTGGCATGATGGTCAATATACAGAAGACAAGGTATGGGTGGTTGGCCCCAAGTGGAGGAGGTGGCACAGTAAAATCGCGTATCTGTGGGACAAAAGCTAGGGGACCTAACAGGTAGTTCACTATACTTCTCCACCCGCCATGTGGGAAACAAGTGAGCCCACTAGATGATGTCCATCTTTGAAGACCGCTATCTATGATCAAGTCATGGATAGCCCCCAACTTGAGTTGATGCCTCCCATATGTTGTCACTGGTGCATTTGCATCTACCGAGTGTCTCACAATCCCCAGCTCTGCTGCATCGATCTCCGGTACTATGAGGGAATCCTCGTCGAAATCTAGCAGGCCAACTTGTCTGTTACCAGTACATGCATTGAAGTCGCCAAGGTGGAGAGTGTCCCCCTGTCTAGAAAGCTTTGTGATGTCATCATGACTAGTCTCATAAGGGCTCTGCCCGTAAGTGGTGACTTCTCGTGCATACGATGATGTGTCTAGGGGAAAGTAACACACTGCAATGAAAGTCGGGCACGTATCTCGTAGCTGAACTCGGACCCACATATGTCGTGTGTGCTCCTCTCTCCGGATCACAGATATGAGTGGTCTGAGATGTGCTCTGAAAAGGACAGCCACACCTCTCGACCCCCGTATACCACTATCTCCTCTTGTCTCCAACCTGTGGGCTGATTCCTGGATATATCCCGTCACTTTCGGCAGCCCTCTTTCTAGGATTTCATGGGTCTTGGTGTAGAAACTCATGTCTCTGTCAGTATATGTCTCCAAGAAACCTCCAGGATCGGACCAAAGGGTACCGTTACTATTCCACACTGCTATTCTCAGCCCTTCCTGTGCCCTCATCTCCTGGGTCTGACACCGTCATGTGCTGTCCATCTCCCCCTCTTCTCTTTCTTCCCTTTCACCCCTTTTTGCTCTCTCTTTGATAATCACCTTTCCATCTTTGTAGGCAGCCCATTTACCTGCATCTCTTGCTGCCATAACACGCACCATTCGCTCTTTCCGATGCTCCTAATGTAGCAGCGTAAGATCATCGTCCAAGTATATTCTTGTCCTTTTCAAGGTTGCCCTCATGCTCATGAGGGTAGACCTGTCCATTGCTGTTCGGAGTTTCATTATAAGGGGTCTCGTTGGAGCCTCAGCTTTGCCAACTCTCCTTGCTGTCTCGCATGTGATGTTGACTCCCATCTTAGTGAACAAGGCTTTGGCATCTGACATAGCGGTATCTCCAACTGTTAGGCCTCTAACTAAGATGTTCAAAGCCTTGCTGCTACTTCTCTTTTCTTCCTACAGAGCCTCAGAGATGATCTCTTTCTTGGGGGCTGCTACACCTTCTTAACCACATTCTTCCATTCTAACATATCTGCGTTTCCTTTGGTAATTTGCTGTGTAAATTCAGCATGCTTTCCGTGGATGGTTGTCTGCAAGGCTGCCATCTTCTTGTTGAGCTTCTCATTCTCAAGATTCAGTTCTTCCATTGCCTTGTGTGCCCGTTCTCGTGCTCCTTGCATGTCTCTTAGTTGCTGTAATTCTGTCCCCATAGCTTGCATTTTGTCATTGAGGCTGGTCTTTTCAGTTTCTCACGCCGTCTTCTCCTTCTCCTACTCATCCTTCTTGTTTCTCTCCGTTCTCCATTCCTCTTGCATTCGCCCTCCTTACTTCTTGACTTCATTGACTGTCTTGTCAATATGTGCTTTCTTTGCCATCAACGCCACATTGGTGGTCTCGAGGCTATCTACTTTCTTAATCAAAGCCATTCAAATTTTACTAAGGTGAGTCAGAACCTTAGAGTAATTTTTGGGTGGTGATCCTGCCATGTAGGCTGTCATTGCACTTTCAAGGGCTTTTGCATAGCCTCATGTCGTCCTTTCCAATGTATGGAGCTGTTCACTTTTTATTGCATATTCGAGAAATGGAGAAAAAGGTAGCTGCTGCTCTACAAGTGTACCTTGGTGATCTTTATATATGCTGGTACCTTTTCCCTGTCCTTCTTGACCCTTTTCAGGATTGCATTGTGTGGATTTTCTGTTTTCTTGCCCTTTTGTGCACGTTCTTGATTCGAGACTCTGCTTTCTCGATTGTTGCAGGTATTGGAGCTGGTAGGAGTGATGATGTGGATTTGGAGTAGAGGCCCGGGCGCGAGAGGAGGTGTGGGAGAGCCTAGAGACCTACGCAGGACCTATATGGCCTGCGGGCTGCAGCTAAGGGTGGTGCAGCAGCCCCTATGGCTGCGCTGCTGCAGGCGCTGCAGGTAAGGGTGGCGCAGCAGGCCTTAGGTGGTGCAAGAAGTGGCGGGGCTGACGTAGGAGGCACCTAAGTTGGCGCAAGAAGGCGGGATGGTGCAGGGGGGATGGCGCAACAGCCAGCAGGCTAGAACAGTCCGCGAGGGAGATAGAACAGCCCACGGGGCTGAGAGGAGGGTGCGGGGGGGAGGGAGGGGTTGGGTGGGTGGGGAGGAGCGTAAGGGCTGGGCAGGGAGGGAGGAAAATGGGTCTATGAGACTGAAAGAAAACCTGATACAAATCACAGTAAGGGTGGAGCTACTGAAACGAGCGTCATCACCCGTGCTGAATCCTAAGTCTGATCATACATAATCAAATACATCTGGATGTAGCAATGAAAAGAAAAGGACTCGAGCCGAGTGGAATCCTCCGTATGTCATGTCCCCCTGGCTGGTGCATAGCCGGTGATGGGACGCTGGTGCCGGTCAAGGGGTGCCATGCATCTCGGTCTCCTGGACGAGGCTCGACACAAGACTAGAGCCACCGTGACTCCCGTGGGACGTATCCCGGGTCTAAACAATGACGGGAGGTCCCCCAGATTGATCTGTGTGTTCCTTCGATGTCTCGTGTGTCGTGCTGCGATCGTCGGGTTGGGGTCTCTGTCACGTCGGTGGCTAGAGACTGGACGATCAATGTCACTCGATGGGAAGAACTCTGTGATCCTGCTCTGAGAGGTGTTTGATGATGTGGCCAAGCCCCGTCGCTTGAGTAAGTACTCTCTATGTCGGATTCCCTCGTGAATGAAGGCCGCGAGGCATCTCTGATCTGGGTAGGCGAGGAATCTGGAAAGGAGCCCAGAGCCGTTTGTGAAGAGGCAGTGGTAGCGACCTCGGATCTCGTAGTACACTGGGCACCTGAAAATAAAATGCTCCTCCGACTCAACCTCCTGACATAGCTTGCATTTCTTGTTGAGCTTCTCATTCTCAAGATTCAGTTGAGCTTCTCATTCTCAAGATCTCCTTGTTGAGATTCTCATTCTCAAGATTCAGTTCTTCCATTGCCTTGTGTGCCCGTTCTCATGCTCCTTGCATGTCTCTTAGTTGCTGTAATTCTGTCTCCATAGCTTGCATTTTGTCATTGAGGCTGGTCTTTTCAGTTTCCCACGCCGTCTTCTCCTTCTCCTACTCATCCTTCTTGTTTCTCTCCTTTCTCCATTCCTCTTGCATTCGCCCTCCTTACTTCTTGACTTCATTGACTGTCTTTTCAATATGTGCTTTCTTTGCCATCAACGCCACATTGGTGGTCTCGAGGCTATCTACTTTCTCAATCAAAGCCATTCAAATTTTACTAAGGTGAGTCAGAACCTCAGAGTAATTTTTGGGTGGTGATCCTGCCATGTAGGCTGTCATTGCACTTTCAAGGGCTTTTGCATAGCCTCGTGTCGTCATTTCCAATGTATGGAGCTGTTCACTGTTTATTGCATATTCGAGAAATGGAGAAACAAGGTAGCTGCTGCTCTACAAGTGTACCTTGGTGATCTTTATATATGCTGGTACCTTTTCCATGTCCTTCTTGACCCTTTTCAGGATTGCATTGTGTGGATTTTCTGTTTTCTTGCCCTTTTGTGCACGTTCTTGATTCGAGACCCTGCTTTCTTGATTGTTGCAGGTATTGGAGCTGGTAGGAGCGATGATGTGGATTTGGAGTAGAGGCCCGGGCGTGAGAGGAGGTGTGGGAGAGCCTGGAGGCCTATGCAGGGCCTATATGGCCTGCGGGCTGCAGCTAAGGGTGGTGCAGCAGCCCCTATGGCTGCGCTGCTGCAGGCGCTGCAGCAGGCCTTAGGTGGTGCAAGAAGTGGCGGGGCTGGCGCAAGAGGCGCCTAAGTTGGCACAAGAAGGCGGGATGGTGCAGGGGGGCTGGCGCAACAGCCAGCAGGCTAGAACAGCCCGCGAGGGAGATAGAACAGCCCACGGGGCTGAGAGGAGGGTGCGGGGGGAAGGGAGGGGTTGGGTGGGTTGGGAGGAGCGTAAGGGCTGGGCAGGGAGGGAGGAAAGAAAGAAAGAAAAGAAAAGAAATTTTATTAGAGTCTTCGGAAGACCGATGGGTCAAGAGACTGAAAGAAAACCTGATACAAATCACAGTAAGGGTGGAGCTACTGAAACGAGCATCATCATGTTGGGGAATTGAAGGGAAAGCATGAAGTGAACACAAAATGAGAATGCTTGCTTATAGAATGAAGAAAGGTGAGGTCCTTATGTAGGCACCTCTTACATGATCACTGACATCACTGATGACCTCTGAGCTCCACAATCATCTCCTCAATCTACTCCTAGATTCTCTCAATCATCCTATGTGGCATCTACCACCACCTAGGAGTGCTTATGGGCACCTAACTATGCCTCTAGCACACACACATAGAAACCAAGGTGTGCCTGGGGCATACACCTTGAGATATCCCATCATACCCCCTCTCAAGGGAATGCCTCAGGCTATGTCAAGGATACATTTAGTCTCATAGTTTCTCATGCCATCTCATGGTGGTCAAGGATAAATGCTAGCAAGGGATTCCCAAGGGTGTGAAGTAAAGAAAAGGGATACAAAAGACCTTCCAATGGTTATCTCCCCTACATGTACATGCACACAATGTCTGCAGGAGGTACCATGGAGCAAAACACATACACATGGCCTACATCATATGGTGACCAGAGGTGTTTACAAAGAACACAATAGTTTATTTCATTCATTTTGGAGGACTATCCAAGGCTGAGTACCTTGACTGAACATAAAAAAGGGAGATCTGGAGCATATATGGAGATGATTCAAAAAGCATAATCTTCATAGGATGCCTCATCTTGTGGAGGCACATCAACTGAAAGTAGATTGGCAGTTTCTGACTTTGTAGTTGCTTCCTTTTTGGCTCTACAAAACTTTTCATGGTGATTGTTTTTGCCACAGTGTTAGCATGGATTGATCTTGAAGTAGTCTTTTGAGAGCTGATTAGTCTTCCCACAATGTTTGCAAGGTGAAAACTTGCCCTTTTGGATTTTTATGGCATAGGCTGTGTTATTGCCTCTCCGGAGTTCCATGTGCCTTTCTTCTTCTTGAAGAGCAGAAATAAGACCTTCAAGATTAGGATTAGGAAGATTTTTCAAAGTGGTAACAACATGATCATAATCTTCAGGCATACTCTTGAGCAACACTGCCATTGCATCATCTGTAGTGATTGGAGAGTTGATAGAAGCAAGTTGAGTCATGAGACTCCGCATATGATTGACATGGGCAGCCAAAGGAGTGCCACTAACCATCTTCAATTCAAAGAAAGCAATTTTAAGTGACAATTTTGAGATGTGAGAGCTAGCACAAAAAATAATGTCAAGCTTCTGCCAAGCTTTTGAAGGAGACTCTAAGTCAGAGATGTGATGAATATAGTCATCTCCTAAGGCAAGACAGAGGTTGCTATGGTTGGCTCTCGATTTCTCCATGAGGTTGGCAGCAGAGGGAGACGAGCGATGGTGGTATGCACGGACTCACAGATGGTTTGTGAGACTAGGGTTCCACATCGATAGGATACCTCTTTTTCAGTACAGTTTAGATGCCCCTCCGGTACTCCCACCCACCATCCCGATTGGGCCACATACCAACCAGGTCATTCGAGAGGATCTTCTGCAGCTACACACCTTTAGGACCTGGTTGGAGCCGAGGGAGCTTCCAGTGAAGCTGAGTTTCTACAGAGATTATTGTCTTCGCATTTCGGAGGAGGGATTCATCACACCACGGGGATACACTGAGCTTCATACACTACGGATCTCCATCGGATAGTTTCGGGTATCATCAAACTGCCTCCGCATAGAGAGCGGCAGAGCAGAGGTTGTGCGATTGTCAGGAGGTTGAGTCGGAGGAGCATTTTATTTTCAGGTGCCCAGTGTACTATGAGATCCAAGGTCGCTACCACTGCCTCTTCAGAGATGGCTCCGGGCTCCTTTTCAAATTCCTCGCCTACCCAAATCAGAGATGCCTCGCGGCCTTCATTCACGAGGGAATCCGACATAGAGAGTACTTACTCAGGCGACGGGGCTTGGCCACATCATCAGACACCTCTCAGAGTAGGATCACAGAGTTCTTCCCATCGAGTAACATTGATCGTCCAGTCTCTAGCCGCCGACGTGATAGAGACCGCGACCCGACGATCGCAGCACGACACACGAGACATCGAGGAGACACACATATCACTTTGGGGGACCTCCCGTCATTGTTTAGACCCGGGATACGTCCCACGGGAGTCACGGTGGCTCTAGTCTTGCATCGAGTTTCGTCCAGGAGACCGAGACGCACGGCACTCCTTGACGGGCACGAGCGTCCCATCATCGGCTATGCACCAGCCAGGGGGACATGACATACGTAGGATTCCGCTCCGCTCCAGTCCTTTTCTTTTCATCGTTACATCCAGATGTATTTGATTAGGTATGATCAGACTTAGTATTCAGCACGGGTGATGATGCTTGTTTCAGTAGCTCCACCCTTACTGTGATTTGTGTCAGGTTTTCTTTCAGTCTCATAGACCCATCGGTCTTCCGAAGACTCTAATAAAATTTCTTTCTTTCTTTCTTTCATGTACCTTAGGGGGACATGCTTATTCCCAGTACCTTATTAGGAAGAAGCTATGCTATCTCTCCGTTCCATTCATGGTAGACAAGGTGTTCTCAGCAGTTTTAGATATCTCACAGTTCTTTCAGGTAGCATCCCATTCAGTTTAGTCATTAGAGGGGTGCCTAGCAGCTCCTTCGTTCCTTCGGAGAGCATCCAGTACAATCTCCTTCTTGGAGGGGTGCTCTGCATTGCCAGTCGTTGCTCGGCTCCTTGGAGAGACAGCCACAGTGCCATCTCTCTCGGAGTTTCTCAAAGAGACAACTATAGTTTCCACAGCTCCCTGCATCATGCAAGTTCTTTGGGAGACATTTCCATCCATAGTTCCAAATTCCAGGAGGACGGTAGAGTTTTTACCCTCGGCAGTTATCATGCTAGCAAAGGAGGCAGGTTCCTTTGCCTCACTGCAGTCTTCATGGCAGTATCGGTTCTTAGGAGTTTTTATTGAGCCGCCGTGTTATCATACCAGAACATTCGTTCCTCAGCCTTTTGGAGCGGTACCAGATCATTCCCAGTGCCAGATTGTTCTTCCTCAGCTCTTTGGGAGGACAATCAAGTTTCGAGCAGCAGTTGGTGGTCATCACGATCACATTTGCTTTGCAGATTCACTCAGTCTCTCAGCAGTTATCATCATCCAAAACTTAAGTAGGAGAAAATGTCATATGCACTCCTACACTAGGGAGCATGGTGACACACAGTCTGACCCATTTGACGAAGTGAGAATCGTACTCTCCTAGTCTCACTCAATGAGCATAAAGATCACGGAGGATCAAACTATAGAAGAAACTCCATGAGAGAGAGAAAGGAAGTATGAAACACTCAATCTATTCCAATGTGCTATATCAACAATACATGATAGGCCTCTTATATAGAGAGAGCCTTTAGAATAGTCAAACCATGTGGGATCCTCTCATCCACATCTCTCCTTGTGGATATCCTCAATCCACATCTCCACATCATGTAGTCCACATCTTAGGGTGGCTACTTTAATACATTCCTTATCACATACCTTTGCCCTTTAATCTATGTGCTCATGGCACCATATCTCAACGCCTCCCCTTGGTGCCATGATCCTTTGGCTACTGCAAGGTGGTCAGATGTGAGTTACAAATCCATCACCTCCCCTTAGTGCTTGCATTGCTACTTAAGGTGGTCAAGTGTGGTTTTAACATGTTAATACCTCCCCTGGGTGCTTTCATAGCTACTCTCAGGTGGTCAAGCTTGATTTTCAAACATATGGGCTGAAGTTGGTAAGGATGTTGCTTCATGCTTTGTTCTTCCATGTGCCTTGAGGCTTTACGTGTGGATGCCATGCTTCATGCTATGGTCATCTCATGCACTTGTGCTTTTGGCATGCTTATGACAATGATGTGTGCATTCATGCTTTGATTTATCATTTGTTGCAAAGGTCTTACCAATTGATTTCTTTCAATATTGGCAGTGTCTAATTGCTAATAATGATTCTGATCTGATAGGCATGTAGAGCTTGAAAAGACGATCACTTTTCCTTTTTGGAGCGTGCCCAAATTCTTCTTGGATTGCAAGTTATGGCTTGTCAAAGTTTCTGTGAAGAAGAGGGCCTTGATGATGTGGCACACGGATTCATATGCTGAATTCCAAACTGTGCTTGGCAAGGGCTATGTGCTTAGGTGGCACTTGGTGATGTGGCAGTTAACCTAAACTTAACTATGGTTAAAACTCTTATTTGCCACGTGCTCTTATCCTCTCCACACCCAGGGTCAGATGAACTTAACCAAGGTTAACCTATCCTGGGTCAAATTCTATCTGCCACGTGTCTCAAGATTAGACCTTAGAGAACATGCGAGTTTCGTGGCAATGGAAATGAAGCTACTGTACGCGGATGGCATCGTTGTTTGTTGGAGAGAGGCTCCCATGAGGCCGTTTGTAGAGCATAGGCTTGCTCTTGCCTTGCTTGTGGAGTCTCAGCTTGCGAATAGTTCCTTGCTAGAGGAGCCACTCAGAAGGTTGACGCGGTTCGATGGAGTTCGCTGCACAGGTGGTCGGCGATGTGTGAAGGGTTGGTCGTTGGCGATGCTTCTAGGTCATAGATGCTGCGAGTGGCCGCTTTTTGGCTCTTTGGAGGAGCCTTTGGAGCTTGTTGGGTGTTCATCTATAATAGTTGCGTGGGCGCTGGAGCTGCTGATTGCACATTTCAAGGAGGCCTGTTGGCTGTTGATGGAGTCGAGTCTGAAAGCTTGTGGGCTGCGGAAAAGCTGAGGCGATGGTTGCTGGTAGGAGCTCGGCTCTGGAGATGGACGTTGATGCAGAGGCTCGCTAGTACAAGTAGCTATGGCATGCGTGACAACGGTGCCCAATCAAAGGCGCAAGTGAGTCGAGCCGTTCATTGGCAATGGCATAGTAGACATTGAAGAGGCTGCAGACGGAGAGCGGTTGGAGGCTTGTTGGAGGCCAGCTCGTTGGTAGTGCCGGCTGTGGAGTCGCTGGTCGAGCTGAGAGGATACTGGCATTAGTCACCTCTCTTACTCAAGTTGCCACTCGATGGAGGTACCTGCTGGCCTTGTATGCCTATTGCAGGCTGCTGAAGGTCTCTTGAGACTGCTGCCAAACGCTGGCTGAGTGAAGGCCATCAGAGTACTTGGAGTCGCGGCTGAGTCGAGGCGATGCAGAAGATAAGGCTGCTGGGAGCTAGAGCCTCGTATGACTTTTGGAGCCTTTGATGGAGAGTTCCCTTGGTAAGAGGCAATTAAAGGAGGCTATTCAGAGCTTGCGCGTAGACGTGCAAGTCTTCATTTGTAGAGAAACATCTTTGTAAAAACACCTTTTGCAACAACACCTTCTTCACAGTAGCATCAATCTTGAAATGTCTTCCATGGACATAGTTTCACACATAAGAACTCTCCCTAAAGGTACTATGGGTGTGCCAAATTTTATTTCTCTATACACAAAGCATGGGAAAGAAAACACTCACTAATCTACCTAGGCTTGTGGAGCTCCTAAGCTCTGATACCATGACAAAGTGAGGATCGTACTCTCCTAGTCTATCACTCAATGAGCATAAAGATCACGGAGGATCAAGCCATAGAAGAAACTCCATGAGAGAGAGAAAGGAAGTATGAAACACTCAATCTATTCCAATGTGCTATATCAACAATACATGATAGGCCTCTTATATAGAGAGAGCCTTTAGAATAGTCAAACCATGTAGGATCCTCTCATCCACATCTCTCCTTGTGGATATCCTCAATTCACATCTCCACATCATGTAGTCCACATCTTAGGGTGGCTACTTTAGTACATTCCTTATCACATACCTTTGCCCTTTAATCTATGTGCTCATGGCACCATATCTCAACACCATTTGTCGTACACCTTGGGCTTGTTGTGAGCCCTAGTACAAGGACGAGTCAGGCACGAGATACTAGGGTTTGTTCCCAGTTCCCAAAGTCACAAGCCATGTTGGAGCAGTTTGGGCAAAGTGTTGCGAGGTGTCCACCTAGCAACATGTTCAAAAGAGGGGAATGTCACATGCACTAGGGTGCCCAAGTGGCAGTGACAACTGGCTGCTTAGCTTGCCTGAAATGGCCCAAAAGGGCTTGGTTTTATAGGCAAGGGCCAGCAGCTTGGTCGGTTGTGTTGGCCCAAGGTTGGTTGGTTCCCAGACCTATATAAGGGGCCTTCAGCCCCCCTTTTCACTCACTCAGCTTCCTCAGTTCATGACCTAGCTCCCAGCCTCGAGCAGCACTTCCAGCCAGCATAGGTGCAAGGTTTGGGTGTCCTATTACCGCAGCATAGTTCCATCTCCCGCATGTCGTAGTCAGGGGAGTGGTCTCAGCACAGTTTTGTATGCCAATTTGGCAACCATGTACAAATAAAGCAGTGTTCTATAGTTAGGTAAATCTCTCGTGTCTCTCATGCTTGACTTTGCCTTTTACATTCATCTATTTTCCGCACACCAAGTCTCCGCATGTTACACTCATTGTGACTGGCATGGCAGTAGAGAGACAAATCTCCTGTACGTGCATTGAAGTCGCCAAGAGGGAGGGTGTCTCCTTGCCTGGTGAACTCCGTGATGTCATCATGTATTGTCTCGTATGGGCTGTATGAGAGAGAGAGAAAGAAAGAAAGAGAAAGATGTATACATCTTCAGAAGGCCTCACGAGACTATGAGATAAAGTACAATATGAGAGTGACACTCATACAAGCCGCTATCACTTGAGGCAAAGGGCTCACTAAGACCCTTTGTTGAGTACTGGACTAATTCTAAACTACACCCAAAAATATATAGAAAGCAAACTCAAAGTCCAAAACTAGATACATATAGCAAGAATCAAACTTTGAGTCAGAGTCAGAAGACATAGCCAAGTGCCATGGTAGCTCTCCTGTGAGCTATGAAAATGTCTCGTATCTGAGTCTGTCTGGTTGTCTCACATCGTGGCAGGGGGCGTGGTCTTCGAGATCTCTGTATCCTGTGGGCCATAGCGATGGTGACGCCTGCTATCAAACGGTCTCCACCGAGTAGAGCTCTGATGAGGTGAGCCTCCATCGTGCTTGCTCTGGTCCATCACTGCGTCATGTGTGGCTCCTGTGTCATTGGTTGCATCCCTCTTCGTTGTCTCATCTCACTGATGTGAGAGAGAGAGAGAGAGAGAGAGAGAGAGAGAGAGAGAGAGAGAGAACCAAATAAGGAATAAATCATGAGATCAATAAGGATCTAATGGAAGAGAGTGAATGATCTAATGCAAGAGAGTAAACGAGTGTCAGCCCTGAGGGAATCTTGTTGTGTATCAGCCATAGCGCACCTTAGCTCTTTGTGGATCGGTTGGAGTCCCAATAGCAAGGTTGAGATTTATTGTTGACATCCTCTCCAAAAGGATGGACTGTGGGCATCTTGAGGTGGCCTGGCACTGTGCTGCTGCTATGAGGGTGCCTTGAATGGGCTGAAATCCTGTATCTAGCATTATGCAGGTCTGATATCTTTGGAGAATGTCCTTGGTCTCCGTGTACATTTAATCCTTTTGTTTTTTTTTTTGGGGGGGGGGGGAGGGGAGGTCTATAGTATAAGAATCTATTTTCCTTGCCTTGAAAGAGAAGCATGTGTTGAAGAGGCTTGGGAAGTTTTGACAATTTTCTTGAAAGAAGGTCATAAGGGTCTAGGATAGCACTGTCTAGTTTTTCTTATCTTGCAAGCTGAGCTAAGGTAGAGGAGATTTGGAAAGGTTAAAACATTTGCGAATATGTGCTACATCAAGATCTTTTGTGAGGGCAGTTTGTTACTGTTATCACTTATATTATATAGTGGTGTTACCAAGGTGGAGTTGTGAGAGTGTTCAACAGTACATTTGTTAGCACTGACCTGCTAGGAGCAGGCTATAGCAACGATTCAGGTGCCCTTGGAAAGCCGACTTTCCAAAAAATGTGGCCAAGGGAAGGAGACTTTCCAAAACAAGGTGATTGATATTCAATCATTGAAAAGGCCTGCCTGAGATTGAAAAAGCGACAGTGGAGATGGTGCGCATTGTCTTGTCATTGGGTAATTGGCTCAATTGATTGATGAGAGCCCTCATTTGTAGAACATAGTCATTAATGGATTCTCCTTTTTACTTTTTCAATGTATTAACCATTGTTTAGATGTTCTTTGTGTTCACATCTTGGTGGAAATGCCTAAGGCTTTTGTCATCTACTACCAATCTTGGAAGTTGCTAACACCCTTTACAGACAAGGCTGGCAGATGCAAATGGGAAGCAGATGAACCATCGATCCAAGTCCCTCTATCAACTTCTCCAGCAAGATCTTCAATAGTCCCCCCAGTAGTTTCAGGCCAAAGGACCCAATATCCTCTCCAGTGTAGAGCTGCAGGAGATATGGATTGAAAGCAGAGAGAGAGAGAGAGAGAGAGAAGAAGAAGAAGAAGAATATATTATCGTCCTCTGAAGACCAAAACCGGCCTATGGGACCTGAGCAATACAATATCACAAGTACATGAAAGCTCCTCCCGAAGATGGGAGGGTGGAAAGAGAAACCACCTTCTAGGATTCAGGTGGATTCCTATGCTTGAAGAGCTTATACACAAATGTTCCTAAAGCTGAAGGTGACCCTTTATGCAGCAAATCAGCCAGTTTGTTATGTCCCTCAAGGAGGTGATTGAACTCTTCCCTAATGTGTGCATAGTGAGGGCATATCATTACCATGTGTTCTTCTGTTTCAACCATACCTTGATCACATAGTTGGCATATTCTACTCTCCCTTGGCATCTTTTTCCATCCCCCTGTTTCTATTTGCAGCTGGTGTGATCGGGTGCGAAGTGAGGCTAAAGCAGAGAGAGAGAGAGAGAGAGAGAGAGAGAGAGAGAGAGAGAGAATTTCAAGGGAAAGAAATAGCAAGTGGGAAGTTGGATCAATCATAATAATTCAGGAATTTCACAAACGAAAATTTTGAATTTTGCTTCTTAGAGAAGCGAACCTCCAATAACACCTACCTCATACGGGCAGGCCAAAAACGGGGCAGTGCTCTGGGCACCCTGTGCCTTTTGTTTAAACAAAAATTTTTCCTCTTTGTTTTAAACCTGTTTCCAAACCCAATACCCTACCAAGCTAGATGAGTCCATAATGGTTCCTTTTGCCCTTATTTTTATGTGCTTGGCATAATCAATGTACAGTGTGTAATATAATTAGGAAGGTCTATACCCTGTCACCAAATGCAGTTGATAGATATAACCTTTTGATTTAAATTAACATGGAGTATATATAGAATGCTGGTTTAGATGATTGTCTCAGGTTGGTATTATTCTGGTTTTCAGGAAATTTTAGGCTGGATTTTACCTCTCCAAGATGAGAGGAAATACTGAGATCCTGGGGGAAGAAGTAGCTAGCACTGTAAGAACAGCAGTCTACAGGCTGTTTAGATTTCATGTGCATGATTGGCTCGCTATATTTGGTCTTGCGATTCTCGATGGAGGTCTGAACATAATTCATCCTTTCTATCGATTTGTGGGGAAAACCATGATAGGAGACTACATGTACCCATTAAAGGCAAACACAATTCCATTTCAAGCTGTACCGGTAAGCCCTTCTCTCGTTGAACCTCAATGTCTATAATCTCTTGGAAGATTCTCTCTTCGCCACTGGATTGTGATAATCAAGCATTTATTTAATAGTGCTTCCCTATTTTATTTAGCAATGCGTTTACACCAAAGTCCTTATGACTTTTGGAGACGTAATTGGCTTATTAAGCATGAGGGGTGGGCCTTTTGTACAGGGAATGTGAACTAGACAAAGTTCCATTATAGTTTGCTTCTGCTGGATGTAGGCCGGCAGAGACATGGGAAAGATGATGCATGTCCATTACATGATGGTGATATTGCTACTAGTAAATCTTGCCTAATCAGCTAGGAGACTAATGTGAATACCCTTGCAATTGGCCAGAAGCATTTCCAACTCCGGCCAAAAGGAGAGTACAGGACATTGGCAGCTTCGACTATAGAAGGAGCACGATCTCAGCAGCAGCAACAAGCGGCCACAACATTTCTAGAATGTCAATAATTAATGCCAAGGAGGAATGAATATATATGACCAAAACAGATAAATTGGCACTGTTTCTTTGCCAAATGATATAATGTCAAGGGAGATAATCTCAGCTGATTCCCGCCCCTAGAATTCATGGAATAAGTGTAGCTTGTCTTACTCTGTCAGAATAGTAGTTATGGATGCCTTCGCCTCTGAAGTGTCAGTTGGAAATCCTTTATAAATAGGTCATGGATCAAATGTAAAATGACTTTCAGAGATCCAAAACGTAGTAGCAGAAATCCTTCTGAAGAGTATGAATAGATTATCTACAGTTTGAAAGCCTTTGCAATTATGTATTGGTTCTCTCTCCTCTCCATTTTGTTAGAGCAAAGAGTAGAGATTGCCTTGCAGCCTAGACAGCGGTGCTATTGGTTCGGTTGGTTTTTCATCATCTCCTGCTGTCTTGTGTTTGAATTTACAGCTTGTTACCAAAGTCCCCTCTAAAAAGAATGGATGCAAAAGGAGCACTATAGTGGGACATGTGCTTCCTATAAAGTGCTCATTTAGTAAGTGAAACCAAGAAGCATATGAAACTACGGGTCCACGCTCTCTCCTCTCTTTGCTCAATCACATGCAAATTTTACCAATTTAAAGACTTGGCAGCTATGTACACCATAGTACAATCTCCCCAAGGTAGTCGTATGCATAGATTATAAGAGTGACATGCTTTATTCATTTTTCTTCTCTTTCGGTTTCTCTTTTATTTTGTTTGTAGAATTTTGGACTTTGGAACAACAAAAAATCTAAATTTGTACGATTGGCTATATTCTAGTCTTATAATAGTGACATGCTATATTCAAGGGAAATAGCACAGGACAATGAATAAATCTTAAGAATCATTTCACCGAGGTCACTTGCATACTGTCCGTATGTCCATTCTCCTTAAACAATCTAATCACCTCCCAAATGTGGTTGTGAAAGGCATGCTACTTTAGAAGAATCTATGAGGGGAAATAGCACAGTACAATGAATAAATCTAAAGGCTCATTTGACCAATTTCACCCGCTTACAGTCCGTATGTCCATTCTCCTTAACAATCTGGTCACCTCCGAAATGTGGTTGTGAATGAGGCATGCTACTTCATAAGAATCTATGGTGGCTTGGCAATTCCCTTTTTGGGGGGCCGCAACAACTGATTCCTATAGGTAGTTAGTCACCCTTGGTAAGCCTCTTGGCATTCTTATGTGTCTCAATGAAAAACATGATATCTCGATGTGCAAGAAATGTCTCCAAATTCCTTGGCATCAGCTGTATCATTCCATTAGAGTTCCACATAACAAGACTTGGGTATGTTGCAAAACTTGGAATGCCTTGAAACATCCATTGGTTGGGCAATAGCTAGTGCACATCAGTCCACCCTATTTCTATAGTTTGGACCATTTGTTAATCTTCTCATCTATAACAATATGAACGTGTGGCTAAATCTTGTAGATACGCAAGCTTTATTTAGGGAGAGACTAAAATGAAATTGTATAGTCTTCACAAGCAGTTGTACCTTGAATGAAGAGAATGTTGACTGCTTTTTGATTAGCCTTCTCCTTTAGTGCTAGCTTTTGTCTCATGGCTAAGTTGGCCCTTCACTTTGCCTCATGATGCAAGTGCTGATCATTATTGAGGCCTGATGGAAGTATGACATTGATAAGGGTGGAACTATTGTATGCACCTTACTCAATGCTTAGGTGAGGGCAGCCATTTTTGTAACAACTAGGTTCTCTAGCATGGAATAAAGCTTTATCTCAGAAAGGACCTCATCCCAAATGAGTAGAAGGAACATGGGAAGTGCAATGAAGCACATAAGAAGCACCATCGCACATGGTGTTAAGAAGCTTGGGCTTCCACGTGTACTTAGTGCAACGGGGGACTCCGAGGCCCAATGGGTGTGAATGAGTCCGTGTACCCTCACTAGGACTGGTTGCCCAATCTAATTTTATTCCACAAAAAGAAGACACAAGACTACGATTCTTGCGACTTGGACAGAAGTTCTAAGACTCTAATTCTTGATAGTTCGGTTTTTTTTCCCCCCCCAAAGAAAGGAACCTTCTATTAATGCTTGAAAGATTTCATACAAGACAGCAGCCCTGAAGGTGCTGAGTATGGAAAAAACCGGAAAAGGCTGAAAGAAAGAAACCGGCCTGTTACAGAGAAACCCAGCTCATTGCCTAGGGGATCTCTGGAACTGGGGCTAACAGCCAAGTGGGGGGACAGTACAGCCAGCGAATCCCTCACAGAGTGAAGATGTAGAAAACACTTGCAGGCCAAGCCTTGCAGAAACGAGCACGCCTCTTGATAGTCACCCTGGAGCGTGGAGTCCCACGCTTCCAAGTGGACCGTAGAGTGTAAATGATATCCTGCCAGATGGCAACTAGGGTAGCCGAGGGTGGAACCGAGTGCTCACCCACATCACAAGACTGCAACGAGCCACCAAAATCCAAGCTGTGATGCTGGCTACCACCTCCCAAACATTGTCTTCCCTAGGAGAAGGAGCTAGGTTGTCAGGGGGGGGCTGCCTCGTGGAGTGCAATCCTCTAGATGCTCTGACCCTGTATCCGGTAGGCTGGGGAGATCTCATCAATCTAAAACGTGTGTCCTGCCTCTTTCAACCAAGCCACCATCCCCCAAGTGTAGTCTCTATGAAGACTCTGCATACGTGTCATGATCCCGAGGGCTCCCATCTAGATCCTCGCTGCACTATGACAGCTCCACAAGCAATGCGGGATAGTCTCTAGGACACCATCGAAGCAACAATGGCACTGCCCCTCCACTCGCATTTGCTCTAACCACGGGCCGATGGGCAAGCCTTCGTGGGCGGCCAGCCAAAAGAAGTAAGAGATCTTCCTCGGCCGCAAGCTGGACCACAACCGCGTCCAAAACTTGGAGCGCACATCTCGGGGCACTCTCTGGGTCACCCAATGTCTCTCCCTCGAGGAGGTCCATCTCGACGAGTCCATCTGAAGCGTCTTGCCAATCCGTGTGGTGTAGGAAAAGAAGGGTACCTCATCCACCGGCTCAGCTAGGTTCAGCTAGGTTGCCCCTGGAGGGCCAGAATCACTCTCCCGGATCCCACTGGACCTCCCTCAGGGGTCTACCCTCCCACAGCCAAAGGCTCCATCTAGAGGCATCCTGCTCTAGGGTCAATGTGCCACTCCTTCCCCAAACGTCCTACGACTCTGATCATTTGCCAGTGTATCCCATTAAGACTCCCATCCATCTCGGGGTTACTCTCAGTGAGTGGCTGTAGTAGGCCTCCAAGTCCTACACGGAAGAAGCCGGGGTGCGTGCTGTCGCGTCGCATCAACATGCTCAAGGGAACACTAGTATGGGAAAACTGTCCCAACCATCTGCTGTCTCTTCAAACGTGGAGTCCTTCCCACTAGGACACAAGAATGGCTAAGTCAATCTCGCCCATCCGCTGCCTTGTCCCTTGCAGATGCGCCAGGCGTCAAGCCTCGCCTCTGTCTCCATAGGTAGTCTGCTCCAACGGCCAAAGGACCCTGCTGGACCACTGTCGACCACTGTCCCATTGTGCCCAACCAATGTGAGTCTGCTGTCTGAGCATACGTCCCTCCTGATCTTTGATCTCTGGGTGCCACATAAGGGGTTGGCGCTCAAACTCCTCTCTGCATCTGGGCGGAGCACGGATGAGACCCCCTGCCAGTCTCTGCCATACCCTGTGAAGACTCCTCATCAGGGGGGAGCCCTTCCCTGTAAGGGGGGCCTCTGAGAAGATCCATCTATGTGAAGGCTGCCATTGTCCCCCAGTGCGTGGGGTGTTCCTTAGAAGCCCTCGCTATAAGAGGAGCTTCCAAGGATTTGCACCTGGGGTGAGGCCGCGAACCACCAACTTGCCTAGAAGGGCCCTGCTCTGCATCTCCGGATCAATGACAACCAAGCCTCCGAGTGCTTGCGGCACTCACTGTCTGCCAAGCTACTCGGGCCCTAGTGTTCCTCGTGCTGTCTGATTTTGCCCAAAGGAAGTTCTGTATCAACAGTCGGAGCTGCCCAATGCATCCTTTGTGAAAGCACCAACAGGAGGCGATATACCAGGCCGTGGCAAGAAGGACTTGGTTTGCCACTAAGGCGTGACCTGCTACGGAGAGTTTGGTCGAGCTCAAATAGAGAAGCTTGCGCCGAACACTCTCAAGGACCGGGGTAATCTGGATTTCGTCCAGTTGATTCGTGTCCTCGAGGCCTCACAGTAAATAGCCAGGGCGCCTCTGACTCTCTTCAGACTCGCTATGGTGCCCTCAACATACAAGGCCGTGTCATCTGCAAACTCCGAGTCAAGTAGCTTCTCCTCCTGTTTGATTGGGAGCCTCAACCCTGTGAGACCCGTAACCTGTGATCTCAAATAGTAGCCCAAAGCCTCCGTCACAAACAAGAAGAGGAAGGGAGCGAGTGGGCAGCCCTTGCGGACCGAGTGAGAGAGAGGAAAGGCCTCGCCTGTGTGTCCTCCAATAAGCATTTGACTAGAGCTCCCTGCATATAGTGCTGAAACTCCTCTGACCCATGTGTCTGCGAAACCGAATCTCCTCATAGTGCCCTCCAAGAAAGACCACTCCACCCTGTCGTAGGCCTTCTCAAAGTCCAAGAGAAGGACGGCTAGCGGGTGCAAGTCCTCCTTGGACCAATCCACTGTCTCCCAGAACGTGAAGATGTTGTCCAAGATGCTGCGCTTCTGGACAAATGGAGTCTGTGTGTCATGGATGATGTCGGTAAGATGGGGCCGTAACCGCGAACTCAAGACCTTGGCGAGGATCTCGTATGCAGTATCAAGCAAAGTGATCGGCCTCCACTGTCAAATATCCGACCTATCTCCCCCTTTGGGATCAAACAGATCCACCCCCTACTCAAGGACTGAGGGAGAAGGCCTGTGTCAAAAATCTCCTGGCAAGCTAAACGGAAAGGGATGGAGATAATCTCCCAAAAGTTCTGGAAGAAGGCCGGAGTCAAGCCATCCTCACCCAGGAACTTCTGGGTCGAGAGAGCCTTGAGGGTTTCCCAGAGCTCCTCATCTGTGAAAGGCTCCTCAAGTTTGCTGCACAAGTCCTACGAGACAGTGTCGGAACGTGATCCCAAACTAGCTCTCGAGCCACAAGACCAGCTGGGGTCATCCTCTCCGTCTGAAAGAGCTGGTTGTAAAAACTGGTGGTCTCCTGTGGGTCAGTGTGCATGATGCCCTGTGAGTCCCGGACACACTGTAGCTGTGTGCCTGTCGATTGGGGCCCAATGGTCTGAAAGAACTGCTTCGTCATCCTGTCTCTCTGTTGCACCCATCGGGCCTGGGAGGAGTGATAGGAGAACTCAGCTTGTCGCAACTCCGTGTCCTGAAGCTCGAGACGAGCACTCTCAAATCTGTCACTAAGCCACTAAGAAACTAGGTCCTGCTCCCTGAGCCTCTCGATGGAGGCGAGGTCTCTCCTCAAAGCCCGCTCACGCTCCTAAAGGATCCTCCTCCGCTTAAGGGCATGAGCTTGCAGCTCCTCACTGCTCCTCTGAATCGCATCGGCCACCCACACAGCCCAGCCCTCACACGCTGCCATCTCTGATTGCTCCCAAATCCTTGCCATGACCTGTTGAATCTCCTCGTCCTGTAGGAGGTCCTCTGAAATGTGGATCCCCTTCTAGGGGAGACCTTGGCGGGGCTGATCAAAGTGAAGTACCACTAGAGAGTGGTCTGACATCGTGGTACCTGTTAGAATCTCGGTAGATCCGCCTTTGTGTATTGCCCAATCCCCAACACAGAAGCGGTCTAATCTCTCTAGCAATCCATCGTGTCTCCTTTGTCCAAAGGAGAAGAGAAGGCTGCCAGGTGTCCTATTGAAATTTGGCTCTCCACGGGTCTTTGCCACTGATCATGAATATGAACTGCTCTTGGGTGCTACGCTCTGCTGCTGGCATCTCAGAGAACGAGGCTCCGCCTTGCTTGTCTTCCACAAACTCTAGGTTGTTGAAGTCACCTCCAACAATCCAGGAGTCTATATCCAGAAGACACTCTGACAGCCTCCTCCAAAAGGCCGGGCGGTGCTGTCTGCATGTTGGGGCATACACGTTCAAGATCCCAATCTTAAACTCCCCCGTCCGAACTCCCATCCAAACTACCCATCTTGGAATGAGCTGTCCTGATCGTAGACCTCTGAAGCCAAAGTCTGTGAGATTGAGATGCAGATCCCTCCGCTCCGTCCTACTGCGGGGGGCCACTCCTCTGGACCTCTCCTTAGGAGAAGGTGATGGCGTCGTTTGATGCTGCGGCTGAAAACATGTGCTCTTGAATCATAAGGATGTCCACTGCCCGCCCTACCATTGCCCTTGGCAACTCCTGTTGGAGTATCAAGTATTGCGGCTGGCTACGAACACGGTCGTGGAGCCCGTGTACGTTCTAACTCACTATGGTCCAGCTCATGAGGACGGGGGAGTCGGGAACAAGGCTCTCCTGTGAGTGGGTGCTAGTCCTAGAAAGACTGCCTTGTGTGATTTTGCCGGGGGTTTAGTAGTCAGTGAATGTGCGGTGCCGTATTAGGGTGGATATCGGCTCAATACCGATCTTCCATGCCCACTTCATCATGAAGGCGGCTTCCACCCCGAACAACTCCGCACACTTCTGGAGGGGCCAGAAGTGTACTTGCTCCACCTTTGCCTCTAGCGGCAATTTGATAACTTCTGTTGCCAAACCACACACCGGTTCCTCGCGCGTGAAGCTCAACTGAAAGTTCACCTTCGTGCCATGGGCATACCAAAGGTCTAGTCCCTGTGGTCCCATCCACTCTTCCATCATGAGTGTAATCTGGTTTCCCAAAATAGCATCAAACACCTTCGAGGACCACTTCTCCAACCCTGTGGAGGCAAACAGAAATCTCCAAACGAGGTGTGTTTGAGATCCCACTGCACTGATCAAACCCCCCTTTCGGGGTTGAAGGACCATGAACGTTACCTCCAATGGTAGAGGATATGAGTCCGGAATCTCTAGATAGTTCCAGGGTCCTAACCTCCAAAAGTCTTGCGGGAAGGGATGCCTAGGCTGAAGGTTGGGAGTTGCTGACCGAGAGGACGAGCCTCGTCGCTCAGGATCCCTCCCTGAACGGACCTGTTGCTGCGATGAAGAAACAGAAGGGGGCGTCATCGTTCCCTTGCCTGCTGGCAGGGGTGTCAGAGCTGAAGAACCTGCTATTGAAGTGGAGAGAGGGAGGGGTAGAGGAGCGGTGGTAGAGGGAGGGGTAGGGATGCGGGGGATAGGGGGAGGGGGGCGGGTGGTGAGGGTGACCATAGAAGGGGGGGCTGAGGGGGGGGGAGGGGGGAGGGGGGATGGGGAAGTGAAGAGGAAGGGGGGGAGGGGTCTGGGGGGGGAGGGGGAGGGGGAGGAGGAGGAGGGATAAGGATGACATCATGGCCCCTTGTTGATCAGGATCGTCGGGGCTCTGGATCGGATCCTCTGCGGCCCTCGTCGGGCTAGCGTCTGCGGCTTCCGCCATCATCGCATCTGGAGCTTCTGGGGCTCGCTGCTGTTGCAAGGGTGGGTGTGGAGGCTGAACCTTCGAAGCTGGAGGATCGGCTGGTGGGCGGTGGCCCCTGCCACTGGAGGAGGTGGCTCTTGCTGTTCCTCCTTCAAGGCCTGTTAGTCAACCCTATCCCTCTCTCTGCGATTAGCCCTCTGCCTACGGCATTTGCGGGCTTGCTTGCTTGGTTTCTTTTTCTTTTTAACCTGTGTTGTGAGGGGGTAACCCATGGGGTCTGAGACTCCTGCTACTCCTGCCTGAGAGGGCGTTGAACTTGGGCTTGTTGATTCTGCCTACTCTGCGGAGGAGGGGGGGAGGCGCACGAGGGAGGCCACGGGGGCAATCTCTGGCGAGGTGACCCATCTGTCTGCACCGAAGACATTGGCCTGGTAACTGCCCACAAGCGCCTTGTCTTGGAGGGATTGAACTGCCTGCTATACCTGTTGCTTGTCAGCTGGGGAAAGAAGAACCTTGACGGCTGTGGGATTCGAGGGTGCTGCCATAGAGACCCTCTGGCTAGACCAAGGGTCACCACCAAGGTTTTTCTTTCGCCCTCACAAGCACAAGTGCTCCCATTGCAGGGAGGAAGAAGAAAGAGGAAGGGTGAGGAAGAAGAGCGTCAGAGGGGGAGGCGGAGACGAGGCGGGGGCAAGGACAGCAGTGGAAGAAGGAGGGCAAGGAGGACGGAAGGCGGAGGAGGAAGGAGGGCGAGAAGGTGAGGGGGGAGAGGAGGAGGGAAGGAGAGGGAAGAGGGTGGAGAGGAGGTGGGAGAGGGGAGCCGGCGGGGGAGAGGAGAAGGACGCGGGAGGTGGAAGAGGCAGAGGTGGCGGGGGGTGTAGGTGGAGGAGATGGAGGCGGAGATGGTGGAGGTGACGAGAGGGAGAGGTGACGCGAGCGGGCGGAGTTGGCGGGGGCGCAGCAAGCGGAGGGGGAGGCAGCAGAGGCGGGAGCAGGAGGGGCAGACAGGGGCGAGGCAACGGGAGTAGAAGGGGCGGCGGGGAGGGCAGGGGAGTGTAGAGGGGGAGTAGAGGGGGCGGATGTGGCGAGGCAGCGGGGCAGCCAGGGAAGGCACGGCGGCTCGATAGTTCGGTTGATACAATTGAATATATAGAGATGTGGTAGTCCAGGTGCAGTTACAATCCTCTCTATAATGATCAATAGTAGAACTCTAAAAGTAGCGTTTCCCAAAAGGTGTCCAAATCTTTCTCCAAACACCAAGAGAGGTAGTTGAGCTAAAAGGCATTAAGGGCAAGAATCTCTCTCTGCTATCCGAAACAAAGCTATAAAACGTTTTACTTCATACAAGGTGTTACAAGGTCAGGATAAAAGTATCCAAAAGTGAAGCTATTCTATATTTTTGCAAGTTTAGAGCTTAGATCTACAATGAACTGAAATATATAGCAACAAACCATTACAAAACCCGTCCGAAATCCAACACTGAGTGGAAAATGGGTTAGCACAGGTACTAGATGCAAAATGTCGACAAAAATGCTAAACATGAGCTTTCCAAGCTAGATTGCTATCAAAAAGTGAAGTTTGTGGAGAGGGATAAAGGCCCAACTAGCTAGTCTTACAAAGGTATATATATATAACGATTGAGAAAGAAGAAGGTAGGCCTGCGCAAAACCATCCGTGCGGTGAACACCAAATGGGTTTTGGTGAAGTGTGAAGATTTGCTCCAAAAGGCAAATCCCAAATGAAGGATTTGGAACAGGCTGAATAGATGATAGAGTACAGGTAACCACCTATAAACTAAATAGACGATAGTGCTAGGTAACCACTTGAATTGCACAACAAGGTAGTTTTGGTATGCTTATGTACAAAAATATCCCTACAAAATTGTACACTACATAAACCTTTTTCCTCCCAGTCTATGTTTCTGTTTCTCTCCTCCCTCGCCTTCTCCCCCCACCTGTCACGGGTGCAAAGTTCACCTTCACTTTTTTTAATAAAATGCCCTTTGCTACTTGTGTTGGGCTCCTTCTTGATCAATCTTCCTCCTAACGCCTTCCTCTACGTGTATCTCGACCGGGCGACATGCCTTTGAACTCAAGGCTTCCAAAAAGAGAGCCCCTCACGGCTAACTCCCTCAGAGCTTTGCTACATGTCCGATTCTTTGTTAGATGGATTTGGATCGTCGATCCTCCAACTTAAAACCCGACTATCCAGTTTGTGGGTTTAAACGGGGCTGTTTGATTAGCACACCCACGGTAAAAGAGAACTCTGGTCTGGCTAACACACAGCTACCACGTGACACAAAAAGGATGTGCCACGTCAACCGCGCATATCCGTTGAATATTCCTTGCTCTGCATCGCCTTGATCGAATCGAAGTTGGATTGCCTCTCTTGTCGCTGAAGGACCTTGCCACTGAACCAGACCATGAACCTTGACCCTGGAGCTTCTCCATATCGTCTTATACTTTCCTTCCAAGTCCTGAACGAATGGTCCACGTGGCAAAGGGGATACTCAGCGGATATTCTGCCTCAAGGAAATCCCTCACAGAATATTCCTAATTTTGTCTGCGCAGACTTACGTTTGGGACTTGAACACGAGTCGTTTTGCTGTGACCCGGTTGGCCTAATTGCAAGGTTCTCCACCATGAACCTTGATGGGGTTATTAGATGTATCTTGGGGACTCTAGACTTCAAATGCAAATGGTGACTCCTCTCGTCCGACCCTTGTCGTCGCTTTCGACCATAGAGCTTGGAGACTCCTTTCGAGTTCACAGAGATTACTCCCAACTGATGGAACGAATGCTTGGACGAACCTTTGCTTCAAACGAAGCCTTAGGGTATCAAACAGATGACACATATGCTATTGAAGAAAGAACCCTCGTGTCTCATTTCCACAGCATGCCATAGTGGAGAAACTCCCTTCTTTGACCACAAGTAATCACACCGACGCAGTGCACATCAACCTTTCACCCCACCATTCGGAACATAGAGAAACCAAGCAAAGAGGAAAGAGTGCGCTTATCGTGCCAAACACCCAATGAGATATGAGCCTTTGGATTGTAGATGCATTCCTGTGCCACTCGACCCACATGCCACTTTGTTTCCGAGTTCGGGCTCTCTGGTTTCTCCAAGGTCCCCCGACGTGCTGTTGCTGTTGCCTACTGGCTCCCTTGCTCTGGCAAGCAGCCATTTGTTCATCTTTGACCTTCATTTTAAGCTTGCATGGCGAGTTTGAATGAAAGCTTAGGAGATGTTGATTGTCTGAGCGTCGAGCCCTTGATTTCCTCGTCGGATTCGAGGTGCTAGTCAAAGCATAATTGGATTGCTAGTTAGGTTTAAGTGTAGGCCATCTCCTGGTGGTTCTAGTGATGCCCTATAGGCCATGGCATGTGCCTTGTAGGCATAAATATAGGCACTTGTAGTGTTAGTGCCTTTTAGGCCACATAGGACACTTAGTCCTATGTGACACCTAGGACACTTAGTCCTAGGTCTAGGTACAAGTACTTTGTACTCTTTCTTTTCTATTATCCTAGTTGATGTGATGGCGTTTCTCATCGACCCTTGTACCTTGTACATGCTTCTTTTTTGTCTACGTGACCCTTCAGTGGTATCAGAGCAGGCATTGCCATCTTTTTCCAGCCCATGTCAGTTATCCCAAGCCTTCCCTTAACTCATTGGAGGCTGATTTCTTGCTGGTCAACCTGTTTTCTTGTTGGGCGCCTACACGTTACCGTACAATCCATTGCTTCCCAATAGTGCAACGTCTTTGCCATCGAAAGCAAGACTTCGATTTCAATCTCAAAATTTGGGGCTTTTCGATTTTGCAAGACATTTGGGGTTTTTTGGTATATTACAGTTAGATTTGCAAGAAATTAAGACAAAAACTTGGGGCTTTTGAGGACTTTTACAGTTACAAACCTTGAGGCTAATTTTTTTGGGATTTTGTCTGCAATTTCTCTTTTGATTGCAATACATTGGGACAGATTGGAGAACATTGAGTTACATTTGTAGGACATTGAGTCAGATTTTCAGACATTGAGTCTTTTCTACAATTCATTGAGTCAGATTCGCATACATTGGGTGACATTTGCAAAATTTCAGCAAAATTTGGGGCTTTTATGCAAAAGCCCTCTTTTTGGCCTATTTGCTCTCAATAAATTTGGGGCTTTTGCTAGATTTGCTGTTTTTGCGGTGAACATTGCCTGCCACAGTCACATTTGGGTCAGATCTGCATTTGCCCTTTGATTTGGGTTGGAAATTTGCAGATATTTGCTGTCATTTTTGGACAGCCAGCTTTTTACAGTGATAGCCTTGAGGCTTTTGGGTTTTCAGGTCTCTTTCAAGGTATCACATTTGCTATGGCTGGGAACAATCAATATCTATTTGGCATTCTTCGTGAAGATGATAAGTTGGATGGCACCAACTATCCGATGTGGTCTTATCTCATGAAACATATTCTTGTTGCAAAGCATTTTGTTTCTGGGGTTGATCTGAGGCCAGCCAATGCTACACTGGTTGCCTCTATTGCTGGTCCCTCTGCAAGGGGTACTCCTCCTGATGCCTCATCTTCTAGCACTCCTGCTACTACTCTTCCAACCCAGGAACAGACAAGATGGGATGCAAGAGATGCAAATGCACATTCATGTATTGCTTTATCATGCAAGAGAATCATTATTCCACACATCTGGTCTTGCAGGACAGCAAAGGATGCTCGGGATAAATTGGCTTCTCTCTATCAGATTCGCAATGAGGCACGTGTTGCATATTTGAGAAGGCAATTACAGGAAGTCAGCATGAATGAAGGTGACTCTATGGATGCATACTTGACAAAGGTCAAGGACCTCATGGAACAACTTGCCAACATTGATGAGGTGGCGCCAAATTCACAGCTTGTTAGTATTACATTGAATGGACTGCGAGAAACATATCAAGGGTTTGCTACAACCCTTCGATTAGTGGCCATGGGTAATCCAGACCTGATCAGCTAATTACTTTGCTTTTGCAGGAAGAGCAAAGTAGAGCTAATAGACAAGCCATTATTCTTGATCATGCATTTGCTTCACAGCAGACAGGAAAAGGCAAGGCTTCCAAGCCTATGGGCAAGCCAAAATCTGTGCATAGCAGCTGCAATTCCTCTCATGCATCTAAAAATACAGGAGATAAGTCAAAGAAGAAAAGATGCAACTATTGTCGCAAGCGTGGACATGACATTTCAGAATGCAGGAAGCGCATTGCTTCGGAGAAAAAGGAAGCAGGATTGACAGTTAATCCCTCACATGCTATTGAATCCCATGAGTCAGTAGATGCTTCTCATGCACATGCTCTTTAGGATGATTGGGCATTGGGCTCTCCATTGCTCATTTGATCCCTCCAAAGCTGATGCATTCTTTACTGCTAATGATGCTTAATTCTGGTACTTTGATAGTGGTGCTTCCAAGCATGTCACATCTTGCAGACAGTTGTTTCACTCTTTAGCTGATGCACCTCGAGGGGGGACTGTCACATGTGCTAATAATGCTTCATATGCTGTAAAAGGAATTGGAGATGTGCAGCTCACATCTATTTCAAGTCATCCTGTCACTTTGACAAATGTTCTCTTTGTGCTTGGAGTTGAAGTCAACCTGATCTCAATTTCAGCAATTACTACTTCAGGTTTTAGAGTGATTTTTGATGGCTACAGATGCCTAGTTTATGATCTTCGTGATGACAATGCCATAGTTCTCACTGGCACTTTGCAAAAGGGGCTTTATCACCTTGATCATCACTCAGCTGCACTTTCTATTGAAGCATTTGCTATTTCAGATTCACAGCTTGTTGAAACTCATCTTTGGCATGAGAGAATGGGCCATCTCAATTATAGAGCTCTTGCAAAGCTACATTCACAACAGATGGCAAATGATGTACCTCAAACTCACACAGTTTCCAAACATGTGTGTGGGGGTTGTCTCTTGGGTAAGATGCATCGATTTCCTTTTCAAAAGAATTGTCCAAAACTCTCACAAAGGAAATTGCAGCTAGTACATAGTGATGCCTGTGGCCCAATGAGGACAAATGCCATTGAGGGGTACAAATATTTTATGACTCTCATTGATGATTTTACAAGATATTGCTGGGTATATCCTTTCAAAGCCAAATCTGAAGTTTTCTTATGCTTTCAGAGGTGGCTGAATATGGTTGAGAATGAATCAGGATGCAAGCTTGTCACCCTCGACACAGATAGGGGGGGAGAGTATATGTCAAAGGAGTTTGATGCATTTCTCTCTTCACGGGGCATTATTCACTCATGCACTACTCCTTACACTCCTTAGCAGAATCTTGTTTCTGAAAGGAAAAACAGGTCCACAATGGAGATGGCCAGATGCATGCTTAAGGCCAAGTCTTTGCCCAATAAATTTTGGCTTGATGCAGTGATGTGTGCCAACTATATGCTGAATAGATCACCTACACGGGCATTGAAGACTGTTACACCTTATGAAGCATGGGAAGGCAGGAAGCCTTCACTTTCACACATGAGAGTTTTTGGGTCTCTTGCATATGTTCATGTACCATCTTAGCTGAGACATAAGCTTAATGATAAGGAAATACTGGGAAGATTATTGTCAGTAGAGATGTAATCTTTGCTGAACATTCAGCTTCTCCTCTTGTGGACTGCAAAGCTAAGCCAGATGTCGACATGTTTGATGCCTTTGAATCTTGGTTACCTTTGCCATCCTCAGAAGAGGACTTTGACCAGCAACATGAGCCTCCTGCAGGCCCTCCACCAAGCAATAATCAGCCACTACATCATGCTGATTTGCAGGTTTCTCTTCCAGCACAAAATGATCCCACTATTCATGATGCAGTCATTGAAGAAAGAGCTGTCAATAGACAGCAAAGGCAAGTTCCTAGATGGCTTCTTGTAACATTGAGGGACAGCAAACAAGATCAGCCTTTTGCTGCCCGGACAAGATCAGGGAATAGACGGCATGGTCACTTTCTTGAGTTTGCACTCCTTGCTACAGCTTGCAATCAAAGCCTCTGTGCCATAAAGATGCTTTTGACAGCAAAGAGTGGATGGATGCAATGAGAGCTGAGTTACATTCCATTGCTAAAAATGACACATGGGAATTAGTAGATCTCCCTCTCGGCAAGCATGCCATTGGAACCTGGTGGGTCTACAAATTAAAAAGGAAATCTGATGGTAGCATAGATCGATACAAAGCCGGTCTTGTTGCGAAAGGGTATGCCCAACAACAAGGCATTGACTTTGAGGAGACATTTGCTCCCACATCCAGGATTACTACCATTAGATGTGTCATTGCCATTGCAGCCCATCATCATTGGCAAGTGCACCAACTTGACATCAAGACTGCTTTTCTTCATGGGGATCTGCAAGAAGAAGTATATGTCACACAACCTCCTGGCTTTGAGGTTGTTAATTCTGAAAATAAGGTATGCTGGCTTAGAAAAGCCCTTTACGGTTTGAAGCAAGCACCCAGGGCATGGTATGCCAAAATTCATGCACACTTACTATCCCTTGGTTTTTAGAATAGTCCCACAGAACCCACTCTTTATGTCCGTGGGAGTGGAGCTGATTTTTTAGTGCTGATTTTATACGTGGATGATATGCTCATCACGGGCCCAGATACTCAGCAAACTGCAGCTTTCAAGGCTGATTTGCAGCAGGTTTTTGACATGTTAGACATGGGATAGCTCCATTATTATTTGGGCATTCAGTTTGCTCATGTTGAGGGGGGTATCATGATGTCACAATCCAAGTATATTGGACAGCTCCTTGATCGTTTTCAGTTCGACGATTGCAAGCCAATCTCTACTCCAGTAGACCTTGGCTTCAAATTCTCAGCTCATGATGGGAGCCCATTATGTGATATCACTCTTTATCAGTAGGCTGTTGGATGCCTTATTTATTTATGTCACACCAGACCTGACTTGCAGTATGCAGTATCTCAGCTCAGCCAGCATTGGCAAGCAGTGAAGAGAGTCTTCCGATATCTCAGAGGCACTCAGGATTTAGCCCTCTTCTATGGTGATCAAGGTTCACTTACCATGCATGCTTACACGGATAGTGACTGGGTAGGATGTTCCAGCACCAGTGTCTCATACTGGCAATTGCTTTTTGCTTGGCAATTCATGTATCTCTTCGCTTAGCAAGAAGCAACCAACAGTTGCCACATCTAGCTGTGAGGCTGAGTACAGGGCAGCTTTCACTGCTACAGTAGAGTGTGTTTGGCTTCGAGAGTTACTTACAGATCTTGGTATTCGCCAGACATCCTCCACTATTGTCTACACTTACAGCCAGAGTGCTTTGGCCATTGCACGTAACCCAGTGTTTTATGCGTGTACAATGATACGGTCTTTCTTTTCTTACAATCTGGTTTTCGTCGATTCACAGGCAATCACAAAATCACAGGCGGTGGCATCATAATTTTCCTCCTTGCCTCTCTCATGGATGGCATGCTCACAAAGATACGTAACTTTATTTTCTTCATGCTTATCCACAAGCCCTCAGTTCCCTAGATGGTTCCCTCTGCCACATGTCATCATTCTAGACCTTTAGCTTGGTACACCATTTACCTCTCCCTTGGGGCACAATTAAAACATTTGCCCCTTGGCATTTTTACACATTTAGGTGTACCTAGGCCTTAGCACTCAGAACCACCTAGTCGATGCTAATACACCCTCACCTAGGACCTTGGCAGTTACTTCCCTTGATCATTTAATTTACGCACATAAAATATTAGGGAAGTCGGTTGTCTAAGAGAAAATGCTCACCGATCTTTCTGAGGTCATGCTATCTCGGCTAGAGCATAACATTCCTTCCCTCTTCAAGCATCACTGTCCTCGATGATGAAATGTGGGAATACTCTCCGTAACTGGTATACGGATTCCCAGGTAGCTTCCGATAGAGGTAGACCATGCCATGCAACCAACACCGTGGGTATCTTCCGATTGCGCACTTGCATTGTTCCTCGGTCCAGGATTCTTGTTGGTTTGCGTCTTGCATTATGCTCTATCTCCTGAAACAAAACAACACCTTCGATTAGTGAGTCACTAATATGCAAAAATTTCTTTTTTCCCTTTGATATAAATTTTAGTTTCCAGTTTGCAATCGATTTATTCCTGTACAGCAGAGTTTGGAGTCGATTTATTCCTGTACAGCAGAAGGAAATTCGAGTGAAAAAAAAAAATCAATTTTTCCTTTTGAAAGAATGGAGACAGAGGGACAAGATTCCAGGGTAAATCCTGGTGAATCTAGAGCGCAGTCTATACAACAAGTGTCCCATCACACAACACCTACTCTGGTGGGTAGGATTTCTGTACTAGAAGATGCTTTACAACAGATCATGAACCAGCAGCTTCAAGTGAATGCTGGTCAAATTAGAGAGATGGTACAAGCCTTGTCGGCTAGACCATCTAGAAATGAAAAGGGCAAAGCTCTAGCAGAGCCACAGCCCGGTATACACTCATCAGAGCGTGCGAAGGTCAAGGTACCTAATATTGCCAACTATAGACTGGAGAAGTACGCTGGTCGGATGACCGAGCGCAATTCTGATGTGATCGAGGTTTGGTTACACAAGTGGGAGGAAGCCTTCGCCATTTGTGAAATCAGATTTGATGTAAAGAAAATCCGCGAAACCACTCACCTGTTTATTGAGGCAGCGGATAGAGGGTGGATAAAGCAACAGAAAGATCAGGTTGCCCCTACCACCTGGGAAGGGTTTGAGGCTGAATTTAAGAAACACTTTCTTCCACCTGACGAAGAGTCCCGAGCTTGGGATACTTATAGAAACCTTCGCCAGAGGAATTTGTCGGTGGCAGAGTACACTGACAAGTTCAGGGAATGTGTTATGAAAATAACAGACCCTCTCCCTATGTCAGTTCAGTTGAAAGACTATATCTATGGACTGAACAACAAGATTAAAATGGAAGTTCGGGCTAAATATGTGACTACATTAGATGAATCTATTGCAGTAGCCCTGAACTATGAGGATGCCAGAGGCAGATCTAGTGGATTTGTGCAGGCAGGGACTCAGCATGAGTACACGAGAAAAGGGGGATTTCAGAGGAAATGGATTTCAAAGACAAGTGTCTCGCAGCCAAGTGGCCAAACCAAGCAGGTGAAGCCGGTTGAGGGACCAACAAAGACAAGTATTACCGTTGGGGTGAAAAGGAAAGTAACTCCAATGGCAGCCTGGGCTTGGTCAAAGTCCTCATTGACCCGTGAACAAAAAGAGAAAGCTAGAAAAGAAGGATTGTGCTTCGGCTGCCTTCAGCGACATCAGTGGAAAGATTGTCCACTAAACAAAGACCGTCGCACGGCCGTTGCCATTGTTGGAGTTTGCCTACAATGATAGAAAACATTCGTCTACAGGGTTCAGTCTGTTTGAACTGAACTATGGTTATAGACCAGCGAATCCAACTATAGTTGGAGTACCTCAGAAAGTGCCTAGTGCCGCGAACTTTGTGGTTGAGATGCGGGAGATGCTAGCACTTGCGAGAGCTAACATCCGCCAAGCTATGGATAGAGCTAAGGCGTATGCGGATGAAAACTGATCCGCCAGAGAATTTAAGGAGAAAAAGTTTTTCTCAAAGTTCCTTCGCACTCTAAGTCTTTGACTACAGGAGAGTGTGCTACGTTATCACCTCGATATTGTGGGCCATGGTTAATTCTAAAAAGAATAGCCAAGGTAGCCTATAAATTAGAATTACCACCGGGGTGTAAGGTGCATCCAGTGTTTCATGTTTCTCGTTTAAAGAAATTTATATCCTTCTGCTGTACAGGAATAAATCGACTCCAAACTCTGCTGTACAGGAATAAATCGACTACAAACTGGAAACTAAAATTTATATCAAAGGAAAAAAATAATGCAAAAATAATGGTTTGTGTCTTGCATTATCCTCTATCTCCTGAAACAAAAAAACACCTTCGATTAGTGAGTCACCAATATGCAAAAATAATGGAATATCCCGGAGTCCCGAATTCCTTTCTTCTGCCAAGCCTTGCAAGTCTCGAAAATCCAAGCTATTTGCTTCTCCAGCCTGCTCTCTATTTCGAAATCAGCCTCAGCCCACGGGTTATGTACGTGACCACAAACGCTCCCTTCTAATCTCGTCGTCCAGCGTATAGCAATTCAGATACTATAGAATCTGAGAATCCTAAGGCTTTCGCACTCGCAGGTTGGAAGTGGATTGAATTTGTGTGTTTTTTTTTTCCCACAACTGACAAAAGGATCGCATGTCATCCAGACTGAAGACCCGCTCTTTCGAAACCATTTTCCCTTCATATAGCTCGTTTGAGCGGCCAGCCATCGCATTCTTTGAGTTACATTCTATACGAATATTTTCAAGCGGGTGCTCCGAATGATACGCTCCCTTATCTCTCTTGCTTTTTCGTTGACCGAACCAAATTTTGCGTGGCTTATAATTTGTCGCAGGAGCGTAAGGTTTGCAAACAACGAATTAGAGTTTCTTCGTCGATGAGGCCACTGATACGCTTGATATTGCCAACACCTCGCTCACGGGCTATATCGCTGTCCATGCATCGTCCATTGCTACGCCTGATTTACCAATTGAATAACCACTTCTAATCCTTGCCTGATGCCAACGGACGAGATGGCCAAATCCCGTGACCATTCAAAAGCACACGTCGCAATCCCTTGTGCTCCGATGCGAATGATCACGACCCTTCGTCCACCTGAACGCTCACCTGCTCTGATACCAAATGATACAGTCTTTCTTTTCTTACAATCTGGTTTTCGTCGATTCACAGGCAATCACAAAATCACAGGTGGTGGCATCATAATTTTCCTCCCAGCCTCTCTCATGGATGACATGCTCACAAAGATACGTAACTTTATTTTCTTCATGCTTATCCACAAGCCCTCAGTTCCCTAGATGGTTCCCTTTGCCACATGTCATCATTCTAGACCTTTAGCTTGGTACACCATTTACCCCTCTCTTGGGGCACAATTAAAACATTTGCCCCTTGGCATTTTTACACATTTAGGTGCACCTAGGCCTTAGCACTCAGAACCACCTAGTCGATGCCAATACACCCTCACCTAGGACCTTGGCAGTTACTTCCCTTGACCATTTAATTTACGCACATAAAATATTACAGAAGTCGGTCATCTAAGAGAAAATGCCCACCGATCTTTTTGAGGTCATGCTATCTCGGCTAGAGCATAACACGTACCAAGCATATTGAAGTTCATTATTATTTTGTTCGGGAGCGGTTGTCAGTAGGAGACATAGAATTGTCCTATCTTCCCACAAAGGACAACATAGCAGATATGTTTACAAAGGCACTTCCTCGTCCCAAGTTCAAAGTCTTTTGACAGGCTTTACACTTGGTTCCCTTTGTTACATGATCTGACACCCCTTGTACATTCATAGGTGGCTATATCCTTTTGGATGAACATGTGCCACCATGACCAGAAAGTACCAGGTATTCTGAGACGTTTCCAGAGTACTTCAGCCCATCCCATGGAGGGGGGTTTGTAGGCCATCTCCTGGTGGTTCTAGTGATGCCCTATAGGCCATGATATGTGCCTTGTAGGCATAAATATAGGCACTTGTAGTGTTAGTTCCTTTTAGGCCACCTAGGACACTTAGTCCTATGTGACACCTAGGACACTTAGTCCTAGGTCTAGGTACAAGTACTTTGTACTCTTTCTTTTCTATTATCCTAGTTGACATGAAGGCGTTTCTCATCCACCCTTGTACCTTGTACGTGCTTCTTTTTTGTCTACGTGACCCTTTATTAAGGTTAGTCCGTTCGGTTAGTTGTTTCTTAGTCCCACTTCCCTCAAGCTGCCACATGGCGTGACCCTAACTAGCCCACGAATCCTTGAGCTGCCATTCGTGCGAATCTCGTGCCGCCTCGTGCTTTATGCGCCATGCGTGCGTCTTACTTGGCACTCCACGTCGGAGTTGTCGATTGAGTTTTCTTCTGTGCTGCCTATGTGGCTTCGTGCAGGTTTGCTCCGCGCGACGTGGCCTACTGTGCCACCGCTAGTCTATCTGCCTATTTGTCTTGGGTTTGGGACCCGTCAGATCCGCCGCCTTCCTCTGATTGGTTGTAGCTAACCCTAGCCTTGAATGTCCCGTGATGACGTCCTACCGTGGCCTTCTCCCATTGGGCCTGTCACCCATTTGCATGGGAATTACGTGGGCTCGCTGCCCACATGGCCAGCGCTGTTGGCTTCATGCGGATAGGGAAAATATGGGCCGTGGATGCTAGATGGGATCCAAGGGTTCAAGGTGCCCTTGAGATTCCCTTTTCAACAGGGTGGGCACCCCTTTACATACCCCCTCTCATTTTTTGACCCCCTGGCGTTTTCAAAAAGAGGTGTGTAGAGTTATAGTCGATGATTTGCTCACGGAACCAACACAATGATGCTTCTCCTCGCCATTGAGTTTGCACCAACTGGTTTCCCTCTCCATGGTAGAAGTATATCCGGTTAGCTTCGAATTGATTCAGGCGATCCTAGTATTGCAAAATAGCTTCAAGCTCTTCCGCTTCCGAGCCGCTCTTTAGCCATGGCCAACTTCTGAGGCCACTCTTGGTGGAAAGAACCATCCGTTGGAGCAACTTCTCCGCTTGTGGTCAACGTAGTGGCTTCTCCCGGTGCCGTGGGTTGAAACCTGTATGCCAATTCAAAGGGTGAGAATCCCTTAGCTGAGTATTGCCACTAATTGTAGGCGAATTCAGCAACATCTAGGTTGAGAACCTAGTCAGCCTAGTTAGGGCAGTTAGCCCTAAGGTTTTGTTATTTTGGCTCACCCTTGAGCCTTCACACTTCAGTTTTGTAGCAATCTATTACAACATCTCGTTTTTCTCCATTGTGCTTCCATTGCTTCCAACACCCAACAGTGGTATCAGAGCAGGTCGGGAATCCATTCCCTCAGCCATTGACAACTTTCCCAAGCTGTTTGGCAGCCTCTGGAGCCCTCATTCTTACTGGTCTTGCTAGTTATCACACTCCCACGCGTGTTTGAGACCTTTCCAAGCAATTCTGTCGCGAAAGATCTCATTTTGACGGGAGAAGATCACATTTTGGAGCAGCTACAGCAAAGGAGATGCATTTTGGAGCAAATATGAGCACTTTTTTGCAGCAAAACCTCATCTGTACAGAAAACTGTACCGACGTCAGAAATTCCGTACAACTGTATGGCCCTGTTAGAAATCCCGTACAACTGTACGGAATGTCAGAAATTCCGTACACACGTACGGAAATCCGTACACTATAAAAAATCTGTAGTACACTATCAGAAATCTGCACGAAACTGTCTCGAGGTGCGTGCCAATTATATTGAAGGTTTCTCAACATTTCGGAGCTGCCTTGAGCGGCATGCCGGCGTTTGGAGTCATTTGGAGCTGCTGAATTGATCTGGAGAGTTCTCTTTGAGCCCTTCCCTCCTCATTTGGCATCCCTTTGCCTCGGGCTACGAGCTTCTCTCCATTGGATCTCTTTCTCTCCATTTCTATGTGCTCTCCTCCTCGTGGGAGCACTTCTTTTTCTTTAATTCTCATTTCCAGCCCTCATTTGCTTGCTTTCAGAGCCTGTCACTGCTGTACATCATTGGGTAAGCCGTTGTTGCATTGGCTTTTTCCAATTTCTGCTTCATTTGCATTTTGGAAAGGCTTCGTGTTGCCTTTGGGGATTTTTCTTGCAACAGGTACACCTTGGGACAGTAGAGTCTTTTGCAAACATAAGCTTTGAAGCTTGGGCAGATTTTTGGCACTTGATTATGAGAGGTTGCATTTCTCTCATTTGCTTTGCCAGTTGGTGCATTTGCCTTGTATTTCAGCACCATGTCTCATGGCAAAGATGATTTGTTTGGGCTGATTGGGGCTGATGACAACCTTGATGGCACCAATTATCCCATGCGGTCGTACATGAGGGGACATATTTTGGTTGCCAAGAATCTATGGCATATTGTTTCAGGTTCTGAGGCCAAGCCTACACGCACTGTTATCGGTGCTACACCTATAGCCTCTCCTTCTTCAGGTGATGGGTCTTGAGGTGATGGTTCTACTGCTATAGCCAGGACTCTTGCACCTCCTGCTCCAGGTGCTTTGCCTCCTTGACAGGAGCAAATTCAGTGGGATGGTTGTGATGCCAAAGCACATGCCTTAATTGCTCTTTTAGTGAAACGGGTTATTATCCCTCATATTCGGTCTTGCGTTGAGGCGAGTGTTGCCTATCTCCGCAGGTAGTTGAAAGATTTAAAGCTTGATGAGGGTGGTAACATGGATGCCTATCTCACTAATGTGAAGGATTTGAAAAAGCAGTTGGCCAACATTGATGAGATTATGCTTGATTCTTAGCTGATTTCTAATACCCTTGATGGGTTTCGAGATTCATATCAAGACTTTGCTACTACATTGAGGTTGGTTGCAGGGGGTAATGTCAATCATTTCTCATTTGACGAGCTTGTTGCTCTTCTTCTTCAGGAGGAGCAAAGTCGTGTGAATCGCAATGCTACTATGACTAGTGATCAAGCATTTGTTGCCCATCACAAACAAAAAGGTAAAGGCAAGGTTTCAGCTAGAAAGCCCTTGCATTCCCATGCTGATCATTCACATGGTGCCTCTTCTTCAGGGGATAACAAAAAGAAGAAGAGATGTAATTATTGTAGGAAACCTGGGCATGATATTTCTGAATGCAAAAAGCGCATAGCATCTGAAAAGAAAAAGAAAGAGTCTGGTCTTGTAGTATTTGGTTCTTCTAGTGCAGAAGATTGACATGAGTCCGCTAATTTCGCACAAGACCACCATTGGGCTTTCTTGGTTACATGTCAGTATAATCTTGATGTTCATGATTCTTGTATGGCAGTTCAGATGTTCGTGATGCTTGGTTCTTTGATAGTGGTGCTAGCAAGCACATCACTTCTTGCAAGAAGTTATTCAGCTCAGTGGAGCTTACATCTAAGGGGGGCAGTACATGTGCCAATAATGCATCATATATCGTGAAAGATATTTGGCAAGTTGCTCTTACTTCTGTCTCTGGTGGTGTTGTCACTCTAGAGCATGTGCTTTATGTTCCAGGCATTGGTAAGAACCTCATTTCTATTTCAGCCATTGCTACATCTGGCTTTCAGGTTATTTTTGATGGTGTGAGGTGTGCAGTGTATGATGTTACACATGCCTTTATCCTGGTTTTGATTGATACCTTGTCTAGCGGTTTTTACAGACTTGATGCTTATGACAGATGTTCAGATGATGATGCTGCACTTGCGGATGCACATGCCTTTGCTATTGATTCTACTAGGCAGATACTCATTTGTGGCATGAGAGGTTTGGACACCTCAATTTTGGAGCCTTGGTGAAGTTATATAAGAAAGATATGGTTGTGGATCTTCCCAAAATGCATATGCTTTCCAAACATGTTTGTGAACCATGCTTACTTTGTAAGATGCACCGTGCTGTGTTTCCCAAGGATGGGAGAGTTGGTGCTTCACGTAAGCTTTATCTGGTTCATAGTGATGTTTGTGGACCCATGAGGGTTGCAGCTCGTGGGGGATGCTACTATTTTGTTACTTTTATTGATGATTTCACCAGGTACACTTGGATTTTCGCATTGAAATCCAAGTCTAATGTTTCTTCATGCTTCAAGCACTTTATTGCCTTGTCTGAATATGAGAGTGGGCTGCACATTGCTCACATTAATACAGACGGGGGGGTGAATACATGTTGAAGGAGTTTGCTGTTTTTTTGGCTTCTCGTGGCATTAATCATCGATGCTCGGTGCCTTATACTCAACAGAATCCTGTGGCTGAGCAGAAGAATAGATTAGTGATGGAAATGGCCAGATGCATGTTGAAAGGCAAACATTTGCCTAATAAGTTGTGGTTGGATGCGGTCATGTGTGCAAATTACATCTTGAATAGATGTCCTACAAAGGCATTGCAGACTATCACACCTTATGAGGCTTGGACAGGTCGTAAGCCTCGCATTTCCCACATGAGGACTTTTGGATGCTTAGCTTATGCTCATGTGCCTTCACAGAGACGCACTAAGTTGGATGATAAAGCTGTTAAATGCATTTTTCTTGGGTATAGTTCAGAGAGTAGGGGCTATAAGCTATATCAGCCCCGCACGGGCAAGTGTTTTGTCAGTCAGGATGTTGTGTTTGATGAATCTTCCACTATGCCTTTGCTGGACTGTCAAAAACAGCCCGTTGTTGATGCCCCATACATATTTGACAGCTTGATGTCTTTGTTTCCATCCGATGCTCGGGATGATGTTCCATCTGAGGTTGTCCCTCCTCCATTTGTTGGTCATTTGCAGCCACATGTGCATGCAGAAATTCAGCTTCCTTTATGTGGATGACATGCTTGTAACGAGGACACATGCTCAACAAATTGCAGATTTTAAAATTGATTTGCAGCAGACATTTGCTATGTTTGATCTTGGTCTTGTGCACTACTATCTGGGCATTCAATTTGCTAGCAGTGAGGGGGGTATTTTGATGTCACAATCCAAGTACATTGGATAGCTTTTGCAGCGTTTTCAGTTTGAGGATTGCAAGCCAGTATCCACACCATTAGAGATTGGTTTTCACTTCTCTTTTGAGGATGGCAGTAGTACATGTGATGTCACTCTCTATCAGCATGCAGTTGGTTGTTTGATTTACCTATGCCATACGAGACGTGATCCACAATATGCTGTCTCACAGTTGAGCATATATATGCACAGCCCATCTATGCACCATTGGCATGATGTGAAGCATGTTTTCAGATATCTTAAAGGCACTCAGCATTTAGGCCTTCTTTATGGGGCTGATACTTCACTTGTCATGCATGGATTCACTGATAGTGATTGGGCTGGTTGTTCTGACACTCGTGTGTCATATAGTGGCAACTGTTTTATGCTTGGTACTTCATGTGTTTCTTGGTTCAGCAAGAAGCAGAGTATAGTTGCTACTGCTAGCTGTGAAGCTGAGTAAAGAGCAGCTTTTATAGCTACAGCGGAGTGTGTTTAGCTTCGGAAGCTACTTGCAGATCTTTGTGCATGTCAGACTGCTCCTACCGTCATCTTCACTGACAGTTAGAGTGCTTTGGCTATTGCACGGAATCCAGTTTTCCATGCTCGCACAAAGCACATTGAAATTCACTATCACTATGTCAGAGAGCGATTATCAGCAGGTGAGATTGAGTTGTCTTATGTTCCCACTGAAGACAACTTGGCAGATCTTTTTACGAAGGCTCTACCTCGACCTAAGTTTGAGGCTTTTCGGCAAGCTTTAAACTTACTCTGTATAGTCATAGGTTGCTATATCCTACGGGATGAACATGTGCAACCATGACACTAGCTATTTAGGTATCCTGAGCCATGTCCAGGATACTTCAGCCCATACCATGGAGGGGGGTTTGTAGGCTATCTCATGGGCTATCCATAGATGCCACTTATACCTTGGTATGAGCCTTGTAGGCCTAGTTATAGTCAATTAGAACTATCGGTACAGTTAGTTTATGTACCATCTAGGTCAGTTAGGACACGTAGTCCAGTTAGGGCAGCTAGTCCTAGGATTTTGTTATGTTGGCTCACCCTTGAGCCTCCACACTTCAGTTTTGCAGCGATCTATTACAGTATCTGGTTTTTCTCCATTGTGCTTCCATTGCTTCCAACACCCAACATAACACTCTCCCGTTCAAGTATGGACAAAGGTTGGAGTGGGCCTGCGGGTTTTTTGCCCTTTTGCTTTATCTTGTGCGCATGTAATGCATGTACACACATAAGCGTTAGAGTCTCTCTCCATGAGAGGCAACCAAAAGTTCCTTGTGAGTAAGCTTAAGGTTGGTTTTCTTCTGGCCCGGATGCCTTGCCCAGTCGGCATCATGTTGTTCTTGAAGCATTCTTCTTTGGAGGCCTTCTATAGAGAGAACATAAATACGACGTTGCTTGAAGAAAATGACACCTTCACGTACCTCGACATGCCCTCTCTTGCCTTCCTCCTGAAGAAGTCGCTTGGCAAGGGCATCTTCTACATATCCATGTTTAATCTCCTCCAATAGAGTAGCTTTGTGTAGTATTTGGATGGTAGAGACATTAGGGCATTGTTACAAGGCATCTGCTACAGCATTGTCGCGCCCACTTAAGATCAAAGTCGTAATTGGTAAGAAAGTCTTGCCATTGGGCCTATTTGGGTGATAGAGCTTTGGCTGTGTGACAAAATACGAAGTTGTCACATTGTCAGCGTATACAATAAATTGCCTCCCTAGCAAATAGTGCTTCCAAGTCCTGAGGCAATGGATGACTTTGGTCATTCCTTGTCATGGGTTGGATTCCGGGTCTCTCTGTCGGTGAGCTTTCAGCTTTCAAGGCTATCGGATGGCCGCCTTGTAGAAGCACTCTCTCGATCACCTTGTCAGACGCATCGGTCTGGACTTCAAACCGCTTGTTGAAATCTGGGAGAACCAGAATGGGTTCACTTAATTTCTTGCTTTAAATCTGTGAACGCCTTGTTATGCTTAGCAGTCCACTTCCAAGCGACATCCTTGCAGGTAAGATGGGTAAGAGGCGGCGTGATCTCTGTGAACGTTTCGATGAAGCATCTGTAGAAAGAGGCCAGGGCGTTAAAGGCACGTAGGTCGTGCACGGTTTTTGGCATAGGCCATTTGGTGATTGCCTTAATTTTTTTCTTGTCCATCATCGACCCTTATAGACAACTATTTGTGTAAACTCGCACTTGCTCAACTTAGTCCTTTGATGCCCGATATGATCCTCTAGGGTCTGGGAATAGATCATGATATCATCTAGATATAGGACCACGTAATCATCAAGGGCATCCTGAAAAATCTCTGTCATGAGTGTAGAAAATGTCGCAGGAGCATTCGTTAGGCCGAATGTCAACACGAGCCTCTCATACGAACCATATTTCATGCACATAGTCGTCTTTTCAACATCCCCCTCTGTTATGCGAATTTGTTGCTACCTGGATCTTAAGTCAATCTTTATGAAATACTGGGTATGGACCAAAGAGTCGAACAGTTCCCTTTTGTTTGGAAAGGGTACCTGTTCTTTACAATGATTTTATTAAGAGCTCGATAGTCCACACAGAGCCTTAAGTCTCCTCCTTTCTTTTCAAGAATAGGACTGGGGCTGCTTCGTAAGGTGATTTTGAGGGTTTAATGAACCCAGCCTCTAGCAATTCGTGTAGCTGATGTTTCAGCTCTTGCTTCTCTTCATAAGTCAGCCAGAAGCGAGCTTGTGTTGGTGGGTCTGATTGTGGGTACACCTCGATACGATGATCAATGCTCCTTTTAGTAGGCAATTCCTTTGGCAACCGATTTGGCATGATATCTGCATATTCGAGGAGAAGAGCTTGGACTTCATGTGGGATATGCTTCTTTTTTTTGGGCGGCTCCTCAATATCCTCCTCTCTTTGCTGAATTAGAACACGAAATCCGGATTTCCTTTCCTGACAGCTTTCTTCAATTGCATGGCCGATAGTGTCTGGGGACCTGCGGGTCCACTCTCCCTTGAAGTTGGAATGACCTCCCATCCGCATTCTCTACACATAACAACCTGCTCATCACGACTATTAATGAGAGTGTAGTTAGCTCTCAACCTTGTTTGCCCCAGAACTAGATCAACGTCATCCATGGTGACTATTGAGAGCTCGCAGGAGCAAGTTAAACTACTCGGATGGGCAACACCTTTTGCCACACGAGCCACTGCTTGACCAAGGGCATTCACGATCTCCGTGACCTTGCCTTTGCTATCCTCCACTTTCAGGCCAAGCTCCATTGCATTGGCTGGAGTGACAAAGTTATGGCTGGCACCGTTATCAACCATAGCGCATGCCGGCCTACGATTAATATTGGCTGAAATAAACATAAGACCTCGCTCTCCTTCATGGTTCCCAAGATTTGAATCAGGGTAATCGTTTGAGCTGGGCTCTCCTCGAGCTGTTCATGGATAGTCTGTAGGCTTTGGTGCATTGGACACAGTCCCGGATGTAGTGGGCGCTAGTATAAATATAGCAACCACTTCCTTTTTGGCCAGTGCTACTGGTTGAAGCTTTGGCGAACACCACACTTACTTTGGTTGGGATGTTGATGCCTTAGCCTTCCGCTTTGGGTTACTGGTCGGTGTAGGACGTGAGTGAGTGTCACTTGGAGCTCCCATTGGCCGAAACCACTTGCAGGTTAGTAAGCGCGCCTCAAGAGCCCAAATTTTTGCATTGCTCGGCTCTCGTGTCCCTCGTTAGTAGGATGGGCTTCACGAACTTCCTACAAATCGGATTCGCATCATCGACTTCCATTGAGCCTTCCATGTGAAGATGCTCTAATACCACCTATTGCAGACGCAAAGTTCACCTCCCCTTTTTTGTTTTGAAGCCCTTTGCTACCTGTGTTTGGTCCCTCCTCGATCAATCTTCCTCCTAACACCTTCCTATCTTGATCGGGTGAAGAGAGACCCCCTTCGTAGCTAAGTTGCTTAGAGCTCTGTTAGCCATCCGACCCAATTCCTTGTTAGATCGTGATTGTCAATCTTCCAATTTAAACTTGACCACCGGATCTGTGGTTTTAAACAAGGCCGTCCGATTAGTGCGCCCAAAGTAAAAGAGAACTCACCTTTTAGATAACCTGCAGTATAGCCAATGCATAATTACCAAGGATGTGCTGTTGAAAATGGGGAGAAGGTGAGAGACACATGATTGGAGACGAGCTGAGGCACGAACTGATGTGGATTCATGGATATCTTCACAGCAAGTACATAGCCTCTTTTATAGGCTGGGCAAGCCTTAGCTTCTCACACAGACACTTCATAGATGAGGTCACACACAAGAGAATCTAGATCCTATAATCTAGGTGAGGAATCACATCTACCACATGAGGTGGCACAAGTGGCCTCAAGACTCTTCACACTCACACACCTATAGGACACTCCTAGGACTCTAGGACCACACACACTAGGACTCCGATTCCAACAAACCTCCCTTTGGAGCTAGGGTGAGAAATTATGACATCATCCAGACTGTGCATCCCAGGCAATCTCAGAGGCTAACAGCTGAGCATAATTCAGAGGTTGAACCGAGCACTCTCATGGCTTAGGTGTCAACGTGATGAGAGACTCAAATCTCAGCATGGATGCATGACCAACTCATAGGTCTAGGGAGTATACCAACATCCTGCCATCCTGGAACTCGCCCAGGCCTGATAAAGGAAAGACACAACCACCCCCCTGTCTCCTAACTGGGTACATGGAAATAAGTGGAGCCTTTTATAGGAGAAGGCACACAAAATGACAAATTATTACATCATTTTAGGGGGACTACCCAATGCAGAGTACCTAACATACATGACTCTAGAAAGCCCACTCTTCATCTATCACCTCATGGAGGGATAGACCAGAAATAGCAGCAGTGCAGGCTTGTTCCTCAGGTCCAGAAGGTGTAGCTTCATCGTCTTCGTCCTCGCTCTGCTCCGCAACCAGATCGGCATGTTCTTTGGCTTGTACCTTTGCCATTTTCTTGAAGCAATGATCCTCTGGATGGCCAAGTTTCTGACAGTAATTACATTTAAGAGGTTTTCCGTTCTTCTTGGGCTTATTCTTGAGAAAGAATGCTTTGCCAGATTCGAAGGAAGATTCTGCTTTCTCTGTAAGCCTACGGTCCTCATCAATGAGATGAGCTACCATATCCTTAAAGCTCATATTGCGGCTGACTCTTAGGACAGCAAGGATCTCATTATACTTGGAAATGTCTTCAATACTGGAGAGAAGTACAGCAACTTGATCATCATCTTCAACAATGGCTCGGATGGCAGATAATTGTTGGAGAATTGACCCAAGATTGCTCAAGTGTTCATTGAGGGTTTCAGTTTCCTTCATCTTGAGCTTGAAGAGTTTTTGTTTGAGAAATACTTTGGAATTATTGATCTTATTTCCAAACAAATTCTCTAACTTTTCCCAAACGTCGTTTGCTGTCTTATCAAAATCCACATGGTGGATAAGGTTGTCAGCTAAAGCTAGCCAATGATAGCCATTGCTTTATCATTTTGGTTCTCCCACCAACTGATTCTAGCATTATCACCTTGGGGTTTTGGCTCCTTGCCATTGGTGATATTCCATATGCCTTCTCGCATAAGAAGAAGCCGGAGTTTTGTCTGCCAAGTTGGGAAATGGCTCCTTGAGAATTTCTCGATGAACGAGGAGTTTTTTATGCTATCCATTGGTGGGAAGGTCTTAGCTGTTATTACAGCCAGTGTCTAAATCCCTTACAATGTTTACTCAAATTTCAAGAAAGGCCCAAATTTTACATGGTAGAAGCTTCAATTATGCCAAAGGAAGACATAGGACAGAAAAGCCCTGAATTTTTGGGTTAGGGTTGCTGCAAAAATTAGGGTTTGCAGAAAATTGGGGCTTTTCAAAATTTCCTAGAGCATAGTGTTCTAGTAACACTAGGGGAGATTCAGACCATAAAAGCCCCAACAAATTCACCCAAAAGTGAGGCAAAAATCTTCAAAAACGCAGAATATCTCAGACGGACTGTTTGCTGGTCAATGGAGAGGCATAGGTCCGGGCTGATACGGGCTCTTGTACACTGATGCTGAGGCTAAAGAGCAGTCGATGATGAGGCTTGGGTAGGAGCTCATGTGGAGAGGCGAACGAAGAAGATCAGAATCTAGACTCCAGCTTGCAAATTAGGTAATTACGAACTAGGTAGTTTGCAGAGAAAAGCATGGGAAGAATGCAAACGCAGAGCAGCCACGTAGAAAACCTTTGCCTACCTCGCGACGTGTACTCAGGAGATCAGCCCAAGAGATACGCGATGAACAGCTGCAGATAAGCGATGCAACTTCAAAGGATATGTCGGGCAGGTGACGAGTTGTTGCGCTCAACCAGAGATGGCGAGTTACGGTAGTACTCAGGATGCAACGCCTGTCATGCGGGCGCCTATGCGCTCTGGTGGTGGGTGCTGCAGCTCCGCACGGACCTTCCTTGCTAAGGCTTGGGGTGTAGGGTTGAATGGCGACTGTTGCAGGAGCAGCAGCGTGGGCAGAGAGGTGCAGCGTAGAGCAACGAATCAGGCCTGTTGTGCGAGCAAATGATGAGCAGAGGAGCGGGTAGAAGATCCGCAGGATGGTGCAGCAGAAGAGTGGCACAGCAGAAGAGTGGCGCAGCGGAGGAGATAGCGGGCAAGAGGAATGCCATCAGGCAGGAGCTTCAACGTGACTCTGATACCAACTGTTGAAAACGGGGAGAAGGTGAGAGACACATGATTGGAGACGAGCTGAGGCACGAACTGATGTGGATTCATGGATATCTTCACAGCAAGTACATAGCCTCTTTTATAGGCTGGGCAAGCCTTATCTTCTCACACAGACACCTCATAGATGAGGTCACACACAAGAGAATCTAGATCCTATAATCTAGGTGAGGAATCACATCTACCACATGAGGTGGCACAAGTGGCCTCAAGACTCTTCACACTCACACACCTATAGGACACTCCTAGGACTCTAGGACCACACACACTAGGACTCCGATTCCAACATGTGCCACATCAACCGTGCATATCTGCGGAATATTTCCTACTCTGCAAGGCCCGAATTGGAATTGAACTCGAACCGCCTTTCCTGCAGCCGAACGACTTTGCCATTGAACCAGATGAACCTTGACCCTAAGGCTTCTCCATATCATCTTATTCTTTTCTTCCAAGTTTCGACCGAATGGTCCACGTGGCAAAAGGGATTTTTAGCGGATTGCCTTGGGCTGTGAGATTATCTCCATTGGATCCTTCTCCACTCATTTTGAGGTGCTCTCCTCCTTGTGGGAGCACATTTTCTTGCTGTAATTTGCTTTTCCAGCCTTCTCTTGGCACCCTTCCTTGCCATTTGCTGTCCATTTCACCTCTCCTCCAAGGGTGACTGCTTGTGATCGCATTTGGAGCATTTTCCTTGCTGTATTTTTGGGCTACATCGTTGGGTAAGCCTCTATTTCATTGATACCTTTTATTTTATGCAAAGCCTCGTGCTACCTTGGAAGGCATTGTGTTGCCTTTTGGGAATCTTTTTGCAGCTGGTACACTTCTTGAGACAGCCAAGCATTGGCAGTGAAAAGCTTTGAAGATTGAACATAAATTTGTCTTTTGGTTTTGAGAGGTTATCCTTCTCTCATTTGCATTGTCAGTTGGTGCTTTTGCCTTGCATTTCAGCACTATGGCTGGTAGTAAGCCATACGCCGACAACTCCGACTCGAGGCCAAATATAACCTTCCGAGTGAACTAAACATGGTACGCGAGTACCGCCGTCTACTAAGCTTGAAGAAGCAAGCGTTTATCCGCTAAACTAAGGAGCTCATAAACACATTCTTTAGTAACAACTCCAAGGGTTTTTTGTGGAATTCCTTGAGCAGAAGTCCCATCGCCCCTAACTGGCACACAGGTTTGGTACACATATGCCCACACTTTATATGTGTTCCCTATCGGGTCCGCCCCTAATCTCTCGCACACACCCTGCCCCACTACTTGCACTCTATTCACTAAAGGGGGCATCAAGGACGCGGCGTTGAAGCTCCACAATGGCTAAGCGAAGGATCACAAGGGATTATGCATTGAGTTTGTTGCACATGGGATTAATATCCTAGCCGTGATCTTAGCAAAGCTCTTTAACGACGTTGGTTGCCTTGGCTTTCCTCACACCTGGACCCTCAACACGATCACACCCATCCACAAGGCAGGGGATCCCATGATACCAAGAAACTACATGACCATTATGATTTGGCATGTTATGTCCAAGATCTATGCATTAGTACTTCACACAGAGGTCAGCAGACCTTGGCTCTTCTTTTTGACTCCTTGGTTCGATCGGCAGGCATCTACAATAGCCCTTGTTGGGGATCAGATCTCTTAGACATAGAGTGGGCTAGGGTAGAGAGGCTCGTTTTCTCTTGCTCTCTCGGATGATTCAAGGCAAACCTCCCACACCGTATCATTCAGTACGAGTTCGGGTCTACCTTGCTACAATCAGATGCGGCATTCTAGGTCATCACCTAGCTATACCGTGTCAGAGGGTATGAGGATTGCGCATCAGGGTGACATAGGCTGCCATGGTTGGCACTATCTTCGTCTATGGGTTTGGCAGATGGTGGATATCAGAGAGGTTGGTATGCACAGACACGCAGGTGGTTTTAGAGATTGAGGCTCCACATGGACAGACTGCCTCCCTTTCAATACAACTTAGATGATTCATCCGTCCCGCTCAGAGGCCATGAGGTCAACGAGGTCATTGGAGAGGATACCTGCAGCTACATACATTCAAGACTTGGTTAGCAGAGAGAGCTTCCAGTGAAGCTTGGCTTCTACAGAGATCACTGCCTGCACATCTCTAAGGAGGGCTTCATTGTCCCACCAGAGTACACTCAGATCCATCTACCACATTCTATGAGGATCTCTATCAGCCAGTATCGTGTCTCATCACATCGACTCCATATCGAGAGCGGTTGGGCCGAGGGGATACCTAGGGAGAGCCGCATATGCACACTGTGTGATTGACGCTATGACTGTCTCTTTAGGGACGGCTTTGAATCCCTCTCTAGACTTCTCTCATACCCATATTAGAGGTGTTTGGCTGCCTACATTCATGAGATGAACCGACATAGGGAGCACCTACTTAAGACGAGGAGACATGCCTCATGCACACAACCGACTCATCTCAGAGCAAGATTACGGAGTTGTTCCAGTTGGACCATGGGGACCACCCTATGGATAGTAGACACAGTAGAGATCCAGAGCTCGAGGTTCGCCTCACCAAATGGAGGACGGATACACAGTTTACATTGGGGGACCTCCCTTCCACGTTTAGGCTCGAGACACGTCCCGCGGGGGTCACAGTGGCCCTTGTTCGGAGCAGAGCCATCATCAGGCGATCGAGATGGGCAACACCTACAGATAGTAGCCATCGCTCCATTACTGGTTACGTCTCAGCACAGCCTCGCCTATACCCGAGTCCCCCATGACACCCTCATTGTACTTTACCATGGTCGGATGATGAGGATAATGTCAGTTTCCCCTCACGAGGATGGCATCACATCATTGATGATGATGATATGACTATGTACTTCCTAGGACTTAGCTTTCCGCACGGGTGATGATGCTCATGTAGTAGCTCCACCCTTTCTGCTCATTGTATCAGGTTTCTATCAGTCTCATAGACCCATCGGTCTTTCGTATTTCTTTCTCTGTTGATAATGAAGATGAAGCTAGAGCAACCGTTTCCTACACTCTAAAGGTCATGCTGCTATTATTACACTCAACTCACGAGATCTACATGTCAAACTTCTCCGATGATCTTACAAGCTAAAAGGGACCAAGATATGGATAGCTGAGGAGCTCACACGAGCTCAATTGAAGAATAAGGCAACAGAATCAGCCAAGGTTGAGGCTGCTAGGAAGGATGGAAAATGGGCAGTATATCGTGAAGGCATAGCAATAATTAAAGAGTTCAAATCCAAACCCAAAGACTCTGTCTTAAACTGATGTATGTTTGATTATGTTGTCAGACTATTATGTAGGAACTCTAAATAAATGGAGCTACTTTTTTGGACTCCTTAGAGCTGCCATGTGCCCTCCCTAAGCAGATGTACTAGATGGCTTTTGTTGTCCCATAGACCTGTTGGTCTCCCGTGGACATTAATAGACTTTCTTTCTTGGTCTCCCATGAACATTAATGGACTTTCTTTCTTTCTCATTCTTCACATTTCTTCTGATTTGTTTCTTGTTTGCTATCAAAGTTTTTGCTGCTTCATTGCGATTTTAAAGCTTGGTAAGCATTGGGTTTACCCAAGAGATTCTGGAATGTTTTGAAACCCAGATGGCAGCTTATGCTTGGGTACTGTTGAGAACATAAGCATAGCTTTACTTACTAAGTTATTATTATTATTTCTTTCTCATTTACTCATAATTTTTTCTAAAGTCACTAACTCCATTCTTTCCTTTGTTCTTTTGCTTGTTCTATAAACAATTTTAATTTGTGAGATTGGATGTAGTATAGTCTTATGAAGTTCTACATAAGGTTCAAAATTTGGAATGATCACGTTACCAAGAGCGAATGATGTTTTGGTTGAGAACTTCAATTGCTTGATACCTTGTAGTATCTTGCCTGTCACAATTAACTTTCAGTTAAGAAAGTTATATTAGTGCTGTAATTAGTTTCATTATCTGCCAAGTGCACTGATGCTCCTCTCGTACCTGCGGGTATTCAGGTGGGTTCTGAGGCATGACATACAGATTCTACCCTACAGATAAAATACAGAATCCAGTTCTGAGAGGGGAGTTATTAAATGATCACAGCACCAAACTTGATTCTAGGAAGAAAAACAATTGGAACATTCAACTGGATACTGAATGTAACTTACTCAAGCCTTGGATGAGAATTGAGTAAGTGAATTGGAATCAGTTTCTGAGATCACTCAAAGGATTCTAGAGCTGATACTTCTCCAAATTTCGAGAAGGAATTTGATAAATATCTTTGACTTCAAATTGCTTTGAGAAGGATACCACACAGATCCTACCCTTGGAATTGGACGTAGATTGAGAAGTCTAGTCCGAGAATCACTGATTTAACTTTCCTACTTTGATTCATGCCAGCATAAATCTAATTTAATGGTGGGAGAACGTACATCCATGGCTGGACTAACAGAGGCTAGGCTTAACCAAAGCCAAGGTCAGACTAACCTGGGATCTAGGATTAGATCTAAGGTTAGAGCATGGTCTTACCCAGGGTTAGAATAGAGTAACCTGGGATCTAGGATTAGATCTAAGGTTAGATACCCGGGGTTAGAAATAACCTAGAGCTAGCATGGATATGGAATCTGAAAATAATTTAGACAGCATTCACCGACTTGATTTGTACTGTTTTGCAATCAGTATTTTTAGTTAAGTTTCTAGTAATCAAGGGCTACGTGTGAACAGGTTATTGCCATAGTTGTTCCACTGGTATTTATATTGGGATACTTTCTCTACAAAAAGGACATCACCGATCTGCATCATGCAACTCTTGGTAATAATTTTTTTGCTATTCCTGGTTTTTTTTAAATGGATTATTTCTGTTTGTTAGCTTATCTGACTTCTTATATCTTCAATATCTTCAGGTCTCTTCTTTGCTGTTTTGATGACAGCAGTCATTACAGATGCTGTGAAAGATGCAGTTGGTCGGCCACGACCAGATTTCTTCTGGCGTTGTTTTCCTGATGGCAATGCAGTAAGCAGACATATATCTGCCTTTGCCTTGTATTAATGCACATGACCACATGGATAGGCTATGACATTCAAGTTTGAGGGTTCCTTTTTGTGAGTTGAATGTATTTGCTTGTATATCAATTTTTACATTCAAATTGCAGGTCTACAATAACTTCACTGGAAAAGTTGAATGCCATGGTGATCCACAAGTGATAAAAGAGGGCCACAAAAGCTTTCCCAGTGGACACACTTCGTGTATTTCCCATCATTTGCTGGCTATTTAATATTTTAAGTTATAGATGGTGTGCTTGATTTATCTGCATGTTAGCTTCAGTTTTAGTTGCGGCATTTTAACACGTTTCTATCTTAGATTGCTGTTTGTACTGTGACATTTTATCTTATGCTTGGCTGATCTGTGACGTTTCACACATGTTGCTTGTACAGACCTTCTTGTCTGATGTTAGGCTGACCTCCAACTGCTTCGTCTTGGTCTCAATGCAGGGTCATTTGCTGGTTTGGGATTTTTATCCTTGTATATTGCAGGAAAAGTACAAATTTTTGATCAGCGAGGCCATATTGCAAAACTTGCTTTAGTTTTTACTCCTCTGTTAGGTGCCTTATTAGTAGGTCTTTCACGAGTGGATGACTACTGGCATCATTGGCAAGATGTGTTTGCAGGCGCTTTTTTAGGTATGAATCTCAACTTTGTTGTGAGTCGCCAACACCCGCCCTCCAAAAAAAAAAGAAAAAAGAAATCAAAGAAAAACGGAAATTGAAAAATGAACAGGAATGAAAATGTAAGGTGCTTTCCATGTAAGGTAACTTTGACATATCTTCTGGATGCTAGTTTCATGGCTTTGTAATTGGGTAATGCATGTAGATAGGGCTGCTCACATCTGAGTTGCAGGTGAGATCATGGATGTTAAGTTTCTTGGTCAAAGGAGGGTTCTATCGTTTAACAAAAAGAGGAGGTTATCTGAGGACCATTCCAATGATTTCATTAGTTCCTAGGTGATCTGTAGATATAGACGTTTGGAATAGGATGCGAACTATCCAAAAATTGCATTCAACAAAATTAATAAGGGATCTATAGATACGAATTTTTTGAAATATAGGGCATGGATCAGCTCTGGCTTATTATTCTATTCCATTCTGTTATTACGAAATTTGAGGATTGTTTATAGTAATTGCAGTGTGTAGGTCATGTCTGAATGTAATCTACTCACCAGAATGTCTGGAACCTATCTGTTTATAGTCTTATGTTACCTGAATGAAGGCAAAGCAGTGTTGTGCTCCACCCAATCCACCCCTGTGGAGTGGACCTTGTTTAGTCGGACAGTAGAACACCTGGGCAGGCTGCTTGGCTAAGGACAAATATTGTCCTGCCCTTTACAAAATACGTGTGTGGGAACTCAACAGTAGTGCTATGAGCTGATTGATGGACCCTGTTCTGTCGTCCTTTGTAGACAAAAGGATCACTAAGGTCCCTTGAGCTAAGTGTCCTAATAATCTGAGATCCAGGTTTCTTCCAGGTAGACATTACTATTTTAGTCATGTTAATCCTTTTTCCATTAATCTTCATCATGAAAATCAGCCCACCAAATTAATTCACACTGATAGAGGTGCAAGAACCTGTTTCATGCAATGCAGTATGCAGACAGTAACCAGTCCTAAGCAAGCCTAAAATGTATTGTTTATTACATTCTCAGCTTTCAGAGCAAAATTCCATCTCGCCTGGATGCCATAGGAAATAATGGGTCTTTCAAGTTTTTGTTCATTTCAGACGGAAATGATCATAGAATTTCCATTTCTCACCACACCAAACAGAATGACTATAGAAGCTGGACGTTTAAGACTGATTGCTTTATGCTTTGTAGGCCCCAGCTGGATCTTTGTTGAGAAAGGTTGAAGTGGCAGAGTTCATTTGAATGCTGACAACTGTATCTTTGTTTTGTAGGTTTGACAATGGCAGCTTTTTGTTACCATCAGTTTTTCCCTGCGCTATACGATACCAATAGTGAGTTTACTGCTATCTTTTTCCAAGTGCACCGAAATCATGTAGACACATGTGAGGTGTGTGCTATCACTTAATTTCCTAGTGATACTTGGACCTTCTGATTTGGATTGTGTACTTAAAAAAAGACCTTTCTGATTACAATTCCTTTGCTGAAGGTATGGGACCTTATAGGTACCTTCGAATCGAGGACAGTTTTCAAATTAGTTTCTTCCCTTGGTATCAGCAACGCCGTACACGTACTGGTGACTGGCCCCCCCAAGAGAATGGACAAGCTCGTCTGGAACGCGGCAGAAGTGATGAAATTCCTTTGTAATGTTACGAGAATTTGCCACACGTGTGGTTTTTGTTCTCATGGTCTCTGCACAAGTTGTGTGTGCTATACGTGTGAAGTAGTCCTTTTGAAAACCCATTTCCACTAGATTAGATTTCTTTGCCTTGCAGTGTGCCCTTTGTATCTATAACTGTTGCACATTCTTTAGTAACTGGAATGTACTACTTTGCTCTATAGAAAGGTCTTCACTTTAAATGTAAATGCGCTAGGTATTGACATTAATTGTGGTTTTTAATATTGCTAAGCTTGGAAAAAGAAGGTGCTCTTGCTCTTGGTGAAGCTTGGCATGCAAAAGCTGGATTTTTTTTGGGTGTAGAAGGTTTTTATTGTGGTTCCAGTCAAATGTTTGTAGAAGCTAACATTTGTTATAATACATGCTAAAAAGTCATACTCCAAAACATTCCCAATCTGCCCTAAAAAGCGAAAAATAGATACAACAGATTCAAGTTTTTCATTTTTGATTATGATCTTCCATTGATCATCCACCATGCTATGAGTTATTGTAAAGTCTAAAATGTAAAAAATGTAGTTTATTGCAAACTGCAATAGAATCACGTGATGATGTATCACACATCACTCGGTGCTGAAAATAGACAAAGTATGAAGCATGGGTGAGAAACAACATAATTATGTGACATCAAGTTACAAATAGATATCAGAAATTCAAATGTTGCAGTATCCGATGGGATGCCTTTGTATTTGATGTACACTTCGAGGACTGGTTATCTAGATCCATGGATGAGAATATCGTATGCTTGGCCGTGTGTTGATTGAATGTACAAAGCTGCAGAAGTTTCATCCTAAATGTTCGTAAGCATGAGGTTTTGTTCTTCCCATTAAAACGTAAAGTGTCCCTTTGAAATGACTGATGTTCATTTTCATTGATTTCATTGACTACATGTATCATGATCAGCTCCGCGATACAAATTTGGGTCTTTAATATATACCAAAGTGGACATACATAGTGTCGATTTTGTCTATGCAAGACTAAAGTGTCATATATATTTGAGTTCAACTAAGGACACTTTTGTAGAGATGTATTAGAATCTCTAATTAACATATATATTATTTTCTCCAAATATAATGAGCACAATTTTTAGTAATAAAAGAAAAATAAACCAATTTACATCATTGCGCTTTTCCATCGCAAAATTATACTCCATACAATTACCTATTTTGTTTACAATCCCAATTTTGATTTGATATGAATTTCTGGTCAAGTTCTTGGATTGGACTTTGTTAAATCATTCCTTGATCATAACATATGACCTACACTCTCTTGAGGCGTTTGATGTAATTTAGTATGTTCTTTTGAATTTCGTCTGAGATAAGGAAAAAGAAAGAGGCCAACTTAGCTATATCCTCTTAAAAAAATAATTAAGTAGAGCAAAGAAGGATAAAAGATGTATCTAGAGATGCCTTGGTTGTCTCGTCACAACGCTTGTATGCTTGATTGTGTCTACTAAGTTGACAAGAGAAATTGCCAATTGTTATCGAAGGAATAACATGCATATTGTGTATCTATTTGTCCTTGTTTCATCTGTAGCTCTCAAATAGTAATTTAGTTCTATTGCTTTTTTTCAAATAGCTGTGGTCTTTTGCTTAGGAGAGCGACATTCGGGTTACGATTTTCATAGGACTTCCATTCTTGAAATCACATGACGCTACTATTACTTTAAATATCATTAATTATACAAGAATATGAATCTTTATTGTCCTCATGTCGTAAGGTTAAGTCTTTGGTCATGGGTGTTTATCTTCGTATCCAAAGACTGCTTTCCCAATTCATTGACAAAAGGCAATAAAAAGAAACAACCATAAATTTCTTACTTGAAGTCGGAATATATTGATCCAATCACTTAAAAGAATTAGCGCATACCTTGTTTTTGTCAATTCCAACTGAATCTATGGAGTTGTAAAGGTATCTAACCCCAAGCACGTATTTTTGATGTTGGCAATTGGTGAACACTTCAAGCTTTCAAGAACAATGACTCCCTCTCAATTGGTAAACAATTCAAGCTTTTAAGGACTATCACTCTCTTTCTCAACTTATTGCAGATATAAACACTTGACTAAAATGTTCACAACTCAATAGACAAATCAAGAAAATACACTTATAATATAGAACTATATGGAGCTCATCTTAATTGGGCTTGTTGCTTGTAAAAGTTAAAGGACTTACATGCGGATTGCTACAACATTGGCAGTCAGCAATGGACTTACTCACAAGACAAGCTTAAGAGCTACACCTCTAAGATGACTCTCATTAGAATGACTTTCATACATAAATGCCACCACACCGCTTATCTAGCATACACCTCAAAACCACCATAACTTGATTGATGTCGCATGTATGTGTGAGTGGTGTTAGTTGCGTGGCCACCCCCACCTAAGGTTCCCCTATGAGGCAACAGACGCTCCCTTGAGTTGAGGAGGGAATAACATCACAACATTAAAACAAGAGAGCACAAGTAAGCACTAAGTTTTGTGAAACAAGAGAGATGCAATAATTCCTTGCTACTTTATACCACCATAGCATTTGATAGTTTAAGTGTTATGTTGCCACATTGCTGTTGCCACCCCTCTAAATCGTGTGTTCTATTTGTATACCGAAGTGTGACATGGAAAAATTCTTTATTTAATCCAACTTGCAGCTAAAGAGTTGAAAGGCTTTGATGTGGTGCACCTTAGGATTGATATTGCGGGAATGTTGCTTCTCAATACGCCAAAAGCATATATTTCTATTATTATTCACCTTGCTGGGTGCATCGATTTAATGCATGAACAAAAGTCGGGTAACATGAGGGTTTTGTGAGTAATGCTCCTGATAAATGATCTAAGAAAGTGTGGAGATGGCATGCCTTGGTTCGGTATATTAAAATAATAAACATTGATTTCCTTAGATTTGGTGGAAATTTGCTGAGGCCAGGGACTATGAATGTTCTGTGTGATGACAATGAAAGTTTGCGTTTGTACAGTAGCAATGTACCATCCCTTGGAATGTGATGATTGTAGTGTACTTTTGTTTGTCTACATGGTCTGTTGGATGTGCGGTTCTAGTTCTGGTGAGATGGAGCAAATTACATGCTTGGAGATTCTGATCTACATTTAAATTGGTTGCATGTAATTGTAGTGAACATGTGTTCAATGTCTGTAAGATAACATGTGCTTGACTCCAACTTTCAAGGAGTGGTACATCAAATCGCCAAGCTGCAACTGTAAGAAGTCTTTGCATTTCTATTGCAACAGTTGGATCTACACGAAAGTGAGTACTGCTTAAGGGTTTTATGAGATAGATATTTTCTTTGGCATGGAACCAAGCGTGTTGTGTAGGGGATGCCGTGTTGTGGCCTGCCTATGGGGTCAAAGCATAGGCATTCCAATGTTGAAGCATAGGGATTCCAATGTTGAACTTTGTGCGCGATGTATTGTTCTTGCTGAGGCTAGTTGAATTGGGTACTGCATTGATGTCACAATATGGTTTGTATTATTTCCTATTTGGACTTCTCTTGTAATTGGAAGTAATGCAGTCCTTTATTGGTCGATAGAATTTCCATACAGGTATCGCGTTTGTTGCCATGTCCATGCCCCTATGTTGGGATTTGAAACTGTATCCAAATAACTAAAATGAATTGGATGTTGTCATTGCTTTGATTTGCCCATCAGCTCCATTTACAAGACCATCGGATGTGTCATAGTTTCCTACACATAGCTCGACAACCATGCCTACTTTTAGTTTTATTTCTTTATGGATCCCGATAGTTTTATTTGATCATCTGAGAGAGACAATGGACAAGGACAGTTGCTGCTTTTCTTGTCTATGGCAGGCAAAATGTAAACATCACCCTCGGTGTGCTAGAATATACATTCATTCTGCATGTGGACTGACTTGTTCCTACAAAACAAGTAAGGCAATGTCAAGGTTGGTGGCACCTTACGAAAGCATGCAAAGTTGATTGTGCTAATTTCCTCCGGGTGCTGTGTGTTTGTTCAGGACCTATTTAGAATGCTAGTAAAGAAGAATTCACCTTGTCACATAACGGTGTTGAGCTGGTAACATCTCAGGTTTTCTTTCCAGAAACTTTGCTTCAAAGGGTTTTCTTCTTAGAACACCCAATTGTCATGAATGGGTGGCAATTGGTATAAGTCACATGTTGTTATGACATCCAAGCCTTTGAATGGAAAAAATGAACATGTTTAATGGCCCATAGGCACCTATCAACAAAGCCTAGAACATCCTCTCATCAATTAGTGATATTTCATCGATAATTACTATTTGAATCTCCATGTATTTTTTTGTGTGTTTGTTTAATCTCTCGACAGGTGACTGTGGCATTTCTTTGCAAGTTAATGGTATGCCTAACATTGAATGTACAGTTGCACCGCTTATGTTGTATGCAGCTCTTCTTGTGTATGCCATTTTCAATATTTTGGGCTTTAGTGGATCGAATTTTGGGTTTTTGTTATACCAACGGAGTAACTTGATTGAGAGCACGCATGATGGTTGTTTTATCGGTTCTAGCCCCCCCGTTAGGAATATGTAGATGGGCTTGTTAGAGTTGTTCTTTTTCTTCCACATTATTTTATTGAATATATGCTGCTACTCTGGGTTCATCAACTGTATTTGTGACCAGTGTTCTTATTTCCATATTAGCTTCTTTATAGGTTGCAGGAATTGAAAAGAAGTAGGAATTCTTTTTTTAGCCTATTTTGAGCTTGGTGTAATGAGAAGTCAATAGATTTCTTTTCCGTGTGGTTGTGGTTGTGGTTGTGGTTGTTATGTCAACCATGTCATATAAATCTACCAAAACAGCGCTGTTAAACGTTTCAGCGCATATGTCATTGTTTGCAGTTGTAATCATTTCATCTATTTGGTTCTCGAAGTTTTGCCAAGCCTCGGTACCTTGATTTCCCAAGCTTATATAGAAGTTGAATTTATCTTTGATCTTAGAAATTTGGTTCGCAACTATGCACTAAGAATCTTGTGAGGTTTCTTCTTGATCCTTTAGAGCTTCCTCTGAACTAGGGTATAAAGCGTGAGTTATTCTTTATAGTAGTTGTTAGGGTCTCATTGTTGGTCTTAACATGTGACTCTAATTATTTGTGGCCGCCTTTTTTAAAAATAGGTTTTCTTATTGTATTCAGAAACTAGCCAATCACAATGTCGCCCAATCAACTAGAGTTAAGTCACACACAACCATAGTAAAGCCGAGAAGAGCTGGAGTTGACCTCCAGTTAACGATTTTCTGAGAATTAAAGAATACATCAATTTTTACACAAAATTTACCAAAAGTTGGCCAAACCATTCCTAAAGCATTGGCCTGTAATGAGCGAGTGCCAACAAGAACATTGCTTACACGGAGCCAAAATTAGAAAACCATCAAGGTATTTGCAAAACTAGAGTCAACACTAGAAAAGCATCAAGATCAATACCAATCAATCTGTCAAAGGGCCCTTGCAGGGCCAAGCCACTAAATAGTACAAAGGACAAGGTTGATTCAAAATCTACAATCATCACAAAGAATAATCTTTGATCACAATTCTCTGCAACACAAATTCTTCTTCAACCAAACATGCCTTGGCATTCAGGGATTCCTTGTTGTGAGTGTCATAAGCTTCCTTGTAGGTGGACTTATTCGAATGCCCATCCTTCCCATTGTATTCACACATAGGCATCTTTTTATTGTTATTGCTTTTTGCCTTCCCTTTGTCTTCTACTGCATATGCACCATGCATAGCTTTGTTTGTCCGACCTTCTTCACTCAAGAGCATCGAAATTATTAAACTCAAGATTCTTTGAACTTCCCCTTAGTACAGCTACCAACTCCACATAAATGAGAAGGTAATCCTAAAAGAAGAATGGTGTTCGAATCCTTGTCGTCAACTCTTGAACTAAAGTGTGTAATTGCTTCATGATTGATTGCAGGCAGTTTGGATGTATACACAGAATGTATCCTTCCCCCATCTTACTCTCTTAGTCTCTACTGCTTTTTTTCTAAACCTTTGTGACATCTACTCTAAACATCTACTACTCTAGATCTAGACCTTTGCTACACTTGCTTTAAACCTATGATACCCTTGCCTAAATTTTTGCTTCTCTTGATCTACACCTTAGCTACTTTTGCTCTAAACCTATGCTCTCCGATCTAAACCTTTTCTACTGTTAATATAAAAATTTATAGCGCCTCTACACCTCTTTTCTCCTACATTGCACCTCTAGTACACCAAGGTATAATAAAGTAGGAGCATCAATAACAATAATGATGTCAACCGTATTGATTAACATGGCTAATTTTGCTATTTTGTGCTATTTTGATTAGTGGAGTTAGGAGATAGATTGTGACTTGGAGCCAATTGACACACTCAACATAGTGATTGAAACTAGCAAATGAATATTGGCTCTCCATCATCACCCTGAACTTCACAAAAAATAGCTACATCCAATTATGCATTTATGTTTCCTAGTTATGAAAGCATACAATCTCAAGTGACTAGCCATTGCTATGCAGAGTCAAGGTTCCTTACTAGCAACACTCACACTTACATAGATCAACTAGAACCAACACGATGGCTATTATTTCAACCATTGAGCATGGAGAAGGATATTCTCTCTCTCTTGTTGGGATATCTGAAGGTGTATGCCTCAGGCACACCTTATGTTTCTATGTGTGAGTGCTAGAGGCACAGTTAGGTGCCCACAAGCATAGTTAGGTGGTGGAAGAGCCACATAGGATGATTGAGAGAATCTAGGAGTAGATTGAGGAGATGATTGTGGAGCTCTGAAGTCATCAGTGATGTTAGTGAGCATGTATGAGGTGCCTACTTAAGGACCTCACTCTTCTTCATTCTACAAGCAAGTAATGCAAGTATTCTGAGTTTGTGTCCACTCTTTGCTTTCCTTTCAGCTATCCAACATGGTATCAGAGCCCTTTGATCCCCCTTGAGCCCATTTCTGCCACATCATCATCATCTTCTTCATCTTCTTCTTCTCCATTTTCCTCTTTCTTCCCAAAATCTTTGAGAGCTTGGTTCTCCACCTACAAACGACCATTGCCCAAACCCTCTGAGCTGGAAACTCCTCTAGTATGGGCGAACTTCCACCTGCAAGCAATTGAAAAAAAAACATCTGTGGTGGCTGCCATTCCCTAAACAGCATATTTTTCACCATTTCTTCTACTGCTCAATACTCCCTGCCTGCTCCGCCATTGCCTGAGCCCTCTTAGGAGTAGATGGGCGACCTCAAGACAAAGATTTTGAGGCATTTTTCAGGTCATTTGGTTCAGTAACGAGGGAGAAATCATCAAAATTCAGGTTCAGCCTATAGCAACTCCCCCGGGCAAAAGTGCGCACCATTTCGTCCAACCTCTGTGCTGGACCCTCTCTGGTATATGAGCTTTCTTTTGCCTCAGAAAGCCCTCTTTTCCTTGCTTTGAAGAGTGAGCTACAAGCCCTCCAATTTCAGCCTTTTAGTTTTGACAGTTTTGGACAAGTTTTTGAAGATGATGCTACATAAAATGCTACTCTAGCATTTCTAGTTTTTTGAAACTTTGAATAACTTCAGTACAAGTGTGGCTTCAGTTTTGTTTTGAATTGCTAGACCTGGTTTTGATTGGAAAGTATTCATTTTAGCCACTTCTATGAAGCATGTAAGAAGAAGCATCATTGATTGAGTATTGGTCACTAGTCTTTGCTACATCAAGTGCTCATATTTTGGAAGTCTTTCAGTTATTTTTTGCCTTGTAAGAGAGATAGACACTGCTCAATATCTGGGTTAGACCCTCTCATGGCTACCCTATTGAATCTAGAGAAGTTCAATGGAAAGGGCTTCCACACATGGCAGATGAAGGTGAAATTTGCATTGATGAGGGAGAACTTATGGGGACTTGTCAAACCAACTCCTACCGCTTCTTCTACGGCCTCCAACGCTGGAGAATCCTCAACTCCGACACGACCGGCAAGGGATCCAGCTAGAGAAGAAAAAGCATATGGTATCATTGCTCTTGCTTTAGGAGATAATTATATTCACCATATCTCTAACTTGGAGTCTCCTTTAGAAGCTTGGCAGAAGCTTGACATGATTTTTGGTGCTAGCTCTCACATCTCTAAACTATCACTTAAAATCTCTTTCTTTGAATTGAAGATGGCTAGTGGTACTACTTTGGCAGCTCATGTCAACTATATGCGGAGTCTTATGACTCAGCTTGCTTCTATCAACTCTCCTATTACTCCCGATGATGCTATGGCAGTGTTACTTAAGAGTATGCCTGAAGATTATGATCACATAGTTAGCACTTTGAAAAATCTTCCTAATCCTAATCTTGAAGGTATTATCTCTGCTCTCCAAGAAGAAGAAAGGCATATGGAGCTCAGGAAAGGCAATGACACTGTTTATGTTGTAAAAGTCCAGAAGGGCAAGTATACCCCTTGCAATCACTGTGGAAAGACAAATCACCTTTCAAAGGACTGCTTCAAAATTAATCCATGCAAGCACTATGGCAAGAACAACCATAATGAGAAGTTTTGCAGAGCCAAAGCAAAGACAGAAAATGCAAATCTACTTTCAGTTAATGAGCCTCCACAAGATGAGGCATCCTTTGAAGATTATGCATTTTAAAACATCTCTATGTATGCTCCAGATCTCTCTTTTTATGTCAAGGTACTAAGCCTGGATAGTCCTCCAAAATGAATGAAATAAATTATTGTGTTTTGTGTGTAAACACCTCTGGTCACCTTATGATGTAGGCCATGTGTATGTTTTGCTCCATGGTACCTCCTGCAGGCATTGTGTGCATGTACATGCATGGGAGATAACCATTGGGAGGTCTTTTTGTATCCCTTTTATTTACCTTACACCCAAGGGAACCCTTGCTAGCATGAGAACCTAGCCATAGATTAATCCTTGACCACCATGAGATGGCATGAGAAACTAGATGTATCCTTGACATAGCCTGAGGCATTCCCTTGAGGAGGGGTTTGTTGGGATATCTCAAGGTGTATGCCTCAGGCACACCTTATGTTTCTATGTGTGAGTGCTAGAGGCACAGTTAGGTGCCCGCCCACAAGCACAGTTAGGTGGTGGAAGAGCCACATAGGATGATTGAGAGAATCTAGGAGCAGGTTGAGGTGATGATTGTGGAGCTCTGAAGTCATCAGTGATGTCAGTGAGCATGTATGAGGTGCCTACTTAAGGACCTCACTCTTCTTCATTCTACAAGCAAGTAATGCAAGTATTCTGAGTTTGTGTCCACTCTTTGCTTTCCTTTCAGCTATCCAACATCTCTCTCTCTCTCTCTCTCTCCCCCAAAAATTTCATAAGATGAAAATGAAAATTATAGCCACACTTACATAGATCCCCAACTAGAACCAGCATGGTGGTTGTTATTTCAACCATTAGGCTTGGAAAAGAATATTGCCTGTGTGTGTGTGTGTGTGTGTGTGTGTGTGTGTGTGTGTGTATCTCCATCTCTTTGTCTCTCTCTCTCTCTGCAAATGAAACTAGTATGCAAGGAAGAAATATAGCCAAATTTTAGCATTGTAAGTTTGACTACTACTGACCTGTGTTGTGTCAAGCATGTGTATGATGTATTCCTCCTACTTGCATCCCTTTGTAGCCTATAGATGTCCTTGTTTGGAGGAACTCTTATGTTATTGTACTAGATTAATGTCACTACAATGATGACTTTCTCAATTCCTCTTTGTAGCTAGCTAATCTAAGCTATGCACCCCTTTCACATGATCAAGGCCATACCTCAAGTTAGAGAATCTAATATTTTGCTCATGGCATTAGAAGAGTGGACAGTTGATGAATCCTTAGGTGCAAGGTATAGCTTATGAGGACACGACCTTGTTAGTCCCCCAAATGACCTAATATTGTTGTCTCAAAACCACGGCTTGCGTTCTTCATTTTGATAACACTACTTGAATGGGTGCATCTACTGCCTTCGAGGCTAATTGCTTAGCAGAGAAGCATTTCTTATGGGTCCCTTTGGTGGATTTGTAGCAAATGTGTCTTCCATTGTGGTTTGGATATTGTATCATCAATTTGTGCAACCTTCAACCTCCTCGTGCCTTGACTGAGTATATCAACTTTCCCTTGCAGCCTTTGTCTAGTTCTCTTGCAACCCATGATAAATTACATCACACCATGTGGTTTCTTATTTAAAATAAGGAAATCGAATGAAGGAATGAGAAATGGTTTTGTTATTAGATGAGCTAGCTTATGAAGAGAAACAAGCACTCGCCTAAAAGCTTCATTGCTAGGAATAAAAAATTATGCACATTCTAACTTCCAAGAGATCCTGGAAGCATGGAGAGCCATACCCTTGAGCAACACAAGAAAGCAAATCTAAAAAAGAAGTAGAAGCCGAGGTCATGGATGCAAGTGAATCGGATTCTAGGAGAATGTTCAAGAGGCAGAGTGACAGGGAAGGACACATGTGACGTGAGCGAGAGTAAGAAAATCTAGTGAAAATTTTGAATGTAATAGTGCAAGGTGTCAAATTTTGGAAAAACCCTTTTTGCCACCTCGAGCTATACACATCACCAACTTGTGCCCCCTAAGTAAGTGCAAAAAATCCCAAAATGAATGGGAAGAAAAAGAACAAAATGGATTGCTAGCGGGTTTAATGCTAAGTTCAATTAGTTGGGGGACTATTAGTTGTGGAGAAAAGGAAGAGGGGTGAAAAGGAAGAGGGAAATCACATGATTAAACAAAGGGAAGGGAGAGAAATAGGGAAAAACTTAGGGGATGTTAATAAAAGCGGCATTATAGAGAGAAGGATATGGGATTTGGAAGGGACAAAGGGGCCATTTATAATATTATGGTCCCCAATACTTATATTATAGTACTTTGTAGGGCTCAAAGGTGGGATAAGCGTTTCTTGAAATTTTGGGGAAAAGGAGAGTATCCTTCCACCCTTCCCCTCAACATGTAGATGGATTTAACCCTTAAGGTCGAGGACTTCAACCACTCTAAGACGAGAAGTAAGGCTTGATCCGTGATGGAGGAGTAGCATGCCATGGTTGAGGCACCTAGCAGCTGGACATGCTCAAAAATAGACCCACATGGTTTTGCAGAAGAGGTTCCAGCCTACAGTCAACCTTTCTTGACTTGTGCTGGCTTAGTGGAGGTGCCTCCTGGGTGTGCTTGCCTTGGGAGGGTGAGGTCAACCGCTCTCAAATGGTGTCAGATCATATGCCCTGTATAGTTTCATTTTTGGTTGGCAGTAAGCCATTCAGGAAAGATAAGCAGGACTTCAAGTTGAATACTTCACTGTTGAATGAAGAAAATTGCAGGTTGCTAGAGGACGCTTGGAGACAAGGAGCTAATAGTGAACTTGACACTATCGTGGCCTTTGATAAAGGAATTGAAGTAGTCACTAGGCTAGCACGTCGGCTGGGGAAGATGAAGGCTAGACTAAGGAGAGATACTGATTTCCACACGAGAGAAAAATTGAGCCTATTACACTCAAAGGAGGCTTTGGATGGCCAAGAAATAAGGGAGATGCAGTAGTGTGAGGCCACTCTCAGGTAATTGGAGCTGCACAAAGTAGAAGGGGCAAGGATTCATTCCTTTGCTAGATGGCTGGCTCTAGGGGGTGCTCCTTCCTCTTTTTTCTTTAGGACACTTAAGATGGATAAAGCGAGAGATAATATCTGTAGGATCCGAGATCATAACGGGGCAAATGGCTTATTGATCCAAATGATATCAGTTAGCATATCACCGCTTCTCTTGAGTCGATCTTGGGTGCTATTGAGAGCACAACTCAGGAAGCAAGTTGGAGGCTCGACAATTGCTTATGGATTGTGTTGATCAAAAGTTATCAGAGGAGGATATGCTGGCCCTTGGGCAACCATTCATAGTTGAAGAAGTCGGTGAAGTCCTCCTTCACATGAAGAAAAACAATGCCCTCGGCTCGAATGGGTTGTTAGTAGAGCTCTATTTGGCAATATGAGGCACAGTCAGAGGTTACTCTATAAGGATGGCCAATGAAGTGTGGGAGAAGGAATCCCTCTCTCCTAAGGTTAATAGAGGTCTTATCAAGCTTATCCCTAAGTGCTTTCCCAGAGAGAGATTTGGAGATTGGAGACCCTTATCTCTACTTAATGTTAATGTTTCTTATGAGCTCCTTGCAAAAATGGTAACATCAAGGATTGCCAACTTGGTCCCAAAGGTTGTCTCTAGCCACAACCGTACAGATTTGTCAAGGGAAGGCACATACACGATAATGTTCTAAATGCTATTGAGGCATTAGAGCATGCTTGGGTTAGCAAGGAGGAAATCATTTTGCTAAATAGATCGACTTTGATAAGGCTTATGATCGGGTTGAATGGGGATATATTCTTGTAGTTCTATAGGCTATGGGTTTTGGGGTCATTGTTTGCTTGGGTGTAGCCATTTTTGGTGAGATTCGGGGACTTTTCTGTATATGGGTATCTTGCATGACCCATAACTTATGCATTGCTCAATGGAATTCAAAAAAATTTATCTTTAAGTTGTGGTATACATTCCAAACTTGAACATGAGAGCAAAAAATTATGGAATAAGGATTTGGAACGAGACTGTTAAAGCATTATAAGTGCTATGTTGCATGTGAAGAATGCATCCTGAAGACTATAGGATATAACAATATATTCAAAAACATTAAAATTTTGTTCTATATATACATGCAACCAAGTAATCATTCTAAAGTACACTACGTGAGCTTCTCCTCAACCCCAAGACACACCTAAATGAGATCATTATGCATGGATTAATGTGCCTCCAACGTTGTGCTAAAGTGATGCATACCCATTTGAGGGCACACTCCATAACTTCCTTTTGATTTGTTGAAAACCAAAATGGATTGAAAATTTGGAATCCAAACTATTGGGACTAGTGCATGGTGGTCTAAAACATTGATAATTGTTGGTATTGGTTTTGAATCAATATTAGGCAGAAGCAATAGCCACTGCAAACTACTTGCTTAATCAGCTTTCGACGAATTGATACAGGGTATGACACCTTATGAAGCATTCACTAGACACTAGCCATGCATTAGGCATCCCTGCATATTTGGTTGCATAGCATATGCCCACATACATGATGATCATCGCAGGAAATTGGATGCGGAGTCATGTAAGTGCATCATGGTTGGCTACAAGCATTCTAACATCTAATTCGAGAATTGTAACCTCAAAATGAGAACTCTAGGGGAATCTTTCAAATATTCCCTTCTTTTCATGTGAATTTTACATATTTTTTAAAACGATATCCGTTTTGCACAATGTCTTTCGACAAGAGACCTAAAAACCATCTTTTTTTGAAAATATTTCAACGACGGTATTTCAGAAAACAAGCATGAAAACCTTTACTTAGAATATAAAATCCACATAAAATACAATAATGTCTCAAAATCATTATGATATGGACCTGTGCATCAATGCAAATAAAAGGGCCATGGCATGCCATATTTCAAAAGTCTAAAATGCTAGAAATTACATTGCTTCACAAATATACATGCCATTGATTCTATAAAGAATAGTACTCATCCTTGGATCCTATACCTTCAAATGCATTAGAGCTAAAGCTTTGTGGGGTAAAAGTTGTAAGAGCCTTCCTCCTCCAAACTATCCACTGGAACATTCTCTGAGTCAAACCTAGCCAAGTTGAGATGCCACCATCGTTCTTGCATGGCGTGTCTTGGCTTTAACTTGTGCACTGCATCCAATCAATGTCTTTGGAATCTTTCAAGATAATGTTATGTATTGAATATAAAATCCACATAACATACAATATTGTCTCAAAATAATTATGATATGGACCTGTGCATCAATGCAAATAAAAGGGCCATGGCATGCCATATTTCAAAAGTCTAAAATGCTAGAAATTACATTGCTTCACAAATATACATGCCATTGATTCTATAAAGAATAGTACTCATCCTTGGATCCTATACCTTCAAATGCATTAGAGCTAAAGCTTTGTGGGGTAAAAGTTGTAAGAGCCTTCCTCCTCCAAACTATCCACTGGAACATTCTCTGAGTCAAACCTAGCCAAGTTGAGATGCCACCATCTTTCTTGCATGGCGTGTCTTGGCTTTAACTTGTGCACTGCATCCAATCAATGTCTTTGGAATCTTTCAGGATAATGTTATGTATTGTGTCATCTTTGGCAATTGCCCTACTTATCTCAATTGAAATGCATATACCAATTCATCTAACCCAATTGCTCAGTCAATGATATCATCTACCAATCTCTACCTTGCTTGCTTTATGCAACCAAGCTATATGCTTGGTCAATGATATCATTGACCAAGTGAGCCAAATGATTGAATATCTCAAGGTATATCCCCTAGGCACACCTTGGTTTCTATGTGTGTGTGCTAGAGGCACAGTTAGGTGCCCATAAGCACTGTTAGGTGGTGGTAGATGCCACATAGGATGATTGAGAGAATCTAGGAGCTGATTGAGGAGATGATTGTGGAGATTAGAGGTCACCAATGATGTTCGTGATCATGTAAGAGGTGCCTACATGAGGACCTCATCTTTCTTCATTCCATAAGCAAGAATTCTAATTTTGTGTTCACTTCATGCTTTCCCTTCAGTTCCCCAACATGGTATCAGAGCACTATGACCCTCCTTGAGCCCATTTGTGCCACATCATCTTCTTCTTCTCCATTTTCTTCTTCTTCTTCATCTTCATCATTTCTTCCCCTTCTTCCCAAAACTTGCTAGAGCTTGTTCTCCCTCATTGCTTCACCATTCTCCAAGTCCTTCTGGCTGGAGATACCCCTCATATGGGCGAACTCTCACTTGCAAGGAATTGAAGAAAGGTCGTCGCTGCTGGTCGCCATTTCCCAAAAATCATCGCAACTCTCTTCTATGTATTCTCTATTTTTGCTCCACCTTTCTCTAATTTCTTTTAGGGCAAGCTTTTTCATACCTTGGGCTATCTTGTGTTGAAATTTGAGCAACAATGGCTACATATTCAAGGAGAAAACAAGGAAAAACCAGTCAAATTTCAAGCAGCTAGCTATGGCGACGTGACGTGGAATTGCACCTCTCCTCCTCAATGGCTCTTCTCTGCTATATGACCTTTGTTTCTACCTAGAAAGCCCTTTTTTCTTTGCTTTGAAGAGTGAGATACAAGCCCTCCAAGTTCAAGCCTCTGTTTTGGATAGTTTTGACAAGGTTGTGAGTTTGATGCTACATTAGATGCTACTTTAGCATTTCTGATGTTTTAAAGTGATGAATAGCATTAGTACAACTGTGGCTACAGCTTTGTTTTAAGTTGCTATACCTGGATTTTCCTAGAATACTTTCATTTAGTCACCTCTATGAAGCATGCAAGTGAAAGCATCATTGATTTGTAGTATGGAATTTGGTTACAAGTCCTTGCTACTCTAAATACTTGTACTTTGAAGCCCTTCAACTCTTTCTAGCCTTGTAAGAGAATAGAAACTACCCATTCTGGGTTAGACCCTCTCATGGCTACCTTTTTGAATATGGATAAGTTCAATGGTAAAGGCTTTCACACATGATAGATGAAGGCTAAGTTTGCATTAATGACGGAAAACCTCTGGGGGCTTGTCAAACCTGCTTCAATTTCTTCTTCAACAGCCTCTAATGCTAGAGAATCCTTAACTCTGACATGCCCGGCAAGAGATCCTACTAGAGAGGAGAAAGCCTATGGCATCATTGCTCTTGGCTTAAGAGATGACTATATTTATCACATTTCTTAATCCTACTCTTGAAGGTCTTATTACTACTCTTCAAGAAGAAGAAAGGCACATGGAACTCTAGAGAGGCAATGACACAGCCTATGCCATAAAATTTCAAAAGGGCAAGTTTTCACCTTGCAAACATTGTGGGAAGACTAATCACCTCTCAAAAGATTTCTTCTAGTTTCAGTTGATGTGCCTCCATAAGATGAGGCATCCTATGAAGATTATGCTTTTTGAACCATCTCCATGTATGCTCCAGATCTCTCTTTTTTTGTTGATTCAAGGTACTCAGCCTGGATAGTCCTCCAAAATGAATGAAATAAACTATTGTGTGTTTTGTAAACACCTCTGGTCACCATATGATGCAGACATTGTGTACATGTAGGGGAGATAACCATTGGAAGGTCTTATGTATCCCTTTTGTTTACTTCACACCCTTGGGAACCCCTTGTGCTAGCATGAGAACCTAGCCATAGATTTATCCTTGACCACCATGAGATGGCATCAGAAACTATGAGACTAGATGTATTCTTGACATAGCCTGAGGCATTCCCTTGAGGGGGGGTATGATGGGATATCTCAAGGTATATGCCCCAGGCACACCTTGGTTTCTATGTGTGTGTGCTAGAGGCACAGTTAGGTGCCCATAAGCACTGTTAGGTGGTGGTAGATGCCACATAGGATGATTGAGAGAATCTAGGAGCTGATTGGGAGATGATTATGGAGATTAGAGGCCATCAGTGATGTCAGTGATCATGTAAGAGGTGCCTACATAAGGACCTCAACTTTCTTCATTCCATAAGCAAGAATTCTCATTTTGTGTTCACTTCATGCTTTCCCTGCAGTTCCCCAACACCAAAACCTTTGCTCTAAATTATTTGAAAAAAAATTAAACTTTTTTAAGATACATATTTTGGTACTCTTGACATCAGAAATGAGCTTGGAAGACCCCAAAACCCTAAAAATGATTGCAAACATGGGTACCTTTTCATGATTTTTTGAAAAAACCCAAAGAGAAAAGTATGTGCCCACATGCTAAGTTGATGATATCATATGTTTTTGAACTTCCAAGCCATGCAGTCCTTGTACTCTCAAAGGAGACTCTCAGAGGAGGGTAATGAAATCATGCTCTTAGTTGGGTTTGAGGTCCTCTTCTATCTATACTGGTCATGGATCTGCCCCTTCCGGTTCTCGTTTTACTTCATTAAGCTTGGATGAGCTATCATATTCTTGGAATAACCCTTCTTCTTGGGTTCTCTTGGCTGACTGGTATAAGATCTTGCATTCCTCAATCATGTAGACCTTATAATGGGAAGGTACTTATCGCAAGTCCTCCTTTTCATCATCCTCCTCCTCAACTCCCTTTTGGGTGGCTTCCCCCTCGCCCCTACTGGGAGCCTTTGAGCTTTTGGAGCTTTGAAGCTTCGGTGCAAGGGGGGCTCCTTCATGGGACTCATGGAGCTGATTGGAGAGGTAACTTTACTTAATTGAGATCCCCATTTGGAGGAGAACGCATGGTGAGCAGTAGTGGCACCCACATATGTTAGCCAATGGAGGTATAATTTGACCCTTACTACCCCCTCGTCACCTCGCAGGGTTTGTGTTGGAGTTAGTGTGTGATCATCCTCACATTTTAGGCCACATTGCACTTATTGGGGATATCCAATTTTGCTAACATGTATCGTTGGAGGGGGGAAAACCGACGGTTGAAATTTTTCTAGTCCCATGAATTTTAAATTTTCACACTTCCCGCACATCAAATCTTGGAAGATTTAAGTACCTGCAACTTAGCCCCGCCCTGCAAACACCCTGCAACCCACACGCACCTTGGCGTGACCTTGTGCAAACTTTGGTTTGCCATTGTATTCTTTCGGGTAAGTTGTCTTCTATTCTTTGCTTGCCTCACCAACTAGCTTCTGTGGATGTATTCTAGATTGATCGTGGCCATGGCATCAATGACAACATGCAGCTCGCCATGGCTTGCAAGAGAAGGAGACAGAGGCTATGAGACAGGAAAGCCAAAAAGCTAGGTCAAGGCACAAGGAACAGAGTGCGGGTTGAGGAAAGTGCTGGCATGGTATCGAATCGGCAATGGAAGACACTTTTGCAACATCTGCGAAGGTAGAGACAACGAGAACAAAGAAGACTCCTTGCAGAGCAGCGCAAGAAGTGGTTGTAGTTGCACGCATTCGATCATTGCGATCGGAGCGAAGAACACAAGCTATGGTGTCACAATTGTTGGGAGCATTTGAGGTAGCAACATCAGGCCATTCACGTGATTTGGCCAGTCTTGAGTCTGCACAAGCTTTAGCCTGCACCCTAAAGTTCGTAGAGTAACAACCCTACCAGCACCTTGGGATATGCACGCCCAAGAGGCGATGCTCTCTAACCTGAGAAATGGCCTATACAAAGTGAAAGGGGTGCACAGCTTAGATCAACTAGTTGTGTAAAGAGGGCGACATTAGCTATGTTGGTGTCCCCTGAAACAAAGGCAAAACAGCTTGGGTGCACAATGTCATAGATATTGTAAATCAGAAGGACCAACGTGGCTCCAGTGGTTGAACGTAGAGCAGAAGAATGCACGATCATCCCGATTTGAGAAGTTTGTGGGCTTCAATAGAATGTAAGAAAAGGAGAGACAGCCTAAGTGCGAAATTCATTGCTACAGTGACGACATTTTGGCACAACAATATGAGAGTTTCTCCAAATAGAAAGGACATTTATAAGAAGCGGACGAGGCAAAAGGTGTTTGAGGAGCACATCATACACATGCTGGATACAATGCAGGTGAGTGGTGCCTAAACTAGCTCAGTGGTTGTTTGTGATTGAGATTTGGGATAGATTACTTGTTTCTTTTCTTAAACTAGGCTTGGAATAAATGTCATTGTCCTAAACCAGCCCGCTGGTTGGAACATCATGCAGTCATAGGCTGGTTCAGCTCAATTGCCATTGATGTGATTGTCTTGAACTAGCATGGTTGAACATACATTAGTTGTTTTCAAGCCCGATGGCATGGTTGAAGAGCAAAAATTAACAGCAATATGTTTCGCAATATATTGCTATTTTATTAAACCAGCCTGATGGTTGGAACATCATGCAACCGTGGTTGCTTCATCTCAATCACTAGTTATGTGATTGTCCTGAACTAGCATGGTTGAATAGACATTAGTTATTGACCAGCCCAATGGTTGAAATTATTGTTTCTTAGTTCTTAAATTTGTTAAATTTAATTTCCTGCTATTCGGGTCATATACCACTTAAATTGTGGAATTCTGAAATGAAAAGCAATATATTATTATTTTCTAATGGTGAAATTCAGAAATGAGAAGAAATATACTTGTTATTATCTAATATGTGAAGTTGAGATATACTTGTTATTACCTAATATGTGATTGTCCTGAACCAGCGTGGTTGAACAAACATTAGTTGTTGTCTAGCCCAGTGGCATGGTTGGGGTAGAAATTAACAGCAATATATTTCACAATATATTGTTATTTTACTAAACCAACCCGGTGGTTGGAACATCATGCAACCATGGCTACTTCAGGTCAATCACCAATTATGTGATTGTCTTGAACTAGTGAGGTTGAACAGGCGTGAATTGTTGACTAGCCCAGTGGTTTTAAATTATTGTGTTTCTTAGTGGTTAAATTCGTTAAATTTAATTTCCTGCTATTCGGGTCATATACCATTGTTAAATTGTGGAATTCAAAAATATATTGCTATTTTCTAATAGTGAGATTCAGAAATGAAAAGAAATATACTTGTTATTGTCTAATATGTGAAGTTGAGACTCTCAGGCCAAACCATCCTGGTGGTTGAAACTGTGACATTGTCCTAAACCATCCCGGTGGTTGAAATTGTGACTATCCTAATGTGTCCTAAACTAGCCTAGTGATTGAAATTGTGACTATCCTAAACCAGTGCAGTGGTTGAAAATTGTTTTGCTTCATTATATACTTTAATTAGACTGTGTTTTTTATCCTTTTAGTAGTAGCAAAAAGGAGGCTCATTGTTCTGTTGTTCCCACATGTTGGGTCAGTAGACGGAGTTGTATCTCAAGTTTGTGGATCATAATCCAAACATTTCAATTAGGCAGAGGAGCTTTTAGCATTATAAGCCTTGGTACATCAGGAAACTCAAAGATAGGAATGTTTGTTGTTGCAAAGCACACATAGACTTTGACTTGGCCTGGCAAGCTATGAATGACTTGAGATCTGGTCATGTTGGAGCATTGCTCCACGGGGATTGATGCCCATGCCTCCCCAATGAATGCACAATCTGTAGGCCACTTGGATCCTCATCATGTGTTGCAAGTAAGGGTAGGTTTTGTAGCTTGAGTTCTTTGTGGGAGCCAATGGTTTGTCCAAAGGGAGACTATGAGTGGCACATGATTGAATGCATTTGTGGCACATGCAAGCATTGCAGTTTGAAGCAGAAGAAGAAGACATTCAATGTCTATCCAAATGAAATGAGGGAAGACAACCACGTTGCTCTAAAATGGAGGAGATTTGAAAATGTCAATGTTGAAAGATTCGATAAAAAGAGATGGCTGCTGTCATATAAGAGCACCTAGCCAAGGGAGCTTGTAGGTCACGTGGTTCAATCCATCCCAAAATGTGCTTCACAATTGGTAGGATAAGCAGTTCAGGACGTGCCTTGCCAATTTTCCCTGTGACACTATTGTATCTGTCATAGATTTTGCAAAAAATTTTTCTTTTCAAGAACAAGAAGAGATACAAGGTGCTCACTGGTACAACAAGTAGATAACAATTCTTGTGCATATCGTGTATAGTCATTTTCTTGATTCTTCCATGCTTGATGCCAATCTGCTTGATGACTCACATGAGTCTAGGTCAGTGCAACGCAATTACCATTTCTACATTTTAGATGATAGGGAACATGACACTCTATTTGTGCAACATGCTTTTCTACTACATTGGGAATGGCTGAAAAAGAAAAATCCCCATGCAAAAAATATAAAACAACATTGGGTGTGCTCAGATGGTGCTGCCTCTCAATTTAAATCAACATGTGGATTCTACTTCGTCTCAAGGTTCAAATCCCCGATCGGGGGTCTAGACATGATGTGGAATTTCTTTGGGTTTGTAGCCATGGCAAGGGTGAACATGATGGATGTGGTGCTGTTATTAAGCAAGCTCTATTTAAACACCAATTAGCATGCCCATGATGCTGTAACATGGCTTACAACCAACCTCTCCACAGAAGCACATTCAACATATAGTAAATAAAGCCTTAAGAATACTATATATAGAGTGTTCCATGAAGTGAAAGTGGATGAAGTGCAAAGGAGAAGTTGGCATGATTGTGAGAAAATTAAAGGAGTTCTTGGTTTGCACAACATATGGAGCTTTTCAAACAACCAACTGATTAAAATGATAAAACTTTCATGTTTCTGCAGTGCGTGCATCATAGGGGAGCATGACAATTGTGAGAACATTGCAACTGCAAAGAAATAAGATCGAGTTCAAGGCTTTTCTCTACGTTCAAATGGAGTCACAAACAATGGAGAGACAAATGACTCGCCATAGTTTGGGGAGAGTTTCAATGACCTCAGTGACTGTCTGGAAGAGGGGGATAACTTTGCAGTTGTCACAGATTCTGGGGAGAACGAGGAAGATGACCCATACTTTCTGTTGCAGTGCACAAAACCTAAGTACAAGGTTGAGGAAACCTTTAAGGATAATTGGGGAACAACCTATGAGAAGTGGGATGTGGTAGTCAAAGCTTTTTGGTACAAAAAAACATCCAAGAGAGGCTGCAATTATAACTTGGTACATAAGAGTCCACAGACATGTGTGTACTCTCATCTAGTAAGCGCTATTAAGTTCTAGATGCAACTTGTGCCACAACGAAAGAAGGGCAAGAGTGTCTTCAAATTGGATTGAAATAGGCATGAGCACATCTTGGGGTGTCTTGGAGCAGTGGACGAGGATGACTGAGATAGTACTAAGAATATGTATGCAGTCTCATTGCAGGGAAACAATATGTCCACTTGTCCTACAAAATGGAATTTGTATTGAGACTGCTTCTTATATCCCAAGCAACCACCGTGCTAGCTTTATTAAATTGTTTTTGTAAATCCCAAATGGTAAAACCCATGCTTGTTTTTAGTATGTCCCAACAACCACCTTGCTGGTTTCCCATAATGAATCCACACATACTACAAATCCATTCATCTTGTAATGATAGAAGCAAACCACTGTGCTGGCGATAATTTATTCTACACTACTACAGTGCTATCCCTACACTATTGCCATGCTATCCTAAAATTTGTTGCATAGTGCTATACTAAAACAATGCCCTTTAGACTGTTTATCGTTTCATTAACTGTTAGATTTTATCCCATGCTTGCTTTTAGTATATTCTAACAACCAATGCTTTGGTTTCCCATAATGAATCCATTCATCTTGTAATAATAGAAGCAAAACACCCCGCTAGTGGTTGCTCATATTCTAATGTAACCAACCACCGACTTATATGCCCATAGTAACTCCTCCTTTCACTGGGGGTCCTCTTCATCTTGCTCTTTGTGCTCTATACATCTTCAAGCCTCTATCATGTCTTGCCAAAAGAAACCTACATCATGAGCTTGACAAGAGCCTTAAAGGAGCATAAAAAACAATAGCCAGGGAAATTAATAATCACCGTCTGTGCCACTCTAAGTAATACACCCACCACCGAAGAATATACTCCTTGCAACTATTTCCCTCCTTCTCCGAGTCTGTTTCTGCGAGGATGCCATCCAACATCATTTCTCAGATAGAACAAAAGGATTCCAAAGTCTTTTGGGTATGCCATAGATTTGCAGTAGGTGGATCGGTGTACAGAGTTTGGATTGCTGTACAGAGTTTTGGGGCTAGATTTCATAATAGGCTCTTCGTTGTGTCTGCACTCCACTTAAATAGGGAGAGAGTTTATTGAGCCCGACCTTATCATTCTTCAGTCTCATGTTAGTTGTCTAATCTAGATCTTTCATCTCACATTAGTTGTGTAATTGAAATCTTTCGTGGTACAATAGTTCACTAATCGAAATCTTTCAGTCTCACATTAATGATCTAATCGAAATCTTTCATCTCACATTACGTGTTAGATCGAAATATTTTGTCTCATTATTATCACCTAGTTGGCATGGATCAAAGGACACTATCTAGTCACTTAGCTAAGAAAACATTGCCCAAGTAAACTTTGGAGAAGATTAACAATTCAATAGATTACACACAGATTACAATCTCAAAGACTCCCTCCCTTCATGCCACTTCCTCTTTCCTTGATTTGAGCTTCTTGTTTGCAAGCTCAGCCTTTTTTGCTCCTTTTCGAAAGGGGGCTGGTTCCTCCCTTTAGGCTCCTTTTCCTCGTAGTCAGGTTCCAGTCTTGGCCTTCTTCCGTGATCTTCTTATAGGGTATTGTAGGTTGCTCTTTGGAATTCCAATTATGTTTTGAAAAAAAACCCTCACTGTGGCTGCTGCAAAGTTCTCCACTATAGTGGCTAGAACTTGCTCCACTGTGGTGGCTTCTCTCTGCATCCTTTCTGGCTTGGGGAGCTATCTCATTGTCTTCTCCACCCCGGCTGCTCTCTACCCCATCCTTCCTGGCCTCGAAGCTCTGTTGCAGTTCTTGCATCACCTTTCTGGTTTCTACATTCTCCCTTTTCAGCTCCTCCATCATCTGGTCTTTTTCAATGTTCAATGAGTTTTGCATGTTGCAGAGCCGTTTGTAAAGATGCTCCTTTTCGGTTCTCTGATCTTCAAGGCCCTTTCGCATCTTTTCTAGCTCCTTGTCTATCATGTCCCTGTAATTTCTCACTTCTTCAAGCCTATCTCGGAGCTCCTTCATGCACTTCTTTGCTTCTTCTCTTCTATGCCTTTCCATGTCGACCAATTTTGTCACATTGCTCTAGTGCCTCCTCTACCTTGTCTTTTGCACCTTCCCTAAGACTTTTATCAAGTTGCACTACCTTTGCTGCATTGATGACTTTATCATGTAGAAAAGTCACCTTTTAAGACATCTGCTTCTCGTATTGCTCAAAAATCCCTTTGAGGGTGGATGCCATTAGGTGCATTGCAACTCCAGCAGACTGAGATGACAATTGGGATTTGCCATCCACACAATTCTTTAGATTGGTTAACATGCTCTTGGAGATCGCCCTTGAGAAAGATACATGACATCCTTTCAGTTTCTCTACTACTGCTTGAACCTGCGAGAACTTGCAGGTTCAAGTAGTAACAGGAAAGTAGTGAATTATCTTCTTTAGTACATCTTGGAGGTATGTTGGCAAGCTCAAAATGTTGACTGCACCATCTTTACTAATCTGAGCATTGGGGTATACATCTAGAATATCCTGTCTCTTCCACTCCTTCTCGAAAAAGTGTACTTGTGTATTGTCTCCAAAAATTCCTAGAGCCTTTTCAATCACGCTTTTATTAATGGCAATCTCGTGACCTTGACAGACTAGTTGCCCCCCCACATTCACCTCCTGCACCATCCTGGCGAAGTTTTTGAGAGCATCCAAATTGGGCTTTTGAATAGCGAGAGAGGAGCTCCCATATGCCATGATTTCAAGATGAGGGGAGGAGGGGCTCTGGCACTGTACTGCAGAGAGGGAGGAAAGATTGTGTGAGGAGATCTCGGACTGTGTAGGGTCCATTACGAGAGGGGATAGAAGTTGCAGGAAGAGTGCAAGGAAGAAAGAAATGGTCAAGAGGGATAGAAGATGAAGCAGTAAAGGAAATGGAATAGTGGAGGCTTCAGATTGCAAGGGAGAATGAAACGTTCGAGAGGGATATAAGAGGAAATGGTTAAGGGAATGGAATAGCCGACTAGACTATTAAGGTGAGAGCCACCGTAGTGGTTGTAGCTTGACTAATGTCAAGGTGAGAGCCACCACAGTGGTTGGCTGGAATTTTGAATAATTCAAGGCGAAAATACTGACTTGCATGGTAATGAATGATTAGAGGTGGTGGCATCTAAGATTCCTAGCCACATCTGTGGTGGTGGCTAAGATCCACCAAGCTATTAGTTAATTACCAGCCACCGCAGTGGCACGCAATTACTTAGCTTCCAGTTATCACAACCACGCTTGCATGCATGATTACTACGAGTACAGTAAAGTATGGTAATTATGAGGGATTAGAGGTGATTAGGCTTCATGATTTACTTTTGTGGGAATTATTGCCCAATGGTGGTGGCTGTCATCAGCCATGGTTACGATTCCACCGTGCCACCACTCACCCACCACTGTGCTTTAGTATGCGTGATCACTACGAATGCATCAAAAATTACTAGTCATTCCACTGCTCACCCACCACCGCACTTTAGCATGCATGATCACGACGAGTGCAGTAAAAATTACCAGTCACCGGGCTCGCATGCTCAGTAAGAGAACTAGAGTGCATGGTAATGAGTGATTAGACATGGTAATGAGCATTATTGCTCGGTGGTGGTGGCTCTCATCAGCCACATCTATCGTGGCTAAGTTAATTATCAGCCACCGGAGTGGCACCACATGGTGTCTTCTTCATGATTACTTGCTTGTCTAGGGGATTCCACCGTGATGGCTTGCAATTAATATGGAGGGAACCCTGGGCTCCAGCCACCACAGTGGCTCGAACTTAATATGTATATATATAAGATCTGTGGCATTTGGCATTTTACTACGTTGCTTTGATCCGCCCATGCTCTACTACTTTGCTTCACACCCCTCCTCTATCCTCTATCTCTTTTTTCCCCCTGCTCTACTTTGCTCCCTCCTCCAACTCTCGTCACTGCATCTACTCCCCTGCTCATCTTCTGCTCACCCACTCATCTTTAGCATGCCTAGTTGGTCCCCCCCTCGATGCTCTGTGATTCCAATAATATATGCCTTCACGAATAAGGTCACTGCATTGCACTCACATGGAATAGAAATGCTCGCACTAGTGGAGACTCTTTGTTCCCATAGGCGACTCCCCACACATTTAAATGTCATCACCTTGGATAACATGCTCACAGAGGGCCTCTTTGTGGATGTGCTGTATGGGTTCCCCCTAGATGTCGATAAAGCCCTCAATATTTTCAGAGGAGAGTACTCTCGGGTGATTAATTGAGTCTTGGCAATGTGCGGTTAATCTTGGCAATGTGCATGGTCTTCGGCCTCTCCATCATATCCTCCTTTGGCTCCCTAAAAATTGCTAATGCAACAAGCTAGACTTGTCGAAAACTGAATTGTACAAATTCCTCACTATATGTAATGTTTCGGTCTTTAAGAGACTAAGGCAGTTATGTAATCTCTTTTTGTTCAATTTGAGGCTCTCAGTATGCACTGTTGTTAACTTTTATATTTGTATTTGAATGGTTATGGCCACTACCTATAATCTTTTGTTTAAGGCTCTTAGCAATTGCCGAGTTTTTATAAATGTAAGACCCTTTGCTCGGTATAAGTTGATAATTTGTATATAACCTGTTATTGGATGTGAATATACATTGTAATCTCTTTTGCTCAATTTTCACTCAATAAATTGTACTTTTGCCATCATTAGTATTTATTGCAACAAGGACTAAATACTAGGAAAGAAGGACTAGAATTTCCTTGATTTATGACCAAAATAGCGCTAGAATAACTCCAATGACCCCACCGTTGTGGTTGCATGGAGATACATCTAGAAAAATACAATTAAACTTTCAAAAAATGCAATTGAAAATATGGCCCTTGAGGGGTTGCCTTTAGGGACAAGGGCCATATCGACATGCCATTTCTGTCAAGTGGCATCCTGGATATTGTATAATGCACGTAGATATGGCCCTTGCTCCTAAAGGAGACCCCTCAAGGGCCATATCGTCAATTGCATTTTGCTTGGTTGCACAATGGAACACATTTTCCTTGGTACGCAAATATATAACTCCAAGAACTAGCACGGTGGCTTTCATAGATCTCCTCCCTCAATATATAAAAATAGGTAATGGAGCTATAACTCCAAGAACTAGTGCAGTGGTCTCTCCAAGACAACCTTGAATTTTGGGCAATGACAAGTGGTCATGCCAGAGATTGTGCTGAGGCGATGCTTAGAATGATAGATTGCGTCTCATTATTATGCCAAAAACCAGCACGGTGGTCTCTCTAAGCCAACCTATGATTTGCATGGGCTGCGGGCAAAGAAGCAGCAAAAGGTTGCATGATGACACATGGTCAGGCCAGAGACTGCGCTACGACAGTGTTCAGAATGATAGATTGCATCTAATTATTACGACAAGAACTAGTGCGGTAGTCTCTCCAAGCCAACCTTCAATTTTAATGATCTGCATGGGTGCGTGCCTAGTGAAAGGTGGCAAAGCTGCAGCAAAAGGCTGCGCGATAATAAGTGATCAAGTGGCATAGGCCAGAGACTGCGCTGCACGAAACAATGTAGAGATGCCATGTGTTGAGCAATGTGGTGTTCTAAACAAATAGATTGCGTCTCATTATTACGCCAGTGTGCCTTCATGATGTCTGGAAAATTTTCAACGAGTGCGGGTCTGCGCAAAATTCAAATATTCACCCAGAAGTACATCGCGTCGCATCCCTAAAATGGCCTCGAAAATAGTACCACGATTGGCTATACCCAAGTTAACGTTGACCCTTTGGTGATAGGTTTCTAGCACTCATTAGGGCTCTTCTGTCAAATGCTTGAGCTGTTGTCATAGTGAATGGCTCTGAAGTAGGATCATTCAAGTTGAGGAGATCCATTACGCAGGGTTGCCCGTTGGCTCCCCTGTTGATCGCCATAGTGATGGAGCCCTTGTTGGCCATGTTTCGGAAGCTGATATCAAGGGGCTCATTAGACCCTATGAGAATCCTTGGGTCCAATGTGCTGTTATTTGCGCAGTTATTTGCGGATGGCTCGAACTCTATTTGCAAGGCTAATTAGGAGCAGCTTCAGCTAGTTCTTGGCCTATTTGAGTTGCATTGTGAAGCCTCAGGTTCTAAGATACAGTGGGAAAATTCGAAGGAACTGTTTATTTCTAAGAGAGATCTGCTTGACTGGATGAGAGATATAGGGCTACAATGGGTTCCTAGAGGCCATGTGATTAGATATCTTGGGATCCCCATTGGAATTGGGATATCCATTTGGCAAAGATTCATGTGGTGGTGGCCCAAGTTCAAGGTCAAAGTTGATGCTTGGTCCAAGGTGCCTTTGAATTTGCTCGGTAGATGCACTATAGTGAAGCATATCTTGGCTCTAGCCTCTTTTTATATACTGTTAGCCTGTGCTTTTTTCAAAACACATTTGCTGCTAATTGAAAAGGGGTGCTACTATTTTTGGGAAAGACCTGGGACCACATAAATTTGCTCTATGGGATGTAATCAGATATGCTATGTTGCATAGAATTTGGGTTGCCCGGTATGAGGCCTCGATCAACGGTTCTCTTGTTTTTTCATTGTCTTGTAAGCAAGCAGTCATGGAGATAGCTCTTTAGGTTAGATGGCCAGATGAGGGTGTTAGAGCTCGTCTTACAAATTAATATATGAGGAGACCACTTTCAATTTAAAAAAAACATGTAGATGAATTTTAGGACAAAAAATAAAAGCCTCTTAGAAGATTCACATACACTTAGAATAAATTAAACTATGGGTTAACAAATATATGGAATAACCATAAATTTATATGATGCCTTAAAAAGTTGGAAACATTGTCCTCTGAAAATCCTCAATTTTTTTTCTGGGAAAACCTCAACAGAAACCTTCAAAATTTTGAAATCTTGGCCGAGTTTTGTCGAGAACAATGTTTTCTGCGGGCAAAATGCTGATCGCGAGGAGAAAGCAGGCAGAATACTGATCTAAAGGAGAATGCAGACAGAATGCTGATCTAAACGAGAACGAAGTTAATGAGTGCAGTGTGCAGCCACTTCTAAGGATTATCGAGGCGGCAGACACGAGCATCCTGGTAGATTTTGCCAGGGCGACACACATAGCCAGCCTGCGGAGCGCAATGCCTGTCCGACGAGCAAATGCACAGCCCCTCCAATGCACACCCATCTGCATCGCTGCTCAAGATACTACTGCTGTTTTGCGTAGCAATCCCCAACACTGCATCAGTCCATTCGCTTGAAAACAGTCCCTTTGGATCAAACTTCGCCTTCACTCTCAGGAATCGCCCCAGTTTACTATACTTCTTCCACACTCCTTGGAATGCAATCGGCCTGTTCTTTCCCCAGTGCGGCCTCCCTGCATACTTGAACGCTGCCATCTGCTCGATCTCCTCCAACACGTCCTCGAATAGCCTTGGCCTGTTCGGTTTCGCTGCGCGGTAGTATGTGATATCGATACTCACTGCGTCGTCCTGCTCTCCCAAATAGGCGCTGGATGCTCTCACGAAACGCATGAGGAAACCGTCGTAGAGGTCTACTCCGCATAGGCTCCTTGGGTCCACATCCCGGAGAGCCTTCACGTCTGCAATGAAGTCCTTCAGCTTGGACACAGCTATCGAAAACGCGGTCTGATGAAAAAACTCACCACGCTCGCCCAGGCTCCATGGGCAAACATAAATCGAGTCATCCTTGGGAGTGTGTAAGCAAGAACCCGAAGCTTGTAGGCGATTCTGGTATCCTACGACTGGGTATTCCGTGAAGATGGCATCGTTGTTCTTCAGTCCGTTGCCCACCGTGAGAAGAGTAGCAATCTGCAGACGAGCCTGTCGGCACTTTTCATCCGCGTTGTTGGTATCTTCGACGCTCGTTTCTGAAACAAGAGAAAAAATCCGGAAGCGTGTGGACATCATTGTGGGAAAGGGCGGTCATGTAGGTGCAAAGACAAAGAGTATCATTTTTGCAAATTGCCAATACGACGCTTGCTTCGTACCGGAGTCCGCACTAATCTTTGTCATAATTCATCGCTTACCAAGAGCTCTGATTGCTTCCATTACAATTTTGGCGGTTGGACGAAACCCGATGAAGTCATTGACGCCGTTTCCTGAAGCATTACTCGATACTCGATCGTCGAGCCTGTACACTGCTTTGCTTTGTGATGGATGCCATGTGATATCGCCGAACTCATGGGCCAAAGCGAATGACAAAATCTTCTGCTCAAGATCAATGTCGGAGACGTCATCGTTCGTGATAGAGCGCTTGAACATTGGTTCCAACTTGAGCGTCACCTGAAATCAATTCCATAAAATAAAGTATTTCACAGTGCTTCAGGCATAGAAGTTTAAGCGTGAGGTTGGAAAGTCAAGGCCTGCGATCAGGCATTCATGTACTCTGCCGTGCAAAATGGCTTACCTTAGAAATCACTCCTAGGACTCCTAATGAAACCTTGACGGCGTTTAGTTCCTCCGTAGCTTCAGTGAGCGTGATGATCTTAGCGTAGCCTTCCCTAGGCGTAGCAGGAATGATAAGCGTCATGCTCGTCACGTATTCGTGGACGGCGCCCCCTTTCTGAAAGAAAGAACTACCGTGAGCCCCGGTGCTTAACAATCCTCCCACACTCACGCCCTCCCAATAGGGCGTGTAAGGAAGAGCGAGGCCTGCCGATGCAATCGTATCTATCAACTGTCGAAGTTCCACACCGCTATCGACTGTCACCGTCATTTTGCTTTGATCTATTATCAGACTTCGGTTGTAGTCTCGCGTGCTGATCACCAGTCCTTCCGTCCCAGCGGGACAAACCAGCTTCGGTATACTGTGTGACCACCTCGACACAACTTTCATTTTCCGGTTGTTTTGCACAGCTAAAGCCACCGCAGCCACAATCTCCTCTTGGGTGGTGGGATAGACGACCTGGGCGGCAATGCAGGGGAGGCGGTCAGGCCAGATGGCATAGCTGCTATAGATGTTGCAGCGAGTGGAGTCGCATTGCACAGGCTGTGGGGGGGGAGGAGCATGCACGGGCATAATAAAATGCAGTAGAAAGCAGAGCGCAAGGGCAAAAGCTATGGTGCAGGGCACCTGCGAAGTTCTCCGAAGGTTGGCCATGGAATTTGAGAGCGTTCTGCATTGTTTCAAAGAGAAGAGCAGGGTCACCCATCCCGTCTCCATGTAGCCCTCTGAAGTGTATGACGGAGGTTGCAAGCTTCAACGTTATCGGATTCAAGGGCACATGGTTGCGGACACATGCTCAGGATGAAGTTTGAGATGTGTTTTTATTGCCGGATTTCAACCTCCGTCATACATCTGCCTACTCTGTTCCCCTCTCTTAGACGGTAGGGGCGAAACTCCTGCGATTTTATTGCCAAGAGAAAGAGTTTCTGTTGCTAGCACGAGCAACACTTGCAGTTCAGCCACATCACGGACGCCCTAGACAGGCACAGAGTCGAAGTGGTTGTGCGCACCATTCTTCTGTCCTTCCAGAACACTGCGCTATCGCGACGGACTGCAATCCATGAGGTTGATAGCTAGTGGCTCACGAGTAGAGCTGCCCACCTCCTCATAACCATAAATACACGACACATAGATCCTTTCAATGCTTCGGCTTCCCGCTATGAGGTCCTCGTCACCAAACTTGCAACTCACTCTAATTTAAATGTTTTGGCCTGAGCCACTTACACGCATTCTAAAGAACTTAGATCGTCAGAAAATCTTCACCCTATTTTACATGTGGACCATACTCTATTACGAGATGTTGGATGCAATGCCTTGCATCACTCATTGCATCCTACATAACAAGCATGCCTTTTTATGACGGAATAAAAGTTATGCGTATGATGTTCTAGATACAACCCTCTCAAGGCATTACTCATTGCACCTTACATAACGAGCATATGACCTTGCCATGAAGGCAAGAAAGCTATGAGTAGTACCGTAAAAGCAATGCTCTAACTTTGAGGGTGCAACCCTCTTCCTTCAAGGCAATTCAATTTGCATAAGGTGGAGGGTGGGGGAGACGTTTTCAAATACCAAATCATAAGTTCTAACTTTATAAACTTTTGGGTGGCGTAAGGGGGGGAACATGTTTTGAAATACTAAATCATACATTCAGACTTTATAAAAGTTTTCTTAAATCAACTAACCCTTCATGCCTCTATTCTATCCATAGTCAAAATTCTCATTCCCTATATCATGAGCCTACTCACTTTCAAGATTTTATAGAGGTTTGCTTCTTTATAAATTGCAAATCTACCATTGTGTATCCTTAAGATGGAACTTAGGACTGCCTCATTAGGCATCCCCTACTGCATGTATGCATGCATTTATAAAATCCATGTAAGGAAAAATCTTAGTATATATCTAGATTAAGGCAACTTGTGGTTTTTTCTATGTTTGCTACTATTTTCAATGTCTTGTTGGCTTATTTGCAGTTGGTGGGATAGATAACATTGGTAGCAATGCAATGGATTTAGCTAGATGGGATAGCTACTAGAGATGCTACAACAATAAATGGAGCTACTTTGCACAGGCAATGTCGAGGAAGGTAGATGTATGTGCATAGTAGTATGTACACAATAGAAAGCTGTGCACAATGGCAATAGCCGTGGTGCAAGGAAAATGCAAAGTTGTCAATAGTTTGGCCATGGTATTACAATGTGTGATTGCTAGCATCTTGTATAATTCAAAAGAGAAAGGTCGGGTCTCGATGTAACCTTCCTCAATGTGCTAGGCAATTAGAAATGCATCTTCTCTTGTAGAAGTGAATGGTGAGGTGGAGGGATGAAGATAGCCAATGGAAGCAAGTGGAGGCACCTCAGTTGCTAGGATGATAGCTCGACATTTCTCCTAGATAGGGATTTGTGAGAGATTTAAATTGGTCATTTCAAATTGACATTTTAAAATGTTTTAAAAGTTTCTTGGACAAAAAGACCATTGATTTAAATCATGCCAGGGGCAAATTTTTTCCACCATCAACTATGCATGATTACCATGCAGTGATATCGTGCCACTATGTAGTGTCGTAATAGCTTTGCATGGTATTACAGTATTACCACACGATATGTGAATGTTATCATGTAACACATACAGGCACACATATATATGCACATGCATGCGTGCGCACTGTGCGTGCACATACAGTCTAATGCCATAGTACTTTATGCTTTTCTTGAGAGACCTATGCTCCAAGTTCAAGCTTCCATGACTCTCAAAACAATAAAAAGGACAAACAAAAGGGATATTCAAGAAGCTTAAAGGACTTATTAAAAAAGTGAGTTTTATTATTTCTCTTAAAAAGTATATCGTGTTTGTTGTGTAGTTGGCTTTTGTCGACTTTAATCAACTCACTCTTGGATACAAGTATCTTAATGTTTGTAGTTAGTAAAGAAAAGGATGTTTGATTTTTAGATATAAGATTTTTATTCTGCAACTTGTAAGAAGTATAAAGCTTAATTTTGTACTAGTTGATTCTTTTCATTTAGTATATATGTAGTTAGTTTAAAAGTATAAAGTTTGATGTTTTTACTAGTTAATATGTAGCTAGTAAAGGTATAAAAGTTTGATTTTTAATTAGTAGAAAAACAATTTATAGTAGCAAATTGTTCTCTACTTTGAAAAAAATCTATAGACATAGCAATATTTATGATAATACATAACAAATTTTAAATTCTTTAATGTTAATTGTATAATATTATAAATGATAGTAATATACTATATATGATATTCAATTTCTAATATTATATTTGTAATGGAAGAGACACTATGTTATATTCCATTTGAACTAGTTGTGCTTCTCACTTTTATGAGCCTTGATCAGCTCGTTTGTAGTCTAGCCGATTGCGTGGCTCAAGTATGCTGGCTTTGATAAACTTGTAAGTTATACACATTAGGACTCTCGATTAGTTATAAGTGTAGAAATGATCCCACAAGCATTCATGCACACTATCTGTGAAAGAAATAAAATATTGTGCCATAACTAGATCCATTAGAAAAATGTAGTGAGCATAAAGAGGGATCTCTAAATCTTCCAAACAAAAAGTAGCCGATTCTTGAAATCAAAAAACTATTCCAAAATGCATCATTATATTTGTCAAAGATCGATGACTTTGTTTGATCTCTAATATTAGTAGAGCAGTGTATAGTTTCTTAGACTAGTCAAAGTTACGAGTGATGCAATCTAACAAGTCAAGAGTGATTCAAAAACTCTCCTTATACAATGTATGTGAAGAGAATGTGTAGGCTTTTCTTTAGGTGGCCCACTTGAAAAAATTAGAGAAAACTAGAAAATGGGATACATATTAATTTAAGTATGGCTCACTACTAGAAGTTAGTAGGGTCATTGTTTGCTTGGGTGTAGCCATTTTTGTTGAGGTTCAGGGACTTTTCTATATATAGGTATCTTGATGACCCATAACTTATGCATTGCTCAATGAAATTTGGCAAACTTTGTCTTCAAGTTGTAGTACACATTCCAAACTTGAACATGAGAGCAAAAAATCATGGAATAAGGATTTGGAACAAGACCATTAAAGCATTACAAGTGCTATCTTGCATGTGAAGCATGCATCCTGAAGACTATAGGATATAGCAATTTATTCAAAAGCATTAAAATTTTATTCTATACATACATGCAACCAAGTAATCATTCTAAAGTACACTACGTGAGCTTCTCCTCAACCCAAGGACACAGCTAAATGAGATCATTATGAATCCAGGGTTAGCGAGCCTCCGATGTTGTGCTAAAGTGATGCATACCCATTTGAGGGCACGCTCCATAACTTTTTTTTGATTTGTTGAAAACGAAAATGGATTGAAAATTTGGAATCCAAACTATTGGGACTAGTGCATGGTGGTCTTAAACATTGATAGTTGTTGGTATTGGTATCTAGATTCACCCTAAAATGGAAGAAGTTAGAAAAGTGCAATTTGTGTATGTGCAAAGATATTTTAATAAATCCAACACTATTTACAATTTTGAATTGTTTCTTTTTCCTTGCACTTGCTTGTTATATGGCTCATAAGCATGCCAAAGGTCATTGCATTTAATAATACACAGCATCAAACCCGATAGCGTGCACTTTGGCCTATTTGTGTTTTGAAGCATTTTAGGCCACATTGCACCTGTTTGGGATATCCAAGTCTGATGACATGTATCGCCAAAGGGGCGGCTGAAATTTTGCTACTCCCGTGAATTTTAAATTTTCACACCTCTCGCCTATCAAATCTTGGAAGATTAAGTACTTGTAGCTTGCCCTCGGCCTGCAAATGCCTTACAACCTACACGCATCTCGACATGACCTTGTGGAGACTTTGGTTTACCATTGTCTTCTTTCGGGTAAGTTGTCTTCTATTCTTTGCTTGCCTCACCAGCTAGCTTCTCTAGGTCTATTTTGGACTGATCGTGGCCATGGCATCAATGGCAACATGCAGCTCGCCATGGCTTGCAAGAGAAGCAGACAGAGGCTGTGAGAGGGCTGTGAGATAGGAAAGCCGAAAAGCCAGGTCAAGGCACAAGGAAGACACTTTTGCAACATCTGCGAAGGGAGAAACAATGAGAAGAAAGAAAACTCCTTACAGAGTAGCAGCAGCAAGAAGCAGTTGCAAATGCACACATTCAATCATTGGCCATCGGAGCGAAGAACACGAGCTATGGTGTCACGATTGCTAGGAGCATTTGAGGTAGCAACATCATACCATTTAGGTGATTACCAGTCTCCAGTCTTCACAAGCTTTAGCCTCCACCTTAAAGTTCGTAAAGTAACAACCCTACCAACACCTCGAGATATGGACGCTCAAGAGGTGATGCTCTCTAACCTGATAAATGGCCTATAGAAAGCGAAAGGGTGCACAGCTTATATCAACTAGTTGCAAAGAGGGTGACATTAGCTATGTTGGTGTCCCTTGAAACAAAGGCGAAACGGCTTGGGTGCATAATGTCGAAGATGTTGTCAATCAAAAGGACCAACGTGCTCCAGCGGTTGAACGTAGAGTAGAAGCAATGCACGATCTTCCCAATCTAAGAAGTCTGTGGGCTTCAACAGAATGCAAGAAAAGGAGAGACACCCTAGGTGCAGAAGTCATTGCTACGGTGATGACGTTTCGGTACAAAAATATGAGAGTTTCTCCAAATAAAAAGGACATCTATAAGAAGCGGACGGGATGCAAGGTGTTTGAGGAGCACATCATACACATGCTAGATACAACACAGGTGAGTGGTGCCTAAACTAGCTCGGTGGTTGTTTGTGATTGAGCTTTGGGATAGGTTATTTGTTTCATTTCTTAAACCAGAATTGGACTAAATGTGATTGTGCTAAACTAGCCTGGTGGTTGGAACATCATGCAACTGTAGGCTGGTTCTGCTCAATCGCTGGTTATGTGATTGTCCTAAACTAGCGTGGTTGAATAGACATTAGTTGTTGCCCAGCCCGGTGGCATGGTTGAGCATAAATGAATAGCAATATATTGTTATTTTACTAAACCAGCCCTATGGTTGGAACATCATGCAGCTGTGGCTGCTTCAGCTCAATCACCAATTATGTGATTGTCCTGAACAAGCGTGGTCAAACAAACATTAGTTATTGACCTACCCAATGGTTGAAATTATTGTGTTTCTTAGTACTTAAATTCATTAAATTTAATTTCCTACTATTCGGGTCATATACCACTGTTAAATTGTGAAATTTAGAAATGAAAAGCAATATATTGTTATTTTCTAATGGTGAAATTTAGAAATGAAGAAAAAAATTGAAAGTGTAGGGCTTTGGGATACGATGGAGATGGTAGATGATGGAGACAATGACATAGGTTTTGAGGGTGACACTAGATCCCTACACCCGTACTTTCCACTCCCATCAACCTAGTAAATATATCCTTCGACTTACCTCAGCGCCTTTTCGAGCTTGACTTCTTGTCAGACTTCTCCAGTGACATTAACGCTCGCTTTCCTTAGGTTCCATACCACCTCAACATATCTGACACAACACTTTCCTACTCTAGTATCCAACCTAGTTGAGGAACGTGAACCGCCACCCTTACGCTATGGAGCTTGCCTGGTTCCCTGTGGTGGAAGAGGAGGAGGAGCTGTGTGCCCCTCTTATGTGCATGTAGCTCAGAAGCCATGGGGTGGCTTCTTTAGGCCCTCCCCCTCGGTGGGATCACATCCTTTTGCTAGCTCTCCCAGTGCAAACGGGACCATGGTGGCCAGAGACCTCTCTAGTGCAGAGACGCATCTGGCAGCAGTGAAGGAAGAGCTTGAGGTACTAGTGCTAGCCCTACCTCCAAGCACCCACTTAGCCAAAGCGGTGAAAGGAACCATGCGAAGTGATTAAGCAAGAGGAATTTTTTTGGGAGCTAATTGGACCATACCTTTTACTGCTATGGCAAGAAAATGTTAGGAAAGGTTTTCTTCCCCTTCACATAAATGGAGGCATTATAAAACTGATTCCTAAGGAGGGCCCTAAGGATGAGTTAAAAAATTAGAGACGTCTTACAATGTTGAATTGTAGCTACAAGATATTTGTGAAAGCTTTGGTTCTAAGGATTCAAGGCAAAATGATGGATTGGATTCTTCCAGAGCAAAAAGGTTTTATCAAAGGACATCAACTTCTTGAAGCAATCATCAATATTTGGGAGGGGTGTGAGTATGCTAAGGAAACCAAGCAAGATATCTGTTTTCTTAAGGTTGATTTTGATAAAGCCTATGATAGGCTGGAGTGGGACTTTATAATCCAATCTTTGCAAGATATGGGAATGGGCCCCTTTTTTGTTTCAGGTGTTAAGCTCCTACTCACTAATGCTACAGCTAGGTTCAATGTCAATGGTATTATGAGTGATCCCTTCTTTCTCAAGAGATCAATCATACAAGGTTGCCCTCTAGCTCCTCTTTTATTTGCAATTGCTACAAATTCTCTAGGATGTATTCTTAGAAGCCAAATACAAAAGAGATCTCTGAAAGGGATAGAACTGAGTAATGCTAAACAACTACTATGCCAATAGTTTGTTGATGACACCACCTTGACTCCTAGAAACACTGATCAAGACGTTAGGTGTGTAATGGACTACCTGGAAGTTTTCTATCAAGCCTCAAGTTCATGTATTAACCACTCCAAAATAGATCATGTTACTCTCAGTGGGAAAGATCAGGTGGTTCTCCAATAGCTAGTTGCATGAAGATACAAAAAGGTACAGTTTTCAGACTCTTGGGGATGCCAATGGGGTTTGAGTCACAATGAAACAGAGGTGGGACTAGGTATTGGACAGATTCCAAAAAAAGATGGATAAATGGAGAAGCTTCCAAGCCAACTTGGCTGGTAGGAAGCTAGTCCTCAATCATTGCCTCTATCCTATTGTTATTTTCTATCTCTCTTGTTGGTCTCCATCCAAAACTAGTCTAGATAGATTTATTAGATTATGTAGATCGAGGTTCTAACAAAATCTCTAAGGTAAGATGGGAATATTGTGTCAAACCCAAAGAAGAAGTAGGTCTAGGGGTGATTGACATTTCCTCTGCTGCCAAAAAACTTTTTGCCACCTGGATTATCAAAGATGCTCTCCATCCAGAGGAGGTTTGGGCTCAGCTTTTGTTGAGAAACATGAGTTATATCAAACCATGCAGGGCACCTAATTGGAAGAAGTATCCTTTTATCTCTGCTCTTTTTAACCCTGAACCTTGTAAATCCAAGGGGTCTATCTTGGGGGCTTTTGCAGAGATAAAAGCTTACCTCCTTTTCTCTGGCAAAGGTACTTTTATGTTAATTGATTCTATTTGGGTGTCTTCTATATTTAGATCTGCAACTCTACCAGATGATAGGTTCATAGTTGCAGCTACATTATTCAAGAAAGGTCTTCAAACTTGGGGTTGGCTTTGGGATAGAGAGCATATCAGATCGAAATCCTGGCTTGAAATCAAAAGAGAGTTCTCCTTAACCAATCAACATCAAAGATTGATTATGGGAAGATTGGAATTATGGCAAGGGTATGTGAGTTGGGAAGGGAGGTTCAGTACTATGCATGCACAAGGAATTTAGCTGGGTGGGGTGCTCCTCTTTATTACCCATTCCAACTCCCATTGCTGATATGGAGGATCCATTTAGAACTCTTAATAATAGGTGGAAATTTAATGATGACAGAGCCAAACTGTACCTCAGATTCCACAAAATTTGGATTAGGAATGTGCCTAAGAAAATGTATTGTCTTGCTTGGCTAATCCTTCATAAGGAAGTATGGTCCAATTCAAGAGGACTCAGCATTGGTAAAGAGGATGGCAAGTGTATGAGATGTTTAAATTCTATTGAAGATATCTTCCATCTTTTTGTTGCTTGCCCTCATGCCAGTGAAAATTTATTCAGATGGAATGTGGTGAGCCTATTAACTGGAAAGATATTCTTCTAGGAGATGCTTGCAGAATAAAGCATCAACCTTGGTTTCTCATTAGGGCCCATGCACTCTTGGTTCATTTGGGTCTCTAGAAATAATTTCCAATTGAATCATAAAGATATCTGTACTAATGCTATGTTTGCTGCATGGTGGGACAGGAAAAAAGGAGACTTGACTTCTTTATTAGTGCATACAACCTTGAGCACCAGAGGTTAAGTGTAGATATTTCTAGACACAAGCACTCTTGTTTTATTTCAAATGATCATGCCAAATTACCCCCCTTTCTTCAAAGAAGATTTGCAACAATTGGGGCTCCCCTACCCTCTTCCCCAGGTTCAACTCCTCATAATCTTCATGCCTCTTCAAGCAAAGCCCCCTCTTCTAGTCTTGCTGCTAGTCCCATTCACCTTGTTGTGGGTTGCCTCTCTATCAAATCCCCCTTTGTGGCTATGGACTGATCAAAATAGCCTCAAGATGCCTCTCCTAGAGCTAACACACAACTCCCTAGTTCTGGATTCTCTGATCAGCTCACTCCTACCCTTGCTGATCTCACTCAGGTTCTCCCTATGTTAGGACAAGACCTCTCCTCTATGTCCATTGACCCTCCCTATAGATACTACTACTGCTCATCGACACTCTATAAACACTTCTACTACTACTGCCTCAGATTCCAAGGAAGAAACTTCTAGCTTTTCCTTTCATCTTTGAAAAGTCACTCTGGACTTTTTGGGGATTTTATACTTTTGTTGTTATTCAAGATGTAAGGGCTCTTTTAGCCACAATAGACAGCTCTGGTTCTATCTTTTTGATGTATAACATGATATAAAACGATAAAGACACATTAATTTTTTGCCCAAAAAATAAAAATAAAATAAAATCAAGAAATGAAAAGCAATATACTTGTTATTGTCTAATATATGTGAAGTTGAGACCGTTAGGCTAAACCGCCCTGTGGTTCAAACTATGACAGTGTCCTAAACCATCTCGATGTTGGAAATTGTGACTGTCCTAAACGTGTCCTAAACCAGTTGTGATTAAAATTGTGACTATCCTAAACCAGCGCGGTGGTTGAAAATTGTTTTGCTTCATTATATACTTTAATTAGACTATATTTTGTATTCTTTTAGTAGTAGCAAAAAGGGGGCTCATTGTTCTGTTGTTCCCACATGTTGGGTCAGCAAACAGAGTTGTATCTCAAGTTTATGGATCAAAATTTGGACATTTCAATTGGGCAGAGGAGCTTTGAGCGTTGTAAGACTTGGTACATCAAGAAACTCAAAGATAGGAATGTTTGTTGTTGCAAAACACACATAGACTTTGACCTGGCCTGGCAAGCTATGAATGACTTGAGATCTGGACGTGTTGGACCATTGCTCCATGGAGATCGATGCCCATGCCTCCCCAATGAATGTGCAATCTGTAGGCCACTTGGATCCTCATCATGTGTTGCAAGGGAGGGTAGGTTTTGTAGCCTAAGGACTCTATGGGAGCCAGTGGTTTGTCCAAAGGGAGACTGTGAGTGGCACAGGATTGAATGCATTCGTGGCACATGCAAGCATTGCAGTTTGAAGCTAAAGAAGAAGACATTCAATGTCTATTCAAATGAAATGAGGGAAGACACCCAACCAAGGGAGCTTGTAGGGCATGTGGTTCAATCCATCCCAAAATATGTGCTTCACAATTTCACGGCCAGTTGGCAGGATAAGCCAGCCTTGCCAATATTCCCTGTGACACTATTGTATCTGTCATAGATTTTGCAAAAAATTATTCTTTTCAAGAACAAGATGAGATACAAAGTACTCACTGGTACAACAAGAAGATAATAATTTGCATATCACGTACAATCATTTGCTTGATTTTTCCACGCCCGATGCCAATCTGCTTGCTGACTCACAGCAGTCTAGGTCAGTGCCACACACATACTAGTTCTACATTTCAGATGATAGGGAACATGACACCCTATTTGTGCAGCATGCTTTTCTACTACATTGGGATTGGATGAAAAAGGAAAATACCCATGCAGAAAATACAAAACAACATTGGGTGTAGTTAAATGGTGTTGCCTCTCAATTTAAATCAGCACATAGATTCTACTTCATCTCAAGGTTCAAATCCCTAACCAGTCTAGACATGATGTGGAATTTCTTTGGGTCTAGCCATGGCAATTGTGAACATGATGGATGCGGTGCTGTTATTAAGCAAGCTCTGTTTAAACACTAATTAGCATACCCTCAAGCAAAACTCAATGATGCCCATGATGCTGTAACATTGCTTATAGCCAACCTCTCCACAGGCGCGCATTCAACATACAGTAAACAAAGCCTTAAGAGTACTATAGTACACAGAGTGTTCCATGAAGTGAAAGTGGATGGAGTGCAAAGGAGAAGCTGGCACGATTGCGAGAAAATTAAAGGAGTCCGTGGCGTGCATAGCATATGGGGCTTTTCAAACAACCAACTTAATAAAACAAGAAAAAATTCTTGTTTCTACAATGCGTGCATCATAGGGGATCATGACGATTGTGAGAGCATTGCAACTGTGAAGACATGGGAGTGAGTTCAAGTTTTCCCTTTATGTTCAAATGGAGTGAGAAACAATGGAGAGAAAAATGACTTGCCATATTTTGGGGAGAGTTTTGATGACCTCACTGACTATCTAGAAGAGGGAAATAACTTTGCTGTTGTTGCAGATTCTAGGGAGAACGAGGAAGATGACCCATACTTTCTGTTGCAGTGCACAAAACCTAAGTACAAGGTTGAGAAAACATTTAAGGATAATTGGGGAACAACGTATGAGAAGTGGGATGTAGTAGTTGGAGCTTTTTGGTACAAAAAAATCCAAGAGAGGCCACAATTACGAACTGCTACATAAAAGAATACAAACATGTGTGTACTCTCATCTAGTAAGAGCTATTAAGTTCTAGATGCAACCTGTGCCACAATGAAAGAAGGGCAAGACTATCTTCAAATTGGATTTAGACATGCATGAGCACATCTTGGATTGTCTTGGAGCAGTGGATGAGGATGACTGAGATAGTACTAAGAAAATGTATGTAGTCTCATTGCAAGGAAACAATGGGGTGGTGGATAAGGATGACTGAGATAGTACTAAGAAAATGTACGTAGTCTCATTGCAAGGAAATAATATGTCCACTTGTCCTACAAAATGGATTTTGTATTTGAGTCTGCTTCTTTTTAGTATATCCCAAACCACCACTGTGCTGGTTTTATTAAATTGTTTTTATAAATCCCAAACGGTAAATCCCATGCTTGTTTTTAGTATATCCCAACAATCACCACGCTCATTTCCCATAACGAATCCACACATCCTACAAATCCATTCATCTTGTAATAATAGAAGCAAACCACCGCGTTGGTGGCTGTTAATATCTTAGTGCAAACCAACCACCGTGCTGGCGATAACTTATTCTACACTACTACCATGCTATCCCTACACTACTACCGTGCTATCCTAAGATTTGATGCATAGTGCTATACTAAAACAATGCCCTTTAGACTGTTTATTGTTTCGTTAACCATGAGATTTCATCCCATGCTTGCTTTTAGTATATCTCAACAACCACCGCGCTGGTTTCCCATAATGAACACACATCCTACAAATCGATTCATCTTGTAATAATAGAAGCAAACCACCATGCTGGTGATAAATTATCTTGCAATAATCCTACACTGCTATCATGCTATTCGTACACTACTGCCGTGCTATCCTAAAATTTGTTGCATAGTGCTAATGCCCTTTAGACTGGTTATTGTCATTAACCGTTAGATTTCAACCACCGAGCTACTTATAACATTTAAGTACTAACATGGAAGTATGTCGATACAATATCAGGTATTACAAGCACCATGAGAATATCCACAAGTCCAAGAAATGTCTACAAGATTTTTATTGTTTCAAAACACAACGACATTTTGCTTTTTCAAGGAAATTCCAGACTCCCAACTATCTTATCAGCCTCTCTATGGCAAGCATCTCCTAGCTCTTGAGGCCATTCTGCTGCACAATGGCAGACCGCTTCACACACTCGGATTACATGTTGCTTGCTTGACTCTGGCAACTTATATGCCCATAGTAACTCCTTTCACTGGGGTCCTCTTCATCCTAGTCTTTGCACTCTATACATCTTTGCGCCTCTATCATGTCCTGCCAAAAGAAAACTACATCATGAGCTTGACAAGTACCTTAAAGAAGCAGGAAAAACAATAGCTAGGGAAATTAATATTCACTGTCTGTGTCGACTCCAAGTAATACAACCACCACCAAAGCATGTCCTCCTTGCAGCTATTTTCCTCCTTCTCTAGGTCTATTTCTACGAGGATGCCATCCAACATTGTTTTCAGATAGAACAACAACATTCCAAAGTTATTTGGGTATGCCATATATTTGCTCTAGGTGGATCACTGTATAGAGTTTGGATCGGTGTACAGAGTTTTGGGGCTAGATTTTGTAATGGGCTCTTAGTTGTGTCTACACTACACTTAAATAGGGAGAGAGTTCATTGAGCGCGACCTTCTCAATCTTCAGTCTCATGTTAGTTTGGTAATCAAAATCTTTGAGTTCATTGAGCCCGACATTCTCATTCTTCAGTTTCATGTTAGTTGTCTAATCGAAATCTTTCATCTCACATTAGTTGTCTAGTTGAAATCTTTCTCTCATAGTAGTTTACTAATTGAAATCTTTCATATAAGTGATCTAATCGAAATCTTTCGTCTCACATTACTTGTCAAATTGAAATCTTTCGTCTCATTATTATCACTGCACTAGCGTGGATCAAAGGACACTATCTAGTCACATAGCTGAGAAAACATTGCCCAAGTAAACATTGCCCCTCCCTTCATGCCGCTTCCTCTTTCCTTGATTTGAGCTTCTTGGTTGTAGGGTTGGCCCTTCTTTCTCCTTTTTTGAATGGGGCTAGCTCCTCCCTTTAGGCTCCTTTTCCTCATAGTCAAGCTTGGTCTTGGCCTTCTTCAATTTGAGCTCCTTGTCTTTAAGATCTTTTGCCCGAATGGCAAATTGAGCTACAGCATCTACTTTCTCATCATTGATAGTTGTAGCAGGTAGCCACACTTTTTGCTCACTCTGTGCAATAGCTTCATCTGAATCCCTCAGCATCTGTTGAAGCTATGTAAATTGTTGAAAAACATCTTCATGGGCCGTTTCCAAAACTTCCACTCTAGTTTGGAAATCTCTCAGGACGATGGATTGCTTTTCATAACTGTCAAAAGACATGATGAGCTCGTGCAAATATCTATCCTGAACTTCTTGCAGGGTCTTTTAGCTTGCTCTTTGGACTTCCAACAGTCTCATCATGGTTGCTGTAAATTGCTCGACCGTGGTGGTTAAAACTTGCTCCACCGTGGATGCTCTCTGCATCCTTCCTGGCCTGGGGAGCTACCTCATTGTCTTCTCTACCTCGGTTGCTCTTTGCCCCATCCTTCCTAGCCTTGAAGATCTCTCGCAGTTCCTGCATCACCTTTCTGGTTTCTGCATTCTCCCTTTTTAGCTCCTCCATGATCCTGGCCTTTTCAATGTTCAATGCAATCTGCATGTTGTAGAGCCATTTGTAAAGACCCTCCTTTTCGGCTCTTTGATCTTCAAGATACTTTTGCATCTTTTCTAGCTCCTTGTCCGTCATGTCCCTATCATTTCTCACTTCTTCGAGCCTATCTCGGAGCTCCTTCATGCGCTTCTCTACTTCTTCTCTTCTATGCCTTTCCATGTTGACCAATTTCATAGTGGCCTCAGCTTGCTCTTGTGCCTACAAGGCCCTCGCTTGTGACTTCTCTACCTTGGCTTCTTCACCTTCCTTGAGACTTCTCAAGTTGCGTTGCCTTTGCTGCATCGGTGGCTTTCTCTTGTAGAAAAATCACCTTCTGAGACATTTGCTTATCGTATTGCTCAAAAATCCCTTTGAGGGTAGATGCCATCAGGTGCATTGCAAGTCCAGTAGACTAAGATGAGAATTGGGATTTGCCATCCACACAATTCTTTAGGTTAGTTAACACACTCTTGGAGATTGCCCTTGAGAAAGATACATGACGTCCTTTCAGTTGCCCTAGCCCGATTACATTGTCAAGGTAAGAGCCACTATGATGGTTGGCCCGAATTTTGATTAATTCAAGGCAGTAATACTGACTTGCATGGTAATGAATGATTAGAGGTGGTGGCATATAAGATTTCCAGCCACGTCTGTGGTGGTAGCTAAGACCCACTGGGCTGCCAGTTAATTACTAGCCATTGCAATGTCCCGCAATTACTCAGCTTCCAGTTACCACCAGCGGGCTTGCATGCATGATTACTATGAGTGTAGTAAATTACTAGTCGTCACTGGGCTTGCATGCTCAGGAGAGTACTAGAGTGCATGGTAATGAGGGATTAGAGGCGATTAGGCTTCATGATTTACTTTTATGGAAATTGCTACCCGATGGTGGTGGCTATCATCAGCCACTTCTGTCATGGCTATGATTCCACCATGCCACCGCTCACCCACCATTGCACTTAAGCATGCCGAGTGCAGTAAAAATTACCAGTCAACAGGATTGCATGCTTAGTAGAGTACAAGAGTGCATGGTAACATTACAAAAATTTTGGACTCAAAAAGGGGCCCTTTGGAGAATTACCAAAATATTAGAGGCTTGGATAAGGGAATATGGTATCCATGAAGGAGATTATGCCATGTGGACTTCTTTGTAACAGAGGCTCCCCAAATCTAGGAAAAATTTTAGTTTTTTTTCAAAATACCCCGAAAAACATCATTGGTGATTCATAATAAAAAATTATCTTTGATAGACCTACCCTAACCATGCCAAGCCTCCTTGTTTTCCTCCTTGGTCTATGAATGATAAAGCGATAAATATTTGTAATTTTAAATTTGTGTGGGTATTTGTATATTTGTATTGTGCAAGACAGAGAGTGTGTGAGAGATAGATAGCAATTAGAGCATGCAAGAGAGAGAGAGAGAGAGAGAGAGAGAGAGAGAGAAGTTGAGAGTACAATAAGCAACACAAATAATGCACTTGGCCATGAGACAGAGTTAGATGTATGAAGAGAGAGAGAGAGAGAGAGAGAGAGAGAGAGAGTTGTTGACTCTATGCCAACATGGACTTAGGTAGAACAGAATGTGTGTGTAGAGTAGTGGCAAAGCTCCGCTTGTTCTTGCATAAGGCTAGAAATAATCTCTCTTAGAAATCGAACTTGCATGTTCTACATGCAAGTTCTACATACAACTCCTACATGCGAGTTGTACATGCAAGTTCTACATGCAACTCCTACATGCGAGTTGTACATGCAAGTTCTACATGCAACTCCTACATGCGAGTTGTACATGCAAGTTCTACATGCAACACCTACATGCAAGTTGTACATGCGAGTTCTACATGCAAGTTCTACATACGACTTCTACATGCAACTTCTATATGCAAGTTCTACATGTAGAGAGAGAATATGTTACAATTCCTAGATGCAGAGAGAGAAGCTCTCCAAGTTGTATAAATACCCCATAATGGAATGAAGCCCATACTCTTTGGGGCATTGTGTTGAGTTCTTCTGTGTTATTCCAAGCAATTGTCTCAAGTGTCCATGCTTCCTTGCACTCCACGTTCAATGGCATGTCCTAACCTTGTAACTCCTCCTCCCCTCTCCTCCAACCTTGCAACCCTTCCTCTCCCTCTCCTCCTCCCCTCTCCTTCTCCTCCTCCCTTCTCCTCCCTTCTCCTTGTCCTCCCTCCTTCTCCCTTCTCCTTCTCCCTCCTCCTCCTCCCTCTCCTCCTCCTACCTCTCCTCCTCCTCTCTCCTCTCTCTTCTTTCCCCCATGCTCTTACACCTTCTTCCTCTCCCACTCCTATGCTCCCCCTAGACCCTTTGTTCCTCAACCCTTAACCTCCATGATTTACGAGGGAGATGAGTTCTCCACGCGTACTCTACTCTGGGGACGAGCATTTTCTGAGCGAAATCTTCCAAGCATCCGAGCGAAGGAAAAAAAAGCTTCCAACTATGCATAAATATGGCAAAAATCGATCAGAAGAAAACATAGTTTCACTTAGAAATATGCAAAGTATTATAGCAATGCCTATTTTATACAAAAATCTTTAGGTGAATCTGTAGGAATGGTGAGAGCATAATGGGATGGCTTTTGAAGAAACCCACATGTAGAGTAGACTTCTCTATGAAAATTCCCTTATGATCCTTCTTACAACTTTTACTTAATAGGGGGTGACATTGAAAACCCTCTCTCAACCTATCTTCATGAAAGAGTTTCTTCAAAGAAAACTCATTGAAGCAAGCCATCCAGGTAGTTTCGCCAGCGAAACCCCTTTGAAGCAAGTCTCCCAAGGTAGTTTCGCTGGCGAAACTACCTTGGACAACACTTTTAAAAGTGACATAACTTTCATATCCAATGTCCAAATATAGTCATTCAACCACTCAAATTGATCGGAACACCCCATTTGAGCACATCCATGAAGTTATATTTTGGAAAATCTTTTATATATAGTATTAAATATTACATGTATTTTATGAGAGTGATATATAAGCCCAAGTTAATACTTATTTATAGTAATTTAAACTTCTTTAGAAACATGTCCATAAATATGCTATAAAAACACTAAAAAGATATTGCCATATGATATAAATGTGTTAATAAGTAATTATATATGCATAGTATTATTACATTGAGAGTGATTATGAGGAATGTTTCTTAAAGGAATCAACACTTTTTTAAGGTAATAACAGGGGTACAAAGGGATGTCTCTAAATAAGAAAATTATGTTGTGTAAAAATGAATGAGTGACTAGTCTGTATATTTTTATGATAAAGGGATCTAGTTCTAGTGAAAATAAAAGTGTAAAAACCATGTTTCCTAAAGAAAAACATTTTTAAAAATCTCTTGAAAAACACGCTCGGATAAACCTGCTCATAGGTTTTTGCTCGTAAAATTGACACATCCCTCTACTCTAAACTCAAGAACCTCCTTCTAAACCTTGGAACTCCTTCTAACCTTGGAACCTCTTCTAAACCTTGGAACTCCTTCTAACCCTGGAACCTCTTCTAAACCTTGGAGCCTCCTTCTAACCCTGAAACCTCTTCTAAACCTTGGAACCTCCTTCTAACCCTGAAACCTCTTCTAAACCCTATAACCTCCTTCTCTTCTAAACCCTATAACCTCCTTCTAAACCTTGCAACCTCCTCCTTGTAAGAAAACAATACAACTTCTGTGCTCAACAGATAACAGGATCTCGTACGCAAGAGAGAAAACAGATAGTATGGAGAATAAAAAATTTGATTACTGTAAGACTGATACAACAGATGGCAGTGCCTCCCAACCGTGCGCTCCTATGAAAGAAGCTTCGATGGCGTGCCAGAAACGGTAGAGGGCGGAGGCTGAATGCTAAGGAATCAGGGTTGCTATAGCCAGTGATGAAATGGGCTTCACGAGCTTGCTCTTATATAGCCACCACAAGTAGTCGATTAGAGCCAATTGGGTGACTGACCCAGTCCACCCAAAACGGCCGACTGGGGGTCGGTCCCAAAATAGGCCACCGACCACACGATAGAACCGGTGTGCAAAATAGAGCAACTAACCTATGGTCATCGTTCGGCCCAGAGCCATCCAGGATCATCTGAGGCTCCAAACGGGCCTCACGACCCGAGAGTGGGCTGCCCCGATAAATGCTCTATCTACCCTTAGTGCAGTTAGTCATGGGATGCCTTCCCGCACTTGCATGTAGCCTAGTTGGCAGTGTGCCAACTCTATCTGAAGCCGTCCAACCATCAGGCCACACATGGCCCCCATCTGGTGTCCAAACCAGGACCTACTAGGTAACCAAGCTACTCAAATTCCTTCTCCTCATATGGGGGGCTTACAAGTAGAGTTAGCTGGTTCCCACATAGTTACACGAGAGTGGAGCATTGATATCTAACACCCCCTCTTAATGTCCACCCGCAAGTGAACTTACTTTTTCGGCCCAATGCCAAGTCGATGAAGATGCCTCTCTAGCAAGTCTCTTCCAAGAGCCTTCGTGAAGATGTCCGCAGTTTTCTCTGTAGTCGGACAGTACACCAAGTCGACCTCTCCATCCATAATGAGCTCACATACAAAGTGAAATTGAATCTCAATGTGTTTTGTGTGAGTGTGGAACACAAGGTTTTTTGCGATCGCCATGCAACTCTGATTGTCACATGATAACTACGTAGGCTTGTTCTGCACTGCACCCATGTCCCCCAAAATCCTCCTCAACCACATTGCCTCGCAAGAAGCAAAGCATGTTGATTTGTACTCGGCCTCGGTAGACGAAAGAGCAACTGTGGGTTGCTTCTTGCTAACCCATGACGCAGCTCCAGATCCAAGTGAGAAACAATAACCTATCACTGATCTCCTACTATCCACGTCTCCTACCCAATCCGAGTCACAGAATCCGGTCAAGACATCTGTTGCCCTTGGTATAGGTGATACCATAATCAAGTGTGCCTTTGATGTATTTCAGCACCCGCATCCCTGCCCTCCAATGGTTCTCTAGGGGCTTATTGGAAAACTTGCTTAGTACACCAGTCACAAAGCTGATGTCCGAGTGCGTGTTGCACAAGTAAATCAAGCTACCCACAAGCCTTCTATACTTCGCTTCGTCCACCAGTGGTGATGAATCCTCGTTTGAGAGCTGCACATCAACCTCCATAGGGGTACCAACTGTCTTGCACTCAGCCATGCCAAATGCCTTCAGTATCTCTCCAGCATACTTCAGCTGTGAAATGAAGATCTGTTTCGGGTCTTGCCAAACTTCAATCCCCAAACAGAAATGCATCAGTTTGAGGTCTGTCATTTCAAACTCTCTTCCTAGCAAATGCTTTGTTTGCGAGATCTTCTCTTCATGGTTCCCTGTTATGACAAGGTTGTCCACATAAAGGACCACAATCATACACCCGCCTCTTCCTCTGAAGATATACAAATTTGCATCAGATGGGCTCCTCCTGAACCCGTTTTGTAGAAAGTAGGCATCAATTTGCTGGTACCATGCTCATGGGGCCTGTTTCAGCCCGTAAAGTGCCTTCTTCACTTTATAGATGTTACCTTCTAAATTGGGGATCTCAAAACCTGGTGGTTGTTCCACGTATACCTCCTCCTTGAGATCTCCATTCAGAAAGGTAAATTTTACATCCATCTGAAACACAGGCGAAATTCCCTGTGTAGCTAAAGCCAAAACACTGCGAATCGTGGTTAGTCGAGCTATGGGAACAAAAGTATCCTGATAATCAAAACCATGTGCCTGTGCGAATCCTTTTGCCACGAGTCGAGCCTTGTACTTATCCAACATGCCGTTGGACTTGTACTTTGTCTTGTACACCCACTTGGTTCCGATTACCTTGCATTTTGGTGGTCGATCCACAAGGTCCCAAGTGTTGTTCTTCATTATGGAGCCATACTCCGACTACATAGCCTCTTCAAGACACTTGGGTTCTTCAACACGGATCACCTCTGTCATCAAAGTATAGTTGACCAAGTGTTCCTGCGCCCTTCTTTGCTCCTCTAATCTCTTGGACCGGCAGTATTCGGATGGTTCCTCCTCAATGGCTGGAGGTTCTCTACCATCCAAAAGCTGCTTTACCTACTTCGGGAATGGCCGTTGCCATTGTGGTTCTACAGGCTCTTCTTCCTCTTCTTTATCTTGAATCCTCCCAAGCACCATTGGGGGAGTTTGGTCTGCTGTTGGTGGTTGTATTGGATGGATATCCTGGTCTTGGTTGTCTGGGAAGGAAGCATCCTCCTCCGATTGATGCGGCTGTTCTGAGAAGACCACATCGCAACTTACAATTATCTTCTTGGTAACATGGTTATAGAGACGGTAACCCTTTGCCTCTTCACTGTGTGGCGCAAGAAAATACACTTCCGACTCTTCGGTTCCCATTTGGTCTTGTTAGCATCAGGGACATGCACAAAACAGTCACATCCAAAAACTTTAAAATGCTGAAGGTTTTTTACCAGAAAAGGCGTGCAGTGGAGTCATCCCGTTCACAGCCTTTGTGTAGCTATGATTCAGAATGTAAACTATAGTGTTACATGCTTCAGCCCAAAAAGACTTTGGCAAATCTTTCCCTTTCATCATACTCCTGCCCATTTCACAGATGACGTGCATCTTGCACTCTGCTACTCCATTTTGCTGTGATGTATGTGGCGGGGGTTTCTGCCTCTTGATCTCATGACTTTTGCAGTAACTTTCAAATTCAGTGGATGTGAAGTCTCCACCTCTGTCTGATCTCAACTTCTTCACCTTCTTCCTCGTTTCTTTCTCGACCATTACATGCCATTCCTTGAACTTACTAAAATCCTTGTCTTTAGTCTGCAGGAAGTAGTAGGAACCACCCAATCCTTCTACTGTAGTCGTCAATCAGTGTCATGAAGTAGTACGAACCACCCAAAGCTTCCGTCTCCATCTTTCCGCAGAGGTAACAGGATCTCGTATGCAAGAGAGAATACAGATAGTATGGAGAATCAAAAATTTGATTACTGTAAAACTGATACAATAGATGGCGCTGCCTCCCAACCGTGCGCTCTTGTGAAAGAAGCTTTGATGGCATGCCAGAAACAATAGAGGACGGAGGCTGGATGCTAAGGAATTAGGGTTGCTGTAGCCAGTGATGAAATGGGCTTCACGGGCTTGCTCTTATATAGCCACCACAAGTAGTTGGTTAGAGCCAATTGGGTGACCGACCCAGTTCGTCCAAAACGGCCGATTGGGGGTCGGTCCCAAAATAGGCCACCGACCACACGATAGAACCGGTGTGCAAAATAGAGCAACTGACGTACAAGCACCGTTCGGCCTAGAGCCATCCAGGATCATTTGAGGCTCCAAACGGGCCCTGCAACCCGAGAGTGGGCTGCCCCACGAAATGCTCCATCTACCCTCAGTGCAGTCAGTCATGGGATGCCTTCTCGCACTTGCATGTAGCCTAGTTGGCGGTGTGCCAACTCTATCTGAAGCTGTCCAGCCATTAGGCCACACATGGCCCCCATCTGGTGTCCAAACCAGGACCTACCGGATAATCGAGCTACTCAAATGCCTTCTCCTCATATGGGGGGGTTACAAGTAGAGTTAGTTGGTTCCCGCGTAGTTACACGAGAGTGGAGCATTGATATCTAACACTCCTAACCCTTAAAATCCTCCTAAACCTTGCAACCCCCAATGAAGACAAAAATCTTCATTACTGCAACCATGATGATACACGTTCCTTTTACACATGCATGCACTATATTTGCTTTCCACACTTAAGCCTACGTCTCTCACCAATGGTACACGACTTGAGGTCCTAAGCTACACATATACTACAATTGACAACCCTGATATATCTATATGTGACAAAAAGCCTTGGAACCCTGCATACTGAAAATACCATACTCTTCCTATGAAAGCCGTAGGAAAGAGCCAACAAGAATAGTTAGGGACACAAAGGGAGGGAAAGAGACAGAGGGAAGGGGAGGGATACAAAGGGAGACAGAGAGAGTTAAGATTGTATTTATTCATTTGCACCTCTAAGTTGAGAAAGAGAAAAAAACGAAAGTTAATTAAGGTCTTTGAGAGACTAAGAGATTGAAAAAAAACACAGATACAACTGATCCAAAGGGTGGATCCGCTAACAAAATACAAAAAGTGTATACATAAAACCAATGTCCATGACAATGGAGACGGGGATAGAAAGTGGGAGATGGAGAGTGGGATAGAGAAAGAGAGAGGTAGAGAATGGGAAAAGAGAGAGAGAGAGTTAAGATTGCATTTATTCATTTGCACCTCTAAGTGAAGAAAGAGAAAAATAAGAAAGTTAATTGAAAGACTATGAGATTGAAAAAAAACCCAAATACAACTGATCCAAAGGGTGGAGCCACTAACAAAATACAAAAAGTGTATATGTAAAATCAATGTCCATGACATAGATAGCTAAGGGCAACATGGCAACAAGATGATCATCGTGTGTGTGTGTGTGTGTGTGTGTGTGAGAGAGAGAGAGAGAGAGAGAGAGAGAGAGAGAGAGAGAGGAAATAGGGACACAAAGGGAGGGAAAGAGATAGAGAGATAAAGAGAGCAAGGTAGAGGAGGGGAGCAAGAGAGAGAGAGAGAGAGAGAGAGAGAGAGAGAGAGAGAGCAATGAGGGACAAAAAGGAAGGGAAAGAAAGAAAGATATATTAACATCCTCGGAAGTCCTTATGGGTCTATGAGAGAGAGAGAGAGAGAGGGAGATAGCTAAGGGCAATGTGAGAGAGAGAGAGACAAAGATAAAGAGAGAGAGGAAGAGAGAGAAAGAGAGAGAGATTGATTCCCATGTCTCTGCAAATCAGGTTTATCCTATCTTCTGCAAGGCATTCCATCTTGAGTCGCACTTGAGAGGTCTCCTTCCTGTTAATGATCCCTCTCTTCAATTTTTTGATAGACTTATCCATGGGCAATCTATCGCGATTTCTAGCTCCCCTCACCAATGGGTTTCATTGGATATTTTGAGCTCTTTTGACCAGAGTGCTAACTTTAAGAAGACACCAGGTAGGGCCATGGATAATGTCCCTATCTCTCTCAGTGAGTACACTATTCCCATCAGGGATGATTCATCTTCCTCAATTCATTTAATCGAGAGAGATGCAACCCTTACCATTCTCATTGTGACTAGCAAATATGATGAGGATGTTGGCGAGTAGCCCGAGGGTCCTGCATCCACAAGTGGTGGAGGAGGTCCATCAACAAGTGGTGGAGTGTGAAGATAGTGGGAGAGAAGGAAGGAGTCTCACTTGCGGCTTTCTCACATACACAATGGGGGAATACACACAAAGGTGGAGGCTGAAAACAATTTTCCTCTTCTTAGTTGTGAAAGCCAAAAGAACTCTAGTACAAAAGAAAATAGGAGAACCCTATATGTGGGTCTCAAACCAAACTCAGCTAACTAAGGTGGCATACTAACTGAGCCACGAACTAGAGTACATAAGGATAGCTATCATCCAACTATTATTCATGGGTGGTGTACCAACCGCATCTACAGCTAACAAGTCAGTGAGATAAATGCACAATGGTCACCCTAGCATATCACGAGTGGAGCTCGATATCTCAACACTCCCCCTCGAGCTCAATCCCAATTCCTGCACACACCAAGCAGGTCTCTGAACTTGCGCAGCTTCTCTGTGCCCAATGCCTTCATGAATATGTCAGCTACCTGATCCTCTATGCTGACATAAACTAGATCAATAAGACCTAGTAAAACCTTCTCCTGCACATAGTGATAATGCACCTCAATGTGCTTTGTTCTAGCATGGTAGATTGGGTTATTTGCCAAGTGTATACTGCTCATGTTGTCACCATAAATGACAACTAGCCCATCTGTAGACTGATGCATATCATAAAGTAGCTTATGCAACCAAGCTACCTCACATGCAGCCATTGCTGCACCCCTGTACTCAGCCTCTATGCTCAACAAGGCAACTGTAGGTTGTTTCTTGCTGCTCCAAGTGACTGCAGCACTCCCAAAAGAGAACACATATCCACTGGTAGATCGTCTATCAGAAATACTACCAGCCCAATCAGCATCAGTGTATCCATGCAACTGTATCTAAACCTCAGTCTCATAAAATAGTCCATACTGCAATGTGGACTTCACATACCTGAGTATGCATCTAGCCGCATCCAAATGTAGTTTCCTTGGAGCTTGCATAAACTGACTTACCAATCCAACAGCATAGCTCAAATCTGGCCTGGTAATAGTCATATAAGTCAAACTTCCTACTATGCATCTGTACATAGTAGGGTCTTCCAGAAGCTCACCTGCATCTGCGCTCAGCTTCACATTCTGTTCCAAAGAAACTGAAATAGGCTTACAGCCTGTCATCCCATATTTGGACAGCATGTCCAATCCATACTGCCTCTGCAAGAGCTGTATCCCTCTTGGTGATTGAATCACCTCAATGCCAAGAAATAACGCAGCCCTCCCAAATCCTTCATCTCAAACTTTTGCTTCAATAGCATTTTCACATGAAGGATATCTTCATCACTATCACCTGTGATGATCAGATCATCAATATAAATGACAAGTAGCATAATACCTTTCTCTGTTTTTCTCACATAAAGTGAGAAATCTAACTTGGAAATTTGAAAGCCAATAGTGACAAGATACTGTTCTATCTTGTTAGACCATGCTCTAGGTGCTTGCTTCAAGCCATACAAGGCTTTCTTCAACCTGCAGACAAACTCAGGATGAACATCATGAACATATCCTGGTGGCTGCTCCATAAATACCTCTTCTTGCAAATCACCATGCAAGAAGGCATTCTTTACATCCATCTGATGTAAAGACCATCCCTTTGATGCAGCCATAGCAATGACTATTCTTACGGTTGCCATCCTTGCAACCGGACTGAATGTTTCTTCATAATCAATGCCATATGTCTGTGCATACCCCTTGACAACTAATCTTGCCTTGTATCTGTTCAGAGAACCATTTGCATTGTGCTTGACCTTATAAACCCACTTACAGGCAATCGCATTCTTGTCTTTGAAATTCCCATGTAGCATTTACTTCCAAGGCATCCATTTCTTCATCCATGGCTTTCTCCCATTTTTCTTTTCCCATGGCTTCCTCAAAAGAAGTGGGTTCTGGTTCCTGTATCACTTTGACCATATAGGCATAGTGAATGGCTATAAATCCATCATATTTCAGCCTATCCAAAGGATATCTAGCTCTGGTAGACCTGTGCAAAATAGGCTCACTTCCAGGTGCTGTCAAAACATCCTTGGTCTTCCTTACTCTAGGTGTAACAATAGAAGGAATACCCAACTCATTATCAATGCTCTGTTCTGAGCCAATGGATTCACCATCCACATAAGAGTGACCTGCATTCACATCAAACATGGGCTGATCTACCTTCTCTTTTCCTTTTTGTGATACTTGCGTACCACTGTCTGCCTTGCTTTGAGGGGATTCTCCTAATGTCAATCTACCTATCCATGGCAAAGTATGTAAACCACTGCTAGAGGACACTACAGGTCCATTGATATTTTGTGATTGCTGTAGTGAATTCTGTGCAGCATTACCATCTTGTGCATCTACATCATCAATCACATTTACTGGTTTATATCAGCTGCTCATCTCATCAAAAACAACATCTCTGCTCACTGTAAACTTACGAGTAGAAGGGTTATAGCATCTATACCCTTTCTGCTGCAAAGAATAACCAATAAAGATGCACTTCTCAGCTTTTGGATCCAACTTGGACCTCAACTCATCTGGCACATGAACATAGGCAATGCAACCAAAAATTTTCAAATGAGAAATATCTGGTTTCCTACCAGTATACATCTCCTCTCGCGTCATGCCATGTATTGCTGCAGTGGGAGTCATGTTCATTATGTAAACTATTGTAGCAACTGCTTCAGCCCAATAATAATCTGGTAGGTCTTTTTCATTTAGCATGGCCCGAGATACCTCTCCAATATGCCTGTTTTTCCTTTCTGCAAGTCCATTTTGCTGTGGGTGTTGGCTCTTTCCTATTGCTTTTGTAGGAAGAGCTGGGTATTCTATGTTTGCAGGGTTCTGAGGCTTTTTGTCACCTATAGATATATTGGGGTTGTTGGTTGTAGTATATGTGTAGCTTAGGACCTCGAGTCGTGTTTCGGTGAGAGGCGTAGGCTTAAGTGTGGTAAGCAAACAAAGTGCATGCATGTGTAAAAGGAACATAAATCATCTTCGCCTTCATTACGGGTTGTAGGGTTTAGGAGGAGTTTAAGGGTTAGAAGGAGGTTCTAGGGTTAGAAGGAGGTTCCAGGGTTCAGAAGGAGGTTCCAAGGTTCAGAAGGAGGTTCCAGGGTTTAGAAGGAGGTTCCAGGGTTTAGAAAGAGTTTAGAAAGAGGTTCCAGGGTTTAGAAGGAGTCCAAGGTTAGAAGGAGGATCCAAGGTTAGGGTAGAGTACATGGTGGAGAACTCGTCTCCCTCATAGATCATGGAGTTTTAAGGGTTGAGGAACAAAGGGTTTAGGGGAGCATAGTAGTGGGAGAGGAAGAAGGTGTAAGAGCATGGGGGAAAGAAGGGAGAGGAGGGAGGAGGAGGAGGGAGGAGGAGGAGAGAGGAGGAGGAGGAGGTGGGAGGAGGAGGAGGAGGAGGAGGAGGGAGGAGGAGGAGGAAGGAGGAGGAGGGAGGAGGAGAGGGAGAGGGTGGGTTGCAAAGTTGGAGGAGAGGGGAGGAGGAGTTGCAAGGTTAGGACATGCTTTTGGACATGCAGTGCAAGGAAGCATGGACACTTGAGACAAATGCTTGGAATACCAAAGTAGACTCAACACAATGCCCCAAAGAGTGTGGGCTTCATTCCATTATGGGGTATTTATACAAGTTGGAGAGCTTCTCTCTTTGCATGTAACACAAAGTTGCAACACAAAGTCGTATCCCAAAGTTGTAACACAAAGTTGTATCACAAAGTTGTAACACATTCTCTCTCTACATGTAGAAGTTGTAACACAAAGTTATTACACAAAGTTGTAACACAAAGTTGTGTCACAAAGTTGTAACACAAAGTTGTATCACATTCCCTTTCTTCATAAGTTCATGTTGGCACAGAGTCAACATAATCCCAGATCCATTTTATTACCCATCCTCTGGTTATGGCTTATTGCGATCATGTACCTGGGTTGCCATGTTTTTAGTCCAATGGCTGTGGAACTTGTGTCGTGCCAGTCGATCCTGCTGTAAAGCCTTAGCACCATACAATTTTTGCATAGTTTCTAGGTAGCTTGTATCCACCATTTGCTCGAACAGAGATATGTGGCGTGCCTCCAAGAAGATCACTCTTTGATAGAGCTGGCTTGTAATCTGAGCATCAATCTTTTCATTGGGATTAAAGCTGAGTGGAGGTAAATGGGAATCAAGGTAACATGGGACCTCTAGAATGAATTCCGATGTTTTACAGAATATGGCACTTTGGTGAAGGAAGCGATCAATGTTGCCGTGCATTATTTGTTCATGCTGCTGAAGTGCTCAAACCATGGTGCCTTGGATATTCCATTCTACACTAGAGTAGGGTTCGATCATTGGCCAATTAATGACTCAATCTTCAGCTAGAGTGTGTATGTTGGCTTCCCATTTTTTATGCCGTGGAACTGCATAGAACTTGGGATGGGTTCTGAGACATGGAGGTGCCCGTAAGTATTCCTTTAAGAAGATTACATCAAAGAGCTTGGGACGGCTTTCCTACTGCTTTTGTAGCAAGAGCTGGGTATTCTATGTTTGCAGGGTTCCGAGGCTTTTTGTCACCTACAGATATATTGGGGTTGTCGGTTGTAGTATATGTGTAGCTTAGGACCTCGAGTTGTGTTCCGATGAGAGACGTAGGCTTAAGTGTGGTAAGCAAACAAAGTGCATGCATGTGTAAAAGGAACATAAATCATCTTTGTTGAGGTAATGAAGGCTTTCGCCTTCATTGGGGGTTGTAGCATTTAGGAGGAGTTTAAGGGTTCGAAGGAGGTTCCAGGGTTAGAAGGAGGTTCTAGGGTTCAGAAGGAGGTTCCACAGTTTAGAAGGAGGTTCCAAGGTTTAGAAAGAGTTCCAGGGTTTAAAAGGAGGTTCCAGGGTTTAGAAGGAGTCCAAGGTTAGAAGGAGGATCCAAGGTTAGGGTAGAGTACATGGTGGAGAACTCGTCTCCCTCGTAGATCATGGAGTTTTAAGGGTTGAGGAACAAAGGGTTTAGGGTGGCATAGGAGTGGGAGAGGAAGAAGGTGTAAGAGCATGGGGGAAAGAAGAGAGAGGAGGGAGGAGGAGGAGGGAGGAGGAGGAGAGAGGAGGAGGAGGAGGAGGGAGGAGGAGGGAGGAGGAGGAGGAGGGAGGAGGAGAGGGAGAGGGTGGGTTGTTGATATCTGTTGACTCTGTGTCAACATGAACTTATGAAGAAAGGGAATGTGATACAACTTTGTGTTACAACTTTGTGTCACAACTTTGTGTTACAACTTCGTGTTACAACTTTGTGTAACAACTTTGTGTTACAACTTTGTGTTACAACTTCTACATGGAGAGAGAGAATGTGTTACAACTTTGTATTACAACTTTGTGATACAACTTTGTGTTACAACTTTGGGATATGACTTTGTGTTACAACTTTGTGTTACATGCAGAGAGAGAAGCTCTCCAACTTGTATAAATACCCCATAATGGAATGAAGCATTATTATTGGTCTGAAGCAATTGCTACAGTAGTCTACATAATGAACAGGACTCCCACTACAGCAATACATGGCATGACGCCTGAGGAGAGGTATACTGGTAGGAAAACATATATTTCTCATTCGAAAGTTTTTTGTTGCATTGCCTTTGTTCATGTGCTAGATGAGTTGAGATCCAAGTTGGATCCAAGACCTAAGAAGTGCATCTTTATTGGTTATTCTCTGTATAGCAGAAAGGGTATAGATGCTATAACCCCTCTACTCATAAGTTTACAGTGAGCAAAGATGTTGTTTTTTATGAGATGAGCAGCTAGTATAAACCAATAAATGTGATTGATGATGTAGATGCACAAAATGGTAATGCTGCACAGAATTCACAACATCAATCACAAAATATTAGTGGACCTGCAGTGTCCTCTAGCAGTGGTTCTCATACTTTGCCATGGACAGGCAAATTGAGATAAGGAGGATCTCCTCAAAGCAGTGCAGATAGTGGTATGCAAGTATCACGAAAAGGAAAAGAGGAAGTAGATCAACAGCTCATGGTTGATGTGAATGTAAGTCACTCTTATGTGGATGGTGAATCCAGTGGCTCAGAACAGAGCCTTGATGATGAGTTGGGTATTCCTTCTATTGTTACACCTGGAGTAAGGAAGACAAGGGATGTTTTGAGAGCACCTGGTAGTGAGCCTATTGTGCGCAGGTCTACCAGAGTTCAGTATCCTGTGGATAGGCTGAAATATGATGGATTTACAACCATTCACTATGCCTATATGGTCAAAGTGAGACAAGAACTAGAACCCACTTCTTTTGAGCAAGCCATGGGAAAAGAAAAATGGGAGAAAGCCATGGATGAAGAAATGGATGCCTTGGAAGAAAATTCTATGTGGGAATTGGTGCCTTTGCCTAAAGACAAGAATGCAATTGGCTGCAAGTGGGTTTATAAGGTGAAGCACAATGCAGATGGTTTTGTGAGCAGATACAAGGCAAGATTAGTTGTCAAGGGGTATGCACAGACATATGGCATTAATTATGAAGAAACATTCAGTTCACTTGCAAGGATGGCAACCGTAAGAGCAGTCATTGCTATGGCTGCATCAAAGGGATGGTCTTTACATCATATGGATGTAAAGAATGCCTTGTTGCATGGTGATTTGCAAGAAGAGGTCTATATGGAGCAGCCACTAGGTTATGTTCATGCTGTTCATCTTGAGTTTGTTTGCTAGTTGAAGAAAGCCTTGTATGGCTTGAAGCAAGCACCCAGAGCATGGTCTGACAAGATAGGATAGTATCTTGTCACTATTGGCTTTCAAATTTCCAAGGTAGATTTCTTACTTTATGTTAGAAAAATAGATAAAGGTATTATGCTGATTGTCATTTATGTTGATGATTTGATCATCACAGGTGATACTGATGAAGATATCCTTCATGTGAAAATGCTATTGAAGCAGAAGTTTGAGATGAAGGATTTGGGAGAGCCGCACTATTTCTTGAGCATTGAGGTGAATAGATCCACAAGTGGGATATGGCTCTTGCAGAGGCAGTATGGATTGGACTGCTGTCCAAATATGGGACCACTGTTCTATGTGACCACTGTTCTGTAGGTCGGTGAAAAGTTGCTGAAGAAATTGCATCATATGCCTATGCGCAGAGATACTAGGAGTGACAGAATCATTCCTATTACCTATTAATGCAATATCATCACTAGGAAGTGATTGTGTGGTCAAATACCACTTTCTTCAGTTTTGCAGACTTGCCCTTATGAGGCAAAAGTTGTGTTTTTTGCAGTGACAGAATATTTTTGTAGTGTTCTATAATGGCGTCTGATGCTCTTTCACAAATAGTCACTAAAAAGCTTGACAAGAACAACTTCCCAGCATGGAAGTTTAGAATGACGAATTTCCTTAAGGGAAAAGGCTATTGGGAGTTCATTACTAGAGCTAAACAAGAACCAGTTATTCCTAATGTTCCCAATCACCAGGAGTTGCAGGCATTTAAAGGCTAGCATGAGAGAGCCAAGAAAGTTATGTACTACCTGTCTATCAGTATTTAAGATTCTATGATTGTGCATATTCAAGATGCAAGCACACCGAAGGAGGCATGGGATACTTTGACAAAAATGTATAGCACAAATACGCAAGCCAGGAAAATGCAGCTCAAGTAGGAGTTGCATAAATTTGTGTAGAGAGAAAATATCAGTATCAATGACTACCACATGAAGGTCAAGAAGATTGTAGATGCACTTGCTTCCATTGGATCGCCAGTGGAAGATAATGATTTAGTTTCTGTGACCTTGAATGATCTAGGAAAGGATTATGCACAATTCCGGACATCCATTGCCGTTTGTGAGAATTTTCTTGATTTTGGGGAGTTGATTGCTCTTCTAATTTCTGAAGAGCAGAGAAATGGTGGTGCATCTTCTTCAAGAGGAACTTCAAAAGAAGCTATCACCTACTCAAATGCTGGAAGAGGTAGAGGTAGAGGTAGAGTAGGCCGATCTGGAGGCATGGCAGAAATCAGAATATGTAGCAAATTCAAGAAATCCAGTCCTATGGAGGAGGATGTGGTAACCTTAGAGGCAAGGGTCATGGTGGAGGGCAGAGAGTCCAAAATGCAAATAGCAATGTTGAATGCTACTGATGTGGTAAAATGGGTGGTCATATGGCTAAAGGTTGCTACAAAAAGCAAAATGACATCATTAATGGAAAATTGCAGCAAGGCCATTATGCATCGTCTAGTAGACAGGGTGATGACAGAAATGAGCATTTGTTTATGGTGCAGCAGATGACCAATTCTATGACAAGTGCAAAAGGAAGCAATGATGTGTGGTATGTTGACTCAGGTGCATCAAACCACATGACAGGTCATGCAGAATGGATGCAGGATGCAAGGAAAATGAAAAGACCACGATTTGTGGAGACTAGTGATGATATTGCACATGCTATTGTGCAAATTGTTAAAATTCCTTTGTCTATGCAGGATGGGAAAAAGAAATACTTGTCTGATGTATTTCATGTCTCGAATATCACCAAGAACTTGGTTTCTGGTGATCAAATGGTAGAGCAGGGCTTGCAGGTCAGATTTAATCCTCATGGATGCTTTGTTGAGGTTATGAAAAATAAAGGTCACTTGATAGCAAAAGGGAAGAAGAAGGGCAAGATGTTTACGTTGGATGCGTACATGCCTAAATTGAGTGCAACAATGTTTGCACATGGGACCGGTGTAGTTGCAGATATTGATATCTAGCATAAACGCATTGGTCATGTTAATGTACAGTCATACCCCATAGCAAAATGGACTTGCAGAAAGGAAAAACAGGCATATTGGAGAGGTATCTCATGCCATGCTCAACGAAAAAGACCTACCAGATTATTATTGGGCTGAAACATAATGAACAGGACTCCCACTGCAGCAATACATGGCATGACACCAGAGGAGAGGTATACTGGTAGGAAACTAGATATTTCTCATTTGAAAGTTTTTGGTTGCATTGCCTGTGTTCATGTGCCAGATGAGTTGAGATCCAAGTTGGACCCAAAAGCTGAGAAGTGCATCTTTATTTGCTATTCTCTGCAAGCAGAAAGGGTATAGATGCTATAACCCTTCTACTTGTAAGTTTACAGTGAGCAGAGATGTTGTTTTTTATGAGATGAGCATCTGGTATAAACTAGTAAATGTGATTGATGATGTAGATGCACAAAATGGTAATGGTGCATAGAATTCACAGTAGCAATCACAAAATACTAGTAGATCTGTACTGTTCTCTAGCAGTGGTTCACATACTTTACCATGGACAAGTAGATTGAGATCAGAAGCATCTCCTCAAAGCAATGCAGATAGTGGTATGCAAGTATCACAAAAGGAAAAAGAGAAAGTAGATCAGCCCATGGTTGATATGAATGCAGGTCACTTGTATGTGGATGGTGAATCCACTAGCTCAGAATAGAGCCTTGATGATGAGTTAGGTATTCCTTCTGTTGTTATAGGTGAAGTAAGGAAGACAAGGGATGTTTTGAGAGCATCTGGTAGTGAGCCTATTTTGTGCAAGTCTACCAGAGTTAGGTATCCTGTGTATAGGCTGAAATATGATGGATTTACAGCCATTCACTATGTCTATATGGTCAAAGTGGTACATGAACTAGGCCCTTGCCTAAAGACAAGAATGCAATTGGCTATAAGTGGGTCTATAAGGTGAAGCATGATGCAGATGGTTCCATGAGCAGATATAAGGCAAGATTAGTTGTCAAGGGGTATGCACAGACATATCACATTGATTATGAAGAAACATTCAGTCCGGTTGCATCAAAGGGATGGTCTTTACATCGGATGGGTGTAAAGAATGCCTTCTTGCATGGTGATTTACAAGAAGAGGTCTATATGGAGCAGCCACCAGGTTCTGTGTATGTTGTTCATCCTGATTTGCTTGCAGGTTGAAAAAAGCCTTGTATGGCTTGAAGCAAGCACCCAGAGCATGGTTTGATAAGATAGCACAGTATCTTGTCACTATTGGCTTTCAGATTTCCATGGTAGATTTCTCACTTTATGCGAGAAAAACAGAGAAAGGTATTATGATGCTTGTCATTTATGTTGATGATTTGATTATCATAGGTGATAGTGATGAAGATATCCTTCATGTGAAAATGCTATTGAAGCAGAAGTTTGAGATGAAGGATTTGGGAGAGCTGTGTTACTTCTTGGGCATTGAGGTGATTAGATCCACAAATGGGATATGGCTCTTGCAGAGGCAGTATGGATTGGACATGCTGTCCAAATATGGGATGACAAGCTATAAGCCTATTTCAGTTTCTTTGGAGTAGAATGTGAAGCTGAGCGCAGATGCAGGTGAGCTTTTGGAAGACCCTACTTTGTACAGATGCATAGGAGGAAGTTTGATTTATATGACTATTACCAGGCCTCATTTGAGCTATGCTGTTGGGCTGGTAAGTCAGTTTATGCAGAATCCAAGGAAACCGCATTTGGATGTGGCTAGATGCATAATGAGGTATGTGAAGTCCACATTGCAGTATGGACTATTTTATGAGACTGGGGTTTAGATACAGTTGCATGGATACACTAATGTTGATTGGGCTAGTAGTATTTCTGATAGACAATATACTAGTGGATATTTTTGGGAGTGCTGCAGCCACTTGGAGTAGCAAGAAACAGCCTACAATTGCCTTGTCGAGCACAGAGGCTAAGTACAGGGGTGCAACAATGGCTGCATGTCAGGTAGCTTGGTTGCGTAAGCTACTTTATGATATGCATAAGTCTACAGATGGGCCAGTTGTCATTTATTGTGACAACATGAGCAGTATACACTTGGCAAATAACCCAGTCTATCATGCTAGAACAAGCACATTGAGGTGCATTATCACTATGTGTGGGAGAAGGTTCTAGTAGGTTATATTGATCTAGTTTATGTCAGCACAGAGGATCAAGTAGGTGACATATTCACGAAGGCATTGGGTATAGAGAAGCTGTGCAAGTTAGTGGCAATACACATGATACCTATTAGGGAAATTGCCCACCCTAAAGTATGTGGACCTTATCGAACAAATCCAAAATATGGCACCATGGTCTATGACTAACTAGAAAAACTCTTAGATGCTAGATTCATCTATGAGATAGAGCACACTGATTGGGTTTCACCCATCATCATCATGCCTAAATGCAACAAGAATCTAAGAATATGTGTTAACTTAAAGAATGTGAATGCCACCACAATCAACGATCACCATCCCTTACCCTTAATAGAAACAATGTTGGAAAAGGGGGCTGGATCAAAGATATACAGTTTCTTGGATGGCTTTAGTGGGGCTATAACCAATTGTAAATTGCTCCTATTGACCAATCAAAACATAATTTGCTTTATAATGGGGTATATTTGCCTATAGAGTCATGCCATTCCGCCTTTTTAATGCCCTGACCACATTCTAGAGAGTTATGTTCACCGCTTTCAAGTCATTTCTGAATAAGTTCCTATAGGTGTTTTTGGATGATTTGTGCATCCAAAAAAAAAGACCACTTAAAATGTCTTGAAGTAGTTCTAATCAAATTCAAGGAGTATGGCATCTCCTTAAATCCAACAACTATCAGTTCATGGTCACCCATGGAATTGTTTTGGGACATATTGTTTCTCAACATGGGATTGCAACAATTGACATGGGCAAAATCAAAATCATCATGGAATTGCCTCCTTCTATAAATTCCAAATGTGTACATGTCTTTATGGGACATGTCGGCTATTATAGAAGATTTATCTTGCATTATGCCATGATAGCCAGACCACTTTACAAATTATTAGTGGAATTCTTATGGACAGAAGAGTGCAACCAAGCCTTTGAGCTTTTGAAGTGGCACCTAATCATAGCACCCATCCTTATATCTCCAAATTGGGATATTGATTTTCATGTTCATATTGATGGCTCCAAGTATGCAATTTGGCGTGTGCTTTGCCAACCTGGTGAACATAAGAAAGACTACCCATTATACTTTGCTAGTCGACAACTCAATCATGCAGAGATTAACTATACCACCACAATAAGAGAAGCCCTAGCAATGGTGTATAGTATTAAGAAATTTTGACACTATCTTTTGGCAAATGATTTCGTCTTCTACACCGACTATCAAGGATTTCTTTATCTTGTGAACCATCCATGTACAACAGGAAGAATAACCAGATGGATCCTCTTTCTTCAAGATTTCAATTTCAAAAAAGTGGTCCGCAAAGATGCCCAACACTACATTACCGATCACATGTCTTGTGTCAAGTCGAGAGAAGAAGTCACTGGAGTAGAAGATGACTTGCTAGATGCCACACTATTTTAAATACTATTCCAAAATGGTTTGCAAATATCATTGGGTACTTAATGGGAGCTTAATGGCAAGAAGACCACCCCCTGAAATGAAAGCAGTGGATGCCAAAAAACTAATTTTAAAAGCTGCACCCTATTAATTCATTGCAGGACAACTATACAAGATGGGCAAGGAGTAGGTTTTAAGAAGATGTGTAATGCCACATGAGATCATGCCAATCGTTAGTGAAGTCCACGAAGGAATTGCAGGAGGACACTTCTTAGGGGAATTGATAGTAAGAAAAGTCATCCTTGCAAGCTACTAGTGGCCAACAATTTGGGCAGATGCCTATCAATATGTCAAAAGTTGTGATGTATGCTAGCAGAGTATGCTAGCAGACTACTAAACCACAACACAAGAAATCCAGCCCCCTAACAATAGTAGTTGCACAAAAACCATTTGAAAAATGGTGAATTGATTTTGTGGGTGGTGGCAAAAGGAACACAAGCATGCTACATCCTTTTGCCAACAGGAGTCCTAGCTGCCCTATGAAATCCAAGCTATGGATTAATTTACCAAATGGGCTAAAGCTAAAGCAGTTAGAAAGGTAGACAGCAGAAGCACATCAAGGTCCTTATATGAGAACATGATCACCTAATTTGGATGCCCCATTGAAATTGTGTTGGATAGAGGCAGGCATTTTGTCAATGAGGTTGTCCAAGAAGTCTTGTTTGGCTTCATGGTAATCCATAGAAAAAGCACACCCTACTATCCCTAAGGGAATGGACAGGCCAAATCCACCAACAAAATATTACGCATTATCCTCACCAAGGTAGTAGAACCACATCATTCTAATTGGGCAGAGAAACTAAATGCAGCCTTATGGTCATCATACCGAACCACACTCAAGGTCAGTATAAGGAATACACCTTTTCAATTGGTATATGGCCTTGAAGCTATGGTCCCACTAGAATTTGTAATACCAAGCCTATGCATAGCAGTACAAAAACACATGGGAGATCATGCATCCTTGAAAGAATGACTCTATCAATTGGAGAAGCATACAGAGACCAGATTAGTTGCCTACCATGCCATGACAATAGAAAAACACAAAAGAAAGGCATGGTTTGACAAAAACCTTAAGCAAAAGACATCAAGGAAGGTGACTTGGTCTTGCTATACAATGCCAAAGTCCACAAGCACAAACTCAAGTATCTAGGTCAAGGACTTTATTGAGAATGAAAAATGAATCCCATCCGAGCTATGCTACTAGAGACATTGGATGGAGTCCAATTCAGCACAACCATAAATAGAAGCCGACGGAAGTGCTACTACATTAACACACATGCCATCCCCAACAATAATGAAGATTTGGGAACCCCAAGTCTTTCCTTAGTTAGTATTAGATTGTATCATGAGCACTCACTTGCATATGTACATCTTCACACATATAGGTAGCATCAACTGATTTCGACCTAGGGCTCAGAAGTGATGCTTGAGTCCTAGCTGCCCTATGAAATCCTAGCAAAAACAAAAAAGCATATAGTTAGTCCATACCTAGTTATTAGGCCATGTCCTTTCACACGCTTTTGCTTAGACACATAGTCAATTGCATGAATAATTGTGCTGCACACTTTCATTCCACACTCTCAAAGTAGGTGTTTAAATAAGATCTCTCACAATACACACACAAGTATCATACCTACATACCAACTAATCTAACGATCAATGGTACACCATATCAACATGGATGTAGGTTCAAAAACAATGCCACCACTAAAGAGGATGCAAAGAAAGAGCCCACCACCTCAGCCACCACGAGACCCCCTCTAGAGTTTGTAGCCATCTACCTCCTCTCAACCAAGGTGACCACATGCATTTGTGTTTCAGATTGATAGCTTTGATGAGGATTCTATGCATGATATGAAAACACAAGAAGTACAAGTGCCACCCCAGTCACCATTGACCTACACAACCATTGAGGGGGCCCAATCCTTAGAGCTTGTGTGACCACTTGCATCTACTTATGCTCTTTCCAATGCAACAATAGATTTCTTAGAGAAAAGGGGTATTGGCAGTTTGTTTGAGAACCTAAAATACTTGGAGGACAGTCCTCCAATGACCACACACATCAAGGACTTTCTCCATTCTTACCACTCCAATGATGCACATGTTGTCAAGTACAACACCATCATTGTACATCAGAGCCAACTCAATATTATACTCGATAGTATAGTGATTTAGAGGGCCTTCTCACTCCCAACTCAGGGTGCAAAATACCCCACAAGTCCTGTCGCCAACAATAAATTTCTTGAAATATAGCCTCTCCTCACCAAGGGCACCAAGTTCCATAGGGACGGCATATTACTTTGCACCGTCATTAACCCTCGACTTAAGGAAGCAGCAACATTACTATCCACAATCTTGGGGGGTATGTGTGGCAAGAATCGATCCCTCCTACTCCGCACATTTGTTTTGCTGAGTAGGAAGCTAAAGCAAGATTGGATCTAGCAAGAAACTAGATGGTTAATCTGGCAAAAAATGCAATATTCCATACTTATTGGCTGTAGTCATCAGTAAGGAGATAAAAGAGAAAGAAATGACTCTGTCCTAGTTGCCAAAAGTTTTTGAGGATTTGGACATCCCCTTATCACTAGGATGGGAGTTGTCACTGCCTTCTCCTACTATCACATTGGCAAATGTGGATACCTCGGAAGAAATGCCTTTTTTGGAGATAGGAAACGAGGAATTTTCCCTCGAGTGTTGGGATATCTCAAGGTGTATGCCTCAGGCACACCTTATGTTTCTATGTGTGAGTGCTAGAGGCACAGTTAGGTGCCCACAAGCACAGTTAGGTGGTGGAAGAGCCACATAGGATGATTGAGAGAATCTAGGAGCAGATTGAGGAGATGATTGTGGAGCTTTGAGGTCATCAGTGATGTCAGTGACCTTGTATGAGGTGCCTACTTAAGGACCTCTTTCTTCTTCATTCTATAAGCAAGTATTCTGATTTTGTGTCAACTCTACTCTTTCCTTTCAGTGTTCCAACATGGTATCAGAGCCATTTGATCCTCCTTGAGCCCTAGTTAGGTGCCACATCATCATCTTCTTCTTCACCTTCATCTTCCACCTTCCCTTCCAAAGTCGATTTTGGAAGGGCAAGTTCTCTTCAAACCTGCATTCTCAACATCTCATCCTTCAGGAGAGTCTTCCCAAGGACAGGGCAAATCTGCAGAACAAGCTACACGACTTATCTCGCCATCTTCTGGGCGGCATTGTCTCAGGAAGCCGCGACGATCTTTTTCCTGGTTCTCACTGTGGAGAGCTACATTGTCAATTTCCTCTCAGAGGGAGCTGGGCGACATCACGACCTCCCTGCTCATCAAGTCTGAGCCCTTTTGGAGCAGTATTCAGGTAGTTTTCGACGAAAAACCAGTCCATTTTTCCTCTACAATGGTGGGCGACGTGGCCGTTTTCTGCGCAAATCCTTTCTAAGGGAGAAGCTCTACCTATTTACCTTTCTCTTGGGGGAAATCTTTTGGCGAGCTTTTTAATGTGAGCTTTTTTACCATTTCCTTTGTTTTTGTGAGCTTTTTTTAGAAATCCATACATGTTTTTGTTATAAGAAAGATGGGGAGGTTAGAAAGAGGGGGAGAGAATATAGGATATGTTCATTTTCATAGCATGTGGGAGGGGTGGAAGAGTGTATACTATGCACAAGGGGGGGGCGGATATGAGTGGAAGTAGGAGGCAAGAAATTATGGAAGATATGTCCATATTCGAAGTAGAAGGGAGGAACTATGGGAGATATGTACATTTTAAAACTGTATAATTTGAAACTTTTGACCTCATATTTGGATTCCTCGTTGAATTCCGGTCATTTTGAGTACCAACATGACCATATTTCGATAAAAATTGAAAAAATGGTATTTTTGTCATTTTGGCCTGTTTTGGGCCTATTTTGAGTCTGCGCTAGCGCAGACTCAAAATACGCCCAAAATAGGTCAAAATGAATTCATGACAAAAACACAATTTTTTCAATTTTTATCAGAATATGGTCATGTTGGTACTCAAAATGACCGGAATTCGACGAGGAATCCAAATATGAGGTCAAATCTGTCAAATTATACACTTTGAAAATAAACAAATTTCCCACATTCCCCTTTACATTTAGTAGATGAACATAACTTTCACATTCCTCATCCTCTCTCTCCTCCTTGCACTCCTCTTTGCATACCTTATAAGTTCCCCCTCTACGTTCTCCACTATGATAATGAATATATGTTCCAACTCCCCTCCCCTCCCTTCTCCATGCCACCTTACCCATGCGCCCGTCCCTCCCCCTTTCCTTTATCTCCCCTCCCCCCCCTCTCTCCTCTTAACTGCAACCACAACCCAAACTTTCAACCCACCCGACTCCATGAACTCCCCCCCCCTCTCTCTCTCTCTCAGGTGAATGAAAAGCTCGCAATATTCATGAAAATTGAAAAAAAGCTCATGACAAAAAGCTCACCAAAAAATCACACCCCTTTCTCTTCAGTACAAAAGCCCTCTGAATTCCGACATTTGCATAATGATTTGGAGCAGATTTCTGAGTTGCCTCTTTGGCCATGAAAGCTTGACTATGCAAGTCTAAGTTTGACCTTGGACAGTCAAAGTTTGACTGATAGTTTGACCAAGATTTATTTTCAGTCTGCTATGCTCATTTTTCTAGCATCTACTTGGTCATTTCTTGCTTAGACATCTTGCATTTCAAGATTGTTACTCTTTGAAAAGATTACCTTTTATTGCTCATATTTCACCTGTAAGAGAGAAGACACTACCCAATACTTGGGTTAGAGCCTCTCATGGCTTGCTTATGCCAAATATGTGAAAAGCCAAAACATAAAGCAATGTCTTGTTATGCTACAAAGGATGAAAATGCCCACCTGACTTCCTTATTGAAGATTGCCAAAACAATGGTTGCCAAAAAGGAAGCAAATACAGAGATCTACACTCTCATGGCACTTTTATTTGACTCCAAGTACAAGAAAAAGATGAAGGTCAGACACCTAAGATATGCTTCTCTACACAACTATGGAGATGACAAGATAATTGTTCTCATGAAGGATATGACTTTCAGATCCACTTGTTCTATCATAGTACCATCTTATAAGGCACTAGACACTGCCCATGTGGTAAGACCTTGCCTTAACATGGATATTTTGCCTCCACAAGATGAGGCATCCCATGAAGATTATGCATTTTAAATCATCTCTATGTATGCTCCAGATCTCTCTTTTTATGTCAAGGTACTCAGCCTGGATAGTCCTCCAAAATGAATGAAAATAAACTATTGTGTGTTGTGTGTTTTGTAAACACCTCTGGTCACCTTATGATGTAGGCCATGTGTATGTTTTGTTCCATGGTACCTCCTGCAGACATTGTGTGCATGTACATGTAGGGGAGATAACCATTGGAAGGTCTGTTTGTATCCCTTTTTGTTTACCTTACACCCAAGGGAACCCTTGCTAGCATGAGAACCTAGCCATAGATTTATCCTTGACCACCATGAGATGGCATGAGAAACTATGAGACTAGATGTATCCTTGACATAGCCTGAGGCATTTCCTTGAGGGGGGGTTTGTTGGGATATCTCAAGGTGTATGCCTCAGGCACACCTTATGTTTCTATGTGTGAGTGCTAGAGGCACAGTTAGGTGCCCACAAGCACAGTTAGGTGGTGGAAGAGCCACATAGGATGATTGAGAGAATCTAGGAGCAGATTGAGGAGATGATTGTGGAGCTTTGAGGTCATCAGTGATGTCAGTGACCTTGTATGAGGTGCCTACTTAAGGACCTCTTTCTTCTTCATTCTATAAGCAAGTATTCTGATTTTGTGTCAACTCTACTCTTTCCTTTCAGTGTTCCAACATCGAGATGCTACATCTTGGTGCATGATTGCAACCAATATATATCCATCAACAATAGCAGCCAAAGTCTGACGCTACATCGGCAGCACTAGCATGCCTATCAACATCATGCCAATCAATGAGCCACAAGGAGATCTAGTGCCAGATCATGAATACGACTGTAATGTACCCAAGTGGTTGACTTACCATTGGAATAACCCCCAGCAACAAGTACTACAAAATCATCAGGATGGCTACATGGGCACCAATTGTATCAACAGTATCGCCAATCCTCATCACCCTTTGTCATTATCCATCATCAAGCTAATGAAATGTTTCAAATGTCATAACTATTCACTAGCTTGGCTAAGGAGGAGCATGCTCGAGAATTGGAAAGATTGACTGTAGCAACCGTCGAAGGCCAATTCCATGGAATTGCCACAGAGGTCACGGCACTTCGGGCATAAATTGAAGAGGTTGAAGAAGTGCACATAAACCAAGATCTCCAAGCTCAAGAGAAGGTAGTGCGGGATGTGACCTCCAACCACTACCAGAGCCAAATACAGCTGACCAGCAGCACTACAAGCTACAAAAATCCTACACCTCCTATGATGACTTGACCTCAGCACATAGCAAGTGGAGGAGCTAGCACAAGCTTGACTCACTCTCATACAAAACGAAGAAGAGCTCCAAGATTGCCAAGAAAAGTTTGAAGACATGCAATATTCTTTGGCAACACACACATTCATCATTGAAGAGCTTACAAGGGACTGCCAAATCTTAAAGGACCAACTTGCCACCGCTATAGAGTCCAGCACTTCTCAAGCACAAGTCTTGGACCAATGGTCCAATACCATTGAAGTCATTCCTCAGTAAGTGCAGGCCACCTTGCAAATGAAAAAGCTTAATGAGGCATATACATCCATCTACCATAAGCATAAGGAAAAAATGGATGAGATGCAATCCCAAAAGATAGTCATCTCAAAGCTTCAACTCCAATTGCTAGTGCAAAACAATGAGGCAATGGAAGACACCACCAATGAAGTCCTATTGAGAGACCATGCTCAACATCATGCGATTACATGTGCATAGCACTAACACATATAGAGTGCTATAAAGGAAAGGGTTAGATGCTCTAACCCTAACCCTAAATGGGTTTGTATATATTCTACATTTTCAACTAAATCTAGTTTATAGTTAGTCATTTGTGGTGTGCTCTCTAGCAATGCCCTCTCTCCTCATCTCCACTCTTCTCCTCTCCCCTCTTCATATTTTATCATGGTATCAGAGCATGGTTCTGCCTTCTGCTAAGGTGCCATTCTTTATGTGAGAGAGTGTAAGAGATTGAGAGTTCTTGAGTGTCTTCTTCTATGAGAGAAAAAATCCATTCATTGAGAGTTCTTTGAGAGAATTTCCGTTCAATTCTACTCATTCCATCATTGAGAGTTTTGTAGTTGTGAGAGAGAGAGTGTTCAGACACGCGGCCTTCATCTTATCCTCAAGGATCATCCACCTACTGACATGTGGCACCACAAATTAATGCCACATCATCTATTACTTTTATCTACCATGTAAGACACATCATCATTGCCTCTAGGTGCCACATGGCACCTGATCTACCACATCATCTGGGCAAACTCTATCCTACCTCATCAGCATTGCCATGTCATCTGCCAATTGCTTGCCATGTTAGCACAATTGACTATATTGCCATGTCATAATGAAACTGTGAAGAGAGTGGGAGAGAAGTAAGGAGTCTCACTTCCAGCTTTCTCACATACTTAATGGGGGAATACACACAAAGGTGGAGGCTAAAAACAGTTTTCCTCTTCTTAGTTGTGAAAGCCAAAAGAACTCTCTAAGTACAAAAGGAATAGGTGAACCCTATATGTGGGTCTCAAACCAAACTCAGCTAACTAAGGTGGCATACTAACTGAGCCACTAACTAGAATACACAAAGATAGCTGTCATCCAGCTATTATTCATGGACAGTGGACCAACCGCATCTGCACCTAACAAGTTGGTGAAATAAATGCACAACGGTCACCCTGGCATATCATGAGTGAAGCTCGATATCTCAACACTCCCCCTTGAGCCCAATCCCAATTCCTGCACACCAAGCAGGTCTCTGAACTTGCACAGCTTCTCTGACCCAATGCCTTCATGAATATGTTAGCTACCTGATCCTCTGTGCTGACATAAACTAGATCAATAAAACCTACTAGAACCTGCCAAGTCTATATTGCTCATGTTGTCACAATAAATGACAACTGGCCCATCTATAGACTGATGCATATCATAAAGTAGCTTACGCAACCAAGCTACCTTGTACTCAGCCTCTATGCTCGACAAGGCAACTGTAGGCTGTTTCTTGCTGCTCCAAGTGTCTGCAGCACTCCCAAAAGAGAACACATATCTATTGGTAGATCGTCTATCAGAAATACTATGAGCCTAATCAGCATCAGTGCATCCATGCGACTGTATCTGAAGCCCAGTCTCATAAAATAGCCCATACTGCAATGTGGACTTCACATATGTTAGTATGCATCTAGCCACATCCAAATGCAGTTTCCTTGGAGCCTGCATAAATTCACTTGCCAACCCAAGAGCATAGCTCAAATCTAGCCTAGTAATAGTCATATAAATCAAACTTCCTACTATGCATCTTTACAAAATAGGGTCTTTCAGAAGCTCACCTGCATCTACGCTCAGCTTCACATTCTACTCCAAATGAACTGAAATAGGCTTACAGCTTGTCATCCCATATTTGGATAGCATGTCCAATCAATATTGCCTCTGCAAGAGCCATGTCCCACTTGTGGATCTAATTACCTCAATGCCCAAGAAATACCGCAGCTCTTCCAAATCCTTCATCTCAAACTTTTGCTTCAATAGCATTTTCACATGAAGGATATCTTCGTCACTATCACCTATGATGATCAAAGCGTCAACATAAATGACAAGCAGAATAATGCCTTTCTCTGTTTTTCTCACATAAAGTGAAATCGGCCTGGGAAATTTGAAAGCCTATAGTGACAAGATACTGTCCTATCTTGTCAGACCATGCTCTGGGTGCTTTCTTCAAGCCATACAAGGCTTTCTTCAACCTGCAAACAAACTCAGGATCAACAACATGCACATAACCTGGTGGTTGCTCCATATAGACCTCTTCTTGCAAATCACCATGCAAGAAAGCATTCTTTACATCCATCTAATTTAAAGACCATCCCTTTGATGTAGCCATAGCAATGACTGCTCTTACGGTTGCCATCCTTACAACCGAACTGAATGTTTCTTCATAATCAATGCCATATGTATGTGCATACCCCTTGACAACTAATCTTGCCTTGTATTTGCTCATAGAACAATCTGCATTGTGCTTCACCTTATAGACCTGCTTGCAGCTAATTGCATTCTTGTCCTTAGGCAAAGGCATCAATTCCCATGTAGCATTTGCTTCCAAGGCACCCATTTCTTCATCCATGGCTTTCTCCCATTTTTCTTTTCCCATGGCTTGCTCAAAAGAAGTGGGTTCTGGTCCTTGTATCACTTTGATCATATAGGCATAGTGAATGGCTGTAAATCCATCATATTTCAGCCTATCTACTAAATACTTTACTCTTGTAGAGCTGCACAAAATAGGCTCACTACCAGGTGCTCTTAAAACATCCCTTGTCTTCCTTACTCTAGGTGTAACAATAGTAGGAATACCCAACTCATCATCAAGGCTCTATTCTAAGCCGCTGGATTCACCATCCACGTAAGAGTGACCTGCATTCACATCAACCATGGGCTGATCTACTTCCTCTTTTCCTTTTCATGATACTTGCATACCACTATCTACATTGCTTTGAGGAGATTCTCCTGATCTCAATCTGTCTGTCCATGGCGAAGTATGTGAACCACTGCTAGAGGACTACAAGTCCACTAAGATTTTGTGATTGCTACTGTGAATTCTATGCAGCATTACCATTTTGTGCATCTACATCATCAATCACATTTACTGGTTTATACCAGTTGCTCATCTCATCAAAGACAACATCTTTGCTCATTGACTTACGAGTAGAAGGGTTATAACATCTATACCCTTTCTGCTATTGAGAATAACCAATAAAGATGCACTTCTCAGCTTTTGGATCCAATTTGGATCTCAACTCATCTGGCACATGAACATAGGCAATGCAACCAAAAACTTTCAAATGAGAAATATATGGTTTCCTTCCAGTATACCTCTCCTCTGGTGTCATGCCATGTATTGCTATAGTGGGAGTCCTGTTCATTATGTAGACTACTATAGCAACTACTTCAGCCCAATAATAACCTAGCATGTCTTTTTCGTTGAGCATGGCATGAGATACCTCTCCAATATGCCTGTTTTTCCTTTCTGCAAGTCCATTTTGCTGTGGGGTATGGCTGCATGAATATTGCTGCTTTATGCCATGCTCCTGCAGGAACCTTGCAAACTCATTTGAGAGGTACTCTCCCCCTCCATTTGACCTTAGGCATTTTATTTATAGGCCTGTTTCTTTCTCAACCATAGCTTTAAAAGCTTTGAAATGCCCAAACACTTCACTTTTCTTTTTCATAAAATACAGCCAAATTTTTCTACTGTAGTCATCAATAAAAGTGACAGAATAATGATAGTCTCTAATAGATGCAGCTTTAGTAGTCCAATAGATGCAGCTTTAGTAGTCCTTGCCTGTTTTCCAAATTGACAGGCTTCACATACCTTATGCATTTCTGCAACCTTCAACTTAGGCAATCCTGCAACAATGTTTTGGGCCTACATTAATTTAAGTTGTTGTACATTAACATGACCAATGCATCTATGCCAGATATTAATATCTGCAACTACACTGGTCCCATGTGCAAACATTGCTGCACTCAATTCAGGCATGTCCGCATCCAACGTAAACATCTTGCCCTTCTTCTTCCCTTTTGTATCAAGTGACCTTTCTTTTTCATATCCTCAACAAAGCATCCATGAGGATTAAATCTGACCTGCAAGCCCTACTCAACCATTTGACCAATAGAAACCAGGTTCTTGGTGATATTCGACACATGAAATACATCAGACAGGTATTTATTTTTCCCATTCTGCATAGACAAATGAATTTTTCCAATCTGCACAATAGGATAGCAGTATCATCACCAGTATTCACAAATCCTGGTCTTTTCATTTTCCTTGCATCCTGCATCCATTCTGCATGACCTGTCATGTGGTTTGACACACTTGAGTCAACATACCACACATCATTGCATTCTTTTGCACTTGTCACAGAATTGGTCATGTGCTGCACCATAAACAAATGCTCATATCTGTCATCACCCTGTCTAGTAGCAGATGCATAATTACCTTGCTGCAATTTTTCATTCATGATGTCATTCTGCTTTTTATAGTAGTGTTTAGCCATATGACCCATTTTACCATAGTAGTAGCATTCAACATTGCTGTTTGCATTTTGGCCTCTCTACCATCCACCACGACCTCTTTGGCTCCCCCTACCTCTAAGGTTACCACATCCTCCTCTAGAGGGCTGGTTTTGTTGAATTTGCTACATATTCTGATTTTTGCCATGGCCTCCAGATCGGCCTGCTCTACCTCTGCCTCTACCTTTTCTAGCATTTGAGTAGAAGATAGTTTCTTTTGAAGTTCCTCCTGAAGAATATACACCACCATTTCTCTGCTCTTCAGAAATTAGAAGAGCAATCCAACTCCTCAAAATCATGAAATTTTTCACAGACAACAATGGATGTCCGATATTGTGCATAATCTTTTCCTAGACCATTCAAGGTCACAGAAACTAAATCATCATCTTCCACTGGCGACCCAATGGAAGCAAATGCATTTGTAATCTTCTTCATCTTCATGTGGTAGTCATTGATGCTCATATTTTCTCTCCACACATTATGCAACTCCTGCTTGAGCTGCATTTTCCTGGCTTGCGTATTTGTGCTATACATTTTTGCCAAAGTATCCCACGCCTCCTTCGGCGTGCTTGCATCCTGAATATGCACAATCATAGAATCTAAAATACTGATAGATAGCCAGTACATAACTTTTCTTGCTCTCATGCCATCCTTTAAATGCCTGCAACTCCTATTGATTGGGAACATTAGGAATAACTGGCTCTTGTTTAGCTCCAGTAATGAACTCCCAATAGCCTTTTTCCTTAAGGAAATTCGTCATTCTAAACTTCCATGCTTGGAAGTTATTCTTGTCAAGATTTTCAGTGACAATTTGTGAAAGAGCATCAGACGCCATTGCAGAACACTGCAAAAATATTATGTCACTGCAAAAAACATAACTTTTGCCTCATAAGGGCAAAACTGCAAAACTGATGAAAGTGGTATTTGACCACACAGTCACTTCCTAGTGACAATTTTGCATCAACAGGCAATAAGAATGATTCTATCACCCCCAATATCTCTGCGCACAGGCATATGATGCAATTTATACGGCAACTTTTTACCGACTTGCAAAATAGTGGTCGCACAACAAAAACAGGGCACTTTCCTGAGTGCTTGCAGAAAACTTCGGCCACCAAAACGTGCCCCAAAATGGCCTCGAATCAAAAAAATAATGTCACTAGGGGTTTTGCCCTCGCCCGTAGGATATACGGCCCTCTTGCCGCACCGCGAAGGGTGTCCCAATCTGAGACAGTGTACTCTTGCACTTTCCGACTGTGCTACCTGTAGAGATTTGCTCCCAAACTCGAAAAAGGAAAGCAACACTAATCCTCTTACCAAGACACCACAAACTTGGTTTGCTTTCTTGAGCTACTTACCATGAATCGAGCTCTAATACCATGTGAAGAGAGTGGGAGAGAAGTAAGGAGTCTCACTTGCAGCTTTCTCACATACACAATGGGGGATTACACACAAAGGTGGAGGCTAAAAACAATTTTCCTCTTCTTAGTTGTGAAAGCCAAGAGAACTCTCTAAGTACAAAAGGAATAGATGAACCCTATATGTGGGTCTCAAACCAAACTTAGCTTACTAAGGTGGCATACTAACTGAGCCACTAACTAGAGTACACGAGTGGAGCTTGATATCTCAACAAAAACATGGCGCATGCCACTGTAGCAAGCCACATCACTGTCTGCCACGTGTGATACCATGTTAGCACATGCCATGTCAGCACCCTAGTGCCACCTCAATTGTGCTTGCTAAGCATTAAGACCAGGGCCCTGCCAGGCACACATAGTTTCTTCATGTGTAGCCACTTGACACCTCATAGCGCTCCCTAAGCACAGTCTCTTCACCGGCACAGTCACTGCATATGACCCCCTGACTGCCACATCATCATTGAGCACATTTGCAATTCTTTTGCCCCTCCACCTAGATCAAGTCGTATCTCTTAATCCAAGAAGAATTTAAGGGCACTCCAAAAAGAAAAATTGCTCAATTTTTTGTGCTCTACACATCGCGTGCATATTTTAGTGCAAGTATTACTCACTTTGGAGCCTTGATAATAAATCCACTTCCTACATGCACAAGAAAACAATATAACATATGTGCTCAACAGATAACAGGATCTCGTATGCAAGAGAGAAAAGCAGATAGTATGAAGAATCAAAAATTTGATTACTATAAAACTGATATAATAGATGGCACTACCGTCGTGTGCTCCTGTGTGAGAAGCTTCGATGGCATGCTGGAAACAGTAGAGGATGGAGGCTGGATGCTAAGGAATCAGGGTTGCTATAGCCAGTGATGAATATCGGCTTCACCGGCTTGCTCTTATATAGCGACCAGTCGTAGTTGGTTAGACCCAATTGGGAGATCGACTCAATCGGCCCAAGAGTGGGCTACCCCAGGAAATGCTCCGTCTACCCTCAGTGCAGTCAATCATGGGATGCCTTCCCGCAGTTACATGTAGCCTAGTTGGCAGTGTACCAACTCTATCTGAAGCCATCCAGCCATCAGGCTGCACATGGCCCCATCTGGTGTCCAAACTAGGATCTACTGAATAATCGAGCTACTCAAATGCCTTCTCCTCATATGGGGGGCTTACAAGTAGAGTTAGCTAGTTCCCACGTAGTTACAGAGAGAGGAGCATTGATATCTAACACCCCCCCTCAATGTCCACCCACAAGTGAACTTACCTTTTTAGCCCAATGCCAAGTCAATGAAGATGGCTCTCTAGCCAGTCTCTTCCAAGAGCCTTCATGAAGATGTTCGTAGCATTCTCTATAGTCGAACAGTACACCAAGTCAACCTCTACATCCATGATGAGCTCGTGTACAAAGTGATATTGAATCTCAATGTGTTTTGTGCGAGCATGGAATAGAGGGTTCTTTGTAATTGCCATGCAACTCTGATTGTCACATGATAACTGCGTAGGCTTGTTCTGCATTGCACCCATGTCCCCTAAAATCCTCCTCAACCATACTACCTCACAAGAAGCAAAACATGCTGATTTGTACTCAGCCTCGGTAGAAGAAAGAGCAACTGTAGGTTGCTTCTTGCTGACCCATGACATAACTCCAGATCCAAGTGAGAAACAGTAACCTGTCACTGATCTCCTACTGTCACATCTCCTGCCCAATCCGAGTCATAGAATCCGATCAAGATGTTGCCCTTGGTATAAGTGATGCCATAATCAAGTGTGCCTTTGATGTATTTCAGCACCTGCATCCCTGCCCTCCAATGGTTCTCCCGGGGCTTATTGGAAAACTTACTTAGTACACCAGTCGTAAAATTGATGTCTAGCCGCATGTTGCACAAGTAAATCAAAATGCCCACAAGCCTTCTGTACTTCGCTTCATCCACCAGTGGTGATGAATCCTCATTTGAGAGCTTCACATCAACCTCCATAGGGGTGCCAACTGTCTTGCACTCAACCATGCCAAATGCCTTCAGTATCTCTCCAGCATACTTCAGCTATGAAATGAAGATTTGTTTTGGCTCTTGCTAAACTTTAATGCCCAAATAGAAATGCATCAGTCTGAGGTCTGTCATTTCAAACTCTCTTCTAGCAAATGCTTTGTCAGCAAGATCTTCTCTTCATGATTCCCTGTTATGACAATGTTGTCCACATAAAGGACCATGATTATACACCTGCCTTCTTCTCTATAGATGTACAAATTTGCATCAGATGGGCTCCTCCTGAACCTGTTTTGCAAAAAGTAGGCATCAATCTGCTGGTACCATGCTCGTGGGGCCTGTTTCAGCCCGTAAAGTGCCTTCTTCAGTTTACAGACTTTACCTTTTAAACTGGGGATCCTGGGGATCACAAAACCTCATGGTTGTTCCAGATATGCCTCCTTTTTGAGATCTCCATTCAGAAAGGCGGATTTTACATTCATTTGAAACACGGGCCAACTTTCCTCTGCTGCTAAAGCCAAAACACTGTGAATTGTAGTTAGTCGAGCTATGGGAGCAAAAGTATCCTGATAATCAAAACCATGTACCTGTGCGAATCCTTTTACCATGAGCCGAGCCTTGTACTTATCCAACATACCGTCGGACTTGTACTTGGTCTTATACACCCACTTGGTGCCAATTACCTTGCATTTTGGTGGTCGAACCACAAGGTCCCAAGTGTTGTTCTTCATTATGGAGCCATACTTTGACTGCATAGCCTACATCCACCTATCATCACCCTATGCCTCTTCAAGACACTTGGGTTCTTCAGCACAGATCACCTCTATCATCAAATCGTAGTTGACCAAGTGTTCCTGCGCCCTTCTTTGCTCCTCTAATCTCTTGGACCAGCAATGTTCGGATGATTCCTCCTCAATGGCTAGAGGTTCTCTTCTGTCCAAAAGCTACTTTACCCACTTCAGGAATGGCCGTTGCCGTTGTGGTTCTGCAGGCTCTTCTTCTTCTTCTTTATCTTAAATCCTCCCAAGCATCGTCGGTGGAGTTCGGTCTACTATTGGTGGTTATACTGGATGGATATCCTGGTCCTGGTTGTCTGGGAAGGAAGCATCCTCCTCCAGTTAATGCGGCTGTTCTGAGAAGACCACATTGCGGCTTATTATTACCTTCTTGGTAACAGGATTATAGAGACGGTAACCCTTTGCCTCTTCACTGTAGCCCAAGAAAATACACTTCCGGCTCTTCGGTTCCCATTTGGTCCTGTTAGCATCAAGGACATGCACAAAACAATCATATCCAAAAACTCTAAAATGTTCAACTGAAGGTTTCTTACCAGAAAAGGCCTGTAGTGGAGTCATCTTGTTCACAGCCTTTGTGTAGCTACAATTCAAAATGTAAACTGCCGTGTTACATGCTTCAGCCCAGAAAGACTTTGGAAAATCTTTCCCTTTCATCATACTCCTACCCATTTCGCAAATGACGTGCATCTTGCGCTCTGCTACTCCATTTTGTTGTGAAGTATGTGGCGGGGGTTTCTGCCTCTTGATCCTGTGACTTTTGCAGTAACTTTCGAATTCACTTGATGTGAACTCACCACCTCTATCTGCTCTCAACTTTTTCACCTTCCTCCCTGTTTCTTTCTCGACCATTACATGCCATTCTTTGAACTTACTAAAAGCCTCATCTTTAGTCTTCAGGAAGTATATCCATATCCTTCTACTGTAGTCATCAATCAACATCATGAAGTAGTAGGAACCACCCAAAGCTTTCATCTCCATCTTTCTGCAGAGGTCCGTGTGAATGAGCTCTAGAGGAGCCTTTGCCCTGTTGGCCTCTTTAGGAAAGGGCTGCCTCCACTTTTAAAGAACTAAGGTCTAGATAACCAATCGGCTCGAGCACTAAAAGCTAAGAGTTCATAGATGTTGTTGTGCCGTGTACCTTTACCAATGACCTTCCCTTGAAGATCCAAAATCTATGTGCCATTCTTATCGAATTGAACTTTGAGGTCCTAATCCGTGATCGCAGAAATGGACAACAAGCTCCTCTTGATATCTGGTACATAAAGAACATTGGACAACTGTTTTACAACTCCATCTGACTTGAGAGAAATCGTACCTTTTCCTTTTGCTGGACATTTTGCATCATTGCCGACTGCTACCAGGATGTCATTCCCTATCGGATGTAGAGAGGTATACCAATCCTTCCGATTGGTCATGTGGCACGATGCGCCACTGTCAATAATCCAAGGCTCATCCGTAGGTACATGAACTGCCTCCATGCAAATCTTCTCAATTGCTATGAATAGCTCTACTGGTACTACCTATGCATTGTTGTTGGACTCTTTCTTTACTCTGTTCTTCTCATCTGTAATCTTCTTTCGGCACTCATTCTACTTGTGCCCTGCCTTGTTGCAATAGAAGCACTTGATCTTATTCTTTCTCTTTTCATCATCAGAAGAATATGGGTTACCAGTGTCCTTACCCTTACCTTTCTTTGATTCAGCCGAGAAAGCTTAATCTTCTCCAATTCTCATCTTTTGATGCATCTCCTCCTCTAGAAGCATTGCGCTGAAATCCTCAAAGTTGAGGGGCAGATTTCTATTCTGCATATTCATCACCGTAACAAGACCATCATACTTTGGTGGGAGAATCCGTATGCACCTTCATGCTAGATTCTTGCTGGTGATGGTGATGCTAATCGCAGTCATTCGATCGCACAGATTCTTCACCCTGGTGATGAACTTCTCTGCCGGTTCAGACTCAGACAATTTCTTGTTCACAAGTTGAGTCTCCAAATTTTGAATCCGCGTCTAATTCATGGTCTCGTACTGATTTTTCAAGACCGTCCTTGCCTCCTCCGCTGTCGTGACATGTTGAACTAACGCCATGACAGAATCACTTACACTGTAGACAATAGAACACGGTGCATTTGCATTTCTTCTTGTCCACATGAGAATCTGATCCTCAGTTGGTACTATTTGTTGTCCTTTATTGGCTGGATTTGGTCTCGCAACTGGCTTCACATCCACCCCAGAAGCAGTAACCCAAAGCTCGTATGCGCTTAGGATGGTCTTCATCTTGAACTTCCAGAGTGGATAGTTAGTGCCGTCCAACTTTTCGCTTTTGCCGAAGGGTGGGATTCGTAGTCTTGCGAGCTGGGCCATCTCTCACAATCTGCTCGCAAACAGAAACACAGTACCAAATCTTCTTGCTAGAGCCCAAGCTCTCATACCATGTAAGAAAACAATACACTATGCATTGAGCACTCAGATCTACCATTTGACATTTCCACAGGTCACCATCATTGGATCCTCACTCAACAAATAATAGGATTGTTGAAGAAGTGAAAGGAAAGCATGAAGCTGAACATGAAATGAGAATGCTTGCTTGCTTATGGAATGAAGAAAGGTGATGTCCATATGTAGGCACCTCTACATGAGCCACCAAGCTCCACAATCATCTCCTCAATCATCTCCTCAATCAGCTCCTAGAATCTCTCAATCATCCTGTGTGGCATCTACCACCACCTAACAGTGCTTATGGGCACCTAACTGTGCCTCTAGCACACACACATAGAACCCAAGGTGTGCCTGGGGCATACACCTTGAGATATCCCATCCAACCCCCCCTCAAGGGAATGCCTCAAGCTATGTCAAGGATACATCTAGTCTCATAGTTTCTCATGCCATTTCATGGTGGTCAAGGATAAATCTATGGCTAGGATCTCATGCTAGCAAGGGTTCCCAAGGGTGTGAAGTAAACAAAGGGATACATAAGACCTTCCAATGGTTATCTCCCCTGCATGTACATGCACACAATGTCTGCAGGAGGTACCATGGAGCAAAATACATACACATGCCCTACATCATATGGTGACCAAAGGTGTTTACAAAGAGCATAATAGTTTATTCCATTCATTTTGGAGGACTATCTAGGCAGAGTACCTTGACTCAACATAAAAGAGAGATCTAGAGCATATATGGAGATGGTTCAAAAAGCATAATCTTTATAGGAGGCCTCATCTTATGGAGGCACATCAACTAAAAGTAAATTGGCAATTTCTAGTTTTGTAGTTGCTTCCTTTTTGGCTTTACAAAACTTTTCATGGTGATTGTTTTTGCCACAATATTTGCAAGGATTGATCTTGAAGCAATCTTTTGAGAGGTGATTAGTCTTCCCATAATGTTTGCAAGGTTGAAACTTGCCCATTTGAGTTTTTATGGCATAGGCTCTCTCATTGCCTCTCCGGAGTTCCTTTTGCCTTTCTTCTTCTTGAAGAGCAGTAATGAGACCTTCAAGAGTAGGATTAGGAAGATTTTTCAAAGTGGTAACAACATGATCATAATCTTCAGGCATACTTTTGTGCAATACTGCCATTGCATCATTTGTAGTGATTGGAGAGTTGATAGAAGCAAGTTGAGTCATGAGACTCCTCATGTGATTGACATGGGCAGCCAAGGGAGTGCCACTAGCCATTTTCAATTCAAAGAAAGCAATCTTAAGTGAAAATTTTGAGATGTGAGAGCTAGCACCAAAAATAATATCAAGCTTCTGCCAAGCTTCAAAAGGAGACTCCAAATCAGAAATGTGATGAATATAGTCATCTCCTAAGGCAAGAGCAATAATGCCATAGGCTTTCTCCTCTCTAGCAAGATCTCATGCCGGGCATGTAGGAGCTGAGGATTATCTAGCATTAGAGGCTATTGAAGAAGAAATTGAAGCAGGTTTGACAAGCCCCCAGAGGTTTTCTCTCATCAATGCAAACTGAACTTTCATCTGCCATGTGTGAAAGCCTTTACCATTGAACTTATCAATATTCAAGAAGGTAGCCATGAGAGGGTCTAACCTAAAATGGGCAATGTCTACTCTCTTACAAGGCTAGAAAGAGTTGAAAAGCTTCAAAGTACAAGCATTTTAGTGTAGCAAAGACTTTAACCAAATTCCATAAAAATCATAATGGAAATGATACTTCAACTTGCATGCTTCATAGAGGTGGCTAAATGAAAGTATTCCAAGCAAATCCAGGTATAGCAACCTAAAGGAAAGTTGTAGCCGTAATTGTACTGATGCTAATCAACACTTTAAAACATCAGAAATGCTAAAGTAGCATCTAATGTAGCACCAAACTCATAACATTGTTAAAACTATCCAAAATAGAGGCCTGATCTTGGAGGGCTTGTATCTCACTCTTTAAATCGAAGAAAAGAGGGCTTTCTAGGTAGAAATAAAGCTGGTATACCAGAGAAGAGCCACTGAAGAAGAGAGGCAAAATGCCATGTCATGTCGCCATAGCCAGGAGCTTGAATGTCGACTGGTTTTTCATCTATTTCTCCCTCCCTGGTGGACCATTTCTTTTCAAATATGGACAGGGGCTAGCTCATGCTGTTGTGCAAGCGTGGCTCAGATGAATTTTGAAATGGCTGCTCCAGCAAGTCATATTGCACGAAATAGCATCAGGAAGAAGGTGACTGTTGCACGGGTTTGTGGGCACAATTGTCTAATTCCTCTGACGTGGAAGGTCGCCCATATGAAGGGTCTCTCTAGCCAGAAGGACCCTAGGAATGGTTGCTTGTAGGTAGAGAACTCAGCCCTCCAGTGGTTGGGTAGAAAGGGGCAAAATGGAGAGGAAGGTGAAGAAGAAGAAGATGATGATGATGACATGGCATAAATGGGCTCAAGGAGGATCATAGTGCTCTGATACCATGTTCAAGAAGTGAAAGGAAAGCATGAAGCTGAACATGAAATGAGAACGCTTGCTTGCTTATGGAATGAAGAAAGGTGAGGTCCATATGTAGGCACCTCTACATGAGCCACCAAGCTCCACAATCATCTCCTCAATCATCTCCTCAATCAGCTCCTAGAATTTCTCAATCATCCTATGTGGCATCTACCACCACTAACAGTGCTTATGGGCACCTAACTGTGCCTCTAGCACACACATAGAACCCAAGGTGTGCCTGGGGCATACACCTTGAGATATCCTATCAAGGATCTCGTATGCAAGAGAGAAAAGCAGATAGTATGGAGAATCACAATTTTGATTACAGTAAAATTGATACAATAGATAGCGCTGCCTCCCAGCCGTGTGCTACTATGTGAGAAGCTTTGATGGCATGCTGGAAACAGTAGAGGATGGAGGCTAGATGCTAAGGAATTAGGGTTGTTGTAGCCAGTGATGAATATGGGCTTGCTCTTATATAGCCACCAATCATAGTCGCTTAGACCCAATTGCGAGACCGACTCAGTCGGCCCAAAAAGGTCGACTGGAGGTCGGTCTCAAAATAAGCCACTGACCACATGTTAGAACCGTGGTGCAAAATAGAGCAACTAACCTATGGTGTCCGTTCAGCCCAGAGCCATCCGAGATCATCTGGGGCTCCAAACAGGCCCCGCAACCTGAGAGTGGGCTGCCCCGGGAAATGCTCTGTCTACCCTCAGTGCGGTTAATCATGGGATGTCTTCCCGCACTTGCATGTAGCCAAATTGGCAGTGTGCCAACTCTATTTGAAGCTGTCCAGCCATCATGCCACACATGGCCCCCATCTGGTATCCAAACCAGGACCTACCAAATAACCGAGCTACCCAAATGCCTTCTCCTCATATGGGGGGCTTACAAGTAGAGTTAGCTGGTTCCCGCGTAGTTACATGAGAGTGGAGCATTGATATCTAACACCCCCCCTCAATGTCCTCCTGCAAGTGAACTTACTTTTTCGGCTCAATGCCAAGTCAATGAAGCTGCCTCTCCAACCAGTCTCTTCCAAGAGCCTTCATGAAGATGTCCGCAGCATTCTCTGTAGTCGAACAGTACACCAAGTCGATCTCTCCATCCATGATGAGCTAGCCTAGTTGGTAGTGTGCCAACTCTATCTGAAGCCATCCAGCTCGCGTACAAAGTGATATTGAATCTCAATGTGTTTTGTGCGAGCGTGGAACACCGGGTTCTTTGCCATTAGGCCACACATGGCCCCCATCTGGTGTCCAAACCAGGACCTACTAGATAACCGAGCTACTCAAATGCCTTCTCCTCATATGGGGGGCTTACAAGTAGAGTTAGTTGGTTCCTGTGTAGTTACATAAGAGTGGAGCATTGATATCTAACACATCAGCCTCTACATCGATGCAGCTACCCCAGCACATAAAAAGTACCAAAGAAAAAGAAATTATTTGCTGTTCTTTTCATTGATCGATGGTTGGTCTAGATCTAGATTAGAGTAAACTAGATCGCCATAATGGAGACGATTTGACTTTCTCCAAGTTGCCAATCTAAGCCATGCCCAAAATTCCCGACTAGTTCCTCACATACGCTCACATACGGTTTCACATCATCATATTACCTGAAACCTGACGTTCATCAGTTCAGTGAGCAGAATTCAGAGTGTCCAAAGGCATTGACCGATTCTTCAATGGGCAAATAGCACATGATTTGATTTCACACACATGCCATCATTGTAAAGCCTATTTGGCTATTTCACGATGTTGTGCATATCATTTTGAGCCTTGTAAAGCCTCTTGGCTATTTTTGGCATCATTTACCACAAGCCTTGTGATTCAGATTGGATTATATATTGTAGTTCTACCTTCACCGACCAGGGATGATTTTTTCAAGTTAGTTTCTTTAAGAAGCTAAACTTTTATTTTGGTGTTGAAAGTTTGTATGCCCTAATAAAAATAAATGTCTGAAACATCTTCCAGGATTTAAAACTTTTATGCGTAAAAATGTAAAGTTTTGCCAGGATTTACATTTTTTCTTCAAAATTCAAAAGAAAATATATAAAAAAGATACTACACTCTACTAATATTGTGAAACTAAAAAAATGATCTTGAAAACTTTCACCAAGATTTTATATTAATACATAAGCTTAGCTTCGATAAAAACATCTATGCCACAATCAACGTTTTGCAGTTGATTTAGACAGTGATTTTCATGACACTTTGAGTACATTTCTTACACCCTATCTCGACTAGCAACCTCAATCTGGAGGCATCTACTAAGCTAGACAACTCCAATTATGACACATGGAAGTACCGAATGGAGACCATTCTTGTACTTCAAGACAAATGGGAGTATGTTGACGGATCTACACCTAGACCATTGGACGATCCAACTAGTAGTAGCTCTATTCCACCTATTGTCACAGCACCAGTAGTAGGATCTACAACGGGATCTCCTACTACACAAACAGTTTCCTCACCTGAAGCAAATCCCGCCATTGCCTAAGCACAGGCAGAATGGGACAAGAAAGATAGTTATGCACATCATCTGATCAAGCAGAATGTGCAAGATGTCATGCTAGGATAGCTCAACATCGTCAAGACATCAAAAGAAGCATGGGATATGTTCACAGCTCTTTATGAGTCCAAGAACACTTCCAGGATTCATACAGTGAGAAACCAAATCAACCAGCGTTTTTGCAAACAGCAGCAATGAAAAAGGTCATGCTTATGTACTCATGATCAAAGATTACAACAATCAAATTGTAGACAGTAGGAGAGACCATGAATCCAGTAGAAATGGTTCCTGAATGGACTATGAGAGGGATACGAGAATCTAGTCCAGAGTATTGCCATCCAATGAAAATTTTTGACACTAGAAGAACTTCAGTCAGTGTTACTTTGTGAAGAACTAAAGATGCAAGCCATTCATGCACACAAATGTCATTCCAATGATCAAGCATTCACAGCTTTAGATAGAAGCAGAGGCAGAGGTAGAGGAAGAAGTAGATCATTCTAGTGAAGTGGTCATCATCAACAAAGTCAGAATCAGCATCAACATCATCCTCAGCAACATTGGAATCAGCAAAGAGGAAATCATTCCAATTGAGGAAGGTTCCAAGGATGAGGGAATGCATCCACCAACATGTCAAACATCTAGTGTAACTACTATCATAAGTTTGGACACTATAAAAGAGATTGCCACAAGAAGCAGTACAAGTAAGGCGGTCAATCCAACAATGATCCATGGAATTCCTGTGCAAGAGGAAATCATCGTGGTGGACATTCTAGTCATAATTATTATGCAAATGAACATGGGAATATGTTTCTTGCAAACGAGGAAATGTAGAAGACTAATACAGTGTACCTAGACATTGATTGCAATCCAAAATAAGATTTCAGCCTATCAAGTCAACCAAGAAGATTAGGATCCTTGGTTCATTGACAGCAATGCATCATCTCATATGACAAAGCATCAAGAATGGTTCACAAAGATGAAACCATTAAAAGGTCAGAAGAATGTCATCTACAGGGCAGATAATACACTGAATCTAGTTCAAGGAACAAGCATTATCCATATGAACAATTTTATTGGTACGAAAGGATTGGTACTATATGTTCCAAAGCTCAGCAAGAACCTCTTGTCAGTAGGTCAAATGGTGGAACACAACTACCAAGTCATCTTTGACGGACATGAATGCACTATCAGAGATAAATCGAGAGGATTTCAGCTGCTAGTAGGAAAAGGAGTCAATGAAGGATGCTTGTTCAGAATGCTAGCTACAGCACCTGATTCACATGCCATGTCAACTCAACCGCAACAGATGCCACTATCTGCAAAATGGCACAAGAGATATGGTCATGCCAATTTCAAGATCTTGATTGATCTCAAGAATCAGAATATGGAAATTGGGATTCTTAAGCTACAGTTTCTTGGAAAATTTTGCGAAGCATGCTGCATCAGCAAACAAAAGCAAACCAATTTTAGCAAAAGCACCTCTCGAGCAAGAGGTATTCTAGATTTGATACATACATATGTATGGGATTATGCCCAGATCTACAGCATCAATGGTTCACTTTACTACTTGACTTTCATCGACAACTACAACAGATATTGTTGGGTCAACTCTAAAAGAGAAATCTAAAGTGTTTTTTAGATTTCAAGAATTCAAAGCCATGGTAGAAAACCAAATAGGTAGAAAGATCAAAGTCATGAGATCAGATAAAGGAGGTGAATACATGTATTTAGCATTCATGAAATTTTGAAGAAGTCACGACATTCAAAGACAATTCACTTGTGCAGATACTCCTCAGCAAAATGCAAGAGTTGAAAGGAAGAATGGCACTTTGGCAATTAGTGCTAGAGCAATGCTTAGTGAGAAGCATCTTTTGAATCAGTATTAGGCAGAAGCAATAGCCACTGCAAACTACTTACTTAATCGGCTTTTGACAAATCGATATAGGGTATGACAACTTATGAAGCATTCACAAGACACTAGCCATGCATTAGGCATCCCCGCATATTTGGTTGCATAGCATATGCCCACATACATGATGATCATCGCAGGAAATTGGATGCGGAGTCACGTAAATGCATCATGGTTGGCTACAAGCATTCTAACATCTAATTCGAGAAGTGTAACCTCAAAATGAGAACTCTAGGGGAATATTTCAAATATTCCCTTCTTTTCATGTGAATTTTACATATTTTTTAAAACAATATCCATTTTGCACAATGTCTTTCAACAAAAGACCTAAAAACCATCTTTTTTTGAAAATATTTCAACAACGGTATTTTTGAAAACAAGCATGAAAACCTTTACTTAGAATATAAAATCCACATAAAATACAATAATGTCTCAAAACCATTATGATATGGACCTGTGCATCAATGCAAATAAAAGGGCCATGGCATGCCATATTTCAAAAGTCTAAAATGCTAGAAATTACATTGCTTCACAAATATACATGCCATTGATTCTGCAAAGAATAGTACTCATCCTTGGATCCTATACCTTCAAATGCATTAGAGCTAAACCTTTGTGGGGTAAAAGTTGTAAGAGCCTTCCTCCTCCAAACTATCCACTGGAACATTCTCTGAGTCAAACCTAGCCAAGTTGAGATGCCACCATCTTTCTTGCATGGCGTGTCTTGGCTTTAACTTGTGCACTGCATCCAATAAATGTCTTTGGAATCTTTCAGGATAATGTTATGTATTATGTCATCTTTGGCAATTGCCCTGCTTATCTCAATTGAAATGCATATACCAATTCATCTAACCCAATTGCTCAGTCAATGATATCATCTACCAAGCTCTACCTTGCTTGCTTTATGCAACCAAGCTATATGCTTGGTCAATGATATCATTGACCAAGTGAGCCAAATGATGGGATATCTCAAGGTATATGCCCCAGGCACACCTTGGTTTCTATGTGTGTGTGCTAGAGGCACAGTTAGGTGCCCATAAGCACTGTTAGGTGGTGGTAGATGCCACATAGGATGATTGAGAGAATCTAGGAGCTGATTGAGGAGATGATTATGGAGATCAGAGGTCACCAGTGATGTCAGTGATCATATAAGAGGTGCCTACATAAGGACCTCACCTTTCTTCATTCCATAAGCAAGAATTCTCATTTTGTGTTCACTTCATGCTTTCCCTTCAGTTCCCCAACATGGTATCAGAGCACTATGATCCTCCTTGAGCCCATTTGTGCCACATCATCTTCTTCTCCATTTTCTTCTTCTTCTTCATCTTCACCATTTCTTCCCCTTCTTCCCAAAAATTGCTAGAGCTTGTTCTTCCTCATCGCTTCACCATTCTCCAAGTCCTTTTGGCTGGAGATACCCCTCATATGGGCGAACTCTCACCTGCAAGGAATTGAAGAAAGGTCATCGCTGCTGGTCACCATTTTTCAAAAATCATCGAAACTCTCTTCTGCGTATTCTCTGTTTCTGCTCCACCTTTCTCTAATTCCTTTTAGGGGAAACTTCTCCATCCTAGGGCTATCTTGTGTTGAAATTTGAGCAGCAATGGCTGCATATTCAAGGAGAAAACAAGGAAAAACCAGTCGACTTTCAAGCAGCTAGCTATGGCGACGTGATGTGGAATTGCACCTCTCCTCCTCAGTGGCTCTTCTCTAGTATATGACCTTTGTTTCTACCTAGAAAGCCCTTTTTTCTTTGCTTTGAAGAGTGAGATGCAAGCCCTCCAAGTTCAGGCCTCTGTTTTGGATAGTTTTGACAAGGTTGTGAGTTTAATGCTACATTAGATGCTACTTTAGCATTTCTAATGTTTTAAAGTGATGAATAGCATCAGTACAACTGTGGCTACAGCTTTCTTTTAACTTGCTATACCTGGATTTGCCTGGAATACTTTCATTTAGTCACCTCTATGAAGCATGCAAGTGAAAGCATCATTGATTTGTAGTATGGAATTTAGTTACAAGTCTTTGCTACTCTAAATACTTGTACTTTGAAGCCCTTCAACTCTTTCTAGCCTTGTAAGAGAGTAGACACTGCCCATTCTAGGTTAGACCCTCTCATGGCTACCTTCTTGAATATGGATAAGTTCAATGGTAAAGGCTTTCACACATGGCAGATGAAGGTTAAGTTTGCATTAATGAGGGAAAACCTCTGGGGGCTTGTCAAACCTGCTTCAACTTCTTCTTCAATAGCCTCTAATGCTGGAGAATCCTTAGCTCCGCCGACACGCCCGGCAAGAGATCCTACTAGAGAGGAGAAATCCTATGGCATCATTGCTCTTGGCTTAGGAGATGACTATATTCATCACATTTCTAATTTGGAATCTCCTTCTGAAGCTTGGTAGAAGCTTGATATTATTTTTGGTGCTAGCTCTCACATCTCAAAATTGTCACTTAAGATTGCTTTCTTTGAATTGAAGATGGCTAGTGGCACTCCTTTAGTTGCCCATGTCAATCATATGTGGAGTCTCATGACTCAACTTGCTTCTATCAACTCTCCAATCACTAAAGATGATGCAATGGCAGTGTTGCTCAAAAGTATGCCTGAAGATTATGATCATGTTGTTACCACTTTGAAAAATCTTCCTAATCCTACTCTTGAAGGTCTTATTACTGCTCTTCAAGAAGAAAAAAGGCACATGGAACTCTGGAGAGGCAATGACACAGCCTATGCAATAAAATTTCAAAAGGGCAAGTTTTCACCTTGCAAACATTGTGGGAAGACTAATCACCTCTCAAAAGATTGCTTCAAGATCAATCCTTGCAAACATTGTGGCAAAAACAATCACCATGAAAAGTATTGTAAGGCCAAAAAGGAAGCAACTTCAAAACCAGAGACTGCCAATCTACTTTCAGTTGATGTGCCTCCACAAGATGAGGCATCCTATGAAGATTATGCTTTTTGAACCATCTCCATGTATGCTCCAGATCTCTCTTTTTTTGTTGAGTCAAGGTACTCAGCCTGGATAGTCCTCCAAAATGAATGAAATAAACTATTATGTGTTTTGTAAACACCTCTGGTCACCATATGATGTAGGCCATGTCTATGTGTTTTTGCTCCATGGTACCTCCTGCAGACATTGTGTACATGCAGGGGAGATAACCATTGGAAGATCTTATGTATCCCTTTTGTTTACTTCACACCCTTGAGAACCCCTTGCTAGCATGAGAACCTAGCCATAGATTTATCCTTGACCACCATGAGATGGCATGAGAAACTATGAGACTAGATGTATCCTTGACATAGCCTGAGGCATTCCCTTAAGGGGGGGTATGATGGGATATCTCAAGGTATATGCCCTAGGCACACCTTGGTTTCTATGTGCATGTGCTAGAGGCACAGTTAGGTGCCCATAAGTACTGTTAGGTGGTGGTAGATGCCACATAGGATGATTGAGAGAATCTAGGAGCTGATTGAGGAGATGATTGTGGAGATCAGAGGTCATCAGTGATGTCAGTGATCATGTAAGAGGTGCCTACATAAGGACCTCACCTTTCTTCATTCCATAAGCAAGAATTCTCATTTTCTGTTCACTTCATGCTTTCCCTTCAATTCCCCAACACCAAAACCTTTGCTCTAAATTATTTGGAAAAAAAATTAAACTTTTTTTAGATACATATTTTGGTACTCTTGACATCAGAAATGAGCTTGGAAGACCCCAAAACCCTAAAAACAACTGCAAACATGGGTACCTTTTCATGATTTTTTGAAAAAACCCAAAGAGAAAAGTATGTGCCCACATGCTAAGTTGATGATATCATATGTTTTTGTACTTCCAAGCCATGCAATCCTTGTACTCTCAGAGGAGACTCTCAGAGGAGGGTAATGAAATCATGCTCCTAGTTGGGTTTGAGGTCCTCTTCTATCTATACTAGTCGTGGATCCTACCCCTTCCGGTTCTAGTTCTACTTCATTAAGCTTGGATGAGCTGTCATATTCTTGGAATAACCCTTCTTCCTGGGTTCTCTTGGCTGACTCGTATAAGATCTTGCATTCCTCAATCATGTAGGCCTTATAATGGGAAGGTACCTATTGCAAGTCCTCCTTTTCATCATCCTCCTCCTCAACTCCCTTTTGGGTGGCTTCCCCCTTGCCCCTGGTGGGAGCCTTTGAGCTTTTGGAGCTTTGAAGCTTCGGCCCAAGGGGGGCTCCTTCATGGCACTCATGGAGCTGATTGGAGAGGTAACTTTACTCAATTGAGATCCCAATTTAGAGGAGAACGCATGGTGAGCAGTAGTGGCACCCACATATGTTAGCCAATGGAGGTATAATTTGACCCTTACTACCCCCCTCGTCACCTCGCAGGGTTTGTGTTGGAGTTAGTGTGTGATCATCCTCACAAGGTGATCCATTTAGTTAGGTTAGGAAGTGTGGTTAGATGTGGCATGCTATCCACATGGCATAATTGCATGTAGTAGTCTACGTAGGAGGGGAGATAACAAGCTGCCTCCATTTCAAACGCTCTAGTCAATTTGATGAGAGTCTAGTTCCATGAAATCAGGAAGATCATTTGACCTCTGGTGCCTCCCCAAAGCTGGGTGATGCTACTAGCAAGCACGTAATGAGGCGGTTACTCGGGCAATTATCTAGGTTTTGCAGCACTAGGTCCTCTTGAAACATCCGTTGCATCAAGTCCGGAGCCCCTGAGTTATTGGGATTGGGAGGTTCCTCTTCTTCCACTCTCTCAGGCACCCTAAGAACCTTTCCTCCCCTATGAGCAGGCAGGTGGCCCGAGTGGATGGTATTAGACACTCTAATGACCTTAAGCTTATGCTCAAATTTCTCTTGGAGTTTTCTGAGGATCTATTAAGCATTGTTTCTCTAAGGCTAGGTCTAGATATGCTCACTTATAAGAAGGTGGAGATGTGAGGCCTTGGGCCCACACCTGCTTGTTTACATTCAAGTATGAGGGCATACTCGAATTGTCCTGAGAGGGGGCTCATCCGTAGTTAGAGGAGGTGGCAAGGGTGGTTGTCTCCTCATCTGAACCATCTTGGATGAGCACTTGGTCTGTTCCTTCACCCACCTTGGTGACCTTGTCTGTGGTGGCTGGCATGCCTTGAGAATTTGCAAGGTGGAAGTTATATCCTTCCCTCTCTTGCTTCTTCATCTCCTTGCCTATGGCCCTTGCATGCATCCTTGTGATGACCTTCAAGGGCAATGCTACTACTTGACCCTATTCAATACTCAGTAAATTTATGCTAGGGTTCTTTAACACGGTGGCTGGAGTTGCTGGTCTCTTTAGGGGGCAATCCTTAAATAAATTCTCCACTCCGCACCTAGCACACAAGGGCATGGGAGATGTTGTGGGAGGGACCACAAGGGTAAGATCCATATATGCACAGTCCTTAAAGAAATGTGGCCCTTGGCATTTAAAACATGACACATGAGTGTTCGTTGCGCCCTATACAGGCATTCACTTGCCCTGTGTGGACCCTAACATGTATATCATTGGATCAGGGGCCTTCGTGCCAAGGAATTCATGTTTCTTGCCCTTCAGCCACGGGCGCTTTCTAAAACACTAGGACATGTTGATCCTCATGTAAGAGGTAGTGACTTATGATGTTGCTTCCTTCCTCATAAGGGTGATAATCGGGATGTCCGTGATCATGTTCTGGCTCCTCCCAATAATTAGGTAGTTCTTCCACCGATACTTGGTTGACTGGAGTTATATTAGGTGGTGGAGATAATGGAGCATGTGGTGCCCTATATTGCCTTGGATTGGCTAGAGGGCTCCTTTTGCATTAATCAAGTTGGGTGGGGCCATCAGAGCCGATTGGGGCCTCAACTGGTAGATCGTTTGGGGAGGGACCTTTGGAAATTGGCATTAAGAGGTGTCATGGTTTCCCCATCTATAGCAGTGTGCACAGTAGAGGGCTTGCCTTGCCCTCAAGTGCGGGCACTTATTGGAGGGGTGATTGCCATTGCATACCTCGCACTAGAGATTGTCCGTCCTTGGGAATAATTGGGGTTTCTTGGTGTTTCTGTGGAGGTTCGTGACTTCCACTACTAGCCTAGTTGATTCAGTAGACTAGAGGCCAACTTGCTCATATGTAAACCCTTAGACTCTTTGTCCTCCTTCTTGGTAGGCTCCGTATTGGAAGACCTTACCGATTGTAACACCTTGGATGGAGTTGTAGTTTTGTCCTTGACATCCTTATCCATCATATTATCACTTATATGGATGGCTACTTTGCTACAGAATTTGAAGGAAGTGGGACTCATAACCATTAATTTTTCATGCAGCTTCGGGTCCACCAGTGCAACAGTGGTTTGTCACTCATCCTCTTATGCGGTTCGCAGTAAGAATTGAGGTGTTTGATCCTAGTGATGTAGTCTTGTAGGGATTCCTTATCATTCTATTTCACCTCATATAACTGATTAATTGTGCTCCACTTATGACCATTGGGTGCAAACCCTACAATGAAGGCTTTCCATAATGCCTGCCAGTTGAGATTCTCTTCCGAGCTAAGGGCCTTGTACCATTGGCTTGCCTTGCCATCCAGGATGAGGCCGAATGCATTAACCATTTCCAAATCTCTGAGAGCACCAAATGCTTCACATAATTGCTCGAATCGCTCCACGTGGGATGGCTATGGGTCGATTCCTAGAGGGATTGGTGATCCCTTTTGGGAATACGGGTGCAGCCAGATGGGTGTAGCCAGGGGTGGGGCGGCCCCCCTTCTTAGTGTGTCCACCAAGATACGCATCACCTCATTCGATAGCACTCTTTGGGAATCTTGTGGAGGCGGCATTGTTGTGGGCCGAAAAGGTCATAGAGGTAGCCTCAAGCCTTGCCTTGGTAGTGGGGTCCATTGGGTTGCCGGTACCGACATTGGTAGTGGAGTCCATTGGGTTTCCTTGGTAGTGGGGTCCATTGGGTTGCCGGTACTGACGTTGGGGTTGAAGCCTGCTCCCCTATACATCGGAGCTCAACTATGGGAGTAAACTATCAGCCTCCTAGAGGAAGCAGGTTTCTAGGTATTTGCATGGAAGTTCCTTGCATTGGTCTATAAGGTGGAGCTTGCAAGGGCATATAGCCAGCGAATGTTGGGGGCAACTGGAAGGTCAGAAGTTCATAAGAGTTTCTGCCTTGGAAGTCTCATGTGTTTCCCCAACCAGGGTTTTGCCCTACAAATTCCCTCATCCACGGGTCTTTGTCCTCCATGCGCTTTGAGTCGAGATGAAGACTATAGGTCTGCTGGATTCCACAAAGGTAGCCTCAATCCTTGCCTATGGCTCAAGGACTGTTTGTCTTTGTCGTGGGCCTCCCCTTTCCATGGACATACTGGTGAAGGGGTTCTCCATTTCTGATGAATCCATTTGGCCCGACTATCCAAACATGTTAGGATATCATCCCTCTTAACTTGGAGGCTAGGGAAGGAGTAGGAGAATGAGCTGGATCTATGCAAAAGTAGGGGGCTTCAGAAGCCCTCGAGCCAGCGGGGTCTTGCTTTTCCTCGTTCAAGCTCTCGGTCTCATCAAAGCTAGAGGGATCCCCACATTGAGGCCCGAACAATGAGTGAGAACTGGGAATTGAGCTCCTTGTTGGAGCTGACTCTACACTCAGGTGAAAGGTGGGATGCACGTAGTTTGAAATACTATCCTCGGGCTCGGGTTCCTTGGACAAAATTCTTCCAGACCTCAAGTGCATGTATGAGATCTCTGTGGAGGTACACCCTGCATCAAATTTAGTTATGTATTTCTAACAGAGTATTTCTTCATAGAGATATCCCAATGGTTGGAGGGTTAGTGGTAAGTCGATGGGTCGTAGGGATAGTATTAAGGCAACGGTCAAAGGGATAGCAATAAGGCAACTGTCGGAGGGTTAGCTGTATGACGACAGGGTATAGGGATAGTATCAAGGCCGATGGTTGGAGGGTTAGCAGTTGACATGTTTGGGCGGGCTAGGATGAGATTGGTAAAGCAATGGTCATAGGGTTAGCATTAAAGAAATGGGTGGCAGGATATTCAAGTCGGCGGGATGTGAGTACGACAATGATTGTAGGGTTAGCAATATTGCTTGGGAGGGATACCAGGATGGCAACGGTCGGAGGGTGAGCCATATGGTGACAAATTGTGGGGATAGACTTAAGGCAACAGGTCAACACCTATTAGACCGATGGGATAGCAAACCGTGACATGTCATAAATAAGGCGACAGGTTTGGTGACTGACATGTGTTAGGTCATGGGGATAGAGCTAAGGTGATGGGTCATAGAGATAACAAGCTAAGTTGATGGATCGTGGGGATAGGAATTGTCTAGGAAGATGCCATTTTGTCGATTCCCTTCTGATGACTCTTGGTGGTTTTCCAAGTTTTAATCCAGGTTTGTGTGCATGGGGGGGTTGTTAAGGACCTAAACAACCTACCACAAACAAAAAACATTTTTTAAAAAAAACTTTTGGCACACAAGTTGGACTATCAAGCACCCAATATCACTTTGAATTCCACTCCAATCTTTATTTTCAAGTGTTTTTAAATGGATTTGACATCACAACTAGCTTAGCAATCATTCTAGCTACCTCCTTGTATAAACAATCATCAAAACACAATAAAAAACAAGCTCAAATGCATGACAATGGCTTTATGTACAGAAAGTTGAAAAGTGAGCTTTCCTACTCTAAAACCACTCTTTCTTCACTAATTTTTTCTTCCAATCCACTGCTAATCTCCAGTAACAAGGCCTAAAGGCATGTGCAATTGGTTCTTTATAGGAGGAAGCTAAACAAACACAAAAGCTAAGGTGATGGGTCATAGAGATAACAAGCTAAGTTGATGGATCGTGGGGATAGGAATTGTCTAGGAAGATGCCATTTTGTCGATTCCCTTCTGATGACTCTTGGTGGTTTTCCAAGTTTTATTCCAGGTTTGTGTGCATGGGGGGGTTGTTAAGGACCTAAACAACCTACCACAAACAAAAAACATTTTTTAAAAAAAACTTTTGGCACACAAGTTGGACTATCAAGCACCCAATATCACTTTGAATTCCACTCCAATCTTTATTTTCAAGTGTTTTTAAATGGATTTGACATCACAACTAGCTTAGCAATCATTCTAGCTACCTCCTTGTATAAACAATCATCAAAACACAATAAAAAACAAGCTCAAATGCATGACAATGGCTTTATGTACAGAAAGTTGAAAAGTGAGCTTTCCTACTCTAAAACCACTCTTTCTTCACTAATTTTTTCTTCCAATCCACTGCTAATCTCCAGTAACAAGGCCTAAAGGCATGTGCAATTGGTTCTTTATAGGAGGAAGCTAAACAAACACAAAAGCATACCTCTGATCTCCCCAGCAGTGGTGCCAAAGATGTGTTGTCTAGTGGAGACACACGTGTCATGGAGATTCTTGAAGTGTACTGATGGAGATCCTCACTCCCATGCTACTCCTTGTGTGAGCATTGTGTAGTAAAGCCTTCACTCGTGTCACTCGAGTGCCTACCAGATTGTTGCAATGGGGTTTCCACTGAGAAGAAGGGGGGGTGGTGCGGGGGGGGAGAGAGAGGGGGGGGTCAACGTTTTCTTGGGTGTAGCCAATTGCGAAACTATTTTGGGAGCCATTTTGGAGCCGCGACGCAATGTGCTTTTGGGTGAATATTTGAATTGTGTGTAGACCTGCACTCTCGCTACAAATTTTCTTGATCTCATGAATGCGCACTGGCGTAATAATGAGATGTAATCTTATCATGGTCAATAGCACAGAGCTCGACATGTGGCATTATATGCATTTACTCATGAGCATAGAGACTGTTGCTTTGTGCCTCTAGCCTGACTACATCACACAACCTTTGCCTTCCCGTGTTTGCTTGTGCAGCTTTGCCATCTATCACTGTCAACACAACATTTCATATACATCATCGTCTAGCCATGATGTGCGATTAGATGGTTGCCATGGGAGATTTTCTTGGTCATCAGAGCCAATATAATAATAATTCAATGGGATGAGGGGGGAGGAGCGGTGGCACATACAACCAACTTTGTTAGTAGCCTAGACTAGTGTAAGCGATCATATACATCATCGTCTAGCCATGATGTGCAATTAGATGGTTGCCATGGGATGATTTCTCGGTCATCAAAAAATTCTAACAGTCTGATATGTTCTTATAGCCTATCTCCAGCTTAATGCTAATTTGAGCATGCGAGTTAGATGGTCCCTCATGAAAAGTCATTGTTATTATAGTTTGATTCCGACTCAATGCTAATTTGCGCGGCCTGTGAACTAGATGGCCCCTCATGCAAAGTCATTGTTATTATAGTCAAGTGAAGAAAGGAAAGATCAAAATAGGACATCAGATTAGCATTGAGTCAGTACATCAGGCTGTAAATAATAAGTTCTCATTCTAAACTATTGTTATTATAGCCTGATAAACCAACTGAATGCTAATCTAAGCTTGTAAACTCGATGGTCCCCCATGCAAAGTCATTGTTATTATAGTCTAATTCCAGCTCAATGCTAATCTGAGCCTGTGAATTAGATGGTGCCACATACACAATCATTGTTATTACAGTCTGATGTCGACTGAATGCTTATCTGAACCTATAAATTAGTCAGTCCCTCATGCACAGTCATTGTCACTAAAACAAGCTTAGTGAAAGTTTGGGATTAGTATACTATTTGGGATTTATATTTTTCCTTGTTTGGGATTTACTGAAACAAGCGTGGTGGTTGTTTGGGATTTACTAAAGAGTATATTTTGTGGGGGTTGTAGTTAATTCTGAACCAACAAAAATGCATTTTGTTGCTAGTGCCTTCCTCCTCTAGCTAGTGCCTACCTCCTCTAGCCTTAACTATCATACAACTAACCTGTCATTTTAATCAATGTAATGTGTGGGGAATCTATTGGTACGTGGTTCTTCAAAGATGGCAAAGATCTCACTAGATTACATCATTGAGCATGTCAAGATGGCTTGATTTGACAAATTAGAATATGTGAACAATTACATATTGGATAGTAGGAGAGCAAACTAGTTTAAAAACCTGACAGGTATTGAGTAAAGGAACAGCGGAGGAATAGAGATGGAAAGCCACAGAGGCAATGGCATTTTTCCTGCCACTTGTCCTGCAGCCATTTCGCAAGCAGTCCCTCAACAACCCAAGATTGTCGTAGATGTGATTGATCGCTTGGAGGAGAAACATAGAGTTCCCAAGACTGTCATTCACAAGATGGTCATATTGTATGAGGAACTGTGGGAAGGCCTTCAATACTATAAGAACTCACACTTTGTGAAGTACGTTGTTGAAGGCTCCCACTGTGCGAAGTGTCAAGCCTATCTCCTGGAATCCTTTGCGTAAATATAAAGTCCTTCAAAGATCTCGGACTTTATCTCTTGGAATCTTGGATATATATTACCCGATACTTTTTTAGGGGCTGACCACCCCTCTAATACAGTCGGCTTTTCAATAGAACTTAAGTAGTAAATTGTCTTCTTTGGAAAAAAAATAGTAAATTTTCTTTGTATTTATCCATACTTAGATACAATGGTGGTCTCTTTTCAAAATGTAGAAGTGTAAAACTTGGTTGTATACTACCTGGGTATATAACTTTAGGGGCTAACTATACATTTGGCTTTTCTATATAACTTCAATTTTAAAGTAATAATTCGCCATTTATCCGTCCTTGGATACAACTGCTTCACTCAGTTGGACCTTATAATTTGATAATGTTGCATTTAGTTGGATTCGAAGGTTCTATTTTCTTATGCTTCACTCATGACGTGAGATTAGATGGTAATTCTAACCATATGATATGTTCTTACAGTCTATCTCAGCTTAATGCTAGTTCTCATTCTAAACTATTGTTATTACAACCTGATAAACTGATTGAATGCTAATCAAAGCTTGTGAACTAGATGCAAAGTCATTATTATTACAGACTGATTCTGGCTCAATGCTAATCTAAGCCTGTGAATTAGATGGTCCCTCATGCACAGTCATTGTTATTACAGTTTGATTCCGACTGAATGCTAATCTGAACCTATGAATTAGATGGTCCCTCATGCACAGTCATTGCACTAAAACAAGCTCGGTGGTTTTTTGGGATTAGTATATTGTTTGGGATTTACATTTTCCCTTGTTTGGTATTTATTGATTGGGATTTACTAAAACAAGCATGGTGGTTGTTTGGGATTTACTAAAGGTTATATTTTGTGGGGGTTGCAGGTAATCCTAAACTAACACATATGCATTTAGTTGCTAGTGCCTACCTCCTCTAGCCTTAACTAGTGTTTGAGCTGACCCAATCATGATTGCATGATGTTCCAACCACCGAGCTAGTTTAGGACAATCACATTAAGTTCAAGCCAGCCTACCTCTAGTGTTTGAACTGAACCAGCCACACGGTTGGTGGAGGCTGAAAACTGTTTTCCTCTTCTTAGTTGTGAAAGCCAAAACAACTCTCTCTCTTAGTACAAAAGGAATAGATGAACCCTATATGTGGGTCTCAAACCAAACTCAACTCGATTCTAAAGCACCTTTTGGACCTCTTCTGTCGTTCTGATTTTGTCGTCCATAGTTTGTCGACGTTGGCCTTCTCTATTTTCTGTTGCTGATTTACTTCTGAACGTGGAGTTGCTGCATGCAACTTACTGAGGTTGATGCCTCCTTGCATAGCAAAAAGCATCCGAGAGCAACAAGACGAGCTGAGAAAAGCTTTCTGTGCTAGGCGAACTTGAGCAGCTCTCTGATTGTCGATGATCACGTCTCCCGTGAGATCTTGCATGCGGATGCTATAGTGCTCCTAATCGATTCTAAATCACCTTCTCAACCTCTTGTGCCGTTCTGATTTCGTCTTTTGTATTCATTCTGTCCAATGTGCATTCAACCGTCTGGCGAAGTCTTCAACTTCCCTGTCAAGCTCCTCCTTCATGAAAGGGTGTAGGCTGTCATCTATGTCGAATTCCATTCCAAAAGCAAATCCTTCATCATCAAAGATAGAATCTAGCTCCATATTTGCAAACACACATCCGTGTATGAGGTTGGACTTCTCTTGCATCAATACTATCATTGGGAAGATAGCTTGGAGGCTACTTGCTTACCTGAGCAATCAGCCGTGAAGAAAGGCCAAACAAAGCAAGCGATGTTTGAAGCAATTACGCCGCACAGAGCAAACTCCATAGTGTATACAGAAGTCATCACCAGTACACAACAGATGTCCCGGATCTCTCAACATAAAAAAGGGATCGGGTGGGCGTGGAATTCTTATGGAAAGAGTATTTTAGAGACCCGTCGCAGTGATGGGACAATCGGAACAACAAGGTAAGCGTTACTTCCTTCTTGCAAGTAGTTATATTAGCTTGTCTGCTTGACAGAGGCCTCTTCTTTTGCACCACAGAACGGCCCAGGATCTTCAGATTTTAAGCACAAAGCCAATAAAGAGTCCTTGTGGATTGATAACCGGTCCAATCCACCTTGGGTTCATCCAGAGCTTAGACGAAGAGGATCATTGATATCGACATAATTGAATAATGGAATCTCAAAAGAAGAGAGAATTATTGTGGAATTATTGAAGGCTTGTGCAGTACACAAAGGTGCCAGAATACACACTGATCTTCGAAAAAATGGGTGTCTTGAAAAAAGCTACTACATACCCAACAATTTGGTCAGTATGTATGCAAAATGTGGTGCGACAACTTCTTGAAGAGCTTCCTGCTCGGGATGTAGTCTCTTGGAGTGCATTAATTTCAGAATATGCCCAACTGGAGCAGGGTGAGGAAGCACTGCATTGTTTCGAATGGATGCAACAGGAGGGCATCTCTCCTAATGCTATCACCTTTAGCTGCATCTTTGTGGTAGCATAGGAGCAGCTGACAAGGGTGAACAAATTCATGCTGAGATTGTTCGACAGGGTTTACTGGGAAAAAATGCTGTGCTTGGGACTGCATTGGTGGATATGTACGCCAAGTGTGGTGCACTTGTGAATGCACAACAAGTGCTCGATGAGCTTCTTGTGAGGAATGTAGTTTCTTCGAGTGCACTAATCGCAAGATATGCCCAACATGGGGAGGGTGAAAAAGCACTGAATTGTTTCCAAGGATGTGACAAGAGGGCCTCTCTCCAAATGCCTTAAAAGCCTGTGGCAATGTAGGAGCAACTGACAAGGGAAAACCAATCCATAATGAAATTGTGTTGCCCATTTGCACTTTTTGAATTGGAGTTTGAGATTATTTGCCTACAGACGGCGGAGTACTTCTTCTAACACTTTCAAATGTTGATCCCATGTCTCTGTGCGGATGAGAATGTCGTCAATGAAGACTACCAACACTTTTTTCTGAATCATATCACTGAACAAATCATTAACCATTTATTGGAAAGTACTTGCTACGTCTGACAACCCAAACGGCATGACCTCACACTAGAACAAACCATTGGGTGTTTGGATGGCCTTGTCTCAGCATCACCTGGATCTAAAGGAATATGCCAATACCCAGAAGCCAAATATAATGAAGTAAAAATTTGTGAAGAACCCAATTGGTCAAGAAAATCATACAAATGGGTGAAAGGATATACATAATGTATAGTTACAGCATTAATTGGCCGGAAATCAATACAAAGTATGAGTTCACCATCTGCCTTCTTGGTCAGATGTGGTTCGGTTGCCCATGGGCTTGTGGATGGCTTAATCACCTTCCAACAACTACTGCATTGATACACTCTTTTTGTTTAGGTGACCTTCGATGGATAGCCATATTAATAGGATGTTGTTATGTCGTTCAGATATGATGGAAAATCAGGGCAAAAGTTCTTATAGGAAGTCATAGATTAGCAGTTGGGATATCTCCTAAGAAATTCACTGATGGACTTTGCTCGCACAATTTGAGGGACCATGGACTACATTTGTGCACAGACTACTTCTGAAAAGGAGCCCCATTTCATCCACAGGATCTGCACTCCATCTTGAGCTGTCATCGAATGCTGAGAAAAATCTAAAATTGTTTTATTTTTCTCAAGCCAATCACATCCTAAAGTCAACAAGAACAATTGTTTTGGCAGCCAATATACAACGATGGCCTTGATTTGTGTGGATGGACTGCTTGGTATGATGTTGGGTTATTCCGCTTGTGATATGCTTGGTTACAGAAGGAAACCAAGAGGATAGCACTGGGTGTAGGTCACTTGCACAGCCACCACTGGTTGGCGGGTTGCACCTACGGGTGAGTTCAGGAAGGGAGTCTGTAATTGAACTAGCCAGTGAATAAATAAATACCGCAAGGGGCGCCAAATGTTGAGACCAACAGGTGTCACTGTGTATGCTTATTGATGAGTAGGGGCATTCTAGCCTCCCTTGTTTCTGTGATTCAGTGATGATATACTGTGGAATTGTATGCTCTCAGTAATGTATTTGGCAATGGCAATGGAACATGATGGTTGTATTTTGGTGTTGTGAGAAAGTAGAATAAGATATACTTCCCTTTGTTAGTCAAAGGCCGGTTACAAAGATGAAGAAAGTAAATGAAATGGTGGTGCCAATGGATGTTTACATCCAAAATATTGTCCGACAGTTCAATCCACACAAGGCTCCCAAACAGAGATGACAAAGGCAAACCCAGATGTTTTAATTACAAGAAATATGGTCATGTAGCAAAGTACTCTCGTAGCCCTCATGATCCTTCCAAGACTGAAGTTCAGAATGTACAAGTTAATGACGCAGCATCACTTACCGAGCTTCTGGGAAATGTCAAAGCGGTTGGTTGCTGGAGGCGAGACAACCGCATTTTCAAGCCTCTACAGCCCATTCTTGCCAGGTATGTGTGATCCCATTGATAGTGGGAGATTACTCTTTCTCAACACTAGTCGACATAGGTAGCACAATCTCCTCGATCAGCCCTAAGTTGGTGCATCAACTAAATCTTCCTATTCACAGAGGCAAAGAGATCCAAATTTTGTTTGGTGATCATCAGACATTGTATCAGTCGAATCAATTAGCTCAGCAAGGGCAACCAACCTTCTAAAACTCAACAAGAGTAGCAGATGCACACATCAAGAGAAGAACACAAGAGAACGGCCAGCAAATGGAGCCCCAAAAGATGGTCGACCAGCAGTTAATAGACTCTGGCAAGAGGAGGCTGTCCCTGACTGCCTTCCAGCACCAGAAAGAGTCACAAGAAGAGTTGACCAGCAATCAACAACCAAACCACCATGAAGTCATCCACCAAACTGAGGATTTCAGCCCATAACAATCCCCGATTTCAGTGTGCACAGCACTAGACAGGAGCCAGGAGATAGGCGACTAAAAATATTGTAATGAAGGTGGGAAAAAGAAGGATTTTAAGGGGGAAATAGATGGGAGAATAGTAGGGGAAATGTGGGAACTGTGGGGGACTATATAAGTCAACCCAAAAGGATTGTAAGGGACTTTTTGATGTGACATCTAATCCTATCTACTCTCCCTCCTGCTACCTGCTGCCTACGCTCACACTCTCTCTCTCTCCCTCTCTCTATTCCCTCAGCCTTCTCTCTCTTCCTTTCTCCTTCCCCTTCTCCTCTCTTCTCCTCCCTTCCTTTTTCTATTCTCTCCCCATCTCCAAATCTGCCCCTTCCCCCTTCTCTACATTGGTATCAGAGCTCCGATCTCTGGCACCTTCGCTTCCGCTTCAACCCCTTATCTACATTGTTGGACACCAGCATCACCAAGGGCTTCAAAATCATCAAGCTGTGGCAGGAGATAGCATTTGCCAAGCCACTCTACAACTGGGTCTCCCGAAAAAAACATCAAAATACACGTTTTCGTGAGCTCAAAAAAAAGGGCTTCTTGTTCCCAAGACAGTACGTGACTGCCAGACAAATCGATTGTGAGCAGCCCATCTGTTCAAGAGCTGCGCTATAACGGTGTACCCAACGGTCTCGATCTGCAGCCCATCCTTGCTTAGGCCCTCAGTTCGTCAGCCGCCATAACCTGCCATGCACGCGTTTACCCAATGATCTCGATCTGCAGCCCATCCGTCGCTCAAGCCCTTAGCCCGTTAGTCGCCATAGCCTGCATCTCTGGCGTTGTTGCCCATCCGTCGCTCAGGCCCTCAGCCCGTCAGCCGCCAAAGCCCGTCACCATCCTGGCATCGTGCCTGCAACCCATCACCATCTTGGCGCCCACGTCGCGCTCGTGCCTTCTCCTCCCGTGCCGTTGATGTCGCCTTTCGTCAGCGCTGCGTTGCTGGAGACCTTAGCAGTTGCTAAGGTGCAGGTTGGGGTTTAGGTTGGGTTGGTTAGCTACTTGGGTTTGGTTGGTTAGGTTAGTTTAGGTCTGGTTAGGTCTAGTTAGGTTAGTGATTGGATAAGGTTGGGTTTAGTCAGTTTGGTTTAGTTGAGACTACCCTAGGTGTCTTAGTTGTCCTAAGCTCCAAAAAAAAAAAAAGCCCTCTTTTAGGGTACTCCTACAGCCCTATTCTGGGCCTTTCTAAGCCACCTTCGTGGCTCATTTTGAGCCTCGTTTCCAGCCTCTTCACCGAGCTTTCTTCGAACCTCTTCAACGACTACATTTGAGCCTCTTTACTGACACCTCTCGAGACTCTACATCGAGCCTTCGACACTTGGCACATTTTCCTCGTGTCACTCATGGCACCCAAACATGCACCCCGGTCGGATGAGTCATCTCAGCACGGTGATGATGTTGCTCAGCAGGAGCAGATGCCGGTCCCAGAGGGTGCATCTCCTTCACAGCCAGTTTCTGCTATGCCTACCGACACACAGTTTCTAGATGCATTGGCCTTGATGCTTCAGGGGGCTTTTCAGCAGATGGGTCAGCAGTTGGGGCAGCAGCTCACCACTGCTATGGCTATGCACGATACAGCTATCACTTAGATGGGTAAGAACCTTGGGCAACAGATCACTACCGCCATCAGTATGCACGATAAGGGTAAGCAGCCCGCACCCCAGCACGGGGATCAGTCGAATAGCCAGGGTGATTTTCCTGACCCACACAGGGGATTTATGGCTGATGGCCGTCGCACTTATGATGTTGGTTCTATGCATGCACCCCAGCATGGGGATTATGTTGATTTTGGTGATGCCTTGCCAGTGCCGCTGAGCACTTCTCTTATTGATTCCAGGCCTCCATTTGGCTCGCATATTTCATTGGCTGAGCCGTCCATTTTGGGCCGGCCCATTGGCACATTTTTGCCAACGGCGAGCATGCCTGGATTGGGTGTTGGGTTTCAGGGCAGTTGGGAGAGGGGCCAGTCCTCTTCTCAACCTTTTTCTATGCCACCCACCCACCGAGATGTTTATGGAAGGCAGACTCAGCAGGGATTGCATGCTTCGATGACACCTCCTGTTAATACATTCAGTCAGACTCAGCCTGCGTATCAGGGAGGTAATGCTTTCAGTCAGACGCACTTTATGCATCAGGGGAGTGGTTCTCCTAACCAGCATGATGCTGGAAGTGGGCAGCATGCAAACATGGATGATATGCTTTCAAATGCCTTACGTTCATATAGGGCTTTGCCTGAGGATGTTCGTAATGAGATGCCCTTTTCATAGTATGTGAGCTTCAAGCGTGAGTCTGCTGGTAGTCACTATAGGAATAACGCAGCCAAAGATGTGAAAGATAAAATCTCTGTGCATAAGTTTAAGGGTGACACTTGCACTCCCAATGAGTTGGAGGAGTGGCTCACGAAGCTTGAGGATTATTTCCGCTTCTACCCTAAGAATGATGAGGAGAGGATCATTTTTGCTGGCATGCATTTACAGGATTATGCACATACATGGTGGCGTTACATGCGAGAGTCACCTCAGAAGCCTACCACCTGGAAACAGTTCAAGGAGCTTATGGTCACGACCTTCATCTCGGCCCTGATCCTTGAACAGTACCTTGCTGAATTCTATGCACTGTCACAAACAGGTACGGTCCAGGAGTACTTGCAGCGTTTTTGGAGACTTTCTTTGTTTGTACAAGATATTTCTGAGAAAGGGAAGTTGCTGCGTTTTATACAAGGCTTAGATCCCTCTCTAGCTGCTGATGTGAGAGCTCACAATCCTCTAACCATTGAGTGAGCAGCCCAGCTTGCTGAGGTGTTTGAGCCAAAATATGCTGGCAAGTACAAGCATGTGTCACATAGCTTCTATGGTACTGCTTATGATGCTGACAGGAAGACAAATTCTGCTGATTGGATTGATAAGAAACCAGCAGCTGCTTCCTTCCCACGATATCCAACGGTTTTTGGAAGTAAGATGCCATATGCAAAGCCATACAGGCCCATGGATGCAAAGACAGGTGTCAAACCCAGCGCTGGTTTTGGCAAATCAGAAGTTAAACATTCCAGAGCCATAATGGACAGTAGGAAGAAGGCAAATTTATGCTTTAGGTGTGGAGAGAAATGGACACCTGAGCACCGAGATGTGTGCAAAATGAAGAATGTCAGCTCAGCCAAACTCAGCATGATAATTGAATTATCTGATGATGATGAAGTGGCTGATGTAGCAGACCCCCATGATGTCTCTCATGAGGAATTGACAGGAGTTCATGATGTAGATGAGTCTCCTGACACATATGCCACAAAGGGGACTGTTTTTCCTTTTGATCCGGGTGGGGCTATTGAGCAAACCACTCATGTGATGCATGAGATTGATATTCAGCCTACATGTAGCAGGAAAGGCCGTAAGCCAACACTCTCTGTGTTGGAGCATCAACCTACAATGCCTTTTCCTGTCAGAGGTGATGCTAATGGTAATGTTCCTGTGGATGATGAACAGATTTATTGGGATGCCCAGTCTACACTGTATACCATCTCACTACATGCCTTGATGGGTGCCAAAAGTGCTGACACAATCAGGTTGAAGGGAATGATTAATGGCAAATCTGTCCATGTATTGGTAGACAGTGGTAGCACTCACAGTTTCATTAATTGTAGAACATTGCAAAGATTGGGATTAGTTGCTACAGAGATAGACCATGGTCTGAAAGTGGAGATCGCGAATGGACAGCACATGATCAGCAGACATTGTTGCCAGGATGCCAGGATCAAGTTTTCTGATCATTATGAGTTTGCAGGTGATCTTTTGGCATTGGATATGGGACCCATAGATGCTATCCTGGGTTGTGATTGGCTGAAATCCCTGGGGAAAATCAGTATAGATTTGAATGCTTTATCTCTTGAGTTTTGCCACAAAGGTAGAACTGTTACATTGCAGGGCATTGTGAATCAGAAATTGCAGGTCATTTCAGCAAGGCAGCTAGCTAGGGAGCTCAAGAACGAAAGTGCCATTTATGCATTGAATGTCTCTGTACCTCAAGAGGGTGGTATTCCCCATGTGGATAATTGTGAAATGCAGAAATTGCTCTTAGAATTTGGGGATGTGTTTGCTGATATGCCATCTCAGTTGCCCCCAAAAAGAGATGTTGATCATGCCATAGTCCTGGAACATGGTAGTAAACCAATAAACAAGGCCCCGTACCGAATCTCTAAGGTTGAACGGGAAGAAGTGGCAACACAGGTGCAAGATTTGCTTCAAAAAAACTTCATTGCTCAAAGCACCTCACCATTTGCATCTCCAGTACTCCTGGTGAAAAAGAAGGATGGCTCGTTTCGTATGTGCATTGATTACAGAGAATTGAATAAGACCACCATTAAGAACAGGTTTCCTATTCCCAAGATTGATGACCTGCTGGATGAACTCAAGGGTGCTCAATATTTCACGAAGATTGATTTGAGGTCAGGTTACTATCAGATCAGGATGACAGAGGGTGATGAGCATAAGACTGCCTTTCGTACAGAAAGAGGATTATATGAGTTCAAGGTGATGCCTTTTGGTTTGACTAATGCACCAGCCACCTTCCAAGCACTCATGAACAAGATCTTACACCACCTTCTTTTCAAATGTGTGCTGGTATTTTTCGATGACATTCTCATTTATAGTAAGGATGCACAGGAACACATTGACCATGTCCGACAAGTGCTAGAACTCTTGAGAATGCATCAGCTTTATGCCAAGGCCAGCAAGTGCACATTTATGGCAGAGGAGGTTGAATATCTTGGTCATGTTGTAAGCAGGCACGGAATCAAGGTAGACCCAGCTAAGGTGAAATGCATTAAGGAGTGGCCGCAGCCACAAAATACCACGCAGGGTCTTGCTTCTTTTTATAGGAGATTCATTAGGCACTTCGCCAAAAGGGCTGCCCCTCTCACTGATTTGCTGAAAAAGGATGCCTTCCAATGGTCAGAAGCAGCACAACTCAGCTTTGATAACCTCAAGGATGCCCTTAGCAATGCACCTGTATTGGTGTGCCCTGATTTCTCACGGTCTTTCATTATTGAGACGGATGCCAGTGGCAAAGGTTTAGGGGCTGTCCTAAAACAAGAGCATGGTGTGATTGCTTTTGAGAGCAGGAAGTTTAATGCCAGAGAAATGAATTATCATGTTTATGATCAAGAGATGCTGGCAATCTTGCATGCTTTTGCAAAATGGCACCACTACCTGTACGGTAGCAAGATTAAGGTCAAAATGGATCACAGGACACTCAAGTACTTCTTAACGCAGCCTAATTTATCCATGAAGCAGAAGAGATGGCTGGCTGCAGTTCAGTCCTATGATTTTGACATTGAATATAGAAAGGGGAAAGAGAATGTGGTTGCTGATGCCTTGTCCAGGATGTGGTCATGCAAACTGTCTGCCATTTCCACGCTTCATCAGGAGTGGATACTTGGGATTCAGGAGGAATACATGCAAAATTCTGATGCAGCTCCTATTTTTGTGGAGTTATAGAGTCCGTCCAGCCAAGGACATGTTCGATTTCAGCTCCGCAACGGACTGTTATGGTGCAGGGACAGAATTTATCTTGTGCCAGACTCCAAGTACAAGTTGATGGTATTACAGGAAATGCACTTATCCCCTATGTCAGGGCATACGGGTATCACAAAAACATATGAAAAAGTCAAGGAGAGCTTTATTTGGGATGGTTTGTGGCGAGATGTGGTTAAGTTTGTCAGTGAATGTTTGCCCTGCCAACAAAATAAAGTGGACAGCCGGTTACCCGCAGGCCTTTTGCAACCGCTACCCATTCCTGAAGGCAAATGGACTCACATTGCCATGGACTTCATTACAGGCTTGCCTTCTACAGATAAGGGTTGGGATAGCATATTTGTGGTGGTTGACAGGAAGACTAAGCAGGCCCATTTCATACCGACTAAAACTCGATACTCCGCTTCACAGGTTGCCTGGCAATTCATTGAGTATGTGTTCAAGCACCATGGTTTTCCTCAGGAGATTGTCAGTGACAGGGATGCTAAATTTATGGATCACTTTTGGCAGGAGCTATTCACTGCAGTTGGTACTTCCCTTGCGCCTAGTACTGCTTATCATCCACAGACAGATGGACAATCAGAGAGGGTGAACAAGTGGTTGGAGGAGTATCTAAGGCATTACTGTCATGACACGCAGAAGTCTTGGGACAAATGGTTAGCATTGGCTGAATTTTGCTACAACAGCACCAAACACCTCTCTATTGGCATGAGTCTATTCGAGGCTATGTATGGATGCAAAGTGGGAATGCCTTCCAAGGTTGCAGACTTAGCTGTGAAAAATCAGCAAGCAAGGAATGATTTGGAGAGTATGAATGCCCTTCTGCAGTTGGCTAAGAGGAATATGCAGGGTGCCCAAGCCAAGCAAAAGAAGTATGCGGATGAACAAAGGAGATACTTATCTTTTGAAGAAGGGGATTATGTGCATTTACGTCTCCATAAGAATCGATATCCCTCGCTGAAAGGTAATACCAACACAAAGCTTGCCCACAGGTATTATGGCCCCTACAAAATCATCCGCAAAGTTGGGCAGGTAGCATATCAGTTGGAACTACCGAGTACCTCCAAGATCCATAATGTTTTCCATGTATCCTTGCTGAAACCACATGTCGGACAGCATGTCCAGGTTCTTCCTGAGCTGCCTCCTATGGATGAAGAGGGCCACATAATCTATGTGCCGGAGCAAATCAAGGGCTTCAGAGATCATGTACTCAGGAACAAAGCCTACACAGAATACCTCATCAAATGGAAAGGTTTAACGGAAGATGAGAATTCTTGGCAACCTGAGAGCATTGTGCAGGACTACCCCTATCTCCTACAGAGCTGATCAGTTTCTGTTGTATCCTTCTCATCCAGGGCAACCTCTTGAAAATTTTGAGGGCAAAATTCTTTGGGAAGGGATGGCTGTAATGAAGGTGGGAAAAAGAAGGATTTTAAGGGGGAAATAGATGGGAGAATAGTAGGGGAAATGTGGGAACTGTGGGGGACTATATAAGTCAACCCAAAAGGATTGTAAGGGACTTTTTGATGTGACATCTAATCCTATCTACTCTCCCTCCTGCTACCTGCTGCCTACGCTCACACTCTCTCTCTCTCCCTCTCTCTATTCCCTCAGCCTTCTCTCTCTTCCTTTCTCCTTCCCCTTCTCCTCTCTTCTCCTCCCTTCCTTTTGCTATTCTCTCCCCATCTCCAAATCTGCCCCTTCCCCCTTCTCTACAAATATGGCCTCAGACAGTGAAAAGGAAGCATTCTATGGCACAGTGTCATGTGCGCGGATCGGTATCTGACGTGTACTAGGTACACAGAACTAGCTCAGGTTAGCCTGGGGAGGCTTAGAGCTAGGCAGGCTTGATTCTCGGGTTGAGTGGCAAGGGTACGAACTATTTATAGGTCTTCGCTATTTTTGGCGCCGGGGCCCGAGTCTATAAAAGAGGCCCAGGGGGTTCAGTTCTCAGGGGGCAGTTGGGAGCAAGTCTCGTTCCCAGGTGCTAGGTCTGATCCTGGATTGTGTCGCGGACGCGCGCCTGCATCTTAGCGTAGCCCAAGGCCCAGTGGCAGATCCAGGGCTTCACAGCGCCACCTGGTGGTATGGGACACCAGGCTGGTTGGGATCTGATTGGGAGTTCGTGCCAGTAGCTCAGCTCGTGGCTCGGGGGGACATCTTCTGATTCGGGATCACATCCCGTAGATGTCACGGTTGGGTGGTGAGCAGCCTGCTCAGTTCTGATGTTGTGTGTGGTTATTTTGCAGATCAGGGGTTTCAGGAGTGCTGGGATGTGTCAGTTGGTATCAGAGCCAACTCCTGAGGTAGGAACTTCTGATGCGAGAAATTTGACGGATTTCTCTTCCAGGTATGCCCTAAAATTCGAGATTTCCTGCTGCGTTTTTGCTGTCTACCTGGGGTAGAAGGGGTGAGGAAATATCTGGAAAAGGAGGAAGAAGAGGAGTGAAATTGAATCGAAAAATTCTGAAGCTATTGACAGCCTGGGAGTAGAGTATGCGGGGAGTAGAAAGGACGCAGTTAGGCGAGGCTGTAGGGGCAGGACAGCCTGCGCAACAGGCTGACCACAGCCTGCGCAACAGGCTGCGAACAGCCTGCGCCTAGGGCTGCGTGCAGCCTGCGCAGGAAGAAGGGCAGGAAGAAGGTGCTTTTTTGCGAAAAAAGCACCCCTCCAAAGTTGGAGGGGCTCAGGTGCTTTTTTCGCAAAAGCACCCCTCCAAAGCTGGAGGGGCTCAGCCTTCTTTGGAAGCCTAGCTTCCAAATTAGGCCGCCCTGCACCCTATATAGATGGGGGGCTGGGTGCTAGACAACACATCAGCAGCCCAAGTTTCGAGAATCCACCTCGAGATTTGTACCAGCCCGCCTCGCCCTTCAGCAGCGCCCAGTTTCGATCAGCTCCTCTGCTGCAGCCCCTGCCTGCGTCAGCCCAGCGCTGCTCCCAAGGCTCCCGTACCAGCCCGTGCAGCTGCAGCTACAGCCGTACAGTCTGTACGGACTGTACCGTCAATTTCGGTACCTGCAGCTGCTCCGTACAGCAGCTGCGCCTGCACCTACAGCCACCGTACGGACTGCGTCAGCAGCCGTACAGGCCACGTCAGCAGTCCGTACAGCCTCTATCGTTGACTGCGCATCCGGTTGCAGATTCGGGGAGGCACCAGGGCTCGTGGTCTTCCAGATTTCAGCATCCTTTCTGTCAGATTTATCTGGGACGGTTTTCTTCTACTCCATCTCCCTCCGTGCTCCGTTTCAGTTATTTATTTCTCTCAGCCTGTAATCGAGTTAGTATTCAGCCATGTCTGATGCTCCGAATCCCGAGTTCACTATGGGAGAGCAGGAATTAGATTACACTCCAGTGGGAGAGGATGATCAGGGTCTCTATGACGACCTGATCACCAAGAAAGCCTTCAGTGAGTTCACGACTGCTCTAGATGGTAAATTTGAGCAGGTCAACGCTAATCAATCGGGGTTGACACAGCAACTCCAAGGGATACAAGCTACCTTGACTCTTCTGGCTAGCACGGTTCAGGCACTCACGCATGTGGATGCCATGGCCTCCGTGCTAGGCCCGAATATCACTCCGGATCCCTTTCCAGGTGACCAGAAATCTAGAACAAAGGAGGTGGTTGACACTTGGCTGCACAAGTGGCAAGTTCACTTCCAATTTCACCCCTATCCAGACGAGAAAAAGATTCAGCTAGCAGCAGGGTTTATGTCAGGTAAAGCCTTGCTTTGGTGGAAAGAACTCCAGCCTAAGCCTGACACTTGGACAGAATTTGAGGGTATCTTCAGGAAGGAGTTCCTGAAGAAGGAAGATGACTATGATATCGTCGGCAAGCTCAAAGCCCTCGATATGTCAAAGTTGAATTTAACTTTTGAAGTGTATCTTCAGAGATTTAGGGATCTGCAAACCAGGGCCACTAAAATGGATCCTGTAACCTTGTTAGGTTTTTTCGTGGATGGTTTGCCAGACTCCTATAAGTTACAGATTAAGAATAACAAGTGCACAACATTGCAGGAGGCCATGACATATGCGCGCATATATGATGATACCATGGCCGGAACCAAGGCAACCACAGTTACCGAGACCAGCGGAAAGAACAAACGCAAGTTCTTTCAGCATGCAACTGGTATTGGGGAGACGAAGTCTACGGACAACGCCTCCAGGAAAAGCTTAACTCCTGCGAAGAATGGTAAGGCCCGATTCCTTCGCACTCTCAGGCTCAAGAAAGAGGGCCGGTGTTTTTATTGCGAGGAGCGGGGCCACACGAAGAATGAGTGTCCTAAGCGGAAGAACCAGAAATTGGTGCTAGGACCGAAGCTCCAGGCAGGTCCGCGTACCGCAGCCAAGGGAGCCAACCAGGTTACGATGACAGGTATTTCAGTAAATGTCATTACCTGCCCCCTTTCTTGTAATTGTACCTTTAATACTTCGTTGTTTGGTTCCCATGATCTTTTCCGAGTTTATGGAGAAGTTAGGGACCAACGGGTTCACATTCTCTTTGATCCGGGCAGCTCTCACAATTTTGTTAATTACAAATTTGTGCAGAAGATGGGGCTGTCCACAGTACCTAGCGACCACACCTACGAGGTGCAGCTTCTAGCCGGGAAGCAGTTTTGGGATCGCAAGGTTGAAGCGCTTCCCATCCGGATTCAAGCCTACACGGGAGCTCTCACATGTTACGTTATGCATTTAGAGCATGTAGACTTGCTGATCGGGATAGAGTGGTTTAAAACCCACAATATCCAGATCGGATGGACGGAGCATACCCTTTCTTTTGAAGACAAAGGCACCCAATTTTGTATTCGGTGTGATAAGATTACCCCTTCTCAGGGACCTATTGTATCTGCGATGCAGCTTCGGAATATATTGAACACTTCTCATTATGATGTCTATCAGTGTGTTTTGATTCCACTTTCTTCATTTATTGTTTCGGTAATTAACAAAAATGAATTAAGTGTGTTTGAACACCGAGAATTGAGAACGTTGTTAGATAATTTTAAGGACGTATTTCCAGCTCAACTGCCGGAAGGGTTACCTCCAGAAAGGGCAGTAGATCATCGCATAGACTTAGTCCCAGGGGCTCAACCTATCAGTGTACCACCGTATAGGATGAGCCAGGTAGAGGAGGATGAGTTAGCTATCCAGCTTCAGGATTACCTGAATATGGGCTATATCCGCCCAAGTAAATCTCCTTGGGGTGCACCTGTCCTCTTGAGAAAGAAGAAGGATTCTTCCTGGAGGATGTGTATAGATTATAAACGACTTAATAAAGTTACAATTAAGAATCGCTATCCTTTACCTCGTTCTGATGATTTGATAGACCGTTTGGCCGGAGCGAAGTATTTCACTAAGATTGATTTGCGTACGGGTTATCACCAAATCCGTATCTATGCTAAACACATAGATAGGACCGCATTCCGGACTAGGTATGGTCATTACGAGTTCCTCGTATTACCTTTTGGTTTGACCAATGCTCCTGCTACTTTTCAGCAAATGATGAACGATTTGTTCAGGGATTATCTGGGCAAATTTGTTGTCGTGTTCTTAGATGATATCTTGGTATATAGTAAAACGCTTGAGGATCATATAGGACACCTCCGGGTTGTCTTATTTGTTCTAAGACAGCATAAGCTTTATGCCAAGATGAGTAAATGTGACTTCTTTATGAAGGAGATCATTTACTTAGGACACAAGATTTCTTCTGAAGGTATTAGCATTGATCTGGATCGTATCCAGAAGGTTTTAGAATGGCCTATCCCTCAGACTGTGAAACAACTTCGTTCTTTCCTAGGATTTACGGTCTTTCTTCGGAAGTCAGTCCGTGATTACTCACAAATCACGGTACCCTTGACCAACATATTGAAAGGTCGTGGACGCAGGTCTACTCAGCCGATCCCTTGGAATGATGCAATGAACAAGGCTTTTGAAACCTTGAAGTTATCTATCAAGGAAGCACCCGTTCTTGCATTACCCGATCCTACCCGGCCTTATGTTTTAGAGGCCGATGCGAGTGATTATGCGATTGGGGCAGCTCTATTCCAAGAGGGCAGACCTGTAGCTTTTGAGAGTAAGAAGCTAGACGACACTCAGTATCGTTGGCCCACACTTGAGAAGGAACTTTATGCGGTAGTGTATGCTCTCAAGGTTTGGAGACACTACTTGTATGGTTCAAAGTTCCTTGTATTGACTGATCACCAGTCAATCAAGTATGTGTGTGATGGATCAGAATTGAGAGGAAGGAAAGCAAGATGGGCAGAGTTAATGCAGGATTTTGATTTCGAAATACGTTATCGTAAGGGTTCGTTGAATAGTGTGGCGGATGCCTTAAGTCGAGTTAAGTTTGTAAATGCTTTGTCATTTACGAAAATATCCTCAGACCTATTTCAATCCTTGAGAGGGCTATACGCAACTGATAGTCATTTCAGTTCTTATTGGCAGAGAGTCCAGGATGGGAGCTCCATGGTTGACCAGGACTCAGGGATTGTGCCACCTAGGATACAGGCGGCGGGAGGTCAGTGGATGATTAGGAACGGCTTGCTGTTCCGGAATGAAAAGATTTGTGTACCTGATGTTCTGGACCTCAAATCCAAGATTCTCTGGGAGTGTCATGATGCTCCTAGTGCGGGACATCCAGGTATACATAGGACTCTGTCTCTTGTGAAGCATACCTTTTATTGGCCTAAGATGCGTGCATTTGTAGAGAACTATGTGGTAGGTTGCCGAGTTTGTCAGGTTACTAAGGCTGAACGCCTTAGGAGCGCGGGCTTATTACAGCCTTTACAGATTCCAGGTAATAAATGGGAAAGTATTTCCATGGATTTTATTACTGGTTTGCCTCGAACGCGCAAGGGTCATGACTCTATTTGGGTCATAGTTGACCGTTTGACAAAAATGGCTAGATTCTTACCTACAAGAACAACTATTTCAGCTGTTCAATTGGCTCACGAGTTTGTGGACCACTTGTTCAAGCTGTATGGTTTGCCATCTGACATAGTCAGTGACAGGGACTCAAAGTTTACAAGTAACTTTTGGACACTTGTATTTGAGAAGTTGGAAACTACTCTAAGTATGAGTTCCTCGGATCATGCACAATCCGATGGCAGTACAGAGAAGGTCAACCAGTTGGTTGAAGACATGCTTCGGGCATATGTATCTAAGAGACAGTCTTCATGGGAAGATTATCTACCCATGATTGAATTTGCTTACAACAGTGCAAAGCATTCTAGTACAGGTTATAGTCCTTTTATGCTTATGTACGGGTTTCAACCTAAGTCACCAGTTATGGTTGGATTAAAAGGGATTCAAAATGATGCTGCTAAGAACTTCTTGCAAGACATGCAGGAAATGTTGCAGTTTGCCAAGGAGTCTATTAGAAGTGCCCAAGATCGGGACCGATTTTATGCTAATAGACATCGTTCACCTAGAGAGTTCTCTGAAGGAACGATGGTATATTTGAGAATTCCTAAGGAATCCAAGAGCCTAAGTACTGGTTTGGTTCCGAAATTATCCCCCAGATACTGTGGCCCATTCAAGGTCATTAAAAGAATTGGACCAGTTGCATATCGACTAGAATTGCCTCCTGATGTTAAAGTACATCCAGTCTTTCATGTCAGTAGACTGAAAGAAGTATTGGGTGCAGATGATCAAATTGTTTCTCCTCATGAGATTATAGAAGTTACAGATTTAACTTTTATTCCTCACGAACCTGAATCTATTCTTGAATTTCGTGAAAGACAGATTCGAAATCGTACTATCACGGAATACAAGATTAAGTGGAAGGATCGTGTTGAGGAGGATGCAACATGGGAGACATTACAAAACCTCCAAAGAACATTTCCCGATTTCTTAGCGAACTCAGGAGTGAGTTCTTAGAGGAGGGGGAGTATGTCATGTGCGCGGATCGGTATCTGACGTGTACTAGGTACACAGAACTAGCTCAGGTTAGCCTGGGGAGGCTTAGAGCTAGGCAGGCTTGATTCTCGGGTTGAGTGGCAAGGGTACGAACTATTTATAGGTCTTCGCTATTTTTGGCGCCGGGGCCCGAGTCTATAAAAGAGGCCCAAGGGGTTCAGTTCTCAGGGGGCAGTTGGGAGCAAGTCTCGTTCCCAGGTGCTAGGTCTGATCCTGGATTGTGTCGCGGACGCGCGCCTGCATCTTAGCGTAGCCCAAGGCCCAGTGGCAGATCCAGGGCTTCACAGCGCCACCTGGTGGTATGGGACACCAGGCTGGTTGGGATCTGATTGGGAGTTCGTGCCAGTAGCTCAGCTCGTGGCTCGGGGGGACATCTTCTGATTCGGGATCACATCCCGTAGATGTCACGGTTGGGTGGTGAGCAGCCTGCTCAATTCTGATGTTGTGTGTGGTTATTTTGCAGATCAGGGGTTTCAGGAGTGCTGGGATGTGTCACACAGAATGTCAAGAAAAGCATCAGAAAGGGCCAAAATGGAGTAGGAAACACCAATAGGAGAAGTAGGAAACACCAATAGGAGAAGATCTGTCGTGGAGAAATCATCAAAAACGTCTTCAGCCAGCAAAGGGAGAGCTCCAGAAATCCACCACACACTCCAAAAGACTCTCTGGTGGGGATGAAGACCGTCCTGGAGCTTGAATAACACTCCCCACAGCATATAGACCCAAGAGTACATCTAGATGCTATAGCCATAGCATCTGGATGTACTCTTGGGTCTGTACCCAATGCAACTATACTAGTAGGGTTATGTACTTGTGTAGCTGGCTGGCCCAAAAGTTGTAGTACTTGGCTTCCTTGAGGAGCATGCTGCCCCGATACATCAGCCTGAGTATTCTTCCCTTCATGGGCTGCATCTTGCACTCTTGTTCCAGGGTGTGCTCCCCTTGACTGCTGCTCTGGCTCAGACTCTGAGTTTGCATCATAACCAAGTCTTATATGCTCCATATTAAAGGTAATGGGTGGCTGTACCAAGGAAACAGAACCACTATAACCGGCCTTTGACTAACAAAGGGCAGTATATCTTATTTACTTTCTCACAACACCAAAATACAACCATCATATTCCATTTCCATTGCCAAATACATTACTGAAAGCATGCAATCCACAGTATAGGATCACTGAATCAAATAAACAAGGGAGGCTAGAATGCCCCTACTCAATAAGCATACATAGTGACACCTGTTGGCCCCAACACTTGGCGCCCCTTGCGGTATTTATTTATTCACTGGTTAGTTCAATTACAAGGGACTCCCTTCCTGAACTCACCCACGGGTGCAACCCAGTACAATGCCAACCAGTGGCTGTGCAAGTGACCAACACCCCTAGTGCTATCCTCTTGGTTCCCTTCAGTAGCCAAGCATATCACAAGCAGAATAACCCAATGTCATACCAAGCAATGCATCCACACATGGCACGCACTCGTTGAGTCCTTCACACTTTGAAAGTCCTCACATGTCAATCAGTTGAGAGGTTTGCCTTTGGGGCTGACGAATCCCTTGAAGTCTCGTTCCTCTCTGAGCTGATTGCTCGCTGGCCAACTGGGGTTGATTCTTTGAATCATGCTGTCTACTAGCTGTTGTTCTCTGTTTTTTGCTGAGTTCGAAATCCTCGGCTATCTGCTCCGATCTCTTCCACGTGTTTCTACCTGGGTCCCAGATCTGCCTGTATACATTGAGGCCCTTCCTAGAGACTCTCCTCACTAATCTGGGGTTTTCATGTATTTCTGTTGTGCCATTAGAGAATGCCCAGTCTGATAACCATAGCGATTTGCCTAATGACACATCCCCGTAGAGACACTGCAGGCCAGTCCACTTAACTCCTCTCGTCTTAATCTTCCAGATCTGCATAAGCTTGGAGAGGACCTCGGATTGAGGAATTTTAACCTTCAAGTCAGAAAGGACGATGTCCACTTACATCCTTTGGTGCGTTCCGGGTGATTAACTCTCTTGCTATCCTTGCCCAAGGCCTCCTTCGTCTTTGAGGAGAAGAGCAGCTCTTCCCTAAATGCCCTCCATCTACCTTCCCAGACCATATCTAACGTGCATTTGTCCACCTCTTTTAAACAAGGATTCAAAAAGGGGAGCATTGATAGGACATAGACCATCAGGGACTCCAACACGTGCTTTGCCACTGTTAATCTGTCTGTGAAGGAGAGCTGCTTGCCTGTCCACTTGTCAAACTTAACTTTAACTTTCTATAGTGCCCATTTAAATTTACTTCTTAGGTTGGTCCTGCCCCTATAGGGCACCCTAAGTATCTGATAATCTGCCCTGTTGGTATCCAGTTCAGTAACACCCTGTTCGTCCATTCTCGTCTTGGAATCCAAGTGAGCCACAGTGCGTCGGTCTTGTCGTTGTTGACTTTCAAGTCTGATAATGCAGCAAATTCATTGAACAGTTCCATAAACCTATTGACATTCATCTCGGATGCTTCTAAAAAGCAGTGTTGTCGTCTGCAAAGAACTGAGTGCAGAAGTTAGAATTCTCTGGTAGGCTCAGGCCCTTGATCAGTCCTCTGCTCATTTGATAGTCGAGCTGACATAATAGTGGTTCTGTGGGGGGTTAAGGCAAACAGTAGTAAGGCTAGCGGGCACCCCTACCTAACGGACCGACCGCTATAGTTTGAATTTCTGATAATGATACCCATTGATCGAAATTGTCGCCCAAGCATTTGATAGCAGCATTTTGGTGAGCCCACAAAAACCTGCCCCAAAACTGAGCGCATGCATTGTTCTGAGTATGAAATCCCAGCTTACTCTATCGTAAGCCTTTTCCATGTCCATGTGCATTGTCAATGGCCTCCACTGGCTTGGGTGGAGTTGATTGTGACCTTTGGGAATTAGATTGATGACCCCTATATTTATGCTGCAAGGCAGTTCCTTGTGCTGATACACCCAGTGTATTAATTTCACTAATCCGTTCCTGCATGTGGCACAATAATGTTGAAAGAACTCTACCGGTATCCCGTCCAGCCCTAGTGCTTTGTCTCTAGGCCTTTGCATCACTGTGTATTTGATCTCTTCTAGAGAAGGGTCACTGCAACATGGCTTCCTTGTGTCCGTCTACATGCCTCTGCAGATTGTGAAGGAAGGCATCCATTCTCTCCTCATAGTTGACTAGTGGTGTAGGCTTGGTGCCTGCTACTTTGGCTAAATGGGCTGTGAAAACTCCTGCTATTTTTGCCTCTCCATGGACCATCAAATTGTTCTCATCTACTATTGTTGTGATGCATTCTTTCTATTTTTTATATTTGATGGCGTTGAAGAAGAAGGGGACGGGTTTGTCTCCTTCCTCTATCCACTTTAGTCTAGTTGAATTTTGGCCGCCTTTAGCCTCTCATGCTCTTGAGCTCTGAGAAAGTGATCAGTAGAATGGAGGAGTGCTGCCAGCCTCGTATCTTCAGGCGACTCCTGAAGAGCGTTTATCAGTGATAATATGGCTTGGACTGCAATCCCTACTGTTCTTCGAGAATTTCTTGCTCTAGTTCACTGTAATCTTTCGCTGCTTGTGTCACTGCTCATATGCAGTTCCTCTGTGTGCTAGCCGGGTTCGCAGGCTTGGCTGCTACCATTCTCCACGCATTCTGCATTGTCTCATCGAACGCTTTTACCCCCAGCATAGAGCCATTTAGTTTGAAAGGCAATGGGCCCTTGGTGGTCGAATGTGTACCCAACATCTCCACCGTAAGCATCGGAGGAAAGTGGTCTGATGCATAAATATCGCAAAGAACTTTACCTTGTAGGCAGGGGGAGATCTAATTTCCTTCTTTACTCAAATAGAACCTGTCTAGACGAGCTGCTCACCCTGAGTTGTCACCATGCTTCTTGTGCCACGTGAACACTCTCAGCTGTTGTGGAGAGCGTCAAAAGACGCCCAATCTACCAGGCCGTCGGAGGTCTCCAGTTGTTTCCATGCCAATTGCTCCTCGTATGACATTGCCGTGCTCTCGTGGGATCTGTCCTGAGAACTAGTAACGCTATTCCAATCACCCATTAGGATCACATTCTTACCTGCAATCGCTGCCCTCAATCTATTCCACAACTCGACTTTTTGAGGGACTGTATTGGGTGCATAAAATAACACCGTAGAGAAAACAATACCTTGGTGCACAATTTCTACCATCACAAACTCACCTCTCGGGTCTGCGAAGGTGTCTTGGATCTTCATCGTGTCCTTGACCAGGAGCGTCGTTCCACCTTTGCCCACTTTTGGGCAGTTATTGACTATGTTGTATCCTTGAATCTTCAAGTTGTCAAAACTGTTGGGACCCGCCTTCAGCTCTTGCAATGCTAGCACATTCGGTCTGTGCTCTCTTATCAATCGATGCACTTCTGCTTGCTTCCAAGAGGCGCACATGCCTCTTACGTTCCACAAGATGAAGGCCGCTCTAGGCCTTCGAGGGGTCATTCCACTCCTCTTCATCTTCTGAGTCATGATCCATTTCATCTGCTAGCAGGGCATACAGATTAACGAACGGTGTTCCTCTTCGTGCTTTTCCCTTAATCAATATGAGGGAGTCCATCTTCCTTGGAGATTTTTCAGAACTTGCTTGCTGCACTAGGCTAGTCGCCTTGCCTGAGCTCTCTCCATCTTTGCTGTTGCATGGTCTGCTCCCCCCCTTCAGGGGCTTCTTCTACTTATCTGGTGTGTCCTCCCACCCGGTGGGGAGCTTTTGTGCTTGAGTAGGTTCCTCCACATCGCCTGAATCCAGTTCCACCCTCCAAGGAAGCTGGGGAAGGTGTCCGCTGTGCATCTTCTGTGCTGTTTTGTTTGGGGGTTCCGACACTGTGTGCTCTACCCACCTCATCCTTCTCCGTTGTCGTTTTGTCAGGACACTCTCTCGCAAAGTGTCCGCTCTGTTTGCTGTAGTAGTACGCATCCAGGAAGATGTCAAACCGTACCTCGATAAACAGCTGTCATCCGTTCGGGAATGCCAGGTCCAGCGCCTCCGGGACTTCTTTCCTTCTATCCCATAGCATACAAGCCTTCGGGGAGGCTCGCTTCGGTTGGATCGGAGGCAGGTAGAGCACCTTCCCCAAAGCTCTAGCAACCACTCTGAGTTCTGGAAGGAGAAGTTCGTTAAGGCCAGGGAAATGCACCCAGACTGGAAACTCATGCTGCAACACCTCCTCCGGGGTGAATCCTGCACTCCAGGGAATGGCATAGACAAGGTTTCCTCTGAAACCGACTGAGCTTGAGACGAGCCACTCCCTCTCCCCTGCAGTGAGGACTGTGGCTTGGTAGAAACCCCTCCCAATGAAACGGAAGTCGACCAGGTTGGCTTTACCTTGATACGCTGCATGGAACCACTTGGGGCACTCTTCTTCAGACGGTATCCTTCCCAAGAACAGCATAAACACTCCTGTATTCTCTACACGAGCTCTCAGGTTTGATATCGACCTGGAGCTGGAGGACTCGATGCGGCTCTGTTGCTCCTGCATGGAAGCTCTCTTTTCTCCTGAGATTGATTCTCTTGAGGTCATTCGCGAGACATGCAAGCTCTACCGCCTGGTGTCCTTCCAGCCCCCCCTTCACTGTGTCCGCGAATGACATTGATATCTACACCTACTTTCTCAGAGTTTACTACCAGTTTGGGGATCTTTCGAGCCTCTGTGTCAGTGTTGTTTGAGGTGAGCTTCACCTCACCCTGACGGCGCTTGTCGGCGGGCATCTTGGCGGCAGCTCGGATCACTAGGAGCTTCAACCCTCATCTCTTCAACTACAAGGTTACAAACATAATGAGGGAAAATTGCAAACATAATGAGGGAAAATTGCAAATCCATAACTAAAAAAATAATATCCATTGCGCCAACCCTATCCTCTCGTTGTCCCCCGCCTCTCCCTTACCAGCTCTCCCTTCCACTTCACTCTTCTTCATCCCTCTCTCGCCCGCCCCTTCTCTCCCTCCACTTGCATCTAGAAGGAAACCTTGTGTTCTGGCCCTGGTGGGATGCAGCCAACAGATTTTAGTTGAAGCATATGTAGGGAAGGAGCCAATGAGGGATGTAGCAATCAGGTAGCGAGGGAGAGATGAAGCATCACTAGGATGGAGCAGTCCCTCGATAGAAGATTTGATCTCCCTCTACACATGGGAAGCTGTGGAACAGAGCTCAACAAACTGAGGGGAGCAGCCACATCGAGCGATGAGTAGTGAGGGGAGAGAGAGAGAGAGAGAGAGAGAGAGAGAGAGAGAGAGAACGGGTGAGGGAACAACGTAGGGAGAAAGAGAAAGAGAAGGGGTTTTCTTGATTTTCCCTTACATTAAACCCTAGTTGGTGAAAAATGGTCCCCCCACGTAGTGAAAATTTAGAAAATCGCATTAGAGTAGCATGACCCATCTAGATTAGTGAGTGCCCCATCGTCTTGGAAAATTTGCCTAAGGCTTAGGGATGGTCTTCTTTCATATTGTGCATTATTAAAGATAACATGTACAGTAATGTCCATACATTCATAATGGTGTTGCTATATGCCACCTCCTTGGCACGAGTAAGTATGTTGGTGAGAGTAGGTCTCTAGATTTTTCCAAGAGTTCACAATGTTTTACCTACCATCACTTTTCTTAGGAGGTAATGACACAATAGAGCTCGTGAGATGTAGTAGCCTACATGTCGTAGGTTGGCTTTTGTTGAGGAAGATGAGGCAAATGAAAATCCGCACGAGCAAGTTGGGAATGAATCTAATGAGAGCCAAAAGGAAGGGAATGAATTTGACAAGAGCTAGAAACTTGAAAGAAGCGGATGTAGCTAGATTTGAAAGGATCGAGGAAATGCATGAGGAAGTCTCCCTCGAGCATGAGGCAGAGATACCTGGAGATGTGGGAGAAATCTCCCCCAAGATACGCATTGAAAAGACGAGGTAGTCCATTTCTTTTTGGCCTAATTTGGAGGGTAGGCTATAGTGACAACGATTTGTTTTAAGAAGGGAAAAATACTTATTTTTTAAAATTTCAATCAATTTATTTGAATGGGTCTCCCGATTTGGATAGCCCCTTTTTTCTCCCCCTTTCTCTCTCTTTCTCTCTCTCTCTCTCTCTTCTTCTTCTTCTTCTTCTTCTTCTCCCCCTTGTTGGGATATCTCAAGGTGTATGCCTCAGGCACACCTTATGTTTCTATGTGTGAGTGCTAGAGGCACAGTTAGGTGCCCACAAGCACAGTTAGGTGGTGGAAGAGCCACATAGGATGATTGAGAGAATCTAGGAGCAGATTGAGGAGATGATTGTGGAGCTCTGAAGTCATCAGTGATGTCAGTGAGCATGTATGAGGTGCCTACTTAAGGACCTCACTCTTCTTCATTCTACAACCAAGTAAAGCAAGTATTCTGATTTTGTGTCAACTCTACTCTTTCCTTTCAGTGTTCCAACATGGTATCAGAGCCATTTGATCCTCCTTGAGCCCTGGTTAGGTGCCACATCATCATCTTCTTCTTCACCTTCATCTTCCACCTTCCCTTCCAAAGTCGATTTTGGAAGTGCAAGTTCTCTTCAAACCTGCATTCTCAGCATCTCATCCTTCAGGAGAGTCTTCCCAAGGGCAGGTCGAATCTGCAGAACAAGCTACACGACTTATCTCGCCATCTTCTGGGCGGCATTGTCTCAGGAAGCCGCGACGATCTTTTTCCTAGTTCTCATTGTGGAGAGCTACATTGTCGATTTCCTCTCAGAGGGAGCTGGGCAACATCACGACCTCCCTGCTCATCAAGTCTGAGCCCTTTTGGAGCAGTATTCGGGTAGTTTTCGACGAAAAACCAGTCCATTTTTCCTCTACAATGGTGGGCGACGTGGCCGTTTTCTGCGCAAATCCTTTCTGAGGGAGAAGCTCTACCTATTTACCTTTCTCTTCAATACAAAAGCCCTCTGAATTCCGACATTTGCATAACGATTTGGAGCAGATTTCTGAGTTGCCTCTTTGGCCATGAAAGCTTGACTATGCAAGTCTAAGTTTGACCTTGGACAGTCAAAGTTTGACTGATAGTTTGACCAAGATTTATTTTCAGTCTGCTATGCTCATTTTTCTAGCATCTACTTGGTCATTTCTTGCTTAGACATCTTGCATTTCAAGATTGTTACTCTTTGAAAAGATTACCTTTTATTGCTCATATTTCACCTGTAAGAGAGAAGACACTACCCAATACTTGGGTTAGAGCCTCTCATGGCTTGCTTATGCTAAATATGTGAAAAGCCAAAACATAAAGCAATGTCTTGTTATGCTACAAAGGATGAAAATGCCAACCTGACTTCCTTATTGAAGATTGCCAAAACAATGGTTGCCAAAAAGGAAGCAAATACAGAGATCTACACTCTCATGGCACTTTTATTTGACTCCAAGTACAAGAAAAAGATGAAGGTCAGACACCTAAGATATGCTTCTCTACACAACTATGGAGATGACAAGATAATTGTTCTCATGAAGGATATGACTTTCAGATCCACTTGTTCTATCATAGTACCATCTTATAAGGCACTAGACACTGCCCATGTGGTAAGACCTTGCCTTGACATGGATATTTTGCCTCCACAAGATGAGGCATCCCATGAAGATTATGCATTTTAAATCATCTCTATGTATGCTCCAGATCTCTCTTTTTATGTCAAGGTACTCAGCCTGGATAGTCCTCCAAAATGAATGAAAATAAACTATTGTGTTTTGTGTGTTTTGTAAACACCTCTGGTCACCTTATGATGTAGGCCATGTGTATGTTTTTGTTCCATGGTACCTCCTGCAGACATTGTGTGCATGTACATACAGGGGTGATAACCATTGGAAGGTCTTTCTGTATCCCTTTCTGTTTACCTTACACCCAAGGGAACCCTTGCTAGCATGAGAACCTAGCCATAGATTTATCCTTGACCACCATGAGATGGCATGAGAAACTATGAGACTAGATGTATCCTTGACATAGCCTGAGGCATTTCCTTGAGGGGGGGTTTGTTGGGATATCTCAAGGTGTATGCCTCAGGCACACCTTATGTTTCTATGTGTGAGTGCTAGAGGCACAGTTAGGTGCCCACAAGCACAGTTAGGTGGTGGAAGAGCCACATAGGATGATTGAGAGAATCTAGGAGCAGATTGAGGAGATGATTGTGGAGCTCTGAAGTCATTAGTGATGTCAGTGAGCATGTATGAGGTGCCTACTTAAGGACCTCACTCTTCTTCATTCTACAACCAAGTAAAGCAAGTATTCTGATTTTGTGTCAACTCTACTCTTTCCTTTCAGTGTTCCAACACCCCTTTCTCTCTCTCTCTCTTTCTTCTTCTTCTTCTTCTCTTCTTCTTCTTCTTCTTCTTCTCTCTCAACTTTAGGGCAAGCCCTTTTGAATGTATTCAACTTGTTGGTATAGTCTGTAGGCATCACATCAGGGAGGGTGTTGTTATGCGGCGAGTCCAGCAATGGTTGTTGCTTTTGTCCTCCTTGCTCTACTAATTGCATTTTGGGTTCACTCAACCAGAAATTTAGAGCTTGTTTATTGATTGCACATGGCTGAGAGCGGAGAGAACTCACATAGGTTGAGGGACCTGGACGAAGCATGGCGTAGGAAGGAGGGGTGCATAAGCAGATAAGATAAGGTGGTCGAGGAGTAGTCCCAAGGATCATGGAGGGTGGTAGAGGGGAGAGAATGTGGTAGAGGAGCTATCATGGAGGGCGGGGGGTGGTGGAGGACGTGTGTTGGAGGTTAGAGGTCTGGTGTGCCTATCGGAGGACGGAGTGGCTAGCATTAGGTAGCGCAACAAGTACGAGGGTAGAGTGGGGAGGAGGGTGGACTGGCGAGGCTAGTGGACAATATTGGTGGTTAGAAATATGGTAATTAGTGGTGGAAGAGATGTGGTGGGATATTAACGAACACTTTGAGAGAGAAGATCCATGTGGTAGGATGAAATAAAGATAATATTAGTGGTTGATTGTTATCAACCGTGTATTTGGTAACAAATGGGGTAACTAAGAGGGCATAAGCACATCAGTGGGATGAAAACATTAGTGCTAGCAATAAGGGAGGATCTTTAAAAGTAGTTTTAGGGTGCTAATGGGAAGCTTGCTTTAGAGCTAGCAATGAAATTGTCAATCTAGAAGGAATGAATACATTAGGTTGATCAAGAAGGTGCAAAAAGGTGCTTTAGGTAACATTTTTGACCAATTCTTTTATGAAAAACATCCATCTTGTTGGGGCATACACATTTCTGAAGTCCAAAAGTTAAAAACCAGCTCCTTGATCTCATCAGAAATTGAATTGGTCCTCGAGTGTTGTTGACGCTAACATTCACCCAAAGACAATTGGTTGTCCTCTATTATGACAGTTGAGTTCTTGTAGCATACAAATTTCTCTTGTAAACATACAAAAGCTTTGAGGCCATTGAAAGGTTCAGACTCGATCGTTCCAATGAGCCATTCATTAACCTCATGATGCTAGATCACTTGAAAAACAACTCCTCCTTCCTTGAAGGTTGTTTAACCATGCTAAGTGACGTGGTACCCCTATTAAGAGTGCATGTTGGATTCTTGTTAATCAATTGATGGCTAAAAGGGAGCGAAGAAAGGATGACTTGCAATCTAGTTGAATATATCCTTTTTGGCCTCCTCCATGCGAATGGTACTATCCTTGAAGCAATTTATGACATGATTGCAAAATTTGCACCCCATTCTCTCATTAATTAACCCATTGTTTTCTTATGATAGTTGCACTTTCCTTTCCTTGGATTTCTTGTGTTGTTTTCTCTTTCTACAAGATTCATAATCTTGAGCACAAGAACTCTGGGTGGTACAACAAAAATGTGGTATCTATGAAGTCCTCCAAAGATGCCATTCGTATGCTTCTTTCTCCTTGAACTATGAGGTTAATTTGATACTAGTAGCACAACGCTCCACGTGCTATAATGAAATTGACATATGAGCGAGAAAAAGTGGCATTCATTTGTAAGTACAAGTTCAAGTTCATTTTAGAAAGTACGTTCATAATAGAGCAAAGATGCTATGAAGGTGTGTGCATGCAATGAGCCACGTGTTTAGCCATTGTGTATTAAAGGTTCAATACTATGTCTTACGTGATACAAGAATTGGACTCCAAGTCTTGCGTATTAAAGGTTCAATACTATGTCTTCCGTGATACAAGAGTTGGACTCTAAGTAGTCCTACAAGTTGGACTCCAAGTAGTCCTCCATTAAATCTATTGTTTCCTTTTTTCCTTATTATCAAATTTGTTTAGAAAGAGTGCATGGTTTCTAGGAACTTCACTTTGGAACTATTGTATGTACTTACAATGACATGTTATAATGGAAACCTAGAAAGGAAGGTGTAATTCTTGTGGGCGTAGGGGGGTTTTATTGGGTGCTACTGGTGCTAGTGGTAGGTTTCCAAGTGGTTCTTGAAAGTTAAATTCATCCTTCTTTCGAATAGAGGTACATAAAGTGTAAAATGGGAGCTGGGGAAGTTATAAAAACCCGTTTATCGCCATAGCTCATGTTTATCCTTTAGTTTGTGTACAACTAAAGGAATTGTAAATTTGGCAAATTCAATTGAATATACTAAGTATTAAAGATCTACAGTTTATAGTGTGTTAAATTACACGGTGCAGCAGAATAGAAACTGAACAAAGAATAGAGAGTACACAGCAAACTGGAGAGGAACAAAATTTTCCTTCAATATTGATGTAGTACAAATGATGGCTCCGTCCACCCGTGCGCTCCCACAGTGGAGCTTAGATGGCGATCTAGACAGATACTAGGTGAAGAGCTACTAGCTAGAAGATCTGATCTAATACAGTGGACTGGGAAGGTCGCCTCTTTATAGCTATGAGGGTGGTAGTTGGATCAATGGAGTCAGTGGAGCCGACCAGTCAACCTAGTCAGCGGAGCCGACCAATCAACCTAGTCTGTGAAACCGACTAGTCGTCCATGGAATATTTAGGGAATATACCCCAGCAAGAGCAAGGGGCTCCACACAATCAAGACAATGTGCCTCGTTGTGTGCTACCATCTTACCTACCCTGCCTAGCCCATAGGCTAGACTCACACAGATCACCTTTCTACCATCAACGGTCTCATTGATAGACCTCATCTGACATGCAAGTGACGATCCATTTAGTGTCCTGGGCTCACACATGGCTTCTCCTCATATGGGGGCCTTACAACTTGAGCACCTTGGACCACTAGTGGTTACCAGGAGGGTGGGGCATTGAGCTTATCTAACACCCCCCCTCGATGTCCACCTGTAGGTGAACTATCTTCTCGGCCCAATGCCGAGTCTTTGAAGATGACCCTAAAGCTGATCCTTCCTGAGTGCCTTAGTGAAGATATCTGCTCCATTTTGGTCTGTTGGACAGTAGACCAATTCCATTATCCCCCATCCTCGATTAAATCATGCACATAGTGATACTGAATCTGTAATGAAACACTGGATTTTTAGCCATGGCCATGCAACTTTGATTGTTGCACCTTGGCACAATTGCCTCATCCTCTTGCACTCCCATGTGCCATAAGATCTTCCTCAACCACACTACTTCACATGTAGCAAAACATGCTGCCTCGGTAGAAGACAATGCCATTGTTGGTAGTTTCTTACTGATCCAAGAGAAGATACTTGAACCTAAAGAGAAACTGATTTCCTGGAATCAACATCTCCAGCCCAATCTGAGTCACAATGACCAACCAAGGAAGTGCCCGTACCATAGGTGATGCCATAATCAAGAGTGCCCTTCACATACCTGAGCACCCGCATCCCTGCATTCCAATGATTCTCCAGGGGCTTATTGGAGAACCTCCTCAAAATGCCAACTGTAAAACTGATGTCCGGTCTAGTGTTGCACATATAGATGAGACTGCCGACCAACTTCCTGTACCTCTTGATGTCTGCTAGTGATGAGGCATCCTCCATAGACAGCCTCGCATTTACCTCCATAGGTGTAGCTATCTCCTTGCACTCAGACATACCAAATGCCTTCCAGATCTCCCTTGCATATTTCTATTGAGAGATGAAGATCTTGCCTGGCTCTTGTGAGACTTCAATCCCCAAATAGTAGTGCATCAAGCATAAGTCTGTCATCTGAAACTCAGTGCTCAATGCCTTTCTAGTCTGCTGGATCATGTCTTCATAGTCACCTATAATAAGGAGATCATCCACATATAGAACAATAATAGCAGATTTTTCACCTTTTCTATACACATACAAGTTAGCATCTGAGGCACATCTTTTGATGAATTTGTCTATCTGTTGGTTCCATGCTCTTGGGGCCTGTTTCAGCCCGTACAGCTCCTTCTTCAGCTTACATACCTTGTTCCTCCCTTGTTCTAAGAATGGGGGGCCTCAAACCCTGGTGGCTGAGCCACGTACACAATCCCCAAACAATAGTGCATCAAGCCTAAGTCTGTCATCTCAAACTCAGTGCTCAACGCCTTTCTAGTCTGCTAGATCATGTCTTCATAGTCATCTGTAATCAGGAGATCATCCACATATAGAACAATAATAGCAGATTTTCCACCTTTCCTGTACACATACAAGCTAGCATCTGCTGATGCACATCTTTTGAAGTTTAATTTATGAAAGAATTTGTCTATCCATTGGTACCATGCTCTTGGGGCCTGTTTCCAGCCTGTACAGCACCTTCTTCAGCTTACATACCTTGTTCTCAGAATGGGGGGCCTCAAACCCTGGTGGCAGTCGAAGTGAAAGATTCTTGAAAATCAAACCCTTCAACTTGCAAAAAACCTTGTGCAATCAATCTGGCTTTGTACTTTTCCAAAGTCCCATCGGCCTTGTACTTTGCCTTGTACTTTACCTTCCAAACCCACTTGGTGCCAATAACCCTTCTGTTAGGTGGTCGATCTACCAGGTCCCAAGTTTCATTCTTCATGATGCTGTCATATTCTACTTGCATAGCATTTTTCCAATCTCGGTCTGCAAGTGCTTCCTCCAAACTTACAGGCTCCTTTACTTCTGTAGTAATCTCAGCCACCATCAAGGCCATATTGACTATGTGAGCAAAAGCCCTTCTTTTCTCCTCGATTCTTTGAGACCGCCTTGGTCCATCTGCATGCTGCTTAACAGACATAGGCATCTAGTTATCATGGTTGTAGAGTTGCCTTACCCATTGCGGCAATGGCTTTTTCGGTGGTGTAACAACAGGTTGGTGACTTATACCTTCATCATCTGATATTTTCTCCTCCTTTATAGCTCCTGGGATAGGTCCATAGTGAATTACCTCTTCGCTTGACAATAAAGTGGAAGAGCTCTTCTCTACCTCCACTACATGTTGCTGCTCCCTGAACACCACATCACGGCTCACTATGATCTTCTTTGCCTCTCGGTCATACAACTTATAGGCTTTCTTCTCATCACAATAGCCTAAGAAGATACATTTGGTGCTTTTTGGTTGTAGCTTGTTTCTCCCTTTGTCGAGTACATGCACATAGCGTTCACATCGGGAGACAGATGGCTTCTTACCGTTGTAAGCGTCATGTGGTGTTTTACCTTTGAGTGCCTTTGTATAGCTGTGATTAAGGATGTAAACTGCAGTATTGACAGCCTCAGCCCAAAAGTGGTTTGATAGTCCAACACCTTTCAACATACACCTCCCCATCTCCATGGTGGTCCTTATTCGGCATTTAACAACAGAATTTTTTTGAGACGTATGTGGTGTCGTCATTTGTCGCTTGATCCCTTTGCTCTTGCAAAAATCTCCAAACTCTGTAGAAACAAACTCACCACCACCATCCGATCTGATTTTCTTTACTTTTCTCCCTGTTTCATTTTCAACAAGATGTAGCCATTCTTTAAATTTACCAAAAGCTTGAGGCTTTTCATGAAAAAAGTACACCCACATCTTCTTGCTACAATTGTCCATGATCAATAAAAAATAGGAAGATCCCCCCAAGGCCTGTGTAGGCATCTTATCGCACAAGTCAACATGCACCAACTCTAGAGGAGCGTTTGCTCTATTCTTGCTTTCTTGTGGGAATGCCTTTCTCTGTTACTTGCCCATCATGCAAGCGTCACATGGTTCTTTGATTTCTACTACTACAGAAAAGTGAGCAACCATACCTCACTTCTCCATCTCCTTCAGCACTGCAAATCTGATGTGGCCGAATCTTTCGTGCCAAAGTCTGCTTATGCCCACTCCAACAGTGGGCTGTAAGAGCACTTAGCTCATACAAGTTGTTCCTCCTTACTCCTGTGCCAACAAGATTGCCAGCACTATCCAGAATTTTTGCTCCTATCTTGTTGAACCTCACCTCATGTTGGTCAAGGTTAGTTATGGAAGCAACTGATAGCAAATTTCTCTTGATTTGTGGAAGATACAGCACAGTAGATAGTTTCTTAACATCTCCATTTACAAAAACAAATGAAACCATACCTGTACCCTCAACATGGCAATTTGCATCATTTCCAACTGTCACGGTGATGGGTTCCTGTAGAGGCTGCATGGAACAATATAGAGCCTTCTTGCAGGTCATGTGAAGGGAGGCACCACTATCCAACACCCATGAATCAGTGGTTGAAGCTTCTTGAACTAAGGAACACTCTTCCTCAATGGCCAGAAATAGATCCAACTCTACTTCTGCTATGTTTAGCTGTCTCTTTCCCCTTATCTGTCTTCTTCAAGGTACCATTCTTTTCATCTGCTTTCTTGACTCGACAATCTACAATCACATGGCCCTTCTTCTTGCAGTAGAAGCATTCTCCCTGAAACTTCTTCTTGTCGCCCTTCTTCTTTTTGTCACCACTAGTAGAGGACTCACCTTTGGTGGAGGAACCACCTTTTCCTTTCACAGTGGTAGAGAATGCAGCATCCCCATTGCCACCTCCATCTCGAGCTTTAAGCCTCAATTCCTCCTCCATAAGTAAAGCACAGAACTCCTCAAATGTCAATGGTTGGGGTCTCCCATGAGTGTTAAGCGCTATTACCAGTCCATCAAACCTTGATGGGGGGACATATTCAGAGAGACCGTCGAGCTAGCTCTTCGCTAGTCTTTTGTATCCCAGCACCAGCCATCTGGTCATGCAAATTTTTGATTCGGGTTATGAACGCCTCCGCTGTCTCTCCTTTATTAAACTTCTCAACTGCAAGCTGATTCTCCAGGTTCGGGATCCTTGTCCAATTCTGCGTCTCATACTGACTCTTTGATATGTTCCAGGCAACAACTGCCTTAGATGTATGTTGAATCAAGGTCAAAACACTATCAGTAGTACTTGTAACTAGGGCACACAGAGCATTTGCGTTCCTGCATTTCCAAGCTCATAGAAGGTCGGCATTAGGAGGTATTGTTATCCTCGGATTTGCTGGGTCGGGTGTTTCTTGTGGTTCTGGGTTAGTCCCCAGTACTCTGTCTCTAGAAGCTCATACGAATCCAGAATAGCAGTAATTTAGACATCCATAGGCTAGAAGATCTGATCTGATACAATGGACTTGTAAGGTCGCCTCTTCATAGCTATGAGGGTGGTAGTCGAATCAACGTAGTCGGTGGAGCCGACCAGTCAACCTAGTCGGTGGAGCCGACCAATCAACCTAGTTGGTGGAACCGACTACTCATTCATGGAATATTCAGGGAATATACCCTAGCGAGAGCAAGGGGCTCCCACACAATCAAGACAATGTGCCTCATTGTGCTACCAGCTTACCTACCTTGCCTAGCCCATAGGCTAGACTCACATAGATCACCTTTCGACCATCAATGGTCTCATTGATAGACCTCATCTGACATGCAACATCCAGTGTCTCGGGCTCACACATGGCTTCTCCTCATATGGGGGCCTTACAACTTGAGCACCTTGGACCACTAGTGGTTACCAATAGGGTGGGGCATTGAGCATATCTAACATAGTGGATGGGAATTTTAAGGGTGGCTGACTTCTAGCTACTATGTAAGAGTTACAGTAACAGTATAATCTTTGTTATCCTCTTGCGAATGTGCATAATGGTTCTAATTTTCATTCTGGTAGTAATAAAGAAACACGATTAATGACCTTACAACACACAATGAACATGTACCATGTAATAAACAAACTTAACCTTCAAAAATTATCGTTAGCTACACTTATTTTAAAAATGAGATGGATGGGGAGGTCATGTGCTATGCGGTGGTGGTGTTGTAGGTGTTGGAAGAGTACTTAGGTAGATTGGTCTGAGAGTGGTAATGGTATGAGTTTTGAATTCATAGGTGAAGGAATCACATTGCACTAATGAATAATCACAGATAAAAGAAGTACGATGTGCGAATGTTCTTAATGCACAAGTCTTTTGATTTTTCAACGTAGGAGCAATGTGTTATGAAAGGGATAACTTCTATTACCATCTTGTGAATGTGCAGAGTTGAATAAGCAACACGATTAATGGGACTACAGTGTGTGAAAGAGATATACCATGTAAGAAATGAACCTGATCTTAGTAAAATGTGGTCAAATATGTTTACTTCTAATCAATTCATAACCTCATGCTCAAAGTACGTAATAGTATAAAATGCTTAAGACTAACGGAGTTGTCAATTTTAATTTGGTACATGAACAAAGTACATTATGCATAATTAGCATTCATTTATGAAATAAATAACACTACTTGCAACTTGTTGATTAAGGCTTTAGCTCATGATTGGTATTCATCCATTTTACCCCACAACAACCTCAATTGGTTACAGAAACTACAACTATAAGACAACTCCCACGTATCATTGAAGAACATAAATTCTTGCCACATATTCAGCCAACTCATTTGAGAGTAGTGGTTGTACACACTCCACTCTCTTCATTACCGTAACATTTCCCCACATTGTGGTATTATACTGCTTCATTATAACTCGCCACATTTCCCATTGAGTACATGGACACTGTGTAAGGAAAAGCATACTTGTAACACTTATTTCATTAATTTTGGACTCATATGTCTACTTTTGGACTATTCCTTAAAATCCTTCCCAAATGAAAAGTCTACTTTATGAAAATGTCATTCGAGAATCAAAAGTTTACTTTCTGGCACTGTCATTTCCACATAATACATTTCAAAATATCTCTCTACAATGTTGCACTAATAATGTAAAAACTACTATTAAATCCTAAATTTGTATTTCTTGTTTATAAGAATCATATTCTTAAATTAAAAAAACTAAGTTATTAGTTTAAATCCATGAAAAACCATGCTATTCAGGATTCACAAAATTTGAAAAATGTATACACAAGAGACCTACAAGACTCTTTTTACTTTCAATGCAAAAAACTATAACTCTTGAATATTGAAGAAATTAAAAGGTTTATATAGACATGAGACATGATGGAAGCCTCTTTTGTACTCCAAAAAATAGCAATAGCTATGCTTGCAATTTTACATTATCATAAGTTTTACAAGAAATATTGCTCTGGATGAGTCTTTGTACAAAGGATCTACTGTGGCCTTTTCAATAATTTATTTTTTCCTTTATAGTGAGTTTAGTACAAATGGGCGATCCAAACATTTGCTTGTTTGAATGTCCTTTTCTATCATCACGGAAATGAGCGATCCAAACATTTGCTTGTTCAGAATGTCCTTTCTATCGTCACTTGTCACTTGGGTTCCATCTTCATTCACTCTCATCTGACCACCACCACCACCTTCACTCTTTCTCGATATTTGAATGGTGTTATCATGGGCATTCTTCATTTGTGCTATCCCTTCTACTTCCTCCTGGGTGAGCATCTTTATGAACTCTGTAATGTGTGAAATAATTGGTTGCAGTAATTTTATTTTGTCTTCTACATCATACCCCATGTGGTTCTTTGTTTTCTTTGACCTTGATTTCCAAGATACTATGACTGTCTCTGTGGAAAGTCTTGAAATTGCATTATGGTTTGGGACCCATTCCTTTTCCTTGTAGCTCTCCCCTAGTCATCCATGCTCACGTCAACTACTTTCGCAACCCAAAACTTCACGTTCTCATGTTCATCATCCAATGGTTGAACTGCAACAAAACAATGGACGTCTATGTCTATTTGTGGCATAAACTCTCTCTTCTTGGGTCCACAAGATGGACATGGGAGCAGCGATTCAAACTCATTTTCAAAGAGACCACATGATGGGTGCAAGTCGTTACCAACATTTGGCCAAAATAAAGGTCGTTCTACCTTAATGTCATCTTCTTGCATTTTTGCAAGGTCCTTTATCAATTGGTAGGTCTTGCTAATTGCAATAGTAGTGTGTTCCTTCCAAGAGGGCTTCCAATTAGGAAATCTCCGGAGCATTTCCTCTTTGTATGTAATAAAAGCTTTTAAGCCTTCTATTTCACCTTTGGATTTCTCGCTGAATTCTTTTATAGGAGCCCATGTTGGATGCATTTCTTTGCTCAGGATTGAAGTTAAGACAGAGTAAGGTACTTCAGGTTCCCATTTTGTATCAAGAGAATAGTGTTGCCACTGCATCACTAGTTTTTCATCCTTTAAGAAAAAGTGAAAATAATGTGGAGTGCTATGACCTATCAGGGCATCACCACCTTTTTGTATGAAAGGTAGAATAAAGCCCTTCCAATCATACATCCTCTCAAACATTGAGCATACTATTTCTTACTTACGGCCACCAACCTACCTCCCACATTTTCTTATTAAGTCATACATCGTCTCCTTGTCCTTGTGTTTTAGTTCTCTTGAAACCATGCTAAATACCTAATTGATATCCTCATGTGTGTGCCCAACCAAAAAAAACCCAACTTCAATATCATTGAAGGTTCTATGAGCGATTAGCATTGAGCAAAATGCAAAGAAGAGTACATTCTTATTCTCTTGTCTGCATTTGTCTGCTTGTACTCTCAAAGTTGCTGGTAGGCGACCTTTTTCTGCATGGACATTGTGAATTGCCTTTATAATGGATGTTACAACTTGATTGCTATCATGTAGATGCAAGGAATCAATCCATATGTCTGCAAAAAACTTAAATCCATGAACTAACGTTTTACATAGATGTGTCTTTAAAAAGTATTTTACTTGTAGCTTAGGTGGAGTGTTAATGAATCGAAGTAATGTTGTTGTATTTTGATCCATACCATCTACAATAACACACATGTACTCATTTGGGTGAGAAATAGCTTGCTCCTTCCAAAATGCATATTTTATTCTAGAATGTCGAACAAGTCCATGATGAAATTCTCTCTTTTTTTTGTAAGCTTCTTTTTGTTCTGGAGATGTTGCACTCTCAACAAGTGCTCGCTTTAGATCATCACAGTCGTTGCACTTTGACATTTTTTGCCTCTTTGGCATTTTAACATGTCCAAAGCTTTTTTTCCAAAGAGTATACAAAGTATGAAAAGATGTCAGTGCATGCCGTCTTTTCCTCTGTTGTCAAACCTATTGGAAGATGCATTTCTGATAGATGGGGTTGCGGTAAAGCATTTTCATGAATGTAATCTTTCAAAATTGCTGCTGCTACAACCATTGAGGCTCTTGTTTTGGGCCTTCTTGTATTTCCATGAATGTTAAATTTGACTCCATACTTTGCTTTATTAGCCAAATTCCAATATGTGCCATGTGATAATCCTGTAATAATGCGATATGCATTATTGCAAACACTTTTTCCATTTATAAGAGGCCTTATCTGTTGTCCTGAACTTCGCCTTCTCTTATCATTTACAAGAAAGCAAGACAATCTCGTGAGTAGGTATTCATTTCTTTTGCTCCCTTTCCTTTACCAAACATGTTCTCTACAACCCTTGATGTCATGTAAGTTAATGGATCGCATACATCTACACTTACATCATGTAAATCGCATTGCTTCTAGCATAACATCTTCATTCATTACTCTTATTCTCTTTGGTTGCTTTTCTGGATCTACCTGGACTCGCTGTCGTTTCATGCATCTATATGTCTATTTTGGGACCTTCTATACATTCTTATTTGGATTTATGTAGTTCTCCTTGTAAGATTTATTTGTCACATTGTTTTCATGGGATGTTCCATCCTTGATCTTATCACTCTAACAGTCAAATACTGAATAGTCCTTTGTTGATGTCATCCCTTCTTTTGATACATTCATCAAACCATTTGTAACATTAACTGTTGCACAATCAAAGTCAAATACGGAATAGTCCTTTGTTGATCTCATCCTTACTTTTGATACAATCATAGAACCACTTATCACAGTGGCATTAGAGTGTCCAGAATGATCCTCAAACTCATCTATTCTTGAGAGAACATCACTCATTAATGCACTTTCTATGGATTCCATAACTCCATAGTTAGTGGCAATAGAGTGTCTAGAATGATCTTTAAACTCATCTATTCCTGAGAGAACATCACTCATTAATGCACTTTCTATGGATTTCATAACTCCATAGTCTTGAAACTCCTCTACTCCTGAGAGAACATCACTCATTATATCATCATGCATGATTTCCATAATTCCATAGTTACTTGGTTTGATTCCAAGAACTTTATCAGTATCCATGAAGCCATCCATGCTTGAAAGATATCACTTTTGACATCTTTGCCCAAGTTCTCAATGTGCATGAACTCATCCAATCATTTTTGTATGAAAGGTAGAATAAAGCTCTTCCAATCATACATCCTCTCAACCATTGAGCATACTATTTCTTACTTACGGCCACCAACCTACCTCCCACATTTTCTTATTAATTCATCCCTCGTCTCCTTGTCCTTGTGTTTTAGTTCTCTTGAAACCATGCTAAATACCTAATTGATATCCTCATGTGTGTGCGCAACCAAAAAAAACCCAACTTCAATATCATTGAAGGTTCTATGAGCGATTAGCATTGAGCAAAATGCAAAGAAGAGTACATTCTTATTCTCTTGTCCACATTTGTCTACTTGTACTCTCAAAGTTGCTGGTAGGTGACCTTTTTCTGCATGAACATTGTGAATTGCCTTCATAATGGATGTTACAACTTGATTACTATCATGTAGATGCAAGAAATCAATCCATATGTCTGCAAAAAACTTAAATCCATGCACTAACACTTTACATAGATGTGTCTTTAAAAAGTATTTTACTTGTAGGTTAGGTGGAGTGTTAACGAATCGAAGCAATGTTGTTGTATTTTGATCCATACCATCTACAATAACGCACATGTACTCATTTGGGTGAGAAATAGCTTGCTCCTTCCAAAATGCATATTTTATTCTAGAATGTCGAACAAGTCCATGATGAAATTCTCTCTTTTTTTTGTAAGCTTCTTTTTGTTCTGGAGATGTTGCACTCTCAAGTGCTCGCTTTAGATCATCACAGTCGTTGCACTTTGACATTTTTTGCCTCTTTGGCATTTTAACATGTCCAAAGCTTTTTTTCCAAAGAGTATACAAAGTATGAAAAGATGTCAGTGCATGCCCTCTTTTCCTCTGTTGTCAAACCTATTGGAAGATGCATTTCTGATAGATGGGGTTGCGGTAAAGCATTTTCATGAATGTAATCTTTCAAAATTGCTGCTGCTACAACCATTGAGGCTCTTGTTTTGGGCCTTCTTGTGTTTCCATGAATGTTAAATTTAACTCCATACTTTGCTTTATTAGCCAAATTCCAATATGTGCCATGTGATAATCCTGTAATAATGCGATATGCATTATTGAAAACACTTTTTCCATTTATAAGAGGCCTTATCTGTTGTCCTGAACTTTGCCTTCTCTTATCATTTACAAGAAAGCAAGACAGTCTCGTGAGTAGGTATTCATTTCTTTTGCTCCCTTTCCTTTGCCAAACATGTTCTCTATAGCCCTTGATGTCATGTAAGTTAATGGATTACATACATCTACACTTACATCATGTAAATCGCATTGCTTTTAGCATAACATCTTCATTCATTACTCTTATTCTCTTTGGTTGCTTTTCTGGATCTACCTGGGCTCACTGTCGTTTCATGCATCTATATGTCTGTTTTGGGACCTTCTATACATTCTTATTTGGATTTATGTAGTTCTCCCTATAAGATTTATTTGTCACATTGTTTTCATGGGATGTTGCATCCTTGATCTTATCACTCTGACAGTCAAATACTGAATAGTCCTTTGTTGATGTCATCCCTTCTTTTGATACATTCATCAAACTAACTGTTGCACAATCAAAGTCAAATACCGAATAGTCCTTTGTTGATCTCATCCTTACTTTTGATACAATCATAGAACCACTTATCACAGTGGCATTAGAGTGTCTAGAATGATCCTCAAACTCATCTATTCCTGAGAGAACATCACTCATTAATGCACTTTCTATGGATTCCATAACTCTATAGTTAGTGGCAATAGAGTGTCTAGAATGATCTTCAAACTCATCTATTCCTGAGAGAACATCACTCATTAATGCACTTTCTATGGATTTCATAACTCCATAGTCTTGAAACTCCTCTACTCCTGAGAGAACATCACTCATTATATCATCGTGCATGATTTCCATAATTCCATAGTTACTTGGTTTGATTCCAAGAACTTTATCAGTATCCATGAAGCCATCCATGCTTGAAAAGATATCACTTTTGACATCTTTGCCCAAGTTCTCAATGTGCATGAACTCATCCACCCTGGATAAGGCATCACTTGTAAAATCTTTTTCTTTCTCAGTACCAATGAACGCATCGACTCTTGATAAGATGTTAGTGCTATTTGCAAATGATAACATTTGTAAAATATCTCCCACCCTAAAATCCAAAGACATGACATGAGTTGGATAAGTCTCATCTCTGTCCCATGCAATAAATGCTTTGTTGGAAGTATTATAGGGCATAACATCTCCAAAGATTTCCATATCCCCACACATGCTTTAGCTCAGCATGTGCACTGAGAATCCTTGATATGATAACTGCCACCTTATCTTCACCAAGTCTTCTAAAGTGACAAATAGAATTTGGATCACTTTTATGGATTGTAGTAAATGCAACTACTTTTGTTTTGCAATATAGAATCACCTCCATCCCCGGAATAAAATTTATAGCCATCTCCTTTGTGAGTTTCCTTTGCAAACAAGCTATAATAACCATTATAAAGAACATTAGTCTCTTCTCAATAATCTACTTTATTAATTATTTAGAAATCTAGATCTTGTTTAAAAAATTGATTAAACCCTAAACCCTAAACCCTAACCCCCAATCCCCAAACCCTAAACCCTAATTCAAGCCCTTGAAACCTTAAACCCTAATCCTTAAACCCTAAATCCTAAATCTTAAACCCTAACCCCTAATTTCTAAACCCTAAATTCTAATCCTAGCCCTCAAAACCCTAAATTCTATACCCTAATCCCTAAATCTTAAACCCTAACCCCTAATTCCTAAACCCTAACCCTTAAATCCTAAGCCCTAAATCCTAAACCCTAACCCTAAACCTAAATCATAAACCCTTAAATCCTAATCCATAAACCCTAACCCCTAATCCCTAATTTCAAAACCCTAATCCCAAAACCCTAATTCCTAAACCCTAACCCTTAAACCCTAAACCCTAATCCCTAAACCTAAATCCTAAACCCCTAAGTCCTAAGCCACTGTGTTACTTGGAAGTTTATATAGCCCATGATTTCCAATGATAGAAGAACATGTACATATCTCCACAACATACACTCTTCTTCTAAAAAACATAATCCTCCATTAACCGTCGACCATTCACACACACACATACAAACTCAACTCATGGACATCAAAAGGAAACACCATTCTAAGAAAATACATGTGAATAAAGACTTCTTCAAACTTGTGCATGTTTATGTGCATATCTTTTATGTTGCAATTTCATATCACACCAGAAGCATTAAGAAAAATGATGTTCTTGCAATATAAAAATATTTCATAAGTGCCTACCTTCCACCAACAGGAGTAATGGGGTAAAAAATCCTTTGAATCTGAACTTTTCCAACAACTTTGCCCAAAATTCGTAAACTATTGAACAATATTTTTGGAAGCACTACTAGACAACAACTCTTGCTACTGTGTGGAAGACTTGTTCTTACAACATGTTCTGTTCTAAACATTTGGCTTCAAACTCGAAACACATCACTTACATAGTGAAATTAATAACGACACTTCAAAAAGTACAAAACTTGTGCAACCATAGAAACTACAGTTCCATCCTAAAATGTTTACCTTTCCATGCAAAATTGGAACTCCCTAAAGAAAGAACACTCGTTGGATGAAAGAAACAGTCATTACATTGGAAGACATTATTGAAAAAAATGTGTGCATTTCTACAAAAAATGGAATGCACATCTCAAATGAAAAATTCCCAGCAACATTAATTTGTGCTAACACTACTAGATGTAAAATCTCTGACATCAAAAAATGAAACCCTGCATGGTCTTTGCAGGGTCACGTTTCCACTCATTGCATGGTCTTTTCTTGTTTTCTAATCTTCCCTTATGACTTGTCCCCCTTTTCTCAAAGAGATGTTGGAAAACTAGTCATAGACCAATTGAGTGATTTGCATGAATAGTCTACTCAAGATAATCTCCTACAAATTGGTTTGTTGATCTAAATCCATCACTAGAAGTTGAAGTTCTTGGTCTTGATTTCCTTCAAGATTCCATGGTTGGCTCATCCCACTTCTCCCATAATTGTATTGTGACCATAGTGACCCCTACACAACGATCAAGAATTGTTGTGACCTTATGATCATTATAGGGGTGTCATCACCTTCAAAGTAGTGGCCCAATTTATTGATAGGCATCTCAAGTATCTTTCTTTGACTTATGTGCAAGCCTTGGCTATGAGAATCTTCAAGTTTAACCTAGGATTCATCCATCCCTAGTCTTTGCTGTTGTTGCAGGGAACCTTCCATTTATCTAATCCAAAAGGTCTCTCCATAATGTTGGGAGTCCTTTTAGCAGAATTGCAATGGGATTTTTTACCTCTGTAGCCGAAAATGTGGCTAGACCCTCTATGTCCATAGGTTCATCTACAAACCACATCATAGGTCCTGAAAGCCATAGAATGATATGTTATCTCTTCCTCAAGCTTCTAGATCATGGGATCCTCCTTAGACTTTCTAGCCATGAGGTCAATCCTGGACTCTGAAGAGCCTAATTATGTTTTCCCACCCTTTCTAGTAAATCAAAAGGCCAAGATGGATAGTAGTGTATCCTTTACTCTCTCTCAATCTTTGTTCAAGCATTACAAGGCCTTCTTCTTCATAGTCTATATTTTTCAAGGATAGGATCAAAGTACTCACCAAAGCCATTGGGAGTCAACGGTCCTTCATCCATCCTTTCCTTTACTAACCTTGCGGATTTGATTTTGGGGTGGTTAATTAAGTAACCCTAAGAGGATTTTTTGTTGAGGATTTAAAAGATGGTAGTGTGTCTATTTCCTCAATTACCATTTTGAATGACAACCCAATCATCTCCTTTTGTATCTTCGAAACCTTATTTTTAGACTCTAAGCCATTTTGCCCCTTATTAGGTGTCTAAAAAGAGTGGGATTTGTTATGGTTTGCTTGATTTTGTAATTATTTTCCAAATTCATGTGCTTGCAATCTTGTGATGGAATTTATTGGCACTATAGAGACTTTCCCTCATTACATACAACAAGCTACATCTAGTCACCTTGGACTTTGCAATAGTTATCACAAGATTTGGGGATGGTCAATCTTTATAAAGATGCTCAACCCTGTAACCATTGCACAAAGAGGTTAAGGAACTAGAAGTTGATGCTTGAGGTGTTGTTTGTTTCTCTTGTAAGGGTACCCTTTACCATATGCGGCCCTTGGAAATTGAAAGAAGCTAAGGTTCCAGCTTGCCATATTCACATATAGACACTCATTTGAATTCTGTGGACCCTTGCAAGCATAATATTATAGAGGGGGTCTCTTTGCTATGTTATTCATATCCCTTGCCTTGGGCTAAACTAGATCTTCTTGATAGACAAGTAGAGGTTGTCCCTCTTGCATAATGTAGTCACTGGTGAGACTGGGAAGCTTGGCTAGGTGATCCCTTCCTAAATTTATGGGTAATCAGTCTCACTAGGATTTTGAAGGTCTTTCTCCAAATACAATGGTCTATCATCACCTAATTCATCAAAGTGATACGTGGTGGGGGTGGTTGAGGTTCAAAGATCGAAGCAAATAAAGGGACATCTTGCACCCTATACATTCCTCTATGTGGAATAGTCCCTAGGATGTTTCATATGCCTAAATAGGGGCATTTGGTGGTGTTGGAAAAGCAAGTTGTTCTTGATAGGGGAGGACAACAAGTGGTCTTGCTTAGCAAATATGCATTGAGTTCTAGCATGGCCTCCCCACCTTGCACAATGTGTGTAGTATTAAGCTTGTCTAGCCCTAAGATGGTTACATTCATTGGTGGGATGATTGGCATTGAATGCTTGGAATCTAGTTGTGCCTTGGCAGGTATGGGAATTGGGCTGGATTAGGATATCTACATTGAGTTATAGCATGGCACACAATGTGTGTAGTAGCAAGCTTTCCTAGCCCTAATATGGTTTCATCCATTTGTGGGTGGGTTTCCATTGCAACTTGCACACCAAATGTTATCCCATCTTGGAAACATGTGAGGGTTACTTGGTCCCTCTTTTGTTGTGTCTATGTTATTTTGGCTCATGCGGCTAAAAGGCCATTGGGTAAATTCCTTAATTTTCCTTTCCCCCAACTTTATTAAAGATCTCAACATGAGAGAGGGTGTGGTTGAGATGTGAATGGATTTGCAAACTTGAGTCCAAACACTTCTAGAGACCTCAAAATCATATTAGGGCTTTCTGCCATTGTAGATTGAGGTCCTATGATGGTTTGATTAGATAATCTCATGTCCCTTGGTAAGGGATGGAGTACCCTTGATTGGGAATCCATACTCAACAAGTCTTTTGTGCTTGAGTTTCCATTGTATAGAGGTTGGTAATCCAAGTATGAACTTAGAATTGAATCACCAAACCCTATGGTTGCAAAGCTAGGCAAGTGGCTAGATAAGGGAGGCACTATCATTAGGTTCAATATTAGTACCTAATTTTCTACCAAATATCAAGTAAATGGGGTGGATTCAAGAAGGCTGTCTTTTAGTCTCACAGTCCTCTAGTTGGTATAGAAGTGATCCAAAAGTGCATGCATGTATATTCTCAAGTAAGTATGTGTACTTTCTCAAGTGCATGCATATACTTTCTCAAGTATATGCATGTAGTTTTTAGTTTGATTCTTAGTCATACTTTTGAATTCCTTTAGGTGTGTCATGACCTTTAGAATTGATTCTCCACAAGTGCACTTTTTTCCTTTGGTTGTATGATCAGGAATGGGTTCGCAGGTGTTTCACACTACTACTACCTCTCAAGAGTGAAGAATTCATCGACTAGGGACTTTTTGGTCATGCACATGTACCCATTAGGAGAGAAATGGGGTCTCCAAAGGGCCTCGTAAGGAAATGATTAAGAGCGAGATTAAGCTAATTAGAAATGAACCCACTATGGTAACCCATGGGCTAAAGGCCCTTAGCATTGATTAAATTTTGGCTTGGGATAGGCCTCATTAGGTGACTGCCAATGTGTGCCCTTGATCTAAAATTAAGATCAAAGGCTAAGATGTGTGGAGGAGGGTTTGAATTAGAGCCATTGATGAGCAAATCAAGATGGATGGCTAAGATCTAGGTGCATAATGGAGGGCTAGGATGGAGAGGCCTTTCAAGTTGGGCCCTTGATTAGGATCATGATGGAGGGCTCACAATGAGGCGCCTAATAGAGGGCCTAGATCAAGTCAAAGCTCATGAATGCCATCATTAATGCTCCTTTTGGCCACCCATATTCGTGGAGTACCACATCCCTGGATCTCCATCTTAGATCTAGGGCCCGGATTCAAGCGCCTCCTTGCCTTTTCTCCTCCCTAGATCTCCATCTTGGATGAAGGGCCTAGATTCAAGCGCCTCCTTGCCTTTTCTCCTCCCTAGATCTCCATCTTAGATGAAGGGGCCGGATTCTAGCACCTCCTTACCTTATCTCCTCTCCAAATCTCTCTCTTAATCAACGAGCCATATTCTAGTACTAGCCTATCACCATCATCTCCTCCCTTGGATGTAGATCTTTATCTATGGCCTTGATTGAATGACGTTTCTCCTCTCATCTCCTCCATTAGATCTTTTTTGAAATCAAGGGTGGAAATTGATCTCTATATCTTTTGATCATGTCCCTTAGATCTACCCCTTCATCTAATGGTTGGTAGTGCTCTGCCTCAAATTTGAATGTATCCCTTGGATAGAGATTTCATCAAGGGCTAGGATTGAAGACCATGGGTCCACACTATGGGTTAGAGGTCTCCCGTCCTTAAATGTTTTTGTCTGCCCACCCTCCACCTCAACATGGCATTACCCCACAAAAAGGAGCACTCTCATTGGTACACCTCAAATTTCTCACTAATCCCTTGAAATTAGGAAACACTGATTCGAGGCCCTTTTGAGAGCCCAAATCTCCCCTAATGTATGATGAAGAAAAAATGTGCAAGTGTAAGGGCCCTCAATGTGTTAATAAAAATGGAATCAATCAATCCAAGGGGCAAAAAGTATATGTGGGTACTTTTGTGCTAGAAGGTCAATGGGATGTCTAACAAGTGGTTGGGTTCTAGCCATACAATGGAATGCTCTTGTTAGGGACTTGTTATTTTTAAAAGTGAATGCAAATACTTATAGGTGCATGCATATGCTTATGCAAGTGGCTGCATGTACTTGCAAAAGTTTATGCACAATAACTCTATCTTTTGGCTCTAGTCTCCCAACCCAAAAACCTTAAATCTATTGAGATTTTGAATTTTTGTTAATAATGGCTTAATGGTATTTTATACCTCCCTATCTACTCTCTCTTACAAGAAAAACACAAACAACAACAATCTTAATCAATTTCATGAAGATTTCCCTTACCATTGTAGTTTCGGTGATTCATGAAAACCTCAGATTAAACTCAAGCTATTCCTATTAGGGATTTTTTGGTATGAGATCATCCCACAACTTTTATACCTATTCCTACAATTTTTTGGGTTTTTTTGTGAAACCTCCTTGTTAACTGCCATTGAGCATGTTGATGGATCTGGCCTACCCAATTCCTACAGGTTTTGAGCCACAAATGGCTTAGGATCAAGGTAGTCCTAGGGGTTTTGAGCCTCAAATGGCTTAGGACAAAAGTAGTCATCGGGATCGCCCAAATTAGAAAGGATAACACAAGATCCATTTGGATCCTGTGTATGGATAACACAAGAGCCATTTGAAGACAGAGGGAGGGTTGTGAGACTCAGCATATGCCTTGGTGCCATATGAGCCCAAGTGGTTGTAACAAGAGAGAGAAACAAATAAAGGAAAAAAGATGTATTAACATCGACGGGAGGCCCTATGGGACAAAAGTGCACAAACAAAGTAAACTCATACAAGCCACAGTGGGTAGGAGCGAAGGGCTTGCTAAGGCCCTCGCTCAGTAGTAGAAAACACATAAACTGAAATACTAATGTAGTACATCATATCAAGTCAAGCCAGAAAAGCCAAATAGTGTGTGAGGCACGTCAGGCGCTCAGGGCTAATGCTCTAAGAACATGATTGTTAAATTACACGGCCTAGTGGAAGATAAACTAAATAAAGAATAGAGAGTACACAGCAAACTGGAGACGAACAAAATTTTCCTTCAATACTAATGTAGTACAGATGATGGCTCCATCCACCCGTGTGCTCCCACAGTGGAGTTTAGATGGTGATCTAGATAGATACTAGGTGAAGAGCTACTAGCTGGAAGATCTGATCTAATCTGATCTGATGCAATGGACTGGGAAGGTCACCTCTTTATAGCTATGAGGGTGGTAGTCAGATCAACATAGTTGGTGGAGCCGCCCAGTCAACCTAGTTGGTGGAACTGACCAGTCAACCTAGTCGGTGTTGAGATATCGAGCTCCACTCATGGTATGCCAGGTTGACCGTTGTGCATTTATGTCACCAACTTGTTAGCTACAGATGGGGTTGGTACACCACCCATGAATAATAGCTGGATGATAGCTATCTTTATGTACTCTAGTTAGTGGCTCAGTTAGTATGCCACCTTAGTTAGCTGAGTTTGGTTTGAGACCCAATATAGGGTTCACCTATTCCTTTTGTACTAAGAGAGAGTTCTTTTGGCTTTCACAACTAGAAGAGGAAAACTGTTTTCAGCCTCCACCTTTGCATATATTCCCCCATTGTGTATGTGAGAAAGTTGCAAGTGAGACTCCTTACTCTCTCCCACTCTCTTCACATGGTATTAGAGCTCGGTTCATGGTAAGAAGCTCAAGAAAGCAAACCAAGTTCGTGGTGTCTTGGTAAGAGGATCAGTGTTGCTTTCCTTTTTCGAGTTTGGAAGCAAATCTTTGCAGGTAGCACAGCCGAGAAGTGCAAGAGTGCACTATCTCAAATTTGGACACCCTTTGCGGTGTGGCGAGAGGGAAGTATATGCTGCGGGCGAGGGGGAAGCCCTCGGTGACATTATTTTTTTTATTCGAGGCCATTTTGGGGCCCATTTTGGTGGCAGAAGTTTTTTGTAGGCACTAAAAAAAGTGCCCTGTTTTTGCTGTGTGATCACTGTTCTGCAGGTCGGTGAAAAGTTGCCACAAAAATTGCATCGTATGCCTATGCGTAGAGATATTGGGAGTGACAGAATCATTCTTATTGCCTGTTGATGCAAAATCATCACTAGGAAGTGACTGTGTGGTCAAATACCACTTTTGTCAGTTTTGCAGATTTCCCCTGTGAGGCACAAGTTGTGTTTTTTGCAGTGTTTTGTAATGGCGTCTAATGCTCTTTCACAGATAGTCACTGAAAAACTTGACAAGAACAACTTCCCAGCATGGAAGTTTAGAATGACAAATTTCCTTAAGGGAAAAGGCTATTGGGACTTCATTACTGGAGTTGAAAAAGAACCAGTTATTCCTAATGTTCCCAATCAACATGAGTTGCAGGCATGAGAGGGCCAAAAAAGTTATGTACTGGCTGTCTATCAGTATTTCAGATTCTATGATTGTGCATATTCAAGATGCAAGCACACCGAAGAAGGCATGGGATACTTTGATAAAAATGTATAGGACAAATACGCAAGCCAGGAAAATGTAGCTCAAGTAGGAATTGCATAATGTGCAAAGAGAAAATATGAGCATCAATGACTACCACATGAAGGTGAAGAAGATTGCAGATGCCCTTGCTTCTATTGGGTTGCGAGTGGAAGATGATGATTTAGTTTCTGTGTCCTTGAATGGTCTAGGAAAGGATTATGCACAGTTTCGGACATCCATTGCCGTCTGTAAGAATTTTCCTGATTTTGGGGAGTTGATTGCTCTTCTAATTTCTGAAGAGTAGAGAAATGGTGGTGCATATTATTCAGGAGGAACTTCAAAAGAAACTATCTTCTACTCAAATGCTGGAAGAGGTAGAGGCAGAGGTAGAGTAGGCCGATCTGGAGGCCGCCGTGGCAGAAATCAGAATATGCAGCAAATTCAAGAAAACCAGTGCTATGGAGGAGGACATGGTAACTTTAGAGGCAGGGGGAGCCAAAGAGGTCACGGTGGATGGCAGAGAGGCCAAAATGCAAACAACAATGTTAAATGCTACTACTATGGTAAAATGGGTCATATGGCTAAAGACTGCTATAAAAAGTAGAATGACATCATGAATGGAAAATTGCAGCAAGGCAATTATGCATCCTCTAGTAGACAGGGTGATGACAGAAATGAGCATTTGTTTATGGTGCAGCACATGACCAATTCTGTGACAAGTGCAAAAGAAAGAAATGATAAGTGGTATGTTGACTCAGGTGCATCAAACCACATGACAGGTCATGTAGAATGGATGCAGGATGTAAGGAAAATGGAAAGACCAGGATTTGTGGAGAATGGTGATGATACTGCACATCCTATTGTGCAAATTGGTAAAGTTCCTTTGTCTATGCAAGATGGAAAAAAGAAATACCTGTCTGATGTATTTCATGTCCCGAATATCACAAAGAACCTGGTTTATGTTGGCCAAATGGTTGAGCAGGGCTTGCAGGTCAAATTTAATCCTCATGGATGCTTTGTTGAGGATATGAAAAATAAAGGTCGCTTGATAGCAAAAGAGAAGAAGAAGGGCAAGATGTTTACGTTGGATGCGAACATGCCTGAATTGAGTCCAGCAATGTTTGAACATGGGACCGGTGTAGCTGTAGATATTGATATCTGGCATAAATGCATTGGTCATGTTAATGTACAATGACTTAAATTAATGTAGGCCCAAAATATTGTTGCAGGATTGCCTAAGTTCAAGGTTGCAGAAATGCATAAGGTATGTGAAGCCTATCAATTTGGAAAATAGGCAAGGAAACCATTTCCTAGACATGTTCAAAAGAGTAAGAGGCCATTGAAAATAATCCACTCTAATGTGTGGACTACTAAAGCTGCATCTATTAGAGGTTATTATTATTGATGACTACAACAGAAATGCTTGGGTGTATTTTATGAAAAATAAAAGTGAAGTATTTGGGCATTTCAAAGCTTTTAAATCTATGGTTGAAAAAGGAATAGGCCTGCAAATAAAATGCCTAAGGCCAAATGGAGGGGGAGAGTACCTCTCAAATGACTTTGCAAGGTTCCTACATGAGCATGGCATAAAGCAGCAATATTCATGCAGTCATACCCCATAGCAGAATGGACTTGCAGAAGGAAAAACAGGCATATTGGAGAGGTATCTCGTGCCATGCTCAATGAAAAAGACTTGCCAGATTATTATTGGGCTGAACCAGTTGCTACAACTGTCTACATAATGAATAGGACTCCCACTATAGCAATACATGCCATGATGCTAGAGGAGAGGTATACTGGTAGAAAACCATATATTTCTCATTTGAAAGTTTTTGCATTGCCTATGTTCATGTGCCAGTTGAGTTGAGATCCAAGTTGGATCCAAAAGCTGAGAAGTGCATCTTTAGTGGTTATTCTCTGTAACAAAAACGATATAGATGCTACAACCCTTCTAGTCATAAGTTTACAGTGAGCAGAGATGTTGTTTTTGATGAGATGAGTAGATGGTATAGACCACTAAATGTGATTGATGATGTAGATGCACAAAATGGTAATGCTGCACCTAATTCACAGTAGCAATCACGAAATATTACAGGACCTGTAGTGTCCTCTAGCAATGGCTCACATACTTTGCCATGGACAGGCAGATTGAGATCAAGAGGATCTCATCAAAGCAATGCAGATAGTGGTCTGTAAGTGTCACACAAAGGAAAAGAGAGTGTAGATCAGCCCATGCTTGATATGAATGCAGGTCACTCTTATGTGGATGGTGAATCTAGTGGCTCAGAACAGAGCCTTGATGATGAGTTGGCTATTCCTTCTATTGTTACACCTAGAGTAAGGAAGACAAGGGATGTTTTGAGAGCACCTGGTAGTGAGCCTATTTTGCGTAGGTCTACCAGAGTTAAGTATCCTGTGGATAGGCTGAAATATGATGGATTTATAGGCATTCACTATGCCTATATGGTCAAAGTGATACAAAGACCAGAACCCACTTCTTTTGAGCAAGCCATGGGAAAAGAAAAATGGGAGAAAGCCATGGATGAAGAAATGGATGCCTTGGAAGAAAATGCTAAATGGGAATTGGTGCATTCGCCTAAAGAAAAGAATGCAATTGGCTGCAAGTGGGTTTATAAGGTGAAGCATAATGCAGATGATTCTGTGAGCAGATACAGGGCAAGATTACTTGTCAAGGGGTATGCACAGACATATGGCATTGATTATGAAGAAACATTCAGTCCGGTTGCAAGGATGGCAATCGTAAGAGCAGTCATTGCTATGGCTGCATCAAAGGGATGGTCTTTACATCAGATGGATGTAAAGAATGCCTTCTTGCATGGTGATTTGCAAGAAGAGGTCTATATGGAGCAGCCACCAGGTTATGTGCATGCTATTCATTCTAAGTTTTGTTTTGCAGGTTGAAGAAAGCCTTGTATGGCTTGAAGCAAGCACCCAAAGCATGGTCTAACAAGATAGGATAGTATCTTGTCACTATTGGTTTTTAGATTTCCAAGGCAGATTTGTCACTTTATGTGAGAAAAACAAAGAAATGCATTATGCTGCTTGTCATTTATGTTGATGATTTGATCATCACAGGTGATACTGATGACGATATCTTTAATGTGAAAATGCTATTGAAGCAAAAGTTTGAGATGAAGGATTTGGGAGTGCTGCGTTACTTCTTGGGCATTGAGGTGATTAGATCCACAAGTGGGATATGGCTCTTGCAGAGGCAGTATGGATTGGACATGCTGTCCAAATATGGGATGACAGGCTGTAGGCCTATTTTAGCTCCTTTGGAGCAGAATGTGAAGTTGAGCGCAAATGCAGGTGAGCTTCTAGAAGACCCTACTATGTATAGATGCATAGTAGGAAGTCTAATTTATATGACTATTACCACGCTAGATTTGAGCTATGTAATTGGGTTGGTAAGTCACTTTATGCAGGCTCCAAGGAAACCGCATTTGGATGCGACTAGACGCATACTGAGGTATGTGAAGTCCACATTGCAGTATGGACTATTTTATGAGACTGGGGTTCAGATACAGTTGCACGGATACACTGATGCTGATTGGGCTAGTAATATTTTTGATAGACGATCTACCAGTGGATATGTGTTCTTTTTTGGCAGTGCTGCAGTCACTTGGAGCAGCAAGAAACAGCCTACAGTTGCCTTGTCAAGCACAGAGGCTGAGTACAGGGGTGCAGCAATGGCTACATGTGAGGCAGCTTGGTTGCATAGGCTACTTTATGATATGCATTAGTCTACAGAAGGGCCAGTTGTCATTTATTGTGACAACATGAGCAGTATACACTTGGCAAATAACCCAGTCTATCATGCTAGAACAAAGCACATTAAGGTGCATTATCACTATGTGTGGGAGAAGGTTCTAGTAGTTTTGCACAAGTTCAGAGACCTACTTGGTGTGCAGGAATTGGGATTGAGCTCTAGGGGGAGTGTTGAGATATCGAGCTCCACTCATGGTATGCCAGGGTGACCTTTGTGCATTCATGTCACCGACTTGTTAGCTACATATGCGGTTGGTACACCACCCATGAATAATTGCTAGATGAAAGCTATCTCTATGTACTCTAGTTAGTGGCTTAGTTAGTATGCCACCTTAGTTAGTTGAGTTTGGTTTGAGACCCACATATTGGGTTCACCTATTCCTTTTGTACTAAGAGAGTTCTTTTGGCTTTCACAACTAAGAAGAGGAAAACTGTTTTCAGCCTCCACCTTTGTGTGTATTCCCCCATTGTGTATGTGAGAAAGCTACAAGTGAGACTCTTTACCTCTCTTCCACTCTCTTCACAGTTGGTGGAACTGAGTAGTCATCCATGGAATATTCAAGGAATATTCCCTATAACTTTGCCTCGGGGCTCTTGTGCCCGAACCCCCATCAAGGGGGCCGCTGGCCCCCCTAGGACCCCCCAGACCCTAGCGAGAGCAAGGGGCTCCCACACAATCAAGACAATTCATTGTGCTACCAGCTTACCTACCCTACCTAGCCCATAGGCTAGACTCACATAGATCACCTTTCTACCATCAACGGTCTCATATACATCATCTGACATGCAAGTCAGGATCCATCTAGTGTCTCGGGCTCATACATGGCTTCTGCTCACATGGGGGCCTTACAACTGGAGCACCTTGGACCACTGTTGGTTACTAGGAGGGTGGGGCATTGAGCATATCTAACAATGGTCTGGTTCCATGATAGTTCTCTGGTGTGACACAAAGAGCTCATGTATTTGCATCTATTGAGCTATCTGGTGCTATGGTGGTGGGCATGGTCTCCTCGATCTCTGGGTCCGATGGGCTATGTCAAGTGTAATGCCACGTCTCTGTCAATCGCTCAGAGGAGAGTTGAGATAGGTCAAACCTCAATCACGTGTGCTTTGGTCTCCTGTCGCATGTGAGATCCCCGTGTCCCTCATCCAGTGTCATGTCGACTCCCTCTATTGACCCATATATCTCTCATGTTAGCTAGCTCCTCCTCCTCTACTCCTGAGTTCACTAGTGCTAACTTAAATGCATAGAAGTCGGTGACCTACCTCTGCACTTGATCCACCTTAATGTCCTATGACTGGTAATGGTCGCATCTTGCTGCTCTCTGTTCCATCGCAGTAGTGTCTCTCCATGTCTCCGCATCTCCATGAGGTAGAGCCCAATACAGACCTGATCCTGGAAGTGGATCAGTCGTGAGAGTGGGCCAAACCCATGTCCCTCCTAAAAAAGGCAATGGTAGTGCCCTTGGATCTCGTAGTAAGTAGGACACATACAAAGAAAGTGCTCCTCGGTCTTGACATGACCCATCGTGCATAGCATACAAGTCCACTGCTCTCTAGGTATGCCTGTAACTCTCCATGTATGCCTTAATCCTCAACTGATGGGAGGAGACTCGCATCTGTCCAATGGCAACCCTCAATGCATGTGAGATTCCTCTATCCTTAAGATACTAGGGTCTAATGATAAGGCCATCCTCCGATACTCTCAAGAAATTGTCATAGTAGAGTTGGGTCTTGGTGGGGAACTCCTGGTCCCCCCCCCCCAAAGTCCAAAGTGTGTGAGGAGGTCTAACCGTATGATGCAGTTAATCTCATCTCGTGAAATCAGCTCGGGGGCTGCATCCATACTATACTGAAAAGGGGGAAGCTTGTCCATCTGAATGCCATGACTGGCAAACCAAGCAGAGACGCGTGCATACCATGCTGTATCAAACCCACTCTCTACCAGTTGGAGGGACAGAGAGAGAGAGAGAGAGAGAGAGAGAGAGAGAGAGAGAGGGAGAGGTATAAGGAATAGGGTTGGCCCTCCCTTCAAAAGGTGACATGTATAAAAGGCCAAATCGTTGATTGTGGTCTTCATTGTTGTATGCAACCTTTGAGAAAGACAAGCTCTCTTCTTGGTCATGTGTTGAGATTGAGGTTTGCTTGCTCTCTTGTTTGCCTTCGGTGTTTGCCATGATTCCCCTTTTCATTCTTCTCCTTCTCCATCCCCCTTCCTTCTTCCCCCCCCTTCCCTTCTCTCTCTCTCTCTCTCTCTCGCTCTCTCTCTCTGTGTGTGTGTGTGTCTCTCTCTGTGGGTCATTGTTTGCTTGGGTGTAGCCATTTTTGGTGAGGTTAAGGGACTTTTCTATATATGGGTATCTTGCATGACCCATAACTTATGCATTGCTCAATAGAATTTGGCAAACTTTGTCTTTAAGTTGTAGTACACATTCCAAATTGAACATGAGAGCAAAAAATTATGGAATAAGGATTTGGAACAAGATTGTTAAAGCATTACAAGTGCTATGTTGCATGTGAAGCATGCATCTTGAAGACTATAGGATATAGAAATTTATTCAAAAACATCAAAATTTTGTTCTATATATACATGCAACCAAGTAATCATTCTAAAGTACACTATGTGAGCTTCTCCTCAACCCAAGGTCACACCTAAATGAGATCATTATGCATGGGTTAATGGGCCTCCAATGTTGTGCTAGAGTGATGCATACCCATTTGAGGGCATGCTCCATAACTTTTTTTGATTTGTTGAAAACCAAAACAGAGTGAAAATTGGAAGCTAAACTATTGGGACTAGTGCATGTTTGTATTAAAACATTGATAGTTGTTGGTATTGGTATCTAGATTCACCCTAAAATGGAAGGAGTTGAAAAAATGCAATTTGTGCATGTGAAAACATATTTTAATAAATCCAACACTATTTACAATTTTGAATTGTTTCTTTTTCCATGCACTTGCTTTCTATATGGCTCACAAGCATGCCAAAGGTCATTGCATTTAATAATACACAGCACCAAACTCGATGGCATGCCCTTTGGCCTATTTATGTTTTCAAGCATTTTAGGCCACATTGCACTTGTTTGGGATATCCAATTCTATTGACATGTATCGCCGGAGGGGGGGGAACCGACAACTAAAATTTTTCTACTCCCATAAATTTCAAATTTTCACACCTCCTGCCCATCAAATCTTGAAAGATTAAGTGCCTGCAACCTGCCCCCGCCCTGCAAATGCCTTGCAACCTGCACGCACCTCGACGTGACCTTGCACAGACTTGGTTTTCCATTGTCTTCTTTCGGGTACTAAGTTTCTATTCTTTGCTTGCCTCACCAGCTAGCTTCTCTCTATTTTGGTTTGGAATTGTCGTCTTTCATTGATCATCGCCATGGCAACATGCAGCTTGCCATGGCTTACAAGAGAAGCAAACAGAGGCTGTGAGATAGAAAAGCTAAAAAGCTTGGTCATGGCACAAGGAACAGAAGACTCCTTGCAGAGTAGAACCATGAAGCAGTTGTTATAGATGCACACATTTGATCATTGCCATTAGAGCAAAGAAAATGAGCTGTGATGTCATGATTGGTGGTAGCATTTGAGGAAGCAACATCAGACCATTCAAGTAAATACCATTCTCGAGTCTTCACAAGCTTTAGCCTGCACTCTAATGTTCATAGAGTGAAAACCCTACCAACACCTTGCATTTTCGAGCCAAAACATCACCACTATTGCAATGACTTTTGCACTTAGCTTGTCTCTCCTTTTCTTGCATTTTGTTGAATTGCATAGACTACTCGGATCGGGATGATCAGGTATTGCTTCCACTCTTTGTGCATCTCTCAAGTCTTTTTCCAAATAACAAGGACATCTGTAGAAAGTAGACGGGATGCAAGATGTTTGACGAGCACATCATACACATGCTTGATACAACGCAAGTCAGTGGTTGCCTAAACCATCCCGTTAGTTGCTTGTGATTGAGCTTTGGGATAGTTTACTTGTTTCATTTCTTGATTCTGTGGGGTTAAAGGTCACTGTGCCTTTACCCCGGTTATGTACAATACTCAAACACATATATAAATGAATGAAAAAGAAGATTAGGGTGTTCTGTACCCACCAAAACTTGTGTGGCTCTCTGTCTCTCTCTCTCCCTCTTTCGTTCTTGCTTTCGTTGAGAGCACTCTCAACTGGTATCAGAGCCCGGGTGATCTAGCTGAACATGCGTGAATGCTTGGAAGCTCAGCAGCTCTGTGGAAGGAAGGAGAAGCTCTGTGGGAAGCTTTGTGGGTGACTTTACTTGCATCCGAGTGTGCAGAGACCTTTGGAAAAGTCACTTTGGTTTTGCGAAGTGGTTTTGAGAGCCTATTAAGTGTTTTCAAAGAAAAAGTCGTTTTTTGTGCTTTTCCTTGTTTCGTTCGATGACAGAGACTTCGTATTGACTTGTAGAGGCAACTATTGCTTGCTTTTGGTGTCCACTTCACTTCAGGAGCTTGGAAACACCTTCATTCTTGAATCTGGGATCATTTCATTGGATTTCTGTCTGCGTTTTTCTGCCCGGGTGTTGGAACTCAAGCTTGGAGCAACCATTTGCAGATCTGTTAGTTCTGGTGGACTCAGGAGGTCCTAAAACTTCTATGTTGCTCATCATTTGCACTCCGGTGGAGTTTACAAATAGCTCTATTTCCAAAAACGTTTTTCAGTCCATGTGTTGGACCCAGTGATTGAGACCACGGTTTCCAAAACCGTCTATCCCATTGCGTTTCGGATGCCCAAGAACCCCTACCTACCAGTTCTTGTGTGATTCGGTGGAGTATTTTCAGAGTTATAGATCTCTGTGTATTTGATTTCATCTCTCTATTATGCATTTTTCATTCTAAGGTTTTGAAACCTTAGATTTATGCCACATGGCAGTGGATAAGTGTTGACTCCCATTTCTCACTCATCGGTTGGGATTTTGGCGTTCCGGCAGAAGAGAGATATTTGTAGAGTTTCTTGCTGAGGCCGATTATGCAATGGCGCCCATGTTTTGAGGCATCTCAGGTTCTATTTTCAGTAGCGATCATTACCGTGGGACCATGATTTCTTGAGCATACCTTATGCAGATCACTCTGGTTGTAGTATGAGTAGTGTGCACTCATTCGTGGTGTGCATTGGGTTGCAGTGGATGATTTACAGGCCATTTGGATACATTGCGGTCCTTATTGGATGAGTTGATAGGCCCAAATTGCCTTGTGGGATGCTATTTTTATGGACACTTTACACATGGATGCTATTTTATGCTGAGGGACAGCTTTGACACATTGCAGGTGATGCACTGATAGTGCTATGCTCTCTTGGATGAGATATTATTGATGCATATGCCATGGATGGTGTTTATGCTTGAGCCATTTGGCACCTATTGGCATTTTGGATTGCCATTGCAGTTGGCATTTTCTTTTGGGCCATATTTGCTCATATGGATGCATAGTACATGCACATGAGTCAGCTGCATCTTTTGATGCTTTGAGCTTTGAGTTTTGGTAATATTTCAGTCTATTGTGGGATACACATTTGGGTGCACCTGGTATTTGGTGTGATTCTCTTTTATAGGCACTAGCATTTGGGATTTTGCTTTATTTGCATCATGGCATCCTCTTCCATGTCTGAAAAGGAGTTTTTCAACATTAAAAAGTTTGATGGGACAAACTTTTCTTTGTGGAAAGAACAGATAAGAGATGTGCTTATTCAAAAGAAGAAGATTAAACCCTTGGCAGGTATTGAAGCTAAGCCTGCGGATATGTCTGAGAATGATTGGAATGAGTTGGATGCATTAGCAAAGTCTACTATTAGACTTCATCTTGTAGACTCAGTTTATTTCAGAGTAGTAAATGAGTAGACTACGGAAGATTTGTGGAAGAAACTGTGTGCCACTTATGAGAAGGAAACTGCCTCTAATAAAGTTTACCTCGTGAAGAGGTTGTTTGAGCTGCAGATGAAGGAAGGGGTCTCCATTTCTTCTCACTTGAATGAATTCAATATTATTTTTAGCCAGCTTCAGGCTCAGAAGATGAATTTTGATGCGGAGACTAAGGCAATATTTCTCTTATGTTCATTGCCCTCCTCATGGGATACCTTCTGTACAGCTGTCAGTAACTCTGCACCTAGTGGAGTACTGAAATTTGATGATGTTGTGGGTAGCTTGTTGGCCGAGGAGATTAGACGGAAGTCTATGGATGGCAATAAGTAGGATGCAGCCTTAAATGTGCAAAGGGGTAGATCACAGTTCAGGGGGAAGTCCCAAGAAAGAGGGAAGTCTCGTAGCAAATCCAGGGCACAAAACATCGAGTGTTACCACTGTGGTAAGAAGGGCCATATGAAAAAGGATTGCTACAAGCTGAAAAGAGAGAAAAAGGATAAGAAAAAGAATGCAAATTGGGGTGCAAATAAGAAGGAAGAGAGTCCAAGGGAGGACAAAGGAAAAGTGAAGATCGAGGAGATCAATGCAGTCACACATGATAGTGACAATGACGTTCTCTTCATGTCTAGTTTATTTGCAGAGTTGCTTACCACTTCAGATGATGCATATTCCTACGATTGGATTTTGGATTCTGGTTCTTCATTCCATGTTACTCCCCATAGGGAATGGTTCTCCACTTATGATAGTGGAAAGACAGGTTGTGTGCATCTTGGAAATGACTATGCATGTGACATAGTGGGAGTAGGTGACATAAAATTTTCTTTTGCAAATGGGTCTGCATTTATTTTGAAATATGTGAGGCATGTGCCTAAGTTGACCAAGAATCTTATTTCAGTGGGTTAGCTAGATGATGCTGGTTTTCACACCACTTTTGGCTTTCAGAGTTGGAAAATTCAGAAGGGCTCTATGCTTTTGGCCAGGGGTGCCAAGTGTGGAACTTTGTATCCCTTACATGTGTCAGGGGTATTTGATCATGTTGTTGCAATAACCGAGCAGCCAAGCACTTCCGTGTGGCATTGCAAGTTGGGGCACATGAGCCAGAATGGAATGAAACTCTTATGCCATTTGGGTTATGTACCGCATTTGAGTTTCTCTGATTTTGAATTTTGTGAGCATTGTCTCTATGGGAAGCAGACTAAATTAGCCCATAAAAGAAGGGGAAAGAAAGAGTTTGAAAAGTTTGATTTGGTGCATTCAGATGTATGTGGTCCCATGCCTACACGGTCATTAGGTGGGGCTGAATACTATGTGACATTCATTGATGATGCAACTAGGAAAGTGTGGGCTTATGCTATAGCTCATAAGAGTGATGTGTTCCAGGTATTTAAGAAATGACTGGCCTTGTTTGAGAATCAGTCAGGTAGAACGCTTAAATGCCTACAGACTGACAATGGTGGACAGTATCTCTCTCATGACTTTCAACATTTTTGTGATACACGTGGGATTAAGAGGGAGCTCACATCCCCTCATACTCCAGGGAAAAATCTAGTTGCAAAAAAGATGAACGGTACCATTCAAGAAAGGTTGCAATGCATGCTTTCCAATGCAAGTCTTTTTGGTGGTTTTTGGGCTGAGGCAATGAAGACTGCAGTGCATGTGATCAATAGATCACCTAGTAAGAGTTTGGATGGTGGTATTCCTAAAGAGGCATGGAGTGGCAAGAAGCCCTCTTACTCTCATTTGCGTATATTTGGGTGTGAGGCATATGCACATGTGCCAAAAGAGCTTCGAAAGAAGCTAGATCCTATGTCTAGGAAATGCATCTTTTTGGGTTATGGTGAAAGTGGAGAGATGGGCTATCGTCTCTGGGATCCAAAAGCAAAGAAGATCATATGTAGCCATGATGTAGTCTTCAATGAGAAGAAGATGCATAAGGCACCCATGAGGGATGTGGAAATGAGGAGAATCACTTTCCAGGATGTGAATCTACCTACATATGTTGATAGACAGCAAGCTATCCATGCACCAAATGTGCAAGAAATGGTACCACCAAATACTCCCACAGGTATACAATCAAGGGTAGATGATGGATCATCTATTGGTGGAAATGATGAGCCAAATGTGTCTGATATGCAGGTGGGACAGCAAGCTGAAATGCCCTTGAGAAGATCATCTAGAGTATCTAGACTGCCTGATAGGTTTGTTCCAGGGGTAGACTATGTGATGCTTACTGATTGCGGGGAGCCTTCTTGCTACAGAGAGGCTATGATGAACGAGGATCAACGCAAGTGGGAGTATGCTATGCAATCAGAGATGAGTTCACTTATGAAGAATAAGACTTGGGACTTGGTTTCTTTGCCACATGGAAAGAAAGCATTGCCATGTAAATGGGTCTACAAGATGAAGGTCACAAGTGATGATGTGCCTAGGTACAAGGCCCATTTGGTTGCTAAAGGGTTCAAGCAAGAGAAGGGTGTGGACTTTGATGAGATATTCTCTCCGGTTGTGAAGATGACCACACTTAGATGCATGCTTGGACTAGTGGCAGCAGAGGATATGGAGCTTATGCAGATGGATGTCAAGACAGCTTTCTTGCATGGGGATTTGCATGAGGAAATTTACATGGTGCAGCCGGAAGGCTTTGAAGAAAAGGGAAAAGAACATTTAGTTTGCAAGCTAAAGAAGAGTCTCTATGGTCTTAAGCAAGCGCCTAGAGAATTGTATCAAAATTTTGATGCTTACATTCGGTCCCAAGGTTTTAGAACGAGTGAAATTGATCACTGCCTCTACACTAAAAGGGCTAAGGATAAAAGCCTGATAATCCTGGCCCTATATGTGGATGATATGCTATTGGCTAGCAAGAATACTTATGAGCTAGATGCATTAAAGGCCAAGTTACATGAGGCCTTTGATATGAAGGATTTGGGACTTGCTGGTCATATTCTTGGTATGCACATCACGCGTGATCGGAGTAGAAAACTCCTTTGGCTTTCACAGAAGGAGTATGTTGCAAAAGTATTGCACCGTTTCAATATGGAGGGGGGTAGGGCATTGAGTACTCCATTGCCTCCATATGTGAAAGTGAGTCATACGGATAGTCCCAAATCAGATGAGGAAAGGGCCATGATGGCCAAGGTTCGTTATGCATCAGCAGTTGGGAGTCTTATGTATGCTATGATAGCTACTAGACCAGACATTGCATTTGCAGTGGGAGTTGTTAGTCGGTATATGGCTAATCTAGGAAAGAGGCATTGGGAGGTAGTTAAGTGCATCATGAGGTACATGAAGGGTACCAAGGAGATGTGCATCTGCTTTGGTAAAGGAAACATGCATGTACTTGGGTACACAGATTCAGACTATGCAGGGCATGTGGATAGTAGGAGATCCACTTCTAGTTATGTGTTCACCTTTGCAGGTGGTGTAGTGTCATGGATGTCTCGCGCATAGAAGTGCGTTGCTTTGTCTACCACAGAGGCTGAGTATGTTGCAGCCACAGAGGGTTGCAAGGAGGCTATATGGCTTGATCGGCTAGTGGGAGATTTGGGGATTCATACAGGTGTACCGACATTGCATAGTGATTCCATGAGTGCTATTCAGCTAGCATAGAATTTGGTCTTTCATGCAAAGACCAAACACATTGAGGTCAGGTACCATTTCATTAGGGAGGTACTTGAGGACAAGCGCATAGAGCTTGTCAAGGTTCATACGGATGATAACCCTGCAGATATGCTGACGAAGAGTCTACCTAGGCAGCGGTTTGAGTATTGTCGTGTATTGATGGGCATTGGATAGTATGCTTACTGGTTGTTCTCCCTTAAAGGCACATTGTCCTTTAAGTGGGAGGTTGTGGGGGTTAAAGGTCACTGTGCCTTTACCCCAGTTATGTACAATACTCAAACACATATATAAATGAATGAAAAAGAAGATTAGGCTATTCTGCACCCACCAAACTTGTGTGGCTCTTTGTCTCTCTCTCTCCCTCTTTCGTGCTTGCTTCCATTGAGAGCACTCTCAGATACAATGCAGGTCAGTGGTTGCCTAAACTAGCCCGGTGGCTGTTTGTGATTGAGCTTTGGGATAGTTTACTAGGGTGGCTTGGACTTAATGTGATTGTCCTAAACCAGGCCGGTGGTTGGAATATCATGCAACCATGTGGTTGGTTCAGCTCAAACACCAGAACCAGGCTGGCTCAGACTTAATGTGATTGTCCTAAACTAGCTCGATGGTTGGAACATCATGCAATTGTGGTTGGGGTAGCTCAAACACCAATTATGTGATTGTCCTAAACCAGCCCGATGGTTAGAATTGTTGAGATATTGAGCTCCAGACGTGATATTCTAGGGTGACCATTGTGCATTTATGTCACCGACTTGTTAGCTGTAGATGCGGTTGGTACACCGCCCATGAATAATAGGTGGATGACAGCTATCTTTATGTACTCTAGCTAGTGGCTCAGTTAGTATGCCACCTAGGTTAGCTGAGTTTGGTTTGAGACCCACATATAGGGTTCATCTATTCCTTTTGTACTAAGAGAGAGAGTTCTTTTGGCTTTCACAACTAAGAAGAGGAAAACAGTTTTCAGCCTCCACCTTTGTATGTATTCCCCCATTGTGTATGTGAGAAAGCTGAAAGTGAGACTCCTTACCTCTCTCCCACTCTCTTCACATGGTATCAGAGCTCGGTTCATGGTAAGGAGCTCAAGGAAGCAAACCACGTTCGCAGTGTCTTGGTAAGAGAATCAGTGTTGCTTTCCTTTTTCGAGTTTGGGAGTAAATCTCTGCAGGTAGCACAGCCAGAAAGTGCAAGAGTGCACTGTCTCAGATTGAGATGCCCTTCGCGGTGCGGCAAGAGGGTAGTATATTTTTTTGATTCGAGGCCGTTTCGGGGCCCGTTTTGGTGGCGGAAGTTTTTCGCAAGCACTCAAAAAAGTGCCCTATTTTGGCTGTGCGACCATTGTTCTATAGGTCGGTGAAAAGTTGCCATAGAAATTGCATTGTATGCCTATGTGCAGAGATATTGGGAGTGACAAAATCATTCTTATTGCCTATTGATGCAAAATCATCACTAGGAAGTGACTATGTGGTCAAATACCACTTTCGTAAGTTTTGTAGATCTGCCCTTGTGAGACAGAAGTTGTGTTTTTTGCAATGATAGAATATTTTTGCAGTGTTCTGTAATGGCATCTGATGCTCTTTCACAGATAGTCACTAAAAAGCTTGACAAGAACAACTTCCAAGCATGGAAGTTTAGAATGACAAATTTCCTTAAGGGAAAAGGCTATTGGGAGTTCATTACTGGAGCTGAACAAGAACCAGTTATTCCTAATGTTCCCAATCAACAAGAGTTGCAGGCATTTAAAGGATGGCATGAGAGAGCCAGAAAAGTTATGTACTGGCTGTCTATTAGTATTTCAGATTCTATGAGATGCAAGCACGCCAAAGGAGGCATGGGATACTTTGACAAAAATGTACAGCACAAATACGCAAGCCAGGAAAATGCAGCTCAAGCAGGAGTTGCATAATAGGCAGAGAGAAAATATGAGCATCAATGACCACCACATGAAGGTGAAGAAGATTGCAGATGCACTTGCTTCCATTGGGTCGTCAGTAGAAGATGATGATTTAGTTTCTGTGACCTTGAATGGTCTAGGAAAGCATTATGCACAGTTTTGAACATCCATTGCCATCCGTGAAAAATTTCTTGATTTTGAGGAGTTGATTGCTCTTCTAATTTATGAAGAGCAGAGAAATGGTGGTGCATCTTCTTCAGGAGGAACTTCAAAAGAAGCTGTCTTCTACTCAAATGCTGGATGCTCGACAAACAATTGGTGGGAAGTCACTTCCAAACCTACAAAAGAGAGAAGCTCTTAGAAGAGGTAGAGGTGGACATGGAGGTGGTGGAGCAGACGGTTAAGGTGGAGGTGGACGTGCAAGTGGAGCTGTAGGAGGAGGTGGAGGTGGAGGAGGTGGAGGACCCCCTAGAGGAAAGGCACCGCAAAAAGCCTGGCATGAAGGCTTTGTTCCAAATCAAGAGGTATCAAAAGAGCGAGGAGCGTTTGAGTAAGAGAGATCCATTTACTTGATTAGTAAAGGAGATCATGCAAGAGCACAAAGATGACCTACGGATTCAATCTCTTGCATTGTCATCTCTACAGGAGACATGCAAAATGGCTTTAGTATCCCTTCTTGAATCCATGCCAAGAGGGTTACAATCATGTCCAAAGATATGTAGCTAGCTAGGTGAATCAGAGGCAATGCAACCTTCAAGCCCTAAATGGCATTTTTTGGCAGTGCAATATATTTGCACACCAAAGTTAGTTGTACTAGTTTTTTTGTTGTTTTGAGTAAATGATGAATTGTGATCTTTAGTTCTCTTGAATAATTTTGGTTCTTTGTAGTTTATCCTAATTTTCTCACTAATATTTTTATTAATTTAAAAAATAGTAAAAGTCTAGCAAGGTGTACATGACCTGACATACAACCCCAACAAGCATAATAATTTTGGTCAGTTTTTTTTACTTTTTTGGTGCACATGGCCAATTCTGGCCTTTTTTTAAATCTTTGTGTGTTGTAACACTTGAATATATTTAAAAAATTCACCTATGAGGCATTTATTCCTAGAAAAAACAAAACAAAGAGCTAAGATTTGGCCATGTGCACGCGGGCACAAAATACGACCAGACAGCAATGTCGTTGGCCACATGCACATCGCCGATCCTGACCATTTTTTGAAATTATTTTTAATTTAAACACTAGCATAGATCCATTCAAGGTGTATACTTTGCAGATGATGAAAATGTGTATGATTTTTAAATTTTTTCCCTATTTGGAGATGATGACAATGTGTATACTTTGGAGCTTTTTGAACAAATGAGGAAGATCAGGTATATTCATCCTACCTCTCATGTTAATGCTATTTTAGCACATCTACCATCTTATTCAGCAATGCACCCATCATTAAATAGCATTGGAAAACTTATCCCACAAATACTAAAGGACATTATTCTTGTCTTCCTTAGTCTCAACCTAAAATCCATCACTAGAATTATCATTTGCGAAAGCAATGATGTGCCTATCATCATGTCATGCTCTTAGATTTTTCATTCTTTTACTCCACCATCTTCCACATTATGGTCAATGGTCTTGCCCTAAAGCAATATGCATGGATTGATGTGGCCATTGTAGAAAATGCCATATTAGTATACACAGTCCTCATTGATGGGATGATAGACTTTGGGAATTGTAATTGGAAACTATAGATTGAGTCAATGTAGCCTCCCACATTATTAGTGCAATGATGATTTAAATTGCCTTTTATGTTGTAAATAGGGTCCACTTGGAATGTGCACTTGTCATAAGTTAATTATCACCTCAAGCATGGCATTTCACCACTCTCTATCATATTATTAATCATACCACATCATGTAGACAATTTATTTAGTGGCCAAATGAATGGTATGTTTTGGGAAAGCATACTGTGTACTCAACAATGTTAGCTTATATTGGAATTTTTGTAAAAATGTTGAATTTCTTATATACAAAATGTTGAAAAACATTGTGCATCAAAATTGTTTACACAAAGTGTAAAGATAATTCTATGGCAATAAAATTTAATGTCATTGCAAACTAACACCACCATGGAAAAATAAAGTATATATTAGATCTCCATTTGTATTTACAATGTTTTTTATAAACTGAAGTCATCACAACATGATTTTATGATTTTCTCTACAGGATATTTGCTTACTTTGTAAGACTTACACTTTGTCCAAGATTGTAGCTCTCCGTTGGGGAGCCAAGACAGTCAGTTGTGTGAAAGTCTCCACAATTTTTCTTAGAAGCATAAACACTTGTCGAAGCCTCCATAGCAGCAAGCCACCAAAATCCTTCATGCCAGTCTTTCCCCAAAAGTTGCAAGAGCAAGATCTCGCCTAACCAAAATGCATTTATGGATTGATGGAGGTAAGGGCACAATAAACACCAACTTTGAAAGTGCTCTGCATTTGATCATCTCCTCTTTTTCATGAGGCAAGTACAAGGAATGCATGCAAACAAGACTCCGATGCTTGAACACCCCCATGTAATGTCCAACTACAGAGTCTACACCAATGCTACCACCTCAACCTGCATGTTGCAATGCAAAATCATCAACTTTAATAACAGCCTAAAAGTTGTAATAATATAGTCAGTAAACTTTTTCAAAAATCTTTGAATTTATAACATCACATCATAAATATTGACAATTTCATCAACTTACAATTTGTTTTGCATCGCTTTCCTCATAACCCTCTACACAAATATTGATGGAGCTTTTACTCTCATCAATCTCTGTAGGGGGTACAGATGATGAGATGTGGCACTACTCTCAATCCTCGAACATTTGTTCTTATTCTCCATGATATCCTTGCCTAGACGTCATGGAACTCCATCTCTGTGATTCCTATGTGAGCTAAGTCATGCATTTCCTCCCATACACTTAAGATTGGATGTTCCAATGTGTTGGCGGTCACCAAACCCGTGCATCTATCAAGCCCCTCCTTTGGCAAGCCCAGGTCAATATTACTCTCCCAATGGGAGAGTGCCCCTAATGCTTCATCCTCCCTCAGCTTCTTCACATACTGAATATCAATTAAAAACAAATATTATCTATTTTCAATCAAAACATATGAAAGGGTTTGCAATTAAATCTCTTTTGTCATACCCTCCTCTCCTTCCTTTTCTTCCTCTTCTTCTCCTTCTGCTATGATGGGCTGTCCCATGGAGGATGCGTCAGTTGCTTCTTGAACCACAACCAACTCTACCTCTTTAGTGTGTTTCCCTTTTCCTAGAACTTTTGTGGACTACTCCGAGGTTGGCTTTGACCATCATATTTAGATTTTCTTCAACATTTGGTTCTTACTCTATTGGAAGAAGAGTTCCTATATGAATGGAGGTGCATGCGTGTCCTCCATTTATATCCTGATTATACAATATGCTAAGGGTAAGGATGCATATTGGGTTCCTAGACACCCCAACTAGAGTTCCATCTCCTTGTCCTTTGATAATTTTCTTTAAAAATTTGGACTCAAGGTTTTACAAATTCTATGCAGCCTATGTCCAAAACTAGGATCAGCTTTGAGACACTCTAAAAGAAGATTGATTAGAACCCGTTCTACTCTATCTATGTCTAATCGGATCACAAAAGGCCTAAATTTCTCAATGATGTAATCAATGACATCTCTAAAAATGTCCATGTGCATATGGATTGTTGCTACTACAACAATCTTGATATCAAACATCTGATACAAGTCCATTTCTCTACTCAAATAATGAGTAGAAGCCATGAACTACCGGTATACATCATTAGGTGTGCCCATTGGAGGTTTGTAGAAGGTGTGAGTTGAGGGTTGAAGAGGCTCAGTGTAGGAAATGGTACAATAAAGGCTATTTTTATCCCTAGGGCCTTTATATAGCACTATGGACTCTTTAAAAGTCAAAGGTGACATTTAGTATTAAAATATTGAGCAATAAAATATATTAGCTCTTTTTAATCTTGGAAACAATATTGAAATTTATCACCATGATTGCATATTGTAAGCATGAGAATAATTTACCATGACACTTTTCGAAAAACATTCAATGTTTTAACAGATTTAAAAAAATAATATACTCATTGCTTGTGAACTTTAAAACTACTAAATTATTAACAATCAACATTTTAAAAAGTTTTGGAAAATATAGACTAATTTCTTGTCAACTTCAAAACTACTAAATTTATAAACAATCAACATTTTAAAAGATTCAACAAACTAATAAAGACTCGTTGCTTCTGAACTTCAAAAGTACTAAATTTATTAAGTTTATTGTTATTGCACCCTTTCATAAATGGCATGACAATACCAAAACTTTTCAATTTATTTGATACCACTATGAATGGCTAAGATACAAGGATGCTTCCATTTGTCGAGTATTGATGTTGCATCAAGTCGCCTCCTCGCTATCTTACCATTTAGTGTGAAGAAAAAGTCACTGTCATCAAAGGTGATAGTCGCAATGTATTCTCGAATGTGCTCCAAGCTCTAACTATCTATGACCTCAAGACTTTGTATTTCACCATTTGGCATATGTATCTCTACCTCTATGGTGTCTACTACATCACAGTCCATAGGTATCCATGTGCCATGATTATTTTTCCAACATTTATAAGAGGTCTATAAGCATATCTCATATAACAAATACTGCACACTAGTTGATACCTTATTACTAAATTTTCTTTATTAACTACACATCTAAAATGGTCTCCCTTCTAAAAACCTTCCCTAACATCCCATGTTGGATAAAGAAGATTATCAAGAAAGTCCTCAGCCAGGTCTTTGCATACCCACATGTTCTTTGTTTTGTGGAGGAAAACTGATTTGAATTAGTAAACAAATACAATGGATGGCATGAACCAACTAATCCCCATAGATTAAGAACCTAAAGTAAACTTCATTGGTGATTGAACATCAGATCTCATCTTCATTCTAAATGTATCTATAGAGAATGGATCCGGAAGACACCATTTTGGACTATCAAAGTCAAGCACATGAACAAGATAGAGGAGTCCATATGCACCTTCTCTTCGAGGTACTTGGTAGCACGCATTATAGGAAAAGTGGTAGGAGTCAAGTCCTTCCCAAGAACATTACTCCCTAATGTTTAAATAAAAATCTTGAAATGTTTCAGAGGGACTCTCCAAGGGCTGGGTTTCAACTTTGGTGGAAGGAAAAATATCTACATAAGAAGTAAAGAAAAATGTCAATAAGCCCATCAATACCTCTCTCTCTCTCTCTCTCTCTCTCTCTCTCTCTCACACACACACACACACACACACACACACACACACACACACACACACACACACACACACACACACACACACACACACACACACACACACACGCATCTCCCTCTCTCTCTTTCCCTCACCATGTCCCTTCCACCCCTCTATTGAGAGTTCATGCTCAACATCATGTGATCATGTGTGCATAGCACCATCACATGATCATATGTGCATAGCACTAACCTTATAGAGTGTTATAAAGGAAAGGGTTAGATCCCCTAACCCTAACCCTAAATGGGTTTGTATATATTCTGTTTTTTCATGTTTTTTCAACTAAATCTAGTGTCTAGTTAGTCATTTGTGGTGTGCTCTCTAGCTGTGCCCTCTTTCCTCATCTCCACTCTTCTCCTCTCCCCTCTTCATATTTTGTCATGGTATCAGAGCTCCCTTGCCTTGCGCTGAGGCATTGTGATTCTTGAGAGTGCGAGAGAGATTGTGAGATTTAGAGTTCTCTTGAGTGTTCTTCGTGAGAGTCCACTTTCGAGAATTTTCGTTCATTTTAAGAGAAATTTTTGTCCATTATTATGAGAGGTACATCAAGTTCTTTGATTGAATGTGAGAGAGAGTCATCTTCCTTGAGAGAATTTGAGAGATTTCAGTTTGTGGGATTTCCTTCTTCCCATTCGGAGAGAGAAAAGTTCCTATTGTATGAGTTTTCTTTATGTGAGAGAGAGAGAGGTCTACTCTACAATACAAAGCTCATGTACAAAGTGCACTACTGCAATGACAAATTATCTCTAGTAGCCTACGACTAGCATATCAATTTCCTCCTGTAGCCTCAACTATATCTACTGGAGAAGTGTGCACAACTCTCCACCTAGCTAGCCAATGCTCCAAATGCTTACAGCCAGCAAGGGCTCTTCATCTGAGCTTGCCCAACAATAACCATGAGGCTTTGCCCATAGCATAGCATAGGCCTCCCGCGGGCTACCCGACCCATGATCGGGAATCTTGTTTTCAACAGCGAAGGAGCACGATGATTTGCACCTTTTTTCTAGCATCGACGTGCTCTTGCTCGGATTTGGCAAGGGGCTTTGGCCCTTGCTCGGAGATGGGAACCTCTGCGTTGTGATTGTAGTTGCATTAGCAGATGAAATTGTCGTAGCCTCGTATAAGCGCCATGCTGCAACCTCTAGTTGAGTGCGGCCTCATTTCGTAGTCCTGGCACCATCGTCAGAACCCCTTTCACGATGCTCATTGAAGCTCTTGCACTGCAACAGCCTTCGCATTCCATGACCACCTCACTTTGCTGGGGCAATTTTTGTAGAAGATGATAGCCTATAGCGCCAATGCCAGACCTCGGAGCAACGCTCCAAAAATCTAGAGGGATCCAAGTCTCCTCGAACACGATTCCACCGATGGCTCCTCCTCAAACAGAGCCCTGGCCTCGCCCAACCGTCCAACACTCAATGTAAATCTGCAGCCCTCCAAATGCTGCACAGACAAAGATTCCGATAGGCAGACCACATCCCGACCACGTGGCACCTTGTGAGACCTTATCCTCCATGTGGCACCTTTTCGTGCCATGTCAGCAATCACCCACCAATTACCACATCAGTAGCCCTGTGAGGCTGCCACATCATCAGTGACACATCATCTACCATGTCATCAACCACATCATCAGTGACATGTCACCCCTACCAGCTCAGCTACCACATGAGTAAGCCACATCATCAACCACACCATTAGTGCCACATCATCATAGCCATGTCACCTTGCTGACATCATCATCTGTGCCACCTCAGCTATCGAGTCAGCACTGACCTCTGTAGGCACACACAATGCTTCACAGTCACTGTATGTGACCACTTCTACCACCTCAGCATAGGCTCCACTGGCACACCTCTTGCTAGGCACAGTGCCACATTAACATTGCATGTGACCCATAGTCACGAGGGATTCCCTAGCAGTAATAAGGAGACGTCACCTGCGTGCAATAAATATATGAAAATTCCCCTTATCTACCCCGCTATTTATGGGACCTTACCTTATAAAATGTACCTTCCTTCCCTTATATAACCCCCCTCCCTTACACTCACGTGGTGCCATATGATAAACCCTAGTGGACCCCTCGGGCCCACAGTGACACATCATCATTGAGCACATTTGCACTCCTTTTTCCCCTCCACATAGATCAAGTCGTATCTCTTGATCCAGGAAGAATTTGAGGGTGCTCCGAAAAGGAAAGTCGATCATTTTTTCATGCTCTACACGCTCGTCACATCATACATACATTTCGGTGCAAGCTACACTCACATTTGAGTCTCGCCGACAAAACAACTTCCTTCACACACATTTGCCTCTACATCGATGCATCTGACCTAGCACTTAAAAAGAACAAAAGAAAAGGAATTATTTGCTATTCTTTCATTGATCGATGGTCGGCATAGATCTAGATTAGAGCAGACTAGATCGCCATAGAGGGGACGCTTTGAATTTCCCCAAGTTGCTAATCTAAGCCATGCCCGAAATTCTTGACTAGTACCTAGTCAGTCTATAGGCTCACATACGATTTCACATCATTACATTACCTGAAACCTTACGTTCATCAATTCAGTGAGTAGACTTCAGAGTTCAAAGGCATTGCAGATTGTTTTAGTGGGCAGATAGCATTTGATTTCACACACACATGCCACCATTGTAAAGCCTATTCGGCTATCTCACGGCATCGTGCACATCATTTTAGCCTTGTCAAGCCTCTTGGCTATTCTCGGCATCATTACCACAAGTCTTTTAATACATATCAGATTTTATATATTGTAGTTCTATCTTCACCGACAGTTCAGAGATTTCACTTGGCATAGTTAGTGTATTTGCAGTTGATTCATACAGAGATTTTCGCGACACTTTTGAGTACATTTCTTGCACCATGTCTACAACTAGCAACCTCAATCTGGAGGCATCTGCTAAGTTAGACAACTCCAATTACGATACATGGAAATACTGAATGGAGACCATTCTTGTACTTCAGGACAAATGGGAGTATGTCGATGGGTCTACACCTAGACCATTGGCTGACGATCTAGCCACAAGTAGCTCTACTCCATCTATTGTCACAGCACCAGCAATGGGATCTACAACGGGATCTACATCTACATAAAAAATTTTCGCACCAGTAGCTGATCCTTGCCCGAGCTCAGGCAGAATAGCTCAGGCAGAATGCGATATGAAAGACAAGTATGCCTATCATCTGATCAAGCAGAATGTGCAAGATGTCATGCTAAGACAACTCAACATAGTCAAGACATTAAAAGAAGCATGGGATATGTTCGCAACTCTCTACGAGTCCAAGAACACATCCAGGATTCTCACACTGAGAAACCAGATCGACCAGAGTTTTCGCAATAGCAGTGAAACCATTCATGCTTGCAGCAGCAGGAGAGACTATGAACCCCGCAGAAATGGTTCAAGTCATTCTAAATGGACTAGGAGAGGGATACAAGAATCTAGTCTAGAGTATTGCCATCCAACAGCAAATTCTGACACTGGAAGAACTTCAGTCAGTACTACTTGGTGAAGAACTTAGGACTCAAGCCATTCAAGCATGTAAAGGTCATTCTAATGATCATGCATTCATAGCTTCAGACAGAAGTAGAGGCAGAGGCAAAGGTAGAGGTAGATCATATCAGAAAAGTGGTCATCATCAACAACAAAATCAAAGTCAACATCAACATCAGCATCAGCATCAGCATCATCCTTAGCAACATCAGAATCAACAAAGAGGAAATCATTCCAATCGAGGAAGATTTCAAGGACAAGGGAATGCATCCACCAATGTGTCAAACATTCAGTGCAACTACTGTCACAAGTTTGGACACTATGAAAGAGATTGCCGCAAGAAGCAGTACGACTAAGGCGATCAATCCAACAGTAATCAAGGGATTTCTTGAGGCAGCAGAAATCATCATGGTGGACATTCTAGTCACAGTCATTTTGCAAATGAACATAGGAATATGCTTCTTGCAAGCGAGGAAATGCATCAAACTGATACAGTGTACTCAGACAAGTGTACTCAGACACTGATTTCAATCCCAAAGAGGATTTCAGCTATCAAGTCAACCAAGTTGAATAGAATCCTTGGTACATCGACAGCGGTACATCATCTGACATGACAAATTATCAGGAATGGTTCACAGAAATGAAACCATTATAAGGATAGAAAAATGTCATCTACACAGTAGACAATACACCAAGGGCCAGCTCAAGGGACACATGTTATCCCTATGAACAATTTCACCGGTACAAAAGGATTAGTGAAAGATGTGCTCTATGTTTCAAAGCTCAGCAAGAACCTTTTATCAGTAGGTCAAATGATGAAACACAATTACAAAGTCATCTTTGACGGTGATGAATGCACTATCAGAGATAAATCCAAAAGATGTTAGCTAGTAGCAAAAGGTGTCAAGGAAGGACGCTTATACAGAATACTAGCTACAGTACGAGATAAGCATGCCATGTCAGCTCAACCACAATAGATGCCACTATCTACAAAATGGCACAAGAGATATGGTCACATCAATTTCAAGTACTTGTTAGATCTCAGGAATCATAATATGGCAATTGGGATTCCGAAGCTACAGTTTCTTGGAAAAGATTGTGAAGCATGTTGCTTCGGCAAACAAAAGCGAACCAACTTTGTCAGAAGTACCTCTCGTGCACGAGGTATTCTTGATTTGATTCATACAGATGTATGGGGTTATGCCCAGACCTATAGCATCAATGGTTCACTTTATAACTTGACTTTCATCGATGACTACAGCAGATATTGTTGGGTCTACTTTCTGAAAGAGAAATCTAAAGTGTTTTCCAGATTTCAAGAATTCAAAGCCATGGTATGTTGAGATATCGAGCTCCACTTGTGATATGTCAGGGTGACCGTTGTGCATTTATGTCACCGACTTGTTAGCTGCAGATGCGGTTGGTACACCGCCAATGAATAATAGCTAGATGATAGCTATCTTTATGTACTCTAGTTAGTGGCTCAGTTAGTACGCCACCTAGGTTAGTTGAGTTTGGTTTGAGACCCACATATAGGGTTCATCTATTCCTTTTTGTAAGAGAGAGAGTTTTTTGGCTTAAACAACTAAGAAGAGGAAAACTGTTTTCAGCCTCCACTTTTGTGTGTATTCCCCCATTGTGTATGTGAGAAAGCTGCAAGTGAGACTCCTTACCTCTCTCCCACTCTCTTCACATGGTATCAAAGCTCGGTTCGTGGTAAGGAGCTCGAGGAAGCAAACCAAGTTCGTAGTGTCTTGGTAAGAGGATTAGTGTTGCTTTCCTTTTTCGAGTTTGGGAGTAAATCTCTACAGGTAGCATAGCCGGAAAGTGCAAGAGTGCACTGTCTCAGATTGAGACACCCTTCGCGGTGCAGTGAGAGGGTAGTATATGCTACGAATGTAGGCAAAGCCCTCAGTGACATTATTTTTTTAATTTGAGGTCGTTTCGAGGCCCCTTTTGGTGGCAGAAGTTTTTCCGCAGGCACTCAAAAAAGTGGCCTGTTTTGGCTGTGTTGGCTCTTTCCTACTGCTCTCGTAGGAAGAGCTGGGTATTCTATGTTGTAGGGTTCCGAGGCTTTTTGTCACCTACAGATATATTGGGATTGTCAGTTGTAGTGTGTGGTAAGCAAACAAAGTGCAAGCATGTGTAAAAGGCACGTAAACCATCTTTGTTGAGGTAATGAAGGCTTTCGCCTTCATTGGGGGTTGTAGGGTTTAGGAAGGGTTTAAGGGTTCAGAAGGAGGTTCCAGGGTTTAGAAAGAGTTCCAGGGTTTAGGAGGAGTTCCAGGGTTCAGAAGGAGGTTCCAGGGTTCAGAAAGAGTTCCAGGGTTCAGAAAGAGTTCCAGGGTTTAGAAGGAGGTTCCAAGGTTTAGAAGGAGTCCAGGGTTAGAAGGAGGATCCAAGGTTCAGAGTAGAGTACATGGTGGAGAACTCGTCTCCCTCGTAGATCATGGAGTTTAAGGGTTGAGGAACAAAGGGTTTAGGGGAGCATAGGAGTGGGAGAGGAAGAAGGTGTAAGAGCATGGGGGAAAGAAGAGAGAGGAGGGGGGAGGAGGAGAGAGGAGGGAGGAGGAGGAGGGAGGAGGAGGAGGAGGAGGAGGAGGGAGGAGGAGGAGGAAGGAGGAGGAGGGAGGAGGAGAGGGAGAGGGTGGGTTGCAAGGTTGGAGGAGAGGGGAGAAGGGTTGCAAGGTTAGGACATGCTTTTGGATGTGCAGTGCAAGGAAGCATGGACACTTGAGACAAATGCTTGGAATACCAAAGTAGACTCAACACAATGCCCCAAAGAGTGTGGGCTTCATTCCATTATGGGGTATTTATACAAGTTGGAGAGCTTCTCTCTCTGCATGTAACACAAAGTCGTATCACAAAGTTGTAACACAAAGTTGTATCACAAAGTTGTAACACAAAGTTGTAACACATTCTCTCTCTACATGTAGAAGTTGTAACACAAAGTTGTAACACAAAGTTGTAACACAAAGTTGTGTCACAAAGTCGTAACACATTCTCTCTCTTCATGTAGACAAACTTGTAACACAAAGTTGTGTCCAGAAGTTGTAACACAAAGTTGTGTCTAGAAGTTGTAACACAAAGTTGTAACACCAAGTTGTATCACAAAGTTGTATCACAAAGTTGTAACACCTTCTCTTTCTTCATAAATTCATGTTGGCACAGAGTCAACATACTCCCGGATCCATTTTATTACCCGTCCTCGGGTTATGGCTTATTGCGATCACGTACCTGGGTTGCCATGTTTTTAGTCCAGTGGCTGTGGAACTTGTGTCGTGCCAGTCGATCCTGCTGTAGAGCCTTAGCACCATACAATTTTTGCGCAGTTTCCAGGTAGTTTGTATCTACCATTTGCTCGAACAGAGATATGTGGCGTGCCTTCAAGAAGATCACTCTTTGATAGAGTCGGCTTGTAATCTGAGCATCAATCCTTTCATTGGGATTAAAGCTGAGTGGAGGCAAATGGGAATCAAGGTAACATGGGACCTCCATAATTAATTCTAATGTTTTACTAAATATGGCACTTTGGCGAAGGAAGCGATCAATGTTGCCGCGCATTGTTTGTTCATGCTGCTGAAGTGCTCGGATCATGGTGCCTTGGATATTCCATTCTACACCAGAGTAGGGTTCGATCATTGGCCAATTAATGACTCGATCTTCAGCCAAAGTGTGTATGTTGGCTTCCCATTTTTTACGCCATGGAACTGCATAGAACTTGGGATGGGTTCTGAGACATGGAGGTGCCCGTAAGTACTCCTTTAAGAAGATTACATCAAAGAGCTTGGGACGGCGCCAATCAGGTTGTGGATCCAATTTGCTAATCCAACCTTCACTTATTTGATGCTGACGAAGGTTGGTAGGAAAGTTACCCAGGGTCCATCCACCGCGAGTTTTCATATCAGAATATTTGCTCCAAAATTCCTTGATGGGGTTACTGGGAAGTGGTATCTCATCAAAATCATACCCATCATTGGAACTTGGCATGGGTGTACGAATTGGATTATCCGGATCCGGATATTCAAAATCAAATACTGCATCATTTTCTGTTGATAGAAGCACCAGAAGTGTCGAAGGTGATGACGGGGCCGGGAGAGAATCAGGGGACATGGGGGAGAAATATGGCTGAGTGATAGTGGCGGAAGGGGGAGCAGAGGGGAGGGGGGGAAGAAATGGGCAAATGGTTTGAGCAGCTTGGTAATCCTCAAGGGTAGGATTAGCAAGGGAGGGGAAAAAGCTAGGTGTGAGGGGCTCGTAAGTTTGTGACTGTTGGGTAAGTTGAAAATGGTGAGAGGCATGAGCAAAGAGACGATGGAGGGAATAGATGTTTGGATGGAGCTCGGGGAAGGTTAAGAGGGTGGTAGCAGCAAGGGGAAGTGAGGTTATGATGTTGGCAGAAAGAGTGGTTAGATATGGGAAGTTGGATGTGAGATAGGCCTTGTCATCTTCCGACACTTCTTTTTGCTGGTGCGATGGGATGATCAGCTGCATGGGTTGGATGTCGGTTATGTCGTGCCGTGCAAATAATAGGGATGGCCTTTGTAGCAATGGCAACAAACCTGCAATAACCCTGAGGGGAGGACTACCCATGAGGTAGACATATGCAATGAAAGCATCCGTCCTGAGTGTTATAAACCCGGCATGTGTAGACAGGCAGAAGGTATTCTTCTCATCTTCAGACAAGTCTTGGCAAATTATGCGCAGGGTTTTAATCCCGATTGATCATTTCCAGTTGATTGTTGGATGAGCAGATATGATCCTGATTTGGAGTTGCTTCCATTGGATAAGCACGCGTGCGTTGAGGTGATCTTCCACTTGTAGAGCAGCCACAAGCTCTTCGTACACCACGGTTGTGCATTGTAGTGGGGTGTCATTGGTGTTGTCTTCCAATGCCTCATTGTTGTGCACTAGCAATTGGAGTTCAAGCTTGGAGATGGCTATTTTTTGGGAGTGCATCTCATTCATTTTTTCTTTGTACTGATGGTAGATGGTTGTGTATGCCTCCTTAAGCTTTTTCATTTGCAAGGTGACCTTTGCCTGTTGAGGAATGCCTTCAGTGGTATTGGACCATTGGTCCAAGTTCTGGGCTTGTGAAGTGCTGGCCTCTTGAACAGTAGCAAGTTGGTCTTTTAAGAGTCGGCATTCCCTTGTAATCTCATCAATGCTAAAGGCACGTACTGCCAAAGATTGTTTCATGTCTTCAAGCTTGTCTTTGCAATCCTGGAGCTCTTCTTCTTTGTGAATGAGAGTGAGTCGAGCTTGTGCCACTACCTCTGTTTGTTGCACATGTGCAGATGTCAGGGAGTTATAGGAGGTCTGTAGGATTGCCATTGCTTCTCCTGCCGCAATCAGCTGTGTTTGACTTTGGTGGAGGCTGGAGGTCACATCCCTTACGGCCCTCTCTTGAGCTTGGAGAGCCTGGTTCATGCGCACTTCTTCTACCTCCTTCTCATCTATCTGTGCCCGAAGTGCCTTGACCTCTATGGCGATGCCTGGAATTGGTCTTCGATTTCTGATGCCGTCTGCCTTTCCAATTCTCTTGCATATGCTTCCTTAGCCAAGCTAGTGAAGAGTTCTGACATTTGGATCATTTGGCTAGCTTGATGTTGGAGAATGACAAACGGTGATGAGGTCTGGCGATATTGCTGATACAAGTGGTGCCCATGTAGCCATCCCGATGATTCTGTAGTACTTGGGGGAGGTTGTTCCAATGGCATTTCAGTCCCTTGTGTACAATAGTCATACTACTGATCTGGCACTAGCTCTCCTTGGGGCTCATCGACTGGCATGGCGTCGATGGGCGGTTCGAGTGCTGATGTGGTCTCAAGCTCTGGTGCTGATCGTTCCTCAGGTTCGGGTGCCAACCTTGTCTCGAGCTCGGGTTGGTGCTGTTGGTGGAGACTTAGTGGTTGCAGTTGTGCACCGAGCTGTAGCATTTCCTGGGGCAATTCCGCAATCCTGCTTTCCAGAATAGGTACTTCTGTTAAGGCATCTGTACTTATCAATGTGATAGCTGGAGCAGTTGATGACGGCTCCCATACTGGTGAGAAGGGTATGTCCAACTCCTCAATTGGCTTTGGAGACTGGGGCAGAGTCATTTCTCTTTCTTGTAGTTCTTTTTTGATGATTATAGCCAATAAGTGCGGAATTTTACATTTCTGGCGTGAAGAACCATCGAGTTTTTTGGTAAAGAAAATGACGAAGTGTTGGACCTAGTCTTGTTTTAGCTTCCTACTCAGCAAAACAAATGTGCGGAGTGGAAGGGAGCGTTCCTTGCCGTTCTTTATTCCCAGGATTGTGGATAGAAATTGTGCTGCTTCCTTGAGGCGAGGGTCAAGGATTGTGCGAAGCAATATGCCATCTCTATGGATCAGGGTACCCTTGGTGAGGAGAGACTGTACTTCGATAAACTTTGCATCAGCAGACCGTTTAGGGTATTGGCCACCTTGTTTTGGCAGTGAGAAAGCCCTTTGAATGATCGTACTATCGAGGATAATGTTCAGTGGGCTCTACTGTACAGTGATTGTACCGTACTTGCCATCCGTTGCATTGCTGGAGTAGTAAGAGTGGAGAAAGTCCTTGATGTAGGCTGTCATGATAGGACTGTCCTCCAAGGATTTGAGGCTCTCATGCAAATTGCCTAGACCCCGTTGCTCTAAGTAAGATTGTGCTTCCTGGGAAAGAGCATAAGTCGATGTGGGTGGCCAAACAAGTTCCAATGATTGGGCCTTGTTAACGGTTGTGTAGGCTGGCTGTGACTGGGGTGGCATTTGTTCTGCTTGGCCATGCACTGAATCTTCTTCGGAGCTATCCCTTTGGACCATGAATGCCTGTGGTCTCCGTGGTTTAGAGGATGTAGATGGCTGCGAACTCTGGAGGGGGTTCCTGTGGTTGAGGCGGTGGGCTCTTTCTGCGCATCCTCTTTAATGGCGGCATCTTTTCTGAACCTGCATCCATGTACATGTAGTGTACCATTGATCATTAAATTGATTGGCATGCCTGTTTGACCTTTCTGTGTGTGTGTCGGAGAGAGATCCTTTTTTTTTTTTTTTGGTTATACATCCTTTGAGAGTGTGGAATGAAAGTGTGTGGTACAATTATTCATGCAATCATCTATGTGTCTAAGCGAAAGCGTGTGAGTGCACGTGACCTAGTAGCTAAGTAGGGACTAACTATATGCTTTTTTTGCTGGGATTTTCATAGGGCAGCTAGAACTCATCATCACTTCTGAGCTCTAGGTAAAATCGATTGATGCTACCTATATGTGCGAAGACGTACATATGCAAGTGAGTGCTCGTGATACAATCTAATCCTAACTAAGGAAGACTTGGTTTCCCAAATCTTCGTTTTTGTCGGGGATGGCTCGCGTGTTGATGTAGTAGCGCTTCAGTCGGATCCCGTTTATTGTTGTGTTGAATTGGACTCCATCTAGTGTTTCAAGTAGCACAGCTCCGATGGGATTCATCTTTCGTACTCGGTAGGGTCCTTGACCTAGATACTTCAGTTTTCCCTTGTGTACTTTGGCATTGTATAACAGGACTAAGTCGCCTTCCTTGATGTCTTTAGCTTTCAGATTCCTGTCAAACCATGCCTTTCTTTGACGTTTTTCTGTTGTCATGGCATGATAAGCGACTAGTCTTGTCTCTGTATGCTTTTCCAACTGACAGAGCCTTTCTTTCAAGGACTCATGATCACCCATGTGTTCCTGTACTGCGATGCGTAGACTTGGTATTACAAATTCGAGTGGGACCACGCCTTCAAGGCCGTACACCAATTGAAAAGGTGTGTTCCCTGTACTGACCTTGAATGTGGTTCTGTATGCCCATAAGGCTGCATTCAGTTTCTCTGCCCAATCAGAACGCTGTGGTTCTACTACCTTGGTGAGGATATTGCATATGATTTTGTTTGTGGATTCTGCTAGTCCATTCCCTTGGGGGTAGTAGGGTGTGATTTTTCTATGGATGACCATGAAGCCAGACAAGAGTTCTTGGATTACCTCATTGACAAAATGTGTGCCTCTATCCGACACAATTTCAATGGGGCATCCGAATCGGGTGATCACATGTTCGTATAAGAACCTTGCTGTGCTTTTGGCATCTGCCTTTCTGACTGCTTTAGCTTCAGCCCATTTTGTAAAGTAATCAGTGGCCACAATGATGTAGCGTGCCTGTGTTCCTTTTGCTGCTGGATGTATGGGACCCACATAGTCAATCCCCCATTTTTCAAATGGTTGTTGTGCAACAACTGTTGTTAGGGGATTGAAGTCTTTGTGTTGTGGTTTAATAGTCCGTTGGCATACATCACAGCCTTTTACATATTCATAGGCATCTGCCCACAGTGTTGGCCACCAGTAGCCTGCGAGGAGAACTTTTCTTGCTGTGGCTTCCCCTTGGAAGTGTCCTCCTGCAATGCCTTCATGGACTTCACTCAGGATTGGCAGGATCTCATGAGGCATTACACATCTTCTTAATATCTGGTCCTTGCCCATCTTGTACAGTTGTCCTGCAATGAGTTGATAGGGTGCAGCCTTTAGAATCAATTTTCTGGCATCTACTGCTTTCATGTCAGGGGGTGGTCTTCCTGCCATCAAGTACCCAATGATATCTCCACACCATTCTGGAACAGCATTTATTTGAAATAGTGTGGCATCTGGTAAGTCGTCTTCTACTCCCGTGGCTTCTTCTCCTGTCTTGACTCGAGACATGTGATCGGCAATGTAGTGTTGGGCACCTTTGCGAACCACGATTTTGAAGTTGAATTCTTGCAGCAAGAGGAGCCATCTGGTTATTCTTCCTGTGGTACACGGACGGTTCACAAGATAAAGCAATGCTTGATGGTCGGTGTAGAAGACAAAATCATTTGCGAGTAGATAGTGCCGAAATTTCTTTACACTATACACCATTGCTAGGGCTTCTCTTTCTGTGGTTGTATAGTTGATCTCTGCATCATTGAGTTGTCGACTGGCAAAGTAGACGGGGTAGTCTTTCTTATGTTCACCAGGTTGACAAAGCACACTCCCAATTGCATACTTGGATCCAGCAGTATGAACATGAAAATCAATATCCCAATTGGGAGATATAAGGATGGGTGCTGTGATTAGGCGCCACTTTAAAAGCTCAAAGGCTTGGTCGCACTCTTCGGTCCATAAGAACTCCACTAATAATTTGTAAAGGGGTCTAGCTATCATAGCATACCGCAATATAAATCTTCTATAATAGCCAGCATGTCCCATAAAGACCTGTACACCTTTGGAATTTGTAGGAGGAGGCAATTCCATGATGATTTTGATTTTGTCCATGTCACTTGCAATCCCATGTTGAGAGACGATGTGTCCCAAAACAACTCCGTGGGTGACCATGAACTGGCATTTTGTTGGATTTAGGGAGATGCCATACTCCCTGCATTTGATTAGTGCTTCTTCCAAACATTTGAAGTGGTCCTGTTTGGTTGAATGGATGCACAAATCATCCAAGAACACCTGTAAAAACTTATTCAAAAATGACTTGAAAGCTGTGAACATGACTCGCTGGAATGTGGCTGGGGCATTACAAAGGCCGAATGGCATGACTCTATATGCAAAAATACCCCATTCTGTAGCAAATGCTGTTTTTGATTGGTCTTGAGGAGCAATTTGCACTTGGTTATAGCCACTGAAGCCATCCAAGAAGCTATATATTTCGGATCCTGCCACCTTTTCCAACACTGTTTCTGTTAAGGGTAGGGGGTAGTGATCCCTAATTGTGGCGGCATTCACATTTTTCAAGTTTACGCATATTCTGAGCTTCTTGTTGCGTTTAGGCACAATGACAATGGGTGAAACCCAATCAGTGTGCTCTATCTCGTAGATGAATCTGGCATCTAGGAGTTTTTCCAGCTCGTCATAAACCATGGTGCCATATTTAGGATTTGTGCGATAAGGTCCACATACCTTAGGGCGAGCACCTTCCCTTATAGGTATCGTGTGCACTGCCACTTCTGGTGAAATTCCTTTCATCTCTTTGTATGACCATGCTAGGTAGTCACGGTATTCCATTAGGAGGTCTTTGAGTTTGATTTCATCTTCTTGACGGAGCTGTTTCCCAATGAAAACCAATTTTTCTTCCTCCCCTTCAAGGGCGAGGTTTATTGTGCGTGTTTTTGCCCGTCCCTCATAGATTGGAGTTTCTCCAATGCTATCGGTTTCTTGAACTTCAGATTCTCTGATTGGTCTTGGCATTGCTATTGGTGCACTGCCACTTGTATAATTCTTAAAGTATTCCGGCACTTCTCGAAGATCGGCCTCTGATGGGGTTGAACTAGCCTGACATGTGTCATGTGTACTGGGTGGCATAGTTGCATTTAGTAATTTGTTAGGCTCTTCTTTTCTTTCTTTTTCTGAAGTCTCTCGAGCTTCATCCGCACATGTGGCTTATATTTCCGAAACTTCTTACGTTGGGAACTGTGGGGTAACTTTTCCACTGGTAAGGTGTTTCCAAGTAAGGGTTCATGTGCTGCACATACTCCTTCCAGTCCCTCAGGGGACCATTCAAGAGGTGGTGGTTTTGATTTTGAGGGAACTGCCTTTGCAAGGTACAATTCGACAATCCTTGTTTGGACTCGTTCGAATTCATTGAAGTGCTCGGCCTTGGCTTTTCTTGCGATTTCCTCCTGCAGCTTTCTTGCGGGATCTTCTGCTGTTATTCAACTGTGGAGGTTCAACTTTCGGGAGCTCAACTGCCATTAGGGCATGGAGAATGGCTAGGTCATTATCAAAGATTTGATCTTCAATTTCAGCATTCGCAGCCTTTGTTTCAAGGTCCCAAGGAAAATCTGAGTCATCATTGGTAGGGGTACCTTCTTCAGGTTCATTATCCCATTCGAGGTCAGCCATAAAGAATGGCATCTCTAGATCGATTGGTTCTTCATGTGTCGGTGGAGGATTGACCTGTAGTGCGTTAACATTTATCTGTGAGAAGATGGGGTCTAATGAATGGCAGTTGTCAATGGTTGCCAATGTTTGTATCCAGTTATTGACATTGCTTTGTGAGTCACCTGCTATGGCATGCTGTTGCAAGGGAGCTGATTTGCTCGAGATTGTCGTGGAAGATGTGTCATCCAATGCTCTAGGAACAATTGGTTTAATAGCTCCTGTCCCCACATTCACCCTGACTGCAGTGTCTCGATTCTGGATTGTCAATCTATCAGTTCCCCAGTCATGGAGGACTGATGCTTCCCGTAACCAAGGATGTCCCAGTAAGATTTGATAGGATTTTTTGGGGAGATCCAAGATTGTGAATTGAAGGGAAAAGCGGACTCCTGCGATCTTTGTGGACATGCCATTCACTATTCCCAAGGGTTTAGCCCGTGAATCATCGGCAAGGCATATGTTGAAATTAGCCTTTTGCATTGGTGGGAGACCCCATTCTTCGTACAGCTCCTTTGATAGGACATTGACACCTGCTCCACCATCCACTATGGCTTGGACTTCATTATATGCCTTGTGGATCAAAGGCACAGTGATGTTGCGTATGTCATCTCTCTCACCCATCTGCACAGGGATATCTTCAATGACGTTCATAGGTGGAGGGGGATTTGCGAGTTCAATCCATCCTTTGAAACTCTCCCAGAGATTGGGACAATTTCGTAAGAGGATTCCGATGGGAATTGACACAGGGCAACTCAGGATGCTAGAGAGTGTGCAGCTCCTTCAAGTTGACGTGGCGGTACATTCTATTGGGGAGTCTGTTGTTGGAACAAAGGCTCGAGTACAATATCAATACTTTGTGGGGCCAAGTCATGGAGTGGGTCTTGAGCTTGTTTCTGAGCCTCAAATTGAGCTTGTTCATTTTGGATCCATTGCTGAAGTACCTGAAAACGAGCCTTCTCCACCTCTGCATTCGGGAATGGAGCTTCTTTTATTCGAGGCTCGGGAGTTGATGTGGATGAGCTCGGCTGCTCATTGCTTGGCGGAGGTGGAGGCACTTGTGCTTTCTTTTTCAGAAGTCGCTTCGGTTGGATTGGAATGATAGGGTCCTTCGTGGCCTCTTTCTGTTGGCGTGTAATTACATTGATAGGCTATGACCTTAGACTTGCCGGACCCAGACTTTGATGGTCCACCCCAATGATGTTGATGGGGATGTCAGGCTTAACCTCTGTTTGTTCTGGGACCTTATTTTTCATGGGACAATCCATACAGGCATGTCCTATGCCACAATCTCTGCAGAGTGGTTGGAAAGTGGCTGGGCTACCACGATGAGGGCACTCTGCGATCCTATGATTTTCTCCACAACCGTAACACTTGATTGGTGCTCGAAATGTGTTGGGTTGCACTTGATTTGCATAGACTGGTATTAGACCCTCTGCACCTTCTACATAGTACACTGGGTACTCTGCTTCATACTCAAATAGCGAGTCTACTTCCTCGGCTTGTAATTGATGTATGGGAATTGCCTGAGGAGCTGGATTTGGTGCTCTTGGATACGGTCGTGGATTTGGATTCCTGAGTAGTTGTGGGACTTGTGTCCGAACGGGAACAGGATTTAGCCTCGGAGCTGGGGGTGCTTGTGCAAGTGCCGGTTGCCTGTATACTGGCATGGGTGCCGCTTGGTATTGTGGTGGTCGAGGCGGATTGTTGCGCATGTTGAAGATGCAACTGTTCTCATCATGGCCGCCGACGACGCAGATATGGCACCACAACCGTGGCGGTGGATTTGCTTGTGTAGTGATCCTTGCTCTTAGGACTGGGCATTCATTTGCTATATGATTTGCCAAGTAGTGTGGGCACCAGACATGTTCTCGCCGTGGATATGTTTGAGTTGGTGGCTGAGACAAGTGGAGTTTTTGATCCATGGCTTGCATCATATCTTCTTTCAGCTTCAAGGTCATGGCCGCTAGGCGATCTTCATTAGATGTTTCGGCAGTGTCCTTTGATTTACCTTTTTTCGAGCGTTTATCTCGTGTATTTGATCTGGCATCATCACTGCTAGTGTCTGAATCTGTCATGCCATCTGCGATGTCAATGGCTGTCGCATGAGCAGCACTGAATGTTTCAAAGCTGCTTATCTTTTTCATATCCTTGCGGATTTTCTTTCGTAGACCTGCTATGAACCATGCCGTGAGGTACTTTGCATCTGGGTGTGGGTCACATTTGGCGATCAATCTCTTCATCTTTCCCAGGTATGTGCGTACATCTTCCCTCCGGCCTTGTTCGATCTTGCTGAGTTGGAGAGCGGGATCATCTTGTAGCCTCTCCGTTTGAAAGCGACGTTTGAATTCGGTTTGAAGTAGGTCCCATGTGGCACGTTCTTCCACGAGAAGGTCGAGGTACCATTCTGACGCCTCATCAGTTAAGGCCATTGGAAACCAAGCCACCTTGGTTTCATGGGATTGATCACCACCTGCTCGACATGCGGCATCAAAATGCTGGAGGAAGCGAGCTGGGTCTCCCCTACCATTATATTTGGGAAGTTCCAGTTTTCCCAAGGGGTGTCGGCCTTGATTGTTGTGATTTCATCGATTGAAGAAGTTGTCAGCCTCTGCATCGAGCTCGATATTCCCATCATGGTCATGACGGCGTCCAGCCATGTTGGGGCGTGGAGGAGTTAAAGGAAGTTGTTGAATCTCAGGGGGGGGATTCGGGGTAGAGGATTGGCGGGGGCGGTTGTTGCAGTGGAGTTAGTTGCGGATGGGGCGAGCGTTGGAGTCGAAGTCGTTGGCCGGAATGTAACTACATGCAGATTGTGCGTGATTTGCCAAGGGTGTCGCTACCCCAAGTGCGGGTGGAGGTGGGGTTGTTAGGAGAGTTAGAGTGATGTTAATTTGTGTAGGGACCGTCGTGTTAATAATGTGCCTAAGATTATCCTACGTGTGTAGGGAAATGTGCCGGTGCAGACGGATCGTTAATCGGAGGTCACGGCGTGAAAATACGAGTGAATTAATGCGAAATGAGGCCCACATGGGGGCGCGAATGAACGTGTGCTAGGGATGCCGAAATGGTGTGCAATGGGCTGGAAAAATACCCCGTAACGTGGTGTTTCCGTGTGTGAAATCTGGGTTCAAACGGGGTTCGGGGTTAAAGTAGGGGTAATTTTTGCGTTGGGGGGGTCCTAATTGTGGTGTGAATGGACTTTAGGTCCAACTGAGGGGTTGAAACCAAGTGACTCTAGTTAAGGAAACTAACATAGATCCTCCCAGTTACTGTAACTGGGAGGTTTAACTAACTGTAGTTAGTTACTAACTGAAGAGTTAGTCTAACCTAACTGAGAGTAATACTAACCGAACCTAGTCTAACTAACTGAGGGTTAACTAAACTAACCTAACTTCAATTACTACTAACCTAACCTACGTGAACTAATCTAACCGAGGTTAACTAACTAACCTAGTTATCCTAACCTAACTAACCTAACCTAACTGTAGTTAAGACTAACTAGCCTAGGGTTAACCGACTAACCTAACCGTAGTTAGTAACTAACCTGAGGTTAGTTTTAGGTTAGCTTTTTTTTTTTTTTGTGGGGGGCGTCCGACGGCGGCGTCCAGGGGGGGTGGCGGGGTTTTGCAAGGGGAGTTGGCGCAGGGGGGGTGGTTGCGCAGGGGGGGGGAGGTGGTTCGGGGGTGCGGGGGCGAGGGCTCGAGTGGAGGGGAGGGGGGCGGGGCGGGGGTGCGGGGGGTTTGCGCAGGGGGGAAAGGGGCGGGGGGTGGCGCTGAGCGCGGGAAGGGGCGGGGGGTGGCACGGGGGGAAAGGGCGGGGGGTGGCGCGGGGGGGCGAAGGGGCGAGGGGTGGCGCGGGGGAGCGAGGGGGCGGGGGGTGGCACGGGGGGGCGGGGCAGAGGCGCTGCGGTGGCGCCTCTGTGGGGCACCGCCGCGGTGCCGTGAGCGGGGGGCGGGGGGTTGGGGCTGGGGGTGGGGGGTTAGAGAGAGGGGGTGGGGTAAGGGGGAGGTGGAGCTGGAGGGGGAGGGGGAGGGGGGAGGTGGTGGTGGAGGGGGAGGGGGAGGGGGGAAGGTGGTGGTGGAGGGGGAGGGGGAGGGGGGAGGTGGTGGTGGAGGGGGAGGGGGAGATGAAGGTGGTGGTGGAGGGGGAGGGGGAGGGGGGAGGTGGTGGTGGAGGGGGAGGGGGAGAGGGGGAGGTGGAGATGGAGGGGGAGGGGGAGAGGGGGAGGTGGAGATGGAGGGGGAGGGGGAGGGGGGAGGTGGTGGTGGAGGGGGAGGGGGCGGGAGGAGGTGGTGGTGGAGGGGGAGGGGGAGAGGGGGAGGTGGAGATGGAGGGGGAGGGGGAGGGGAGAGGTGGTGGTGGAGGGGGAGGGTGAGGGGGGAAGGTGGTGGTGGAGGGGGAGGGGGGAAGGTGGTGGTGGAGGGGGAGGGGGAGAGGGGAAGGTGGTGGTGGAGATGGAGGGGGGAGGTGGTGGTGGAGATGGAGGGGGAGGGGGGTGGTGGTGGAGATGGAGGGGGAGGGGGGAGGTGGTGGTGGAGATGGAGTGGGAGGGGGGGAGGGGTAAAAAAGAGCCAAAAAAAAAAAAAAAAAAACTTGAAAGACGGAAATTGAAAAGCAAGGAGAAGTGGTCACCTGAACGCTCTCCAAGTCTTTCTCGATGTAACGGGATTGTTGCGAAACAATGGACGGTGGGTGGAAGGCTAGGTCAGCGCTGCGAGAAGGGCTCGATGTCACTTACATATGTCACTTACATGGCGAGGATAGGAGTAAGGGGGTGGTCGATGGAGAGGGAGGAGTGTCTTGCGTGGGGCTCGGAATGAAGAAGAGAATGGAGGCAAAAAGTGAAAGATGAAGAATGAGGGGGGTGGAGTAGGTTTTTATAGTATTGGATTTTAGGTTTAGGGTTTAGGTTTAGGGTTTAACCCTAAACTCTTCCCGAGCCATAACTCTTTATGGAGAGCTCGGTTTGCTTTTCTATAAAAAGGTAAAATAATCGAAATTGAAAGCTCTACGCATCCGTGTCCACTACCTAGCCTGATTGTAGATCATGTGGCTTCTATTTAAGAAATTAAGAAAATTTCTTAAGGTAGTAACCCAAAGTGGATGTTTGGGGTTGATATGTTTGGCTAGAATTGGAAAAAAATTTTACTCTCCTTGCCCTTGAGTGTTATCTTCGTGAAAGTTCAAAGTAGTGTCTTGTTTTACTCATACCTACGTATGTTTACTCACTACTTGAGACGCTAGTCTCCCCGGCAGCGGCGCCAAATGTTGGCTCTTTCCTACTGCTCTCGTAGGAAGAGCTGGGTATTCTATGTTGCAGGGTTCCGAGGCTTTTTGTCACCTACAGATATATTGGGATTGTCGGTTGTAGTATATGTGTACTTAGGACCTCGAGTCGTGTTCCGGTGAGAGACGTAGGCTTAAGTGTGGTAAGCAAACAAAGTGCAAGCATGTGTAAAAGGCACGTAAACCATCTTTGTTGAGGTAATGAAGGCTTTCGCCTTCATTGGGGGTTGTAGGGTTTAGGAAGGGTTTAAGAGTTCAGAAGGAGGTTCCAGGGTTTAGAAAGAGTTCCAGGGTTTAGGAGGAGTTCCAGAGTTCAGAAGGAGGTTCCAGGATTCAGAAAGAGTTCCAGGGTTCAGAAAGAGTATCAGGGTTTAGAAGGAGGTTTCAAGGTTTAGAAGGAGTCCAGGGTTAGAAGGAGGATCCAAGGTTCAGAGTAGAGTACATGGTGGAGAACTCGTCTCCCTCATAGATCATGGAGTTTAAGGGTTGAGGAACAAAGGGTTTAGGGGAGCATAGGAGTGGGAGAGGAAGAAGGTGTAAGAGCATGGGGGAAAGAAGAGAGAGGAGGGGGGAGGAGGAGAGAGGAGGGAGGAGGAGGAGGGAGGAGGAGGAGGAGGAGGGAGGAGGAGGAGGAAGGAGGAGGAGGGAGGAGGAGAGGGAGAGGGTGGGTTGCAAGGTTGGAGGAGAGGGGAGAAGGGTTGCAAGGTTAGGACATGCTTTTGGACGTGCAGTGCAAGGAAGCATGGACACTTGAGACAAATGCTTGGAATACCAAAGTAGACTCAACACAATGCCCCAAAGAGTGTGGGCTTCATTCCATTATGGGGTATTTATACAAGTTGGAGAGCTTCTCTCTCTGCATGTAACACAAAGTCGTATCACAAAGTTGTAACACAAAGTTGTATCACAAAGTTGTAACACAAAGTTGTAACACATTCTCTCTCTACATGTAGAAGTTGTAACACAAAGTTGTAACACAAAGTTGTAACACAAAGTTGTGTCACAAAGTCGTAACACATTCTCTCTCTTCATGTAGACAAACTTGTAACACAAAGTTGTGTCCAGAAGTTGTAACACAAAGTTGTGTCTAGAAGTTGTAACACAAAGTTGTAACACCAAGTTGTATCACAAAGTTGTATCACAAAGTTGTAACACCTTCTCTTTCTTCATAAGTTCATGTTGGCACAGAGTCAACAGGCTGTGCGACCATTGCTCTACAGGTCCGTGAAAAGTTGCCGTAGAAATTGCATCGTATGCCTATGCATAAAGATATTGGGAGCGACAGTATCATTCTTATTGCCCGTTGATGCAAAATCATCACTAGGAAGTGACTGTGTGGTCAAATACCACTTTCGTCAGTTTTGTAGATTTGCCTTGTGAGGCAGAAGTTGTGTTTTTTGTAGTGACAGAATATTTTGCAATGTTCTGTAATGGCATCTGACTCTCTTTCACAGATTGTCACTAAAAAGCTTGACAAGAACAACTTCTAAGCATGGAAGTTTAGAATGACGAATTTCCTTATGGGAAAAGGCTATTGGGAGTTCATTACAGGAAATGGAGAAGAACAAGTGCTTCCTAATGTTCCCAATCAATAGGAAATGCAGGCATTTAAGGCCTAGCATGAGAGAGCCCAAAAAGTCATGTATTGGCTATCTATCAGTATTTCAAATTCTATGATTGTGCATATTCAAGTTGCAAGCATGCCAAATGAGGCATGGGATACTTTGGCAAAAATGTACAGCAAAAATACACAAGCCAGGAAAATGCAGCTCAAGCAGGAGTTGCATAATGTGTAGAGAGAAAATATGAGCATCAATGACTACCACATGAAGGTGAAGAAGATTGCAGATGCACTTGGTTCCATTGGGTTGCCAGTGGAAGATGATGATTTAGTTTCTGTGACCTTGAATGGTCTAGGAAAGGATTATGCACAGTTCCGGACATCCATTGCTGTCCGTGAAAAATTTTCTGATTTTGAGGAGTTGATTGCACTTCTAATTTTTGAAGAGCAGAGAAATGGTGGTGCATCTTCTTCAGGAGGAACTTCAAAAGAAACTATCTTTTACTCAAATGCTAGAAGAGGTAGAGGTAGAGGTAGAGCAGGCCGATTTGGAGGCTATGGCATAAATTAGAATATGTAGCAAATTCACGAAAACTAGTCCTATGGAGGAGGACGTGGTAACCTTAGAGGCAGGGGGAGCCAAAGAGGTCGTGGTGGATGGCAGAGAGGTCAAAATGCAAACAGCAATGTTGAATGCTACTATTGTGGTAAAATGGGTCATATGGCTAAAGACTGCTACAAAAAGCAGAATGACATTATGAATGGAAAATTGCAGCAAAGCAATTATGCATCCTCTAGTAGATAGGGTGATGACAGAAATGAGAATTTGTTTATGGTGCAACACATGACCAATTTTGTGACAAGTGCAGAAGAAAGCAATGATGTGTGGTATGTTGACTGAGGTGCATCAAACCACATGACAGGTCATGCAAAATGGATGCAAGACGCAAGGAGAATGGAAAAACCAGGATTTGTGGAGACTGGGTATGATACTACACATCCTATTGTGTAGATTGGTAAAATTTGTTTGTCTATGTAGGATGGGAAAAAGAAATATCTGTCTGATGTATTTCATGTTTTGAACATCACCAAGAACCTGGTTTCTGTTGGTCAAATGGTTGAGCAAGGCTTGCAGGTCAGATTTAATGCTCATGGATGCTTTGTTGAGGATATGACAAATAAAGGTCACTTGATAGCAAAAGGGAAGAAGAAGGGCAGGATGTTTACATTGGATGCAGACATGCCTGAATTGAGTGTAGCAATGTTTGCACATGGGACCACTGTAGTTGTAGATATTGATATCTGGCATAAACGCATTGGTCATGTTAATGTACATTGACTTAAATTAATGCAGGCCCAAAATATTTTTGTAGGATTGCCCAAGTTCAAGGTTGCAAAAATGCATAAGATATGTGAAGCCTGTCAATTTGGAAAACAGGCAAGGAAACCATTTCCTAGACATGTTCAAGAGAGTAAGAGGCCATTGGAATTAATCCACTCTGATGTGTGGACTACTAAACCTGCATCTATTGCAGGCTGTCATTATTTTGTCACTTTTATTGATGACTACAGCAGAAAAGTTTGGGTGTATTTTATGAAAAAGAAAAGTGAAGTGCTTGGGCATTTTTCAAAGCTTTTAAAGCTATGGTTGAAAAAGAAATAGGCTTGCAAATAAAATGCCTAAGGTCAGATGGAGGGGGAGAGTACCTCTCAAATGAGTTTGCAAGGTTCCTGCAAGAGCATGGCATAAGGCAGCAATATTCATGCAGTATTCTAGTAGGTTTTATTGATCTAGTTTATGTCAGCACAGAGGATCAGGTAGCTGACATATTCACGAAGGCATTGGGCATAGAGAAGCTGCACAAGTTCAGAGACTTGCTTGGTGTGCAGGAATTGGGATTGAGATCGAGGGGGAGTGTTGAGATATCGAGCTCCACTCGTGATATGCCAGGGTGACCGTTGTGCATTTATGTCACCAACTTGTTAGCTACAGATGCGGTTGGTACACCGCCCACATGAATAATAGCTGGATGATAGCTATCTTTATGTACGCTAGTTAGTGGCTCAGTTAGTATGGCACCTAGGTTAGTTGAGTTTGGTTTGAGACCCACATATAGTGTTCATCTATTCCTTTTTGTTAGAGAGAGAGTTTTTTGGCTTTCATAACTAAGAAGAGGAAAACTGTTTTCAGCCTCCACCTTTATGTGTAATCCCCCATTGTGTATGTGAGAAAGCTGCAAGTGAGACTCCTTACCTCTCTCCCACTCTCTTCACATGGTAGAAAACCAGACAGGCAGAAAGATCAAAGTTATGAGATCACATAGAGGAGGTGAATACATGTTTTCAGCATTCATGAACTTTTGCAAAAATCACGGCATTCGAAGAAAATTCACATGTGTAGATACTCCTCAGCAGAATGCAAGAGCTGAAAGGAAGAATGGGACTTTAGCAGACAGTGCTAGAGTAATTCTTAGTGAAAAGCATCTTCCGAATCAGTATTGGGTAGACGCAATAGCTACAGCAAACTACTTGCTTAATTGGCTTCCTACCGAACCGATATAGGTTATGACTCCTTATGAAGCATTCACTGGACACAAGCCACACATTGGGCATCTCTGCATATTTGGTTGCATAGCATATGCCCACATACATGATCATCATCCCAGGAAATTGGATGCAAAGTCATGCAAATGCATCATGGTTGGCTACATTGAAGAAAGCAAAGCATACAAATTGTATGATCCCATCAACCGTAAAGTCATTATCTCCAGAGATGTAATCTTTGATGAGGAATCAGAATGGAAAACCTCACCTACACATGAGATAGAAGCATCGACTTTACAGTCAAATACAGAACAGGTTGATGAAGAAGAGCAAGAATTGCTAGCAACTGTGAAGATAGTGGGAGAGAAGGAAGGAATCTCATTTGCAGCTTTCTCACATACACAATGGGGGAATACACACAAAGGTGGAGGCTGAAAATAGTTTTCCTCTTCTTAGTTGTGAAAGCCAAAAGAACTCTAGTACAAAGAAATAGAAGAACCCTATATGTGGGTCTCAAACCAAACTCAGCTAACTAAGGTGGCATACTAACTGAGCCACGAACTAGAGTACATAAGGATAGCTATCATCAAGCTATTATTCATGGGCAGTGTACCAACCGCATCTGCAACTAACAAGTCGGTGACATAAATGCACAACGGTCACCCTGGCATATCACGAGTGGAGCTCGATATCTCAACAGCAACACCCCAAGCAGAGCCACAACAGCTCAGATGGTCTACTAGGGAAAGTAGACCTCCAGCCAGATTGACATATGCTCAGAAAGGCAAAGCAGTTCAGGCTGAAACAACCAACTATGCTCTTATGACTACCATCATGGCTACAGAAGAGCTAGTGTACTTTGAAGACGTAGTGCATGAGCCAGAATGGCAAACAGCTATGAATGAAGAAATGGATGCTTTGTATAAGAATAATACTTGGTAATTATGCGACCTTCCACCAGGAAAGAAGGCCATAGCAAACAAATGGGTATACAAAGTGAAGTACGATCCAGATGGAAGTATTCAGAGATATAAAACTAGATTAGTTGCAAAAGGATTTGCACAACAATATGGTCAAGACTATGATGAGACTTATGTGCTAGTAGCAAAGATGGATTCCATATGGTTCTTGATATCACTAGCGACACTCAGCAGATGGAATGTGTACTCTAGCTCGATGTCAAGAATGCATTTCTCAATGGTTACCTAGACGAGGAAGTCTACATGCAACAACCAGCAGGTTATGTTAAACCAGGAAAGGAGAATAAGGTTTGCCATCTCAAGAAAAGTCTCTACGGCTTAAAGCAAGCACCTAGAAGTTGGTACAGCAGAATTGACAAGTATTTTGTTGATCTGGGATACATGAAGTCCAATGCTGATCATACTCTCTACTACAAAGTTCAAGGGGAAGACATTACTATTGCACATTTGTACGTAGATGATCTGATTGTTATGGGAAGCAAGGATAGCTTCATCAGAAAACTAAAACAAGACTTATCTGCAGAGTTAGACATGAAAGATCTTGGACTTATGCACTATTGTCTTGGAATTGAGTTCTAGAGAGATTCAGATAGCACATTCTTGAGTCAACTCAAGTATGTTGACAGTCTCTTGAAGAAGTTTCATATGGCAGATTGCAAGATTGCAGCCACTCCCATGGAACAAAGTTTGAAACTTACTAAAGATTTAGAAAAGCCTACAATCAATGACAAATACTACAGGCAGCTCATCGGATCTCTTATATATCTAACAATCACATGGCTAGATATTTGTTATGCAGTAAGCTCACTAGCATAGTTTAGGGCATCCAAAACAGTCTCATTGGAATGTAGCCAAAAGAGTCTTAAGATACATAAGAGGTACAAGAAAAGTTGGGATAGAATACAGAGGGTCATCCACGGTTGCATGGATACTATGACAGTGACTATGCTGGAGATCATGAGACTAGGAGATCGATACAGGGATATGCATTTTTCCTTGGTCACGGTGCTATATCATGGTTGTCAAACAAAGAGCCAACGGTTTCTTTGTCTTTGAACTAACCACCGCACTTATTTTTGTAAATCCCATGCTTGTTTTTAATATATCCCAAACAACCACCGTGCTGGTTTTATTAAATTGTTTTTGTAAATCCTAAATAATAAATCCCCTGTTTGTCTTAAGTATATCCCAAACAACCACCACGCTGGTTTTATTAAATCCCATAACGAATCCACACATACACAAATTGATTCATCTTGTAATAATAGAAGCAAACCACCACACTGGTGGCTGTTAATATCCTAGTGCAACCAGCCATCGCACTGGTGACCTATCTTGCACTACTACCATGCTATCTTTGCACTACTGTTGTGCTATCCTAAAATTTGTTGCACAATGCTATACTAAAATAGTCCCCTTTAGACTAGTTATCTTTAACAGTCAGATTTCAACCACCAGGCTACTTAAAATATTTAACTAGCATGGAAGTAGGTCTCACAAAATCAGGTATTACAAGCACCATAGATCATGGATGATGGGGGGATGATGGCAGGCCAAGAAAGTCCACAAGTCCAAGAAATACTTGCAAGATTTTTACTTTTTCAAAAATACGATGACATTTTGTGACTAAAGGAAGTTCCAAACTCCCAACTATCTTATTAACCTCTCTATAGTAGCAAGCACCCTAGCTCTTTAGGCCAGTCAAATGAACTATCACAGACCTCTTCACACACTCAGATCACACCTCTACCGACTTATACACCCATAGTAACTCCTCCTTTTGCTTAAGGTACTCTTCATCCTGGTATTTGTGCTCTATACAACTTCATGCCTCCATCATCTCCTGCCAAAAGAAACCTACATCATGAGCTTGACAAGTACCTTAAAGGAGCAAGAAAAACAATAGCCATGGAAATTAATATTGATTATATCCCATAGATAAGTCACTCTGATTCGGTTTCATAGTAAATGGATCCCTTGAAGTGGCATTCTTTGTTGAAAATCTGGCGGTGCTTCAGTTCATGGTTCTTGATCTCCACGAAGAATTGCTCAAGGTCGTTGTCATAAATCCGCGATGCCTACTAACCATTTAGAAAACATATATTCTGCATCAGTATGTTTATCATTAAATTGAAGCTCATTTCTAGAAATCCACACAAAGCACAATGTATGTTCTCACATTTGTTCCATCGTGTGTGTTTGACTTTAGACGCATCCCCCAGGAGAATTTCTTTCCAATTGATTGGCTCCCCTAATTGTATTTGCACTTTCTTCTAGACCTTCCTTGCCAATGGGCATGCTACGAATAGGTGAAAAACATCCTCTTAAGTTCTTAGACACCATCATCATTTTCCATCCCCTTTTCCAATTTTAACACCCCTTGCATTTTTCCAAACAACTTTCAACATTATAAGCCAGAGCAAGGTTGACAACTTTTTTGGAATAGCTTTAGCCCCAGATAAGTTGAAATCTCTGTTTCTAGTAAAGTTTAGAGTCAGACGTATTCCATCGAGAATTGAGGATAGGGATTATGTCTTCAATAGAGTCATAAGGAGTCGGAAGGGGTAGCAAATGAGAGGATAGTATCCAACTGAACTCTAGGGCGTAGTTCAGCATGACGCCCCCCTTCCACTTTGTGTTGCCTTCCCAAAAGCTATTCTAGCAGCAGCAACAAAAGTCACATCCTCATTAGTAAGTTTGAAGTCTCTCCTAATTTCTAACAGTGTCTTCCATCTAAATTGATATTCTTGCCACAGCTGCCCCCAAGCTTAGAGGCCCTTGGTGAAAAGGAGGCATGCTTTATTAAAGTTTGTATTGCTAAGTAGAGCATTCATGTGAATCGTTGATGCCCAAATGGAGTCTAGCCTCATAAAAGCCTTTTTTGGAGAAACATAGTTGAGTTTTGATAGATTCAAGTGCCCTCCATAGGGATTTCCACATATCACTTCCTTTTGTTGTGCAGGGTTCCTGAAAGAAGACTCTTTGAAACCCATAAATATGCCAAGCAGTTTGAACACAGTGCCTTTTTGGATCCGTTGATAGCCATTGAGATCTAACTCACTTTAACGCTATAATTGTTGAGTGATCTTGATGTAAGATAGTAGGTTTCAAGACATTCCATGACTTCTCGCACCTTGTGGGCAGAATTTTTAGGCATAGGATTGGTGTTGTTTGCAAATTGTTGCATAATCAACTACTTCCCAGTAGGAAACTTTATCCCGTTTACTGTTCTCTTAGAGGTTTTTCACTAAGCAGCCAACCCAAGTCCGCAGCTATAGCATAAAGGAGATGAGCAATGGGGCAGCCTTGCCTAATGGATCTTTTCAACTGGAAAGGAGAATACATATCACCATTAACGCATACCTTGGCTGAGGCATTAGTGAGCACAAGTTTGACTGCGGAGATGAAATTTGGGCCCAGACGCATGTCTTTCATGGATTGCAGTAGAAAATCCCAATCCAATCTATCATACACTTTATCAAAATCTATTTTGATGAAGCAAATATCTTGGCTTGACTCTCTAGCATATTCACAACCTTCCCACATATTCACAATAGCCTCTAGGAGATGTCTCCCTTTTATGAATCCCTTCTATTCTTGCAAAATCCAACAATCCATCTTGTGTTGAATTCTTAGTGCTAAAGCCTTGGCAAAGATTTTGTTACTATAGCTAAGCGTTGTCAGAGGTCTCCAATTTTTAAGTAGATCCTTTTGTCCTTCTTTGGGAATAAGCTTAATTATTCCACCATTAAGGTGATTAGGAAGACAAGAGTTAGAGATACTTTCCTGCCATACCTCGGGGACAAGCATTTTCTGAGTGAAATCTTCCAAGCGTCCGAGTGAAGGGAAAAAAAAACTTCCAACTATGCATAAATATGGCAAAAATCGATCAGAAGAAAACATAGTTTCACTTAGAAATATGCAAAGTATTATAGCAATGCCTATTTTATACAAAAATCTTTAGGTGAATCTTTAGGAATGGCGAGAGCATAATGGGATTCCTTTTGAAGAAACCCACATGTAGAGTAGACTTCTCTATGATCCTTCTTACAACTTTTACTTGGGGGTGACATTGAAAAGCCTCTCTCAGCCTATCTTCATGAAAGGTTTTCTTCAAAAAAAACTCATTGAAGCAAGCCATCTAGGTAGTTTCGCTAGCGAAACCCCTTTGAAGCACGTCTCCCAAGGTAGTTTTAAAAGTGACATAACTTTCATATCCAATATCCAAATATAGTCATTCAACCACCCAAATTGATCAGAATACCCCATTTGAGCACATATATGGAGTTATATTTTGGAAAATCTTGCATATATACTATTAAATATTACATGTATTTTATAAGAGTGATATATAAGCCCAAGTTAATACTTATTTATAGTAATTTAAACTTCTTTAGAAACATGTCCATAAATATCTTGTTATTTATGCTATAAAAACACTAAAAAGATATTGCCATATGATATAAATGTGTTAATAAGTAATTATATATGAATAGTATTATTACATTGAGAGTGATTATGAGGGATGTTTCTTAAAGGAATCAACACTTTTTTAAGGTAATAACAGGGGTACAAAGGGATGTCTCTAAATAAGAAAATTATGTTGTGTAAAAATGAATGAGGGACTAGTCTATATATTTTTATGATAAAGGGATCTAGTTCTAGTGAAAATAAAAGTGTAAAAGCCGTGTTTCCTAAAGAAATATATTTTTTTAAATCTCTTAAAAAATACACTCGGATAAACCTGCTCATAGGTTTTTGCTCGTAAAATTGATGCATCCCCGTACCTCTAGGAGTCTGGGGCCTATCCAATCCCAAAAGACTTTGTAAAAATCAATAGGAAGGCTATCTTCCCCTGGGGTTCTGCCATCTTTCATGACCAGCATTGCTTCCTTGAGCTCACCAAGAGTAATAGGAGATTCCAAGCTCTAGTTATCAAGACATGTTGTCTTGCTAATTGGCATATGTGTCTTGCAAGCATCACGTTGTCATCTGGATGCATAGTTCTTGACAACAGGTTTTTAAAGTGCCCACAAATATAATCTCTATTCTTGGTGTCAGATTGTGCCCAACTATTAGCATTGACTTCAAGGAGTGGGATTTCTTCCAGAGCTCTCTTCCTCTGCGAATAACTTTGAAGGTTTTTTTGGTGGGTCTGTCAAGCTTAACTGTCCACCATCTTTAAATATATAGTCTAGATGATGAATACCTTATGCTTTCTAATCTGACTAGCTCGCTCTTAGCATGGCAAAGATTTCTCTGCACTTGGGTATCTCCATTATGTGGCTAGGCTTTCAAGAGCATCGAACCTCTTTTGGACAACATCAATTCTCTGCTTGCCATTGGACTTTGTCTCTGAGATTTCTGGCCTGTTTGATAACTTCGTTCATTTTCAGGACATTCTACAACCAAATCTCAACTGCCACCACTTACTCATCTATGAGTTTGGGAGTAGTCCATAGCTTCTTCACTTTGTCTTGAATGGTACCTAGCTGAAAGAGACTGGGGTCAAGCCTTAAACTAGGATGAGGCTCTTAAACCTTATCCAAACTCACATTGAATAAAAAGCGGTTTGTGATCTGAGATTGCAAAAGTGGAATATACTGTATTAAACTAGAAGTGTCTTGGAGGAGAGATTGAGAGAGATAGTATCTAGCCATGCCTCTCTCCTTGTCTCCCCAATCTGCTTGCTAGACAATGTGAAATATCCTGAAACAATTGGGTCCACCAACTGAAGAGAATCTTTGAGGTCGCTCTAGGCCTAGAGCTCAGATCCTCTCAAGGTGTTCCCTTTACCCAGCCATTTGTCAGCCCTTAGTTCAACCATGTTAAAGTCACCTATCAACACAACTTCATCCCCTACATTGGATAAGGCCTACCACGTAGTACACCTCTTGCGATAGCTCGTAGGTGCATAAACTAACACTAACGAGAACCTAATTCCCTTGAGAAGGCATTTCACCAGAATCCATTTGTTGTCACTGGTCACTATCCACAATAACATCTAAGACACTTTTGGAATAATGTGATAACACTCCAATTGCACATCCACCTCTATCTTTCTCATGGGAGGTGGTGAACCAAGTCCTTTTATCAACATTCTTGAGTCGAGTGTCAAAAACTTTACCTATCATTTTAACTTCTTACAATGACAAAAAGGTTGGAGAGTGCACATTGTTTTCCAGCCAAGTGGCTAGTATACCTGCCCTATTGGGGTCAATGAGACCACGGACGTTCAAGGATAGGATAGAAATGGGCTTACTTACCATGCCTTTTCGACCCTTTTTAGCCCTAGGATTTGGGCTACTTGCATGTGTAGATGGGCCTCTCACTGTAGACATTCTCCTCTTATTGTGAGCAGTTGCTGTTAGTTTACCTTTAACCACTCCTTCTTTACATGCTTATAGGGGAAGAGGGATATCTTCTTCCGAATCATCAAGATCCTTTGTCAGCATGTCATCACTCTTAATGACCTCATCCTCAAAGTCTTTGGCCCATTCAACTCTCTGTTCCAATTTGGGAATGAGCTGGAGGCTAGGTTCAAGAACTGTTTCTACCAACGCCTTGAAAGCATTTTTCATCAGAATGTCGGGAATGGTTCTAGTATCCACTGGTGGCAAGACATCTTGCTTTGGTTTCGCCTGACCAACTAGTTGCTGAGGAGCTTCCGTCTGTTTGGAAGCTTTAGGCTATTTAGGCACATCAGGCTTTTTAGGAGTCCATTTTTCATTAGGTACTTGAGGAGGCTCTATATTACTTATGGGTTTGTTACACTTCAAAGGACAGCTCCTGACTGTGTGGTCTGATAGCCCACACAGAAAACATGAATTGGGTAGGTCCTTATACATAACCTTTTTCTCTCCAATTACTCCTCCCCTCTGATTAAGGATCACAATTGTATTTGGCAACTCCTCAGCTACATCTAATTGAACACAGACCTGGGGGTTACCTTTGGGATTAATGAGCTCGGTCCCTTTCTACACTGACTACCTCGCCTAAGATACTGCACATTGAAGCTACTTGGTTACACAACAAGAAGGGCAAATCAAGGAGCTCTACCTAGACCGAAAGAATAGTTGAGCATGGGTTATCGGGGCTGACATCAAGAGACCACCTATCCAGATAAAGTGGTTGGTTGTTGTAGACTGCTATCTAGAGACGATGAAGAAGCACTCTTGTAGCATGTTCAGCTTTCTCAAAGAGAAAGATTAAGTAACCTCAACGAAGGAAACGAACATCGATGACTAGATTACGTCTCCTACTCTAGTTGGTTCTAAACCAGTTCTCTAGGAGAGCGACTGGAGAACGAGGTCCATGCAGATGTCCACCAACCAAGGCATGCAATTCAAGCCATTCAATATATTCATTAAGAAGATCTTCATCAACCTATGCAAAGATAGCTTTACCTGGCTCAATGGGCAACCCCTCTCCTGGAATGCGTGCGCTTATCTTTTAAATGCCTCATGAGACATTAGATGATCAATTTCCTAGCTCTATGCCAATGGCATCATGGACATTTGCTTTGTGGGAGTTCTTGATGAACGACTGGTCTTCCTCTTTGGTCGACTTTGCAGCTGAGGCATGGGACCCATTCCTCGCTTTCTGTACACCTACTTGTCCGAGAGCTACCAAAACATTTTTTCTTTCTCTGAAAGGGGTTGAGAAGAAGGCCCCTCTAATTTATTGGAGAGCCCCCTCATACAAGGAGCTGGGTGTTGAAGTTTGTCCATGGTGGCTAGGAGCCGCTGCTTTGACCTAAGGACTTTCCAAGTCTTCTTCCTATGCAGCCCATGACAGCAGCAAAGGCATTTCTTCACTCACTGCCTCCTCTTTGGGCTCCTTCTTGAGAACCAGCAAGGGAAGTCCAGGTTACTGTGCTTCCATCTCTGACATCCATCTTGGTTTGTGCAGGAGAGTTGTCAACTAGTGGAGGGAAGGCAATGTCACGGTGGAAGTATCCTATTCCAAAAGAAGGTCAAAGGGGTGCAGCCACTATCACATTCTGCATGCAAAACGAGGGATTGTCTAAGAGTGTTATATGTGGCAAAGTGAGAGATGAGTGAGACAAGAATGTTGTGGGAGGGAGCCATATTCAGGTCTAAGTGGAAGGATAGGGAGCTTAGATTGCGAGGGACGCAGGTCACCATTGTTGTCTCCATCACTGTCCTCTATTGTAGCTCAATTGGTCGCCATCGTCATCTCCATCCAATATTCACTGTCGTTGCCGACTCCAAGTAATACACCCACCATAGAATCATGTCATCCTTATAGCTATTTTCCTCCTCCACCAGGTCTGTTTCTACGAGGGTGTCATTCATCATCGCTTTCAAATAGAACAAAAGCACTCCAAAGGCCTTTGGGTATGCCATTATTCGCATTAGGTAGATCGGTGTACAGCGTTTTGGAGCTAGATTTCATAATGGGCACTTAGTTGTGTCTGCACTACTCTTAAAAAGGGAGAGAGTTTATTGAGCTTGACTTCAATCTAACATTAGTTGTCTAATCAAAATCTTTTGTCTCACATTATGGTCCTCGACATGTCAAAGGACACTATCTAGTCACATAGCTAAGAAAACATTGCCAAGTAAACTTTGGAGAAGATTAATAATTCAATAGATTACACACAGATTACATCTCAAAGACTCCTTTCCTTCAAATAACATCTCAAGGACTCCTTTCCTTCAGGGGGCTAGCTCCACATTGCTTTGAGCAGGTCGCCTTTTTGAGTTACTTGATTCTGGACTCGGCCCTCCTTGCTGCTGCTTATAGAAGGGGGGTAGTTCCTTCCTTCAGGGGCCCGTCCCCTCCCTTCATGTTGCTTCCTCTTTCCTTGATTTGATCTTTCTGGTTGCAAGCTCAGCCCTTCTTGCTCCTTTCCTGAAGGAAACTGGTTCCTCTCTTTAGTCTCCTTTTCCTCATAGTCAGGATTGGTCTTGGCCTTCTTCAATTTGAGCTCCTTGTCTTTTGCATTTTTTGTACAAATGGCAAATTGAGCTGCAACATCTAGTTTCTCCTCATAGATAGTTGTAGTAGGTAGGCACATTTGATTTCTCCATGACTTGGGCAATGGCAAATGACATTCTCTACATGTCAATCTTGCATGCAAAGCAAAAAACGTGCACATGGTGGTAACATGTAGGCCATCGGATCTTGCAGAGTCGTCTATGATGGGGGTATAATAGACCATGCATTTCGGACCCTGTTGCATAGCAAGATAGGCATCCGATTTAACTATTGCGGCCGTCAATACCACAATCTTGATCTATACATGATGAAGTTGCTTCTTGATTCCTTCCTCCCTCATCCTAAGGTTGCAAATGTTCTCCTTTATCTCCTCGACTCTTTGCTCACTCTATGCAACAACTTCATCTAAATCCCACGGCATCTGTTGAAGCTACTTAAAGTGCTCAAAAACATCAACATGTACCATTCTAAGACTTCCACTCTAGTTTGGAAATCTCTCAAGACGACGGACTGCTTTTCAAAACTATCGAAAGCCATGGCAAGCTCATGCACAACCATATTGTAATCTTGTTGCAGGGTCTTGTAGCTTACTCTTTGAACTTCCAATAGTGTTTTGAAAAAACAACCCTCATCATGGCTGCTGCAACTTGCTTCATCGTCGTTGATCTCTGCATCCTTCCTAGCCTAGATAGCTGCTTCATTGTCTTCTCCACCACCCCAGATGCTCTCTGCCCCACCATCCTTCCTAGCCTCAAAGCTCTCTCATTGTTCTTGCATCACCTTTTTGGTTTCTACATTCTCCCTTTTCATCTCCTCCATCATCTGGTATTTTTCAATGTCCAATGCGTTCTACATGTTGCAGAGCCATTTGTAAAGACCCTCCTTTTTGGCTCTTTGATCTTCAAGCTCCTTTTGCATCATTGTTAGCTTCTTGTCTGCGATGTCCCCATCACTTCTCACTTCTTCAAGCCTATCTTGGAGCTCCTTGATATGCTTCTCTACTTCTTCTCTCCTATGCCTTTCCATGCCGACCATTTTTGCAACAGCAGCCTCAGCTTGCTCTTGTTCCTACAAGGCCCTCGCTTGTGCCTCCTCTACCTTGGCTTTTGCACCCTCCCTGAGAATTTTCTCAAGTTGCGTTGCCTTTGCTGCATCGGTGGCTTTCTCTTGTAAAAAAGTCACCTTCTGAGACATCTTTTTATCATATTGCTCAAAAATCCCTTTGAAGGTAGATGCCATCAGGTGCATTGCAACTTGAGCAGACTAACATGACAATTGGGATTTTCCATCCGTGTTATCATGCTCTTGGAGATCGCCCTTGAGAAAGATATATCACATCCTTTTAGTTTCTTGCTGCTTGAACCTACCAAAACTTCATGGTTCCTCTCATATCCGGAAAGAAGTGAATGGTCTTCTTTAGCACACCTTGGAGGTCTGTTGGCAAACTAGAAATCTTGACTCCACAATATTTACTAATCTCAACATTGGGGTATACATCTAGAATATCATGTCTCTTCCACTGCTTCTCGAAGAATTGTTCTTGCAAATTGCCTTCAGGAATTCCTAGCGCGTTTTCAATCATGCTTTCATTAATGGTAATCTCTTGACCTTGACAGACTAGTTACTGCTCCTTCATGTTCACCTCTTGTACCAACCTAGTGAAGTTTTTGAGAGAAGGACTATGTGATGAAATGGAATCAAAATTTGTTGAAACCTATAGAGGATGATGCACTCGATGTTTGAGTCATAACAGAAGAACCCCTTTTTGAGGGCCACAAAGACTTCCTCAGTCATTTGTTGTGTGAAGATGACAACTTTGCTGTTCCTACAGAGCTCCTACATAGCTTGATAATGATGAAGGGGTAGACTTTTACATTTTTGAAATGCACAGAGAAAAGGCAAGTTGCCACACGTATGGTGAAGGAAAAATGGGGAGGAGAGTGCAAGTGAGGATTTGCATATGTCGTTGGTTTGTATTACAAAAAACGTGATGAACATCAGCTTCTGGTTGAAGGCCCCTCTGCGATCATTCTTTCTCATTTGGTGAAGTCCATTAAGTTTTTGATGGATGCTAGGAACAATGACAGCAACATGTACTACCACTCTTTAGAGACGCATGAGGCCATATACAATGCAATGCCAGATGTTTGTAATGAGACCTAATGCTATGAAGTTTTATGGAAGCAAAATCCTATTTTTTGTACCATTGTGTCCATGTATGAATTGTTCGCATAGATGCATGAACAAAGAATTCTACATCTTTCATATGTTCTTATTGTTATGTAGAATAGCTCCTTGTGGTACTTTAAAGGGAAGCTTGATGTTTCATTGCTCATTTGTGAGCTGAAAACATACAAAGATACATGATATATTCAAAGGACAAGTAAGAATAGTCTATTGTAATGACTTAAGATGAAATAATTTGTGAAGACTTATTGTAGGCAGATAATTAGGAAGCAAGGGATAATCTTCAGAGACTTATATGCCCAGATGGGTAATAACAACAATTTCCATATGTACAGTAATGACAACCCCAGATTGTGACACTAGTAGTTTCTATCATATGTTTTCCTCAAATGCTTGTGGGATTCTCTTAACAAATGGTGATAGAATTGAAACATCACTGGAATAAATTTAGAATGTTACTTTTACTATAACAACAGGTCACTGTACTGAAATAAACTCCAAATTTAAACTTTACGATGAGGAAAATGGAGAAAAAATACATAATTTTGTATTAATAGAAACATTTACAATGCCCAGTAAACTGGGAAGTACAAGAACGAAACTATAGGTTCTTCCCACGTGCGGGCTTCTCTATCTTTCCACCACGGCACATCTTCTACTTCACATATTCAAATTCTAGGGTCGAATCCCCCATATGTAAGGCTGCTTCCTTGCCAATGCCAACCTATCAGGTGAGTGTAGCCAGTCATAGAGCCACACACCGAGGTCACAAGCCAAAAATGAGCCTAGGTTAGAGACTCCACCTGATCTTTGAATTGGGAAAAATTAAGTAAGTGCTAGGCTTGTTCCCTTTTCATTTGTAGAGGCTATCATCAAGCAGCAAAGTGTTCTCCTTCGTGTATTGTGGAAACACCTCCCAAAATGTAGATAGTTGCTTGAAGAAAATCAGCTTCCCACTTGCAAATGGGAATGCTGCCTTGTGACACAGGTCTTGGGATAGTAAGCCTGAAAGCTTCTCTCCAATATCCCCAAAACACAAGGCTGCTCTCTTGAAAACATTTGTGCTTGATGCACAACTCCATATGTATATATCAAAAAACTCACGAGCCAACACCAAAAATGCCCTCGCATCTTTCTTGACATAATGTGTGATACCTCTAGCTTCGAGAACCCTGGAAAAGCATGGGGAGTATATGAGTAAGGTCTCCCCTCTCCGTGCATTTACTCTAAACATGAGCACAACATTCAGATCGATAATTAATGTAGGCTTTTGAACATTGCACCCTGCTATAATATATTTGCACATCAGCTTCCTCCTCTATATGGATCTACTGGATCAGGCTGTGTATCATGGTGCATAACATCATCAAGTGATGCAACATCAGGTTGTGGTATATTGGGCTATGAAACATCAGGCTGTGGTATATCATCAGGATGTGCAACATTTGGCTATGCAATATTTGGTTGTGCATCATCAGGTTGTGCATCATCGAGCTGTGCAATATCTGGCTATGCATCATTGGGTTGTGCACCATCGGTCTGTTAAATATCGGGCTATGCATCATTAGACTGTGCAATATCTGGCTATGCATCATTAGGTTGTGCAATATCTGGTTATGCAATGTTTGGCTGTGCATCATCAGGCTGTGCATCATCAAGCTATGCATCATCGGGAGTCTCCAAATTGCCGCTAGGCTTTGCATCATCACTGGCTTTTCTCTTTGGCACTCATGCTACTGCATTTAATAAAAAGTGCTACTAAGCACATACCGAAAGCATTCACTAAACATGAAACTAAATTTTATACTCAACATAGCAAAAGCATACACGTAACATTGCTTTTGCATACATTCAATTTAACAAGGAGTTGGAGGAGAGATGGAAATTCATAATTTCAATACAAAATGGAAGGGCCATGCTACAATATGGGCAAATGCCAACGCACACACTCTTACATGCCTTTTGTTTTCCTCTTTGGAAAAGAACAAGGCAAATCTTTGGAGGCCTTTTTTTTCCTTCGATGCAAGAAAGAGGACAGAGGTACTTCATCCTTTGCCTCCTTATCTTCACCGTCCTCTTTGAGAGCTTCCTCCTCAATCTTTGCTTTCTTCCTAGGAGACCTCCATGGTGTCTTCGTTGGAAACACATATGCACCCTCAACTTTGGCATGTTGCTTTGATGGTGTGGCCTCCGGTGGTTTCCGCTAGTCCCCAGCATGCTTAGATGGCATGGTCTAAGGTTGTGAAGAGAGTGGGAGAGAAGGAAGGAGTCTCACTTGCAGCTTTCTCACATACACAATGGGGGAATATACACAAAGGTGGAGGTTGAAAATAGCTTTTCTCTTCTTAGTTGTGAAAGCCAAAAGAACTCTAAGTACAATAGAATAGGTGAACCCTATATGTGGGTCTCAAACCAAACTCAGCTAACTAAGGTGGCATACTAATTGAACCAGTAACTAGAGTACATAAAGATAGTTGTCATCAAGCTATTATTCATGGCGGTGTACCTACCACGTCTGCAACTAACAAGTCGGTGATATAAATGCACAATGGTCACCCTGGCATATAACGAGCGGAGCTCGATATCTCAACACTCCCCCTCGAGCTCAATCCCAATTCCTACACACCAAGCAAGTCTCTGAACTTGTGCAGCTTCTCTACACCCAACGCCTTCGTGAATATGTCAGCTACCTAATCCTCTGTGGTGACATAAACTAGACCAATAAAACCTACTAGAACCTTCTCCCGCACATAATGAGAATGCACCTCAATGTGCTTTGTTATAGCATGATAGATTGGGTTATTTGCCAAGTGTATACTGCTCATGTAGTCACAATAAATGACAACTGGCCCATCTGTAGACTGATGCATATCATAAAGTAGCTTATGCAACCAAGCTACCTCACATGCAGCCATTGCTACACCCCTGTACTCAGCCTCTGTGCTCAACAAGGCAACTGTAGGCTATTTCTTACCGCTCCAAGTGACTGCAGCACTCCCAAAAGAGAACATATATCCACTTGTAGATTGTCTATCAAAAATACTACTAGCCCAATCAGCATCAGTGTATCCATGCAACTATATCTGAACCCCAGTCTCATAAAATAGTCCATATTGCAATATGGACTTCACATACCTCAGTATGCATCTAGCCGCATCCAAATGCAGTTCCTTGGAGCCAGCATAAACTGACTTACCAACCCAACAACATAGCTCAAATCTGGCCTGGTAATAGTCATATAAATCAAACTTCCTACTATGCATCTGTACATAGTAGGGTCTTCCACAAGCTCACCTGCATCTGCGCTCAACTTCACATTCTGGTTACAGCCTGTCATCCCATATTTGGACAACATGTCCAATACATACTGCCTCTACAAGAGCCATATCCCACTTGTGCATCTAATCACCTCAATGCCCAAAAGTAATGTAGCTCTCCCAAATCCTTCATCTCAAACTTCTGCTTCAATAGCATTTTCACATGAAGGATATCTTCATCACTATCACCTGTGATGATCAAATCATCAACATAAATGACAAGCAATATAATGCCTTACTCTGTTTTTCTCACATAAAGTGAGAACCTGCCTTGGAAATCTGAAAGCCAATAGTGACAAGATACTGTCCTATCTTGTCAAACCATGCTCTGGGTGCTTGCTTCAAGCCATACAAGGCTTTCTTCAACCTGCAAACAAACTCAAGATGAACAACATGAACATAACCTGGTGGCTGCTCCATATAGACCTCTTCTTGCAAATCACCATGCAAGAAAGCATTCTTTACATCCATATAATGTAAAGACCATCCCTTTGATGCAGCCATAGCAATGACTGCTCTTACGGTTGCCATCCTTGCAACCAGAGTGAATGTTTCTTCATAATCAATATCATATGGCTGTGCATACCCATTGACAAATAATCTTGCCTTAAGACCTATTTCATTAATTTTGGACTAGTGCACTGTCCAAATTCGTTTTGTGAGATAATTTTGGATAAAGCATTTAAAAAAAAGAGGCTCTTATAAAACAAAACTTTGAGTCAAAAAGTAAGACTTTAAAAAATCAAATTAGAAAAAATGACGTGACATGTTATTAAAACTAGAGTACATTAAAAAAAGAGGACTTCATGTTGTTAAAAGAGACAAAAAGTAAGATTTTAAAAAATCAAATTAGAAAAAAAACTAGAGTACATTTAAAAAACTAGAGTACATTTAAAAAAAAGCATGACACATTTGTACAAGAAGTAGATCATATAACTCAAAGCCATATGGTGTTAAAAAACACCTTCCATTAGCTCAGCCTAGAAGATGTCATCTTTGTCTCTCTTGTCTATTACAACTTTACATTAGAGAATTAAAAAGTCTTTGTGGAACTGTAGTTTTATTTCTTGTCTATTACAGTTACTTTAGAAAACACATAAGTCTATGGAATTAAATTTCACAGTTACTTTAAATTTCTATGGAATTAAATTTCCATCACTTGACTATTAAGTCATTAGAGAGAGCATATGTCCTCGAAAGTGCCTACTATGGCATTGGCTTCATGAAAACAAGCAGACTTTGAACTTGCAGGCCATGCGTAACTAGGGCTGGCATCGCAAATCTCCTCACAGACTCTCCTCACAACTTGTTTCGAATCTTCCGCCGACTTGTGTGCAAAGTGGCATCCCCATCCGATAAGTACTTGTTTGGAAAATACACCTAGGATCGTGTTTTTTGACGGTTGTACATGACACCAAGGCAAAAACGGTATTTAATACTCAATCTATCATGTAAAGCATATCCGATGGGCACAATACTTTGCATGTGCCTCAAAAGCGGTGGTATGGTATTCCATGCAAAGTGGAACGCCCATTCAATAAGTACTTGGTATGATAATACACCTAAGAGCGTGCTCTTTGATGGATGTGCATAACACTAGGGGGAAAATGGTGTATAATGTGTGATCCCCCATGCAAAGCATAACCGATAGACACAATACTGTGCACGCACATCAACCTAGTTGAAATTGACTTTCTTGCAAAGTGGCTCCCCCATCTGACAAGTACTTTTTGGAATATCACACCTAGGACCATGTTTTTTATTGGTTGTTGTCCATCACACTAAGGCAAAAATGTTGTTTTATGCTTAATCGACAATGCAACGCATATCCGATCATCACAATACTTTGCACACATCTCAACCTAGGTATTATTGACTTACATGCAAAGTGGTATGCCCATCCCATAAGTACTTAGTCGAATAACACATCTAGGACCGCGTTTTTTGACGGTTGTGCATGACACTAAGGCCAAAATAGTGTTTAATGCTTGTTCGACAATGCAAAGCATATCCGATGGGCACAATAATTTGCATGAGTCACAAAAATTGTGGTATTGCATTGCATGCAAAGTGGTACATCCATCTAATAAGCAATTGGTCGGATAACACACCTCAAAGCGTGTTTTTTATGATTGTGCATGACATTGAGGCACAAACGGAGTTTAATACGTGATATACCATGCAAAGTACATCTGATGGGCACAATACTTTGCACCCACCTCAAGCTAGGCATTATTGAGTTGCATGAAAAGTGGCATGTAGGTTAGATAAGTACTTGATCCGATAACACACCTAGGACTGTGTTTTTTTACAAATGTGCTTGACACTAAGGCAAAAACGATGTTTTATGCTTGATCAACAATGCAAAGCATATCCGATGGGCACAATACTTTGCACACACCTTCAACTAGGTGGAATTAACTTACATGCAAAGTGGCACGCCCATCCCCTAAGTGCTTGATCGGATAACATACCTAGCAGCGTGTTTTTTTACGGATGTGCATCTAACTAGAGCAAAAACAGTATTTAATGCTCGATCGACCATGCAAAGGATATCCGATGGGCACAACACTTTTCCTACACCGCAACCTAGGTGGTATTGAAATGTTATCAAAGAGGCACACCCATCCGATAAGTACTTGGTCAGATAACACACCTAAGGGCGTGTTTTTTTGTGGATGTGCATATCACTAGGGAAAAACGGTGTATAATGCGTGATCGACCATGCAAAGCATATTCGATGGTGACAATACTTTGCACACACCTCAACATAGTTGAAACGGACTTGCGTGCAAAGTGGAGCCCCCATCCGATAAGTACTTGTTTGATTAACACACCTAGGACCGTGTTTTTTCATGGTTGTGCATGACACTAAGGCAAAAACGGTGTTTTATGCTTGATCGACAATGCAAAGCATATCCAATGGGCACAATACTTTGCACACACCTTCAACTAAGTGGAATTGACATACATGCAAAGTGGCACTCCCATCCCATAAGTGCTTGATCGGATAACATACCTAGCAGTGTGTTTTTTTACGGATGTGCATGACACTAGAGCAAAAATAGTATTTAATGCTCGATCGACCATGCAAAGGATATCCGATGGGCACAACAATTATCATACGCCTCAACCTAGGTGGTATTAAAATGTTCTCAAAGAGGCACACCCGTCCAATAAGTACCTGGTCAGATAACACACCTAAGGGCGTGTTTCTTTATGGATGTGCATATCACTATGGAAAAAATGGTATATAATGCGTGATCGACCATGCAAAGCATATCCGATGGTGACAATACTTTGCACGCACCTCAACGTAGTTGAAACAGACTTGCGTGCAAAGTGGACCCCCATATGATAAGTACTTGTTTGAATAACACACCTACGGCCGTGTTTTTATATGGTTGTCCATGACACTAAGGCAAAAACGGTGTTTTATGCTTGATCGACAATGCAAAGCATATCCGATGGGCACAATACTTTGCACACACCTTCAACTAGGTGGAATCGACTTACATGCAAAGTGGCATTCCCATCGCATAAGTACTTGATCGGATAACACACCTAGCAGCGTGTTGTTTTACGGATGTGCATGACACTAAGGCAAAAATGGTATTTAATGCTCGATCGACCATGCAAAGCATATCCCATGGGCACAATACTTTTCCTACACCTTAATCTAGGTGGTATTGAAATGTTCTCAAAGAGGCACACCCATCCGTTATGTACTTGGTCAGATAACATACCTAAGGGCGTGTTTTTTTACGGATGTGCATATCACTACGGGAGAAACATTGTATAATGCATAATCGACCATGCAGAGCATATCCGATGGTGACAATACTTTGCACGCATCTCAACCTAGTTGAAATGGACTTGTGTGCAAAGTGGAGCCCCCATCCGATAAGTACTTGTTTGATTAACACACTAGGACTGTGTTTTTTCATGGTTGTGCATGACACTAAGCCAAAAACGGTGTTTTATGCTTGATCGACAATGCAAAGCATATCCGATGGGCACAATACTTTGCACACACCTTCAACTAGGTGGAATTGACTTACATGCAAAGTGGCACACCCATCCCATAAGTGCTTGATCGGATAACATACCTAGCAGCGTGTTTTTTTATGGATGTGCATGACACTAGAGCAAAAATAGTATTTAATGCTCGATCGACCATGCAAAGGATATCCGATGGGCACAAAACTTTTCCTATGCCTCAACCTAGGTGGTATTGAAATGTTCTCAAAGAGGAACACCATCCGATAAGTACTTGGTCAGATAACACACCTAAGGGCATGTTTTTTCTGGATGTGCATATCACTAGGGAAAAAATGGTGTATAATGCGTGATCGATCATGCAAAGCATATCCGATGGTGACAATGCTTTGCACGCATGACAATGTAGTTGAAACGGACTGGCGTGCAAAGTGGAGCCCCCATCTTGTTTGAATAACACACCTAGGGCTATGTTTTTATATGGTTGTGCATGACACTAAGGCAAAAACGGTGTTTTATGCTTGATCCACAATGCAAAGCATATCCGATGGGCACAATACTTTACACACACCTTCAACTAGGTGGAATTGACTTACATGCAAAGTGGCACACCTATCCCATAAATGCTTGATCGGATAACATACCTAGCAGCGTGATTTTTTATGAATGTGCATGACACTAGAGTAAAAATAGGATTTCATGCTCGATCGACCATGCCAAGGATATCCGATGGGCACAACACTTTTGCTATGCCTCAACCTAGGTGGTATTGAAATGTTCTCAAAGAGGCACACCCATCCGATAAGTACATGGTCAGATAACACACCTAAGGGCGTGTTTTTTTGCGGATGTGCATAACACTAGGGGAAAAACGATGTATAATGCATGATCGGCCATGCAAAGCATATTCGATGGTCGCAATACTTTGCACGCACCTCAACCTAGTTGAAAGATACTTGCGTGCAAAGTGAAGCCCCCATTTGATAAGTACTTGTTTGAATAACACACCTAGGACCGTGTTTTTTTATGGTTGTGCATTACACTAAGGGAAAAACGGTGTTTTATGCTTGATCGACAATGCAAAGCATATCCGATGGGCAAAATACTTTTCACACACCTTCAACTAGGTGGAATTGAATTACATGCAAAGTGGCATTCCCATCGCATAAGTACTTGATCGGATAACACACCTAGCAGCGTGTTTTTTTACGAATGTGCATGACACTAAGGCAAAAATGGTATTTAATGCTCGATCGACCATGCAAAGCATATCCCATGGGCACAATACTTTTCCTACGCCTTAAACTAGGTGGTATTGAAATGTTCTCAAAGCCACACACCCATCCGATAAGTACTTGGTCTGATAACATACCTAAGGGCTTGTTTTTTTGCCGATGTGCATATCACTACCGGAAAAATGTTGTATAATGTGTAATCGACCATGCAGAGCATATCCGATGGTGACAATACTTTGCACACATTTCAACCTAGTTGAAACGGACTTGTGTCCAAAGTGGAGCCCCCATCCGATAAGTACTTCTTTGATTAACACACCTAGGACCGTGTTTTTTCATGGTTGTGCATAACACTAAGGTAAAAACGGTATTTTATGCTTGATCGACAATGCAAAGCATATCCGATGGGCACAATACTTTGCACACACCTTCAACTAGGTGAAAGTGACTTACATGCAAGGTGGCACTCCCATCCCATAAGTGCTTGATCGGATAACATACCTAGCAGCGTGTTTTTTTATGGATGTGCATGACACTAGAGCAAAAATAGTATTTAATGCTCGATCAACCATGCAAAGGATATCCGACGGGCACAACACTTTTCCTACACCTCAACCTAGGTGGTATTGAAATGTTCTCAAAGAGGCACACCCATCCGATAAGTACTTGGTCAGATAACACACCTAAGGGCGTGTTTTTTTGCGGATGTGCATATCACTAGGGAAAAAACGGTGTATAATGCGTGATCGACCATGCAAAGCATATCCGATGGTGACAATACTTTGTACGCACCTCAACTTAGTTGATAGGGACTTGCATGCAAAGTGGAGCCCCCATCCGATATGTACTTGTTTGAATAACACTCCTAGGGCCGTGTTTTTATATGGTTGTGCATGACACTAAGGCAAAAACGGTGTTTTATGCTTGATCGACAATGCAAAGCATATCGGATGGGCACAATACCTTGCAACACCTTCAATAGGTGGATTTGACTTGTATGCAAAGTGGCATTCCCATCTCATAAATACTTGATCGGATAACACACCTAGCAGCGTGTTTTTTTACGGATGTGCATGGTAAAAATGGTATTTAATGCTCGATCGACCATGCAAAGCATATCCGATGGGCACAATACTTTTCCTATGCCTTAACCTAGGTGGTATTGAAATGTTCTCAAAGAGGCATACCCATCCGATAAGTACTTGGTTAGATAGCATACCTAAGGGCGTGTTTTTTTGCAGATGTGCATATCACTACGGGAAAAACGTTGTATAATGCGTAATCGACCATGCAGAGCATATCCGATGGTGACAATACTTTGCACGCATCTCAACCTAGTTGAAACGGACTTGTGTGCAAAGTGGAGCCCCCATCCGATAAGTACTTGTTTGATTAACGCACCTAGGACCGTGTTTTTTCATGGTTGTGCATGACACTAAGGCAAAAACGGTGTTTTATGCTTGATCGACAATGCAAAGGATATTATATGGGCACAATACTTTTCACACACCTTCAACTAGGTGGAATTGACTTACTTGCAAAGTGGCACGCCCATCCCATAAGTGCTTGATCGGATAACATACCTAGCAGTGTGATTTTTTACGGATGTGCATGACACTAAGGCAAAAATGGTATTTAATGCTCGATCGACCATGCAAAGCATATCCGATGGGCACAACACTTTTCCTATGCCTCAACCTAGTGGTATTTAAATGTTCTCAAAGAGGCACACCCATCCGATAAGTACTTGGTCGGATAACACACCTAAGGGCGTGTTTTTTTATCGATGTGCATATCACTAGGGAAAAACGGTGTATAATGCGTGATAGGCCATGCAAAGCATATCCGATGGTGACAATACTTTGTAGCACCTCAACCTAGTTGAAATGGACTTGCGTGCAAAGTGGAGCCCCCATCCGATAAGTACTTGTTTGAATAACACACCTAGGACCGTGGTTTTATATGGTTGTGCATGACACTAAGGCAAAAACGGTGTTTTATGCTTGATCCACAATGCAAAGCATATTCGATGGGCACAATACTTTGCACACACCTTCAACTAGGTGAAATTGAATTACATGCAAAGTGGCATTCCCATCGCACAAGTACTTGATCGGATAACACACCTAGCAGCGTGTTTTTTTACAGATGTGCATGACACTAAGGCAAAAATGGTATTTAATGCTCGATCGACCATGCAAATCATATCCAATGGGCACAATACTTTTCCTATGCCTTAACCTAGGTGGTATTGAAATGTTCTCAAAGAGACACACCCATCCGATAAGTACTTGGTCAGATAACATACTAAGGGCGTGTTTTTTTTGCGGATGTGCATATCACTACCGGAAAAATGTTATATAATGCGTAATCGACCATGCAGAGCATATCCGATGGTGACAATACTTTTCACGCATCTCAGCCTAGTTGAAACAGACTTGCGTGTGAAGTGGAGCCCCCATCTGATAAGTACTTCTTTGATTAACACACGTAGGACCGTGTTTTTTCATGGTTGTGCATAACACTAAGGCAAAAATGGTGTTTTATGCTTGATCGACAATGCAAAGCATTTCCGATGGGCACAATACTTTGCACACACCTTCAACTAGGTGGAATTGACTTACATGCAAAGTGGCATGCCCGTCCCATAAGTGCTTGATCAGATAAGATACCTAGCAGTGTGTTTTTTTCGGATGTGCATGACGCTAGAGCAAAAATAGTATTTAATGCTCGATCGACCATGCAAAGGATATCCGATGGGCACAACACTTTTCCTATGCCTCAAGCTAGGTGGTATTGAAATGTTCTAAAAGAGACACACCCATCCGATAAGTACTTGGTCAGATAACACACCTAAGGGTGTGTTTTTTTTGTGGATGTGCATATGACTAGGGGAAAAACGGTGTATAATGAGTGATCAGCCATGCAAAGCATATCTGATGGTGACAATACTTTGCACGCACCTCAATCTAGTTGAAAAAGACTTGCATACAAAGTGGAGCCCCCATCCAATAAGTACTTGTTTGATTAACACACCTAGGACCGTGTTTTTTCATGGTTGTGCATGACACTAAGGCAAAAACAGTGTTTTATGCTTGATCGACAATGCATAGCATATCCGATGGGCACAATACTTTGCACACACCTTCAACTAAGTGGAATTGACTTACATGCAAAGTGGCACGCCCATCCCATAAGTGCTTAATTGCATAACATACCTAGCAGCATATTTTTTTACGGATGTGCATGACACTAGAGCAAAAATAGTATTCAATGCTCGATCGACCATGCAAAGGATATTCGATGGGCACAACACTTTTCCTAAACCTCAACCTATGTGGTATTGAAATGTTCTCAAAGAGGCACACCCATCCGATAAGTACTTGGTCACATAACACACCTAAGGGCATGTTTTTTTGTGGATGTGCATATCACTAGGGGAAAAACGATGTATAATGCGTGATCGACCATGCAAAGCATATCCTGTTTGAATAACACACCTAGGGCTGTGTTTTTATATGGTTGTGCATGACACTAAGGCAAAAACGGTGTTTTATGCTTGATCCACAATGCAAAGCATATCCGATGGGCATAATACTTTGCACACACCTTCAACTAGGTGGAAGTGACTTACATGCAAAGTGGCATTCCCATCGCATAAGTACTTGATCGGATAACACACCTAGCAGCGTGTTTTTTTACGGATGTGCATGACACTAAGGCAAAAATGGTAATTAATGCCCGATCGACCATGCAAAGCATATCCGATGGGCACAATACTTTTCCTACACCTTAACCTAGGTAGTATTGAAATGTTCATAAAGAGGCACACCCATCCGATAAGTACTTGGTCAGATAACATACCTAAGGGCATGTTTTTTGCCGATGTGCATATCACTACCAGAAAAATGTTGTATAATGCGTAATCGGCCATGCAGAGCATATACAATGGTAACAATACTTTGCACGCATCTCAACCTAGTTTAAACGGACTTGCGTGCAAAGTGGAGCCCCCATCCGATAAGTACTTGTTTGATTAACACACTTAGGACCATGTTTTTTCATGGTTGTGCATGACACTAAGCCAAAAACGGTGTTTTATGCTTGATCGATAATGCAAAGCATATCCGATGGGCACAATACTTTGCACACACCTTCAACTAGGTGGAATTGACTTACATGCAAAGTGGCACGCCCATCCCATAAGTGCTTGATCGTATAACATACCTAGCAGTGTGTTTTTTTACGGATGTGCATGACACTAGAGCAAAAATAGTATTTAATGCTCGATCGACCATGTGGAGGGTATCTGATGGGCAGAACACTTTTCCTATGCCTCAACCTAGGTGGTATTGAAATGTTCTCAAAGAGGCACACCCATCTGATAAGTACTTGGTCAGATAACACACCTAAGGGCGTGTTTTTTTCGGATGTGCATATCACTAGGGGAAAAACGATGTATAATGCATGATCAGCCATGCAAAGCATATCCGATGGTCACAATACTTTGCACGCACCTCAATCTAGTTGAAAGATACTTGGGTGCAAAGTGGAGCCCCCATCTGATAAGTACTTATTTGAATAACACACCTAGGACCGTGTTTTTTTATGGTTGTGCATTACACTAAGGCAAAAACGGTGTTTTATGCTTGATCCACAATGCAAAGCATATCCATGCTTGATCCACAATGCAAAGCATATCCGATGAGCACAATACTTTGCACACACCTTCAACTAGGTGGAATTGAATTACATGCAAAGTGGCATTCCCATCGCATAAGTACTTGATCGGATAACACACCTAGCAGCGTGTTTTTTTATGGATGTGCATGACACTAAGGTAAAAATGGTATTTAATGCTCGATCAACCATGCAAAGCATATCCCATGGGCACAATAATTTTCCTACACCTTAACCTAGGTGGTATTGAAATGTTCTCAAAGAGGCACACCCATCCGATAAGTACTTGGTCAGATAACATACCTAAGGGCCTGTTTTTTTGCCGATGTGCATATCACTACCGGAAAAACGTTCTATAATGTGTAATCGACCTTGTAGAGCACATCCGATGGTGACAATACTTTGCACGCACCTCAAACTAGTTGAAACGGACTTGCGTGCAAAGTGGAGCCCCCATCCGATAAGTACTTGTTTGATTAACAGACCTAGGACCGTGTTTTCTCATGGTTGTGCATGACACTAAGACAAAAACGGTGTTTTATGCTTGATCGACAATGGAAAGCATATCCGATGGGCACAATACTTTGCACACACCTTCAAATAGGTGGAATTGACTTACATGAAAAGTGGCACTCCCATCCCATAAGTGCTTGATCAGATAACATACCTAGCAACGTGTTTTTTTACGGATGTGCATGACACTAGAGCAAAAATAGTATTTAATGCTCGATCGACCATGCAAAGGATATTCGATGGGCACAAAACTTTTCCTATGCCTCAACCTAGGTGGTATTGAAATGTTCTCAAAGAGGCATACCCATCCGATAAGTACTTGGTCAGATAACACACCTAAGGCCATGTTTTTTTGCGGATGTGCATATCACTAGGGAAAAAACATTGTATAATGCGTGATCGACCATGGAAAGCATATCCGATGGTGATAATACTTTGCACGCACCTAAATGTAGTTGAAACGGACTTGCGTACAAAGTGGAGCCCCCATCCGATAAGTACTTGTTTGAATAACACACCTAGGGCCGTGTTTTTATATGGTTGTGCATGACACTAAGGCCAAAGCGGTGTTTTATGCTTGATTGACAATGCAAAGCATATCTGATGGGCACAATACTTTGCACACACGTTCAACTAGGTGGAATTGACTTACATGCAAAGTGGCATTCCCATTGCATAAGTACTTGATCGGATAACATACCTAGCAGCGTGTTTTTTTACGGATGGCAAGATTCAATTTAGATGGTTTTACGGGTCATGTCATATATCAAATCGAATGGCAAGATTCAATTTAGATGGTTTTCATGTCGATTTTCTCCATCAACTAAAACTATATTCATCAAATAATGTTGTTTATCAATTTTTGGCATACCCGCCCAAAATCAAGACCCCCATTGCAAAGAAAGGTAAGGAACACAAGTGCTTGTTCTTATGCTCATGAGACAACAAAATGCATGAAATAGGCAACCAATGGGGTCCTAATTTTGCTGTATGTATGTAAGTGTTGGAATACTGAAAGGAAAGAGTAGAGTTGACACAAAATCAGAATACTTGCTTTTTTGGAATGAAGAAGAAAGAGGTCCTTAAGTAGGCACCTCATACAAGGTCACTGACATCACTGATGACCTCAAAGCTCCACAATCATCTCCTCAATCTGCTCCTAGATTCTCTCAATCATCCTATGTGGCTCTCCACCACCTAACTGTGCTTGTGGGCACCTAACTGTGCCTCTAGCACTCACACATAGAAACATAAGGTGTGCCTGAGGCATACACCTTGAGATATCCCAACAAACCCCCCCTCAAGGAAATGGCTCAGGCTATGTCAAGGATACATCTAGTCTCATAGTTTCTCATGCCATCTCATGGTGGTCAAGGATAAATCTATGGCTAGTTTCTCATGCTAGCAAGGGTTCCCTTGGGTGTAAGGTAAACAAAAGGGATACAAAAAGACCTTCCAATGGTTATCTCCCCTGCATGTACATGCACACAATGTCTGCAGGAGGTACCATGGAGCAAAACATACACATGTCCTACATCATAAGGTGACCAGAGGTGTTTACAAAACACACAAAACACAATAATTTATTTCATTCATTTTGGAGGACTATCCAGGCTGAGTACCTTGACATAAAAAGACAGATCTGGAGCATACATAGAGATGATTTAAAATGCATAATCTTCAAAGGATGCCTCATCTTGTGGAGGCTCATCAACTGAAAGTAGATTTGCATTTTCTGTCTTTGAAGTTGCTTCCTTTTTGGCAACCATTGTTTTGGCAATCTTCAACAAGGAAGTCAGATTGGCATTTTCATCCTTTGTAGCATAACAAGACATTGCTTTATGTTTTGGCTTTTCACATATTTTGCATAAGCAAGCCATGAGAGGGTCTAACCCAGGTATTGGGCAGTGTCTTCTCTCTTACAGGGCTTAGAATAACAACTGAAATGCTTCAAAATATAAGCATTTAATGTAGCAAAGTCTTGTGACCAAATTTCAATCAATGATGCTTCTTCTTACATGCTTCATAGAAGTGGGTGAAATAAATACTTTCCAATCAAAACCAGGTCTAGTAATTCAAAACAAAACTGAAGCCACACTTGTACTGAAGTTATTGAAAGCTTCAAAAAACCAGAAATGCTAGAGTAGCATTTTATGTAGCATCATCTTCAAAAACTTGTCCAAAACTGTCAAAACCAAAAGGCTGAACTTGGAGGGCTTGTAGCTCACTCTTCAAAGCAAGGAAAAGAGGGCTTTCTAAAGCAAAAGAAAGCTCATATACCAGAGAGGGTCCAGCACAGAGGTTGGACGAAATGGTGCGCACTTTTGCCCGAGAGAGTTGCTACAGGCTGAAACTGAGTTTTGACGATTTCTCCCTCGTTACTGAACCAAATGACCTGAAAAATGGCTCAAAATCTTCGTCTTGAGGTCGCCCATCTACTCTTAAGAGGGCTCAGGCAATGGCGGAGTAGGCAGGGAGTATTGAGCAACAGAAGAAATTCGTTGTTTGGAGAATGGCAGCCACCACAGACGTTTTTTCTTCAATTGCTTGCAGGTGGAAGTTCGCCCATACTAGAGGAGTTTCCAGCTCAGAGGGTTTGAGTAATGGTCGTTTGTAGGTGGACAACCAAGCTCTCTAAGATTTTGGGAAGAAGGAGGAAGATGGGGAAGAAGAAGATGAAGAAGAAGAAGATGATGTGGCAGAAATGGGCTCAAGGGGGATCAAAGGGCTCTGATACCATGTTGGAATACTGAAAGGAAAGAGTAGAGTTGACACAAAATCAGAATACTTGCTTTTTTGGAATGAAGAAGAAAGAGGTCCTTAAGTAGGCACCTCATACAAGGTCACTGACATCACTGATGACCTCAAAGCTCCACAATCATCTCCTCAATCTGCTCCTAGATTCTCTCAATCATCCTATGTGGCTCTCCACCACCTAACTGTGCTTGTGGGCACCTAACTGTGCCTCTAGCACTCACACATAGAAACATAAGGTGTGCCTGAGGCATACACCTTGAGATATCCCAACAGTAAGTATGTATATATGTATGTATATACATACATCTATATCTATATGTGTATATATGTGTGTGTGTGTGTGTGTGTGTGTGTGTGTGTGTGTGTGTGTGTATGTATGTATGTATGTATGTATATATATATATATATATATGTATATGTATATGTTGATGCATGTATGTATATATTGATGCATACAATTTTGATATATGGAGAAAATGGACATAAAAACCATCTAAATTGGCTCTTGTTGTACGATTTGATACATGACATGATCCCATTTGGTTTGTAAGTCCAAAGATATGGGGTCCTACTTTTAGGGCCTGAATGCCTAAAATAGGCAGCGCGTTAACGCGCTACCTATTTCATGCATTTAGGCCTCAAAAGTAGGACCCCATTGGCAACACAATGGGGTCCTAGTTTTGAGGCCTAAATGCATGAAATAGACAGCGCGTTAACGCGCTGCCTATTTTAGGCATTCAGGCCCTAAAAGTAGTACCCCGTATCTTTGGACTTGCCTATCCAAATGGGGTCATGTCATATATCAAATCGAACGGCAAGATCCAATTTAGATGGTTTTCATGTCCATTTTCTCCATCAACTATAACTATATTAATCAAATAATGTTGTTGATCAATTTTTAGCATACCCCCCCAAAATCAAGACTCCCATTGCAAAGAAAGGTAAAGAACACAAGTGCTTGTTCTTATGCTCATGAGACAACAAAATGCATGACATGGGAAACCAATGGGGTCTTACTTTTGATGTTTGTATGTATGTATGTATGTATATATATGCATGTACATACATACATACATACATACATATATATATATATGTGTATGTATGTATATGTTGATGCATATTTGTATATATTGATGCATAAAATTTTGATATATGGAGAAAATGGACATGAAAATCATCTAAATTGGCTCTTGCCGTCGTTTGATTTGATATATGACATGACCCCATTTGGATTTGTAACTCCAAAGATACGGGGTCCTACTTTTAGGGCCTGAATGCCTAAAATAGGGAGCGCGTTAATGCACTGCCTATTTCATGCATTTAGGCCTCAAAAGTAGGACCCCATTGTGTTGCCAATGGGGTCCTACTTTTGAGGCCTAAATGCATGAAATAGATAGCGCGTTAACGTGCTACCTATTTTAGGCATTCAGACCCTAAAAGTAGCACCCCGTATCTTTGGACTTGCATATCCGAATGGGGTCATGTCATATATCAAATTGAATGGTAAGATCCAATTTAGATGGTTTTCATGTCCATTTTCTCCATCAACTAAAACTATATTCATCAAATAATGTTGTTTATCAATTTTTGGCATACCCCCCCAAAATCAAGACCCCCATTTTGCTATATGTATGTAGGTATGTATATATGTATGTATACATACATATATATCTATATGTGTATATATATATGTGTGTGTGTGTATATACACACACACATGTATGTATGTATGTATGTATGTATCTATATATATATATATACATACATACATATGTATATATTGATGCATATATTGATGCAAATCTTGATGTATATATTTATGCATACAGTTTTGATTGATGGAGAAAATAGGCATGAAAACCATCTAAATTGGCTCTTGCTGTTCGATTTGATATAGGACATGATCCCATTGGGATTTGTAAGTCCAAAGATACGGGGTCCTACTTTTAGGACTTGAATTCCTGAAATAGGTAGCTTGTCAATGTGCTGCCTATTTCATGCATTTAGGCCTCAAAAGTAGGACCTCATTTGGTCCTACATGGGGTCCTCCTTTTGAGGCCTAACTGTATGAAATAGGCAGCGCATTGACACGCTGCCTATTTCAGGCATTCAAGCCCTAAAAGTAAGACCCCGTATCTTTGGAATTACAAATCCAAATGGGGTCATGTCATACATCAAATCAAATGGCAAGAGCCAATTTAGATGTTTTCATGCCTATTTTATCGATTTAATAAAACTATATGCATCAAATAATGCTGTTTATCAATTTTTGGCATACATCCCCAAAATCAAGACCCCCATTGGAAAGAAAGGTAAGGAACACAAGTGCTTGTTCTTATGTTCAGGAGACATTAAAAAAGAGGCCTAGTAGCCCAAAAATGGCAGCGCATCAATGCGCTATCATTTTTGGGTTGCCAGGTCTCTTTTTTGTTGTCTCACGAGCATACATATGGAGGTTATTATACAATATAACTAAGAAGTAGTATTGAAGTAGTTCTACAATTTGGATGCATTAAGAGCATTATAGCAAGGAAGAATATAATAATTGAATACATTTTTTTTTCAATACATATTGCTAGTGAGACTACCAAAAAGAGGCTCTACCCCTCATGATGTCTCTGGATACAAAATATAAGATTGCTTGATGCTTGGATTGCAGCTGGAAATGTTGCGTGGGCAAAGCCACTATATGCCTCAAGTGTTGGAAATTGATGTATGGCTCAAGTGCTAGAATGTGCAAATCATGGCCAAAATCAAGACCCCTTAGAGATTCCATGAGGGCTATCCTTTTACTACTACACACGTCACCTTTAGTTGAGGGCAGAACCATTCGTCATCATAGGCAGCAGGTTCATGGGACCCCATCCCATGATCCAAGGCATTATTAAAGACAAAGTATTTCTGACCATTCCCAAATTGAGTTTGCCAATTCCTAATTTGATTGATTTCATTTACTGGACTTGCAATGCTTGCAAAGCCCTTGCTTAAGCTTGAATGAGCCTCTTGATTTTGGGGGTATAATGGTCAAAAATGGCTTAACATGCCCAAAATCAAGAGGCTCATTCAAGCTTAAGCAAGGGCTTTGCAGGTCTTGTTTTTGGGTGGCAAAAGCACGAAAAATGACAGCGCATTAAGGTGTTGCCATTCTTATGCTTCCCCCCTCCAAAAACAAGACCCCCAAGCTATTCATTGGAGACACCAAAATGAGGAGAAGGATGACGTGAGGAGTAGAGGAGCTGGCCAATGAGGGGAGGAACAGCCTTGGAATTGCCAGCAACAAGCATGATGCAAGGAGGTGAGAAGGCAAAGAAGCAAGGAGGTGAGGAGGTGAGGAAGCAAGGAGGCAAGGAGGCAAGAGGCAGTCTTGAAGGGCAACAAGAGGGTGGAGGTGGCCGAAAGAGTAAGCAGGAAAGGGAGGGATGGAGATTGCTTGTAGGAAATGCTTGGATTAATGCTACAAATGCCATTTTTTTGTGTGTGTTTTGCAGCATGAAATTTTTATGGCATTTTTCTTTTAAAAAATACAACATTGTTGTGATTAATTGTGCTACAAACAACTCAAGCCGTAAAGCACCATGGATTAGTACAACAATATACATCACAAATGGATGCATACACTCATATACATCACCGATGGATGCATACACTTATACTCACATCAATTTCCAATATTGTATTAGATGGACCCTTAGCATATATGTGTGCATAGAAGACCATTTCCTACATTGATCCCTGATTTCATAGTTAAATTATTCCCTTTCTCACATTCTAACATGTGAAGATTTAATGTACATGCATTATGGGCACATTATATTGCAGTTTATGACTAACTTTTTTTATGAATGCATGATACTTGTATATGGTCAAGGAAGGTATATTATCATTTTTGAATGACAACATTACTCTATGCTCCATTTTATCCTATATTAGAAACTATGATCACTAGATATTACATAAATGTATTGCTCCATTATATCCTATACTAAAAACTATTTTGACCCAAATACATAATGCCAATTGAGGTTAGTACTCATGACAAGTGATGAAAACAATCTAATGGTATGAATGAGATCTTGTAAATTTTGGATATATAATATGGGTACTATGTTGATTGAGCTATTTTTCTAAGGGAATATTTTCAACTTAATTACTAAATACATACTTACAATGGTGAACTGATTCCCATCTATATGTATAATCAAGTTTTACTTTGTGTTAAAAAAAAAGCTTTTGCATAAGGTAAAAATTCGAATAGTATTTATATTTGTTTGAGACTACCCATTGAGCTGGCTCCTATCCTTATATTGAACATGATAATGTTCATAAAGATTTTATGAATACAAATAGATAGCATTGGCTCTCTTTTTAGTGGTTGGGAATGAACCCTAAAAGTACCCTAAAATGACTATGTATTGCCTTATTTGTAGCATGGAAGTGATCATGGTAGAGTGGCATAATCCCTATTTTGCTTTTTTCATAGGTTCTTTTGCTACTCATGGTTGGCGGATACACCACGGCATAGATCCAAATAGATATTTGGTTTTTTGCTTCAACTTGCTTGACTAGACTTTCCTTGATGATTGTTCGATTGTGCATGATGAGTAGTCACTGGCTTAATTGATGCATTAAGTGCAATGTTTTCCTTAAAGTTTTTCATACTACAAGATACGAGTTTGCTTATACGGGTGGAAATAGAAGCTTGTTAATGCCTGGTGCATATTTTCCGTTAGATGCAATAGGATACTAGTTACAGAGTGTCTTTGCCAATTATTTCACTTGAATCATGCTCCTCTTATGCTTGAGTTTGTGGTCACGTATTGAGTTTAACATAATAGTCTACAAGATACTCAACATAGTGGTTAGATGCATTCATTTCTAGTTCCGATAGAACTATCATTCAGACATTGGTCATAATAGAAGTATGGAGGGCTAAAATCCTTTTTTGGCTCCCTAAGTTTTTTAGAGCATGGTATTGTCCAGATTACATAGGTATTTTCACTAAGCAAAATTAATCCTTATGATGAAAATGTGTTTTTTTTCTTTTGACATAGTTAGTTATGTTTCCATGTTTTTGGATCGAATGTATGGATGATCTTCTGCAAGCATAAAAGACATGATATGTATATGTAGCACATGATCATGTTTACATATTTTCAGTCATATATTCTACCTTGTGATCTATCATTATCTTGCTGTGTGGATGTTCAATCTGAGTAGTGTTTGCTTTTTTTATCGCAAATTTTATGTATTGTTGTGTCTCTACCTCTCCACAACGACTCAAATTGATAGTATGGGGATGAAAGAGAAGTTAATTGTGAGTTTCAGGCATGCCTTCATTGTTGGAATATGTTTAATTTGCTTATGATCACATCAATTGTTCCAATGATATTGAGAGGAATAAGATGCTGGATGAGGTTCTCACTCGCTTGAAACCTATTTAATCTTGCTCGCTTATTTGGGGCTGCTCGCTTTTCTTTGCTCGCTTTTTGGTAATCCTCTGTGCATGACACTAAGGTAAAAATGGTATTTAATGCTCGATCGACCATGCAAAGCATATCCGATGGTGACAATACTTTGCATGCATCTCAACCTAGTTGAAACAGACTTGCGTGCAAAGTGGAGCCCCCATCAGATAAGTACTTGTTTGAATAACACACCTAGGACTGTGTTCTTTTATGATTGTGCATGACACTAAGGCAAAAACGGTATTTTGTGCTTGATCGACAATGCAAAGCATATCTGATGGGCACAATACTTTGCACACACCTTCAACTAGGTGGAATTGACTTACATGCAAAGTGGCATTCCCATCACATAAGTACTTGATCAGATAACACACCTAGCAGCGTGTTTTTTTACGGATGTGCATGACACTAAGGCAAAAATGGTATTTAATGCTCAATCGACCATGCAAAGCACCTTCAACTAGGTGGATTTGACTTACATGCAAATTGGCACGCCCATCCCATAAGTACTTGTTGATCGGATAACATACCTAGCATCGTGTTTTTTTACGGATGTGCATGACACTAGAGCAAAAATAGTATTTAATGCTCGATCGACCATGCAAAGGATAACTTGGCGTGTCCATCTGATTTGTACTTGATCGGATAACTTCTCCCACCAATAAATTAAGTACTAATTAAAAATTATAATAAATGAGTAGATTATTAAAAAGAGACTAATATTTATTTAATTATTGCTATTGTAGCTTGCTTGCAAAGGACTCTCACAAAGGAGATGGCTATAGATTTTGTTCCATGGATGGATGTGATTTTATGTAGCAAAAGAGAAGTAGTTGCATTTGCTACAATCCATGATAGTGATCCCAATTCAGTTTGCCACTTTCAAAGACTTGGCGAAGATAAGGTGGCAGTTACTGTATCAAAGATTCTTAGCGCACATGTTGAGCTAAAGTATAAATGTGGAGATATGGAAACACTTGGAGATGTTACGCCCTACAATACATCCAACAAATAATTTATAGCATGGGACAAAGATGAGACTTATGCAACAGACATTATCAAGAATACAAAGTGCACCACCTTGGATTTTACTATAGGGGACATTTTACAAATGAGATCATTTGCAAATAAGACTGTAGCAGAAGGTGAAGTATTGGGATTTGAACAAGTGGAGCAATGGTCATTTGCACAGATGAGGATTCTAAAAGTCACTGATGATGGTATGGTTGATAACATAACATCCTTATGTGATCCCTACTATGAGGTAGGCAAGAATATGAGATGGAGAATGCAATTTTTAAACATGAGAAAGAGGCACGTGGTTTTCAATGATAAAGACAAGGTATACTACAATATCAAAGGACCTAAAAAGCATGCCCATGTGCCAGGCTCTATCACTTCAAATGTGGATGATTTCAATGTACTCAATTATAGAAGTGACATCTTATCTGGAGTGGATGAGTTCATTGGTTCCGAGAAACAAAATGATTTTAGAAGCGAAGCCTTATCTAGGGTGGATGAATTCTTGCACAGTGAGAAGGGCAAAGGTTTCAATAGCGATGTCTTGTCAAGTGTGGATGAGTTCATGCATATTAACAAACCTGGTGTCAATCAAGCTTGTGGATTTGTGAAAGCCATGCAAAATGTCCCAATGAGTGATGTTCTCTCAGGAGTGGAAGAGTTTCAAGGTTCTCAATACTCTCGTAGAATATTGAATTCATTGAATGGTCCTAAGAGTATGTTAAAAACGAGGATGAGATCAATAGAGGATTATTCAATATTTAACTTTGATTGTGATATGGCCAAGGATGCAACGACCAATCATGGATGCTTGGTTACAAACAAATGTGAGGAGAAGAAGTGCATAAATACAAATAACAACATGCACGAGGAACGAAAACGGTCATACATATGCATGAAGAGAAAGCGAATCCAGGCAGATCCACAAAAGCAACCAAAGAGGAAGAGAGTAATGAAGGAGGAGAACATGTTAAATGCATTGGGATATCTATGTTGCAAGCGAAGATGTATGCATTTCATTGATCTTGCAGACATCAGGGAATGTAGAGGACATGGGTGGCAAAGAAGAGGAAGCGAAAGAAATGAATACCTTCTCACAAGTCTCTCTTGCTTTCTTCAGAATGGCAATAAAAGGCTAAGTTCAAGACAAAAGGTAAAACCTCTCGTAAATGGAAAAAAGATTTGCAATAAGGCATATCGCAATATTACTGGATTATCCCATGGTACATATTGGGATTTAGTCACCAAGGCAAAGGGCGGCAACAAATTTAGCATTCATGGTAATAGAGGAAGGTCCAAATCAAGAATCTCAACTATTAGGGCAGCAGCAATTTTGCAAGACTTCATACATGAAAATGCTTTACCTCAACCCCATATATCTACCAAACTCCCTAACGGTGACGCGATCACTGAAATGCACCTTCCAATGGGCTTGACAAAGCTCGAAGTATTTGACTCTATTGCAGAAAAGCAAAGGCAAAGAGGGGATGCCGTAGCTTCTTCTCATACTTTGTATACTCTTTGGAAGAAGAACTTTGGATATGTTAAAATCCCAAGGAGGCAAAAAATGTCAAAGTGCAATGTCTGTGATGATTTAAAGCGAGCGATTGAGAGTGCAACATGTCCAAATCAAAGGGAATTATACAAAAAAAACCGAAAATCTCATCATGACCTTATTCGACATGGCATGGATCAGAATACAACAACATTGCCTCGTTTTGTTGCCACTCCACCTAAATTACAAGGAAAGTACTTTCTAAAGACACATTTATGTGGAGTGTTAGTGCATGGAATTAAGTTCTTTGTAGATATATGGATTGATTCCTTGCATCTACATGATAGCAATCAAGTTGTAACATCTATTATGAAGGCAATTCGCAATGTACATGTAGAAAAAGGTCGCCTACCACCGACTTTGAGAATACAAGCTGATAATTGCTGGCGAGAAAATAAGAATGTACTCATGTTTGCATTCTGCTCCATGCTAGCTGCTTATCGAAGCTTCAATGAGGTCGAATGTGGATTTTTGTATGTTGGGCATACACATGAGGATATCAATCAGGTTTTTAACACAGTCTCAAGGGAGCTTAAATGCAAGGATGTGGAGACAATAGATGACTTGGTAAGAAGATGTGGCAGGCAAGTTGGTGGTCGTAAGGAAAGTACAGTATGTGAGAGGCTCGAAAGAATGTATGATTGGAAGAGCTTCATTCTACCTTTCATATAAACGGGTGGTGATGCATTGACAGGTCATACCAATCCACACTACTTTCGTTTTTTTTTTTAAGATGAAAAACCCGTAATGCAATGGCAACAGTATTCTCATGATACAAAGTGGGAACCTGAAGAACCTTATAGTCTCTTAACTTCAATTCCCAGCAAGGAAAGGTATCCAACATGGGCTCCTATACAAGAATTCAATGAGAGGTCTAACTGTGAAATAGAAGGATTAAAAGCATTTATTACATACAAAGAGGAAATGCTCTGGAGATATCCTGATTCGAAGCCTACTTGGAGAGAACACACTACCACTGTAATTAACAAGACACGAAATTTAATAAAGGACCTTGAGAGAATGCGAGGCTCAAAGGATGTCAAGGAAGAATGCAATATCTTTGAAAATGAATTTGTATCATTACTCCCACGTCCATATTGTGGACCGAAGAAGAGAGAGTTTATGCCACAAGTAGATATAGAGGTCGATTGTTTTGTTGTGGTTCGGCCATCGGATGATGAATTTGAGAATGTGAAGTTTTGGGTTGCAAAAGTAGTTGATGTGCAAAGAGATGACCAAGGGAGAGCTACAACATTTACAGTGGTATGGTATGAGCCAAAGGGCAGGAAGGAGAATATGGATAACAACACATTGTATACTAATTGTATAATGAAGGAGTGGGTCCCAAATGATGAAGCGGTCTCTCAAGTTTCGACGGAGACAATCATAGTGTCTTGGCATTCAAGGGCAAAGAAATCAAAGAAGCGCATGGGATATGAGGTAGAAGGAAAAATAAAAATACCACAGCAAAGTATTTTGCATATACACGAATTTTTAAGAATGCTCGCCATGGAGGAAGTAGAAGGAGACAGCGCAAATGAAGAATGTCCATGATTAAAGCGTTGTATTGAAGTCCATTGAAGGATTTTATTTGGGAACCTAGGCAAGAAGCCAATTCAAGACAATTATAATCAGAGTCATCACCTCCTATGTCAAATGAGAGTCAAAATATGCACTAGATGTCACCCAAGGGTTAAGGCTTGGCAAGACAATAGGGAGTTAATGCAGATGGCACTTGGCAAGGGACTATCACATTGAGCAATAAGACAATGGGGAGTCAATACACCCAAGGGGCAAGGCTTGGCAAGACAAGTGGGAGTTAATGCAGATGGCACCTGTATTTTGCACTAGATGTCACCCAAGGGTCAAGGCTTGGCAAGACAATAGGGAGTTAATGCACATGGCACCTGGCAAGGGACTATCACATTGAGCAATAAGACAATGGGGAGTGAATGATCCCAAGGGGCAAGGCTTGGCAAGACAAGTGGGAGTTAATGCAGATGGCACCTGGCAAGGGACTATCGTGACATTGAGCAATAAGACAATGGGGAGTCAAATTATGCAGATGGCACGAATTGAGGCTCTTTAAGAGCAACAATTTAAATTGTAAACATATGTTCAATCTATATCATTTTGGATATAAAGACTCTAGCTGAGAGCAACGTCTCTCAATGTAATCATATAATAATAGCTATAATTTCTATTATACCTCTTTGGTTCAATACAAAACTTGGGTCTTATGGCATCATGTCTTTTTTCTATTTATTAAAAGTTTTAAAAATTTTGTGCATATTGCGAGTGACAATGTTATTTTCATGAAATATTTAAGTCTCCTGGATTTATAAATTTATCACGTCAAGGAAAAATATTAAAAATAATTAAATTAACAAATAACTTAGATATAGCTAGAATTTCTAATATAGGATTATTTCAAATTGTTGCATGTTGGTGCAAAAGTATAGATTGAAAAAACAATATTTTTATGTGAATATGATAGTACCACAAAGTGAACTTTTGATTTGGGAAGAATATTTTCAGAAAGTAAAATTTTGATTTGGGAAGGATATTTTCACAAAGTAAACTTTTCATTTGGGAAGGATTTTTGGGCTTCATCCAAAAACAACAGAAAAAGTCCAAAATTAATGAAATAGGTGTTCCTTATATCTGTTCACAGAACCATCTGCATTGTGCTTCACCTTATAAACTCACTTGTAGCCAATTGCATTCTTGTCTTTAGGCAAAGGCACCAATTCCCATGTAGCATATGCTTCCAAGGCATCCATTTCTTGATCCATGGCTTTCTCCCATTTTTCTTTTCCCATGGCTTGCTCAAAAGAAGTGGGTTCTAGTTCATGTATCACTTTGACCATATAGGCATAGTGAATGGCTGTAAATCCATCATATTTCAACCAATCCACAAGATATATTTCAACCTATCCACAAGATACCTAGCTCTGCTAGACCTCTGCAAAATAGGCTTACTACCAAGTGGTCTCAAAACATCCCTTGTCTTCCTTACTCCAGGTTTAACAACAGAAGAAATACCCAACTCATTATCAAGGCTCTGTTCTGAGCCAATGGATTCACCATCCACATAAGAGTGACCTCTATTCACATCAACCATGGGCTAATCTACTTTCTCTTTTCCTTTTCGTGATACTTGCATACCACTATCTGCATTGCTTTGAGGAGATCATCCTGATCTCAATCTGCTTGTCCATGGTGAAGTATGTGAACCACTGCTAGAGGACACTATAGGTCCACTAATATTTTATGATTGTTGCTGTGAATTGTGTACAGCATTACTATTTTGTGCATCTACATCATTAATCACATTTATTGGTTTATACCAGCTGCTCATCTCATCAAAAAGAACATCTCTGCTCACTGTAAACTTATGAGTAGAAGGGTTATAGCATCTATACCCTTTCTGCTGTGGAGAATAACCAATAAAGATGCACTTCTCAGCTTTTGGATGCAACTTGGATCTCAACTCATCTGGCACATGAACATAGGTAATGCAACCAAAAACTTTCAAATGAGAAATATATGGTTTCCTACTAGCATACCTCTCCTCTGGCATCATGCCATGTATTGCTACAGTGGGAGTCCTGTTCATTATGTAGACTGCTATAGCAATTGCTTCAGCCCAATAATAATCTGGCAGGTCTTTTTCGTTGAGCATGGCATGAGATACCTCTCCAATATGCCTGTTTCTCCTTTCTGCAAGTCCATTTTGCTATGGGGTATGATTGCATGAATATTGTTGCTATATGCCATGCTCCTGCAAGAAACTTGCAAACTCATTTGAGAGGTACTCTTCCCCTCCATCTGACCTTAGTCATTTTATTTGCAGGCCTGTTTCTTTTTCAACCATAGCTTTAAAAGCTTTGAAATGCCCAAACACTTCACTTTTCTTTTTCATAAAATACACCCAAACTTATCTGCTGTAGTAATCAATAAAAGTGACAAAATAATAATAGCCTCCAACAGATGCAGCTTTAGTAGTCCACACATCAGAGTGGAGTAATTCCAATGGCCTCTTACTCTCTTGAACATGTCTAGGAAATGGTTTCCTTGCCTGTTTTCCAAATTGACAGGCTTCACATACCTTATGCATTTCTGCAACCTTGAACTTAGGCAATCCTGCAACAATATTTTGGGCTTGTATTAATTTAAGTTGTTGTACATTAACATGACCAATGCATTTATGCCAGATATCAATATCTGCAACTACATCTGCAACTACACTGGTCCCATGTGCAAACATTGATGCACTCAATTCAGGCATGTCCACATCCAACGTAAACATCCTGCCCTTCTTCTTCTCTTTTGCTATCAAGCAACCTTTATTTTTCATATCCTCAACAAAGCATCCATGAGATTAAATCTGACTTGCAAGCTCTGCTCAACCATTTAACCAACAAAAACCAGGTTCTTGGTGATATTCGGGACATGAAATACATCAAATAGTTATTTCTTTTTTCCATCCTGCATAGACAAAGGAATTTTACCAATCTGCATAATAGGATGTACAGTATCATCACCAATCTCCACAAATCCTGGTCTTTCCATTTTCCTTACATCCTGCATCCATTTTGCATGACCTGTCATGTGGTTTGACGCATCTGAGGCAACATACCACACATCATTGCTTTCTTCTGCAATTGTCATAGAATTGGTCATGTGCGCACCATAAACAGATGCTTATTTCTGTCATCACCCTATCTACTAGAGGATGCATTATTGCCTTGCTACAATTTTCTAGTCATGATGTCATTTTGCTTTTTATAGCAGTCTTTAACCATACGACCCATTTTACCATAGTAGTAGCATTCAAGATTGTTGTTTGCATTTTGGCCTCTATACCATCCACCATGAGCTCTTTGGCTCCCCCTGCCTCTAAAGTTACCACGTCCTCCTCCATAGGGTTGGTTTTCTTGAACTTGCTGCATATTCTGATTTCTGCCACGGCCTCCAAATTAGCCTGCTCTACCTCTGCCTCTACCTCTTCTAGCATTTGAGTAGAAAACTTCTTTTAAAGTTCCTCCTGAAGAAGATGCACCACAATTTCTCTACTCTTTAGAAATTAGAAGAGCAATCAACTCCTCAAAATCAGGAAAATTCTCACGGATGGCAATGTATATCCGGAATTGTGCATAATCCTTTCCTAGACCCCATTCAAGGTCATAGAAACTAAATCATCATCTTCCACTGGCGACCCAATAGAAGCAAGTGCATCTGCAATCTTCTTCACCTTCATGTGGTAGTCATTGATGCTCATATTTTCTCTTTGCACATTATGAAACTCCTGCTTGAGTTGCATTTTCCTGGCTTGCGTATTTGTGCTATACATTTTTGTCAAAGTATTCCATGCCTCCTTCGGCATGCTTGCATCCTGAATATGCATAATCATATAATTTGAAATACTGATAGACATCTAGTACATAACTTTTCTGGCTCTCTCATGCCAGCCTTTAAGTGCCTGCAACTCCTGTTGATTGGGAACATTAGGAATAACTGGTTCTTGTTCAGCTCCAGTAATGAACTCCCAATAGCCTTTTCCCTTAAGGAAATTCGTCATTCTAAACTTCCATGCTTGAAAGTTGTTCTTGTCAAGCTTTTCAGTGACAATCTGTGAAAGAGAATCAGATGCCATTACAAAACACTGCAAAATATTCTGTCACTGCAAAAAAACACAACTTTTGCCTCACAAGGGCAAATCTACAAAACTAATGAGAGTGGTATTTGACCACACAGTCACTTCCTAGTGACAATTATGCATCAACAGGCAATAAGAATGATTCTGTCACTCCAATATCTCTGTGCACAGGCATAAAATGTAATTTTTGTGATAACTTTTCATCAACCTGCAGAACAGTGGTCACACAACAAAAACAGGGCACTTTCCTGAGTGCTTGTGGAAAACTTTCGCCACCAAAACGGGCCCTGAAATGCCCTCTCACCACACCACGAAGGGCATCCCAATCTAAGACAATGCACTCTTGCACTTTCCGGCTGTGCTACCTGTAGAGATTTGCTCCCAAACTCGAAAAAAAAGGAAAGCAACACTGATCCTCTTACTAGGACACCGCGAACTTGGTTGTCTTTCTTGAGCTCCTTACCATGAACCGAGCTCTAATACCATGTGAAGAGAGTGGGAGAGAAGGAAGGAGTCTCACTTGTAGCTTTCTCACATATACAATGGGGGAATATACACAAAGGTGGAGGCTAAAAATAGTTTTCCTCTTCTTAGTTGTGAAAGCCAAAAGAACTCTAAGTACAATAGAATAGGTGAACCCTATATGTGGGTCTCAAACCAAACTCGCTAACTAAGGTGGCATACTAATTGAGCCACTAACTCGAGTACATATAGTTGTTATCCAGCTATTATTCATGGGCGTTGTACCAACTGCATCTGTAGCCAACAAGTCGGTGCCATAAATGCACAATGGTCACCCTGGCATGGAGCTTGATATCTCAACACCGGTGTGCTTAGAGGGATTTCCTTCCTGGAACCAACACTGCTCCCCCTCTTTCCATGCAGATGTTGCATAAACTCGCATTCACTTCCAGATGCGAACCCTCCACAGTCTTCAACAAAACCACTATGCATCTCCTCCAATGTTCCTCCTAGATTTTCCGGAACTAGATTTTCATCATGTGGGTTTTGCTCGACTTCAGTGGTGTTATCTGCGATATTTTGCACGGTCGCACTAGAAAATTGTTTTAGAAGAAACAATGGACATTAGCAACTAAACAAGCATTGGTAAAAGGAGAAATGATAAGAAGCAAATGTAAATAATTGCCTGCAGTGGATAAATATATGTGTTACATTTTTTAGGAGCAGGAAATCCAAGCATCTTCTTCACCCTTGGAGGAACCGTTTGCAAATAGTTGTTCTCTACACACATCCCTTTCACCAAACATATGTGCACAAAGAACAGAAAGTGGTAGACATGTTTGTAGGGCAGTGAGAACACCTCCAAGCACGAAGAATCAAAATCAAAACCACATGCAAAACATGTTGTGTATGGTCCAATGAATACTTGGTCGAACACTACAATAGCTGGTGTGATAGGCTATGGAGAAACTGTAAGCTGTAAGGACTGTTCTGTCCACTCCTTAAGCTGCACACAGTAGTTATATTGTTGTAGTGCCTGTTCGTATCTCTCCTGCTGCTGCGAATCGACCAGACTCTGCACATAAATCCACATAAAAGCACCATAAACCACATAAAAAATCACATGGAAACAAAATCACATAAAAGCACATGGAAGCACAAGCACATAAAAGCACACAAAAAAGCATATGAAAGCACATACAAGCACATGGAAGCACAGGTGAACACATAAAACAAACTTGAAAGCACATAAAAGCACACCTCAAAGCACATAAAAGCACACAAAAGCACAAAAAAGCACAAAAAAAGCACAATAAAGCACATGAAACTGCATACAACACATACAAAGCACACATGCAAGCACATAAAAGCACACCTAAAAGCACATAAAAGCACACCTAAAAGTACATAAAAGCACACCTCAAAGCACATAAAAGCACAAAAAAACACACATAAAAGCACAACAAAATACATGAAGCACATGAAAGAAAACCTGAAAGCACATAGAAGCACCAAAAAGCACTTAAAAGCACACCTCAAAGCACATAAAATCACATGAAAGCACACATAAAAGCACATGAAACTACATAAAGCACATGCAAAGCCCAAAAAAACACATGCAAGCACACCTAAAAGTACATAAAAGCAACAAAAAAGCACACCTCAAAGCACATAAAAGCACATACAAAGCACAAAAGAGCACACCAAAACACATGCAAGCACACCTATGACCCTTAAATTATCCATTAAAACACATGCAAGCACAAAAAAACACATGCAAGCACATAAAACCACATGCAAGCACATAAAAGCACAAAATAACACATGAAAGAACATAAAAGCACACCTCATTGCACATAAATGCACACAAAAGCACCAAAAAAGCACACATAAAAGCACAATAAAGCACATGAAATTGCATAAAGCACATGAAACTGCATAAAGCACATATAATGCACAAAAACACATGCAACCACATAAAAGCACACCTGAAAGTACATAAAAGCACACATAAAAGCATTAAAAAACACATGCAAGCACATAAAAGCATACCTGAAAGCACCAAAAAGCACATAAAAGCACACAAAAGCACAAAAAAAGCACACATAAAAGCACATGAAACTGCATTAAGCACATACAAAGCATAAAAAAAGACATGCAAGCACATAAAAGCAGACCTAAAAGCACATAAAAGCACTCCTCAAAGCACATAAAACCTCAAAAAAACACATAGCACAAAAAAACACATAAAAACATAATAAAGCACATGAAACTACATAAAGCACATACAAAGCACAAAAAAAGACATGCAAGCACATAAAAGCAAACCTAAAAGCACTCCTCAAACCACATAAAAGCTCAAAAAACACATGCAAGCACATAAAAGCATACCTAAAAGTAGATAAAAGCACATAAAAGCACACAAAAGCACAAAAAAACACATAAAAGCACAATAAAGCACATGAAATTGCATAAAGCACATACAAAGCATAAAAATACACATGCAAGCACATAAAAGTACACCTAAAAGTACATAAAAGCACATATGAGCACACCTCAAAGTACATAAAAGCACAAAAAAGCACACATAAAAGCACAAAAAAACACATGAAGCCACGTAAAAGCATACCTGAAAGCACATAAAAGCACTAAAAAGCACATAAAAGCACACCTCAAAGCACACAAAAGCATAAAAAAACTCAAAAAAAGCACAATAAAGCACATGAAACTGCATAAATCACATACAAAGCACAAGAAAACACATGCAAGCACATAAAAGCACACCTAAAAGTACATAAAAGTACACCTCAAAGCACATAGAAGCACACAAAAGCATAAAAAAGCACATGAAACTACCTGAAGCACATAAAAACACATTGAAGCACATAAAAGCACACCTAAAAGTGTTAGACATCAATGCTCCACTCTCGTGTAACTACGCGGGAACCAGCTAACTCTACTTGTAAGCCCCCCATATGAGGAGAAGACATTTGAGTAGCTCGGTTATCCGGTAGGTCCTGGTTTGGACACCAGATGGGGGCCATGTGTGGCGTGATGGCTGGAGCCTCAGATAGAGTTGGTACACTGCCAACTAAGCTACATGCAAGTGCGGGAAGGCATCCCATGACTGACCGCATTGAGGATAGACGGAGCATTTCCCAGGGCAGCCCATTGCGGGGCCCGTTTGGAGCCTCAGATGATCCCGGATGGCTTTGGGCCGAACAAGGACCGTATGGTAGTTGCTTTGTTTTGCGCACCGGTTCTATCGTATGGTTGGTGGCCTATTTCGGGACCGACCCCTAGTCGGTGGCCTATTTCGGGACCGGTTCTATCGTATGGTCGGTGGCCTATTTCGGGACCGACCCCTAGTCGACCGTTTTGGGCGGACTGAGTCGGTCACCCAATTGAGCCTAACCGACTATGACTGGTGGCTATATGAGAGCAAGCTTGTGAAGCCCATTTCATCACTGGCTATAGCAACCCTGACTCCTTAGCATCCAGCCTCCGTCCTCTACTATTTCCAGCTTGCCATCGAAGCTTCTTTCATAGGAGTGCATGGTTATGAAGCAGCGCCATCTATTGTATCAGTTCTACAGAAATAAAATTTTTGATTCTCCATACTATCTGGTTTTCTCTCTTGTGTACGAGATCCTGTTATCTATTGAGCACAGATGTTGTATTATTTTCTTACATGGTATCAAAGCTTGGACTCTAGCAAGAAGATTTGGTAGTGTGTTTCTGTTTGCGAGAAGATTGTGAGAGATGGCCCAGCCTGCAAGACTGCAAATCCCACCGTTTGGCGAAAGCGGAAAGTTGGATGGCTCTAACTATCCTCTCTAGAAGTTCAAGATGAAGACCACCCTAAGCACATATGAGCTTTGGGACACTACTACTGGGGTGGATGTGAGGCCGGTTCTGAGATCGGATCTAGCCAATGCAGGACAACAGATAGTACCAACTGCAGATGAGATTCTCGCGTGGACAAGAAGAAATGCAGATGCGCTATGTTCTATTGTCTACAATGTAAGTGATTCCGTCATGGCGTTAATTCAACATGTCGCCACAGCGGAGGAGGCATGGACGGTCTTGAAAAATCAGTACGAGACCACGAATCAGATGCGGATTCAGAATCTGGAGACTCAACTCACGAATGAGAAACTGTCTGAGTCTGAAGCGATAGAGAAGTTCATCACCAACGTGAAGAATCTGCACGATCAGATGACTGCGATTGGAATCACCATCACCAGCGAGAATTTAGCACGAAGGTGCATGTGGATTCTCCCACCAAAGTACGACGGTCTTGTTACGGTGCTGAATATGTAGAACAGAAATCCGCCCCTCAACTTTGAGGATTTCAGTGCAATGCTTCTGGAGGAGGAGATGCATCAAAAGACAAGGACTGGAGAAGATTTGCGGCTTTCTGGACCAGATCAAAGAAAGGTAAGGGTAAGGACTCTGGTAACCCATCTTCTTCTGATGATAAAAAGAGAAAGAAGAAGATCAAGTGCTTCTATTGCAACAAGGCAGGGCACAAGCAGAATGGGTGCTGAAAGAAGATCGCAGATGAGAAGAACGGAGTAAGGAAAGAGTCCAACAATAGCACGCAGGCAGTACTAGTAGAGCTGTTCGTAGCAATTGAGGAGATTTGCACGGAGGCAGTTCATGTACCTGTGGATGAACCTTGGATCATTGACAGTGGTTCATCACACCACATGACTAGTCGGAAGGATTAGTATACCTCTCTACAGCCGGTAGGGAATGACATCCTAGTAGCAGTCAGCAATGATGCAAAATGTCCAGCAAAAGGAAAAGGTACGATTGCTCTCAAGTCAAATGGAGTTGTAAAACAGTTGTCCGATGTTCTTTATGTGCCAGATATCAAGAGGAACTTGTTGTCCATTTCTGTGATCATGGATCGGGACCTCAAAGTTCACTTCGATAAGAATGGCACACAATTGTGGATCTTCAAGGGAAGGTCGTTGGTAAAGGTACGCGGCGCAACAACATTTATGAACTCTCAGCTTTTAGTGCTCGAGCAGATGTGAAGAACACTAAGTTGTGGCATGAGAGGTTTGGTCATCTAAACCTTAGTTCTTTGAAGGAGATGCATAAAAGTGGAATGATTGCAGACCTACTAGAAATTTTAGATCTGCCCGATGTATGTGAAGCTTGCATGATGGGCAAGCAGCATTGGCATCCCTTTCCTAAAGAGGCCAGCAGGGCAAAGGCTCCTCTAGAGCTCGTTCACATGGACCTCTGCCGAAAGATGGAGACGGAAGCTTTGGGTGGTTCCTACTACTTCATGATGCTAATCAATGACTACAGTAGAAGGATATGGATATACTTCCTGAAGACTAAAGACGAGGCTTTTAGTAGGTTCAAGGAATGGCATGTAATGGTTGAGAAGGAATCAGGGAGGAAGGTGAAGAAGTTGAGATCAGACAGAGGTGGAGAGTTCACATCGACTGAATTCGAGAGTTACTACAAAAGTCACGGGATCAAGAGGCAGAAGCCCCCACCACATACATCACAACAAAATGGAGTAGCAGAATGCAAGATGCGCGTCATCTGTGAAAAGGGCCGAAGTATGATGAAAGGGAAATATTTTCCAAAGACTTTCTAGGCTGAAGCATGTAACACTGCAGTTTACATCCTCAATCGTAGCTACACAAGGGTTGTGAACGGGATGACTCCACTGCAGGCCTTTTCTGGTAAGAAACCTTCAACTGCACATTTCAGAGTTTTTGGATGTGACTGTTTTGTGCATGTCCCTGATGCTACAAGGACCAAATGGGAACCGAAGAGCCAAAAGTGTATTTTCTTGGGCTACAGTGAAGAGGCGAAGGGTTACCGTCTCTATAACCCTGTTACCAAGGAGGTGATTGTAAGTCGTGATGTGGTCTTCTCAGAACAGCCGCATCAATTGGAGGAGGATGCTTCCTTCCCAGACAACCAGGACCAGGATATCCATCCAGTACCACCACCAACAGCAAACCAAACTCCCCCAACAGTGCCTGGGAGGATTCAAGACAAAGAAGATGAAGAAGAGCCTGCAGAACCACAATGGCAACGGCCATTTCCAAAGTGGGTAAAGTAGCTTTTGGATGGCAAAGAACCTCCAACCATTGAGGAGGAACCATCCGAACACTACCGGTCCAAGAGATTAGAGGAGCAAAGAAGAGTGCAGGAACACTTGGTCAACTACGCTTTGATGACAGAGGTGATTCATGCTGATGAACCCAAGTGTCTTGAAGAGGCACAGGGTGATGATAGGTGGATGGAGGCTATGCAGTCGGAGTATGGCTCCATAATGAAGAACAACACTCGGGACCTTGTGGATCGACCACCAAAACGCAAGGTAATCGAAACCAAGTGGGTGTACAAGACCAAGTACAAGTCCGACGGCACGTTGGATAAGTACAAGGCTCGGCTCGTGGCAAAAGGATTCGCACAGGTACATGGTTTTGATTATCAAGATACTTTTGCTCCCACAGCTCGACTAACCACAATTCGTAGTGTTTTGGCTTTAGCTGCCCAGGGAAGTTGGCCCGTGTTTCAGATGGATGTGAAATCCGCCTTTCTGAATGGAGATCTCAAGGAGAAGGTATACGTGGAACAACCACCAGGTTTTGAGATCCCTGGTTCAGAAGGTAAAGGCTGCAAACTGAAGAAGGCACTTTACGGAATGAAACAAGCCCCACGAGCATGGTGCCAGTGAATTGATGCCTACTTTCTACAAAACGGGTTCAGGAGGAGCCCATCTGATGCAAATTTGTATATCTTTAGAGAAGGAGGCAAGTGTATGATCGTGGTCCTTTATGTGGACGACCTTGTTATAACAGGGAACCATGAAGAGAAGATCTCGCAAATGAAGCATTTGCTAGGAATAGAGTTTGAAATGACAGACCTCGGACTAATGCCTTTCTATTTGGGGATTGAAGTTTGGCAATTGCCAAAATAGATCTTCATTTCAGAGCTGAAGTATGCTGGAGAGATACTGAAGGCATTCGGCATGGCTGAGTGCAAGATAGTTGGTACCCCTATGGAGGTTGACATGAAGCTCTCAAACGAGGATTCATCACCACCGGTGGACGAAGCAAAGTACAGAAGGCTTGTGGGTAGTTTGATTTACCTGTGCAACATGAGGCCGGACATCAGCTTTGCAATTGGTGTACTAAGCAGGTTTTCCAATAAGCCCCTGAAGAACCATTGGAGGGCAGGGATGCAAGTGCTGAAATACATCAAAGGCACACTTGATTATGGCATCATCTATACCAAGGGCAACATCTTGACTAGATTCTGTGACTCGGATTGGGCAAGAGACATGGACAGCAGGAGATCAGTGACAGGTTATTGTTTCTCACTTGGATCTAGAGTTGTGTCATGGGTCAGCAAGAAGCAACCCACAGTTGCTCTTTCTTCTACCAAGGCCGAGTACAAATCTGCATGCTTTGCTTCCTGCGAGGCAGTGTGGTTGAGGAGAATTTTGGGGGACATGGGTGTAGTGCATAACAAGCCTACGCAGTTATCATGTGACAATCAGAGTTGCATGGCGATTGCAAAGAACCCGATGTTCCACGCTCGCACAAAACACATTGAGATTCAATATCACTTTGTACACGAGCTCATCATGGATGGAGAGGTCGACTTGGTGTATTGTCTGACTACATAGAATGCTGCGGACATCTTCACGAAGTCTCTTGGAAGAGACTTGCTAGAGAGGCATCTTCATCGACTTGGCATTGGGCCGAAAAAGTAAGTTCACTTGCAGGTGGACATTGAGGGGAGGTGTTAGATATCAATGCTCCACTCTCATGTAACTACGCGGGAACCAGCTAACTCTACTTGTAAGCCCCCCATATGAGGAGAAGGCATTTGAGTAGCTCAGTTATCTAATAGGTCCTGGTTTGGACACCAGATGGGGGCCATGTGTGTCCTGATGGCTGAATGGCTCTAGGCCAAATGGCAACCGTAGGTTAGTTGCTTTGTTTTGTGCACCGGTTCTATCGTATGGTCGGTGGCCTATTTCAGGACCAACCCCCAGTCGACCGTTTTGGACAGACTGAGTCGGTCACCCAATTGAGCCTAACCGAGTACGATTGGTGGCTATATAAGAGCAAGCCCGTGAAACCCATTTCATCACTGGCTACAGCAAGCCTGATTCCTTAGCATCCAACCTCCATCCTCTACTATTTCCAGCTTGCCATCGAAGCTTCTTTCACAGAAGCGCACGGTTGGGAGGAAGTGCCATCTATTGTATCAGTTCTACAGTAATCAAATTTTTGATTCTCCATACTATCTGGTTTTCTCTCATGTACGAGATCCTGTTATCTACTGAGCACAGACGTATTATTTTCTTACAAAAAGCACATAAAAGAACACCTCAAAGCACATAAAAGCATAAAAAAGCACACATAAAAGCACAAAAAAAGACATGCAAGCACATAAAAGCACACCTGAAAGCACATAAAAGCACCAAAAAGCACATAAAAGAATCTGTAGACAAAATCAATGTTGCCTTCGTCAATATGTCCCTTGAGGGGTCCCCTTTAGGGACAAGGGAGATATTGACAAACAAGTTTAGGTGGGCCTTGCCCCTAAAGGGGACCCGTCAAGGGCCACCTAAGCATATTTCAATAGAGGTCGTACAAGACTCAAAGCACAACATAGCAATACATGAAAACACATGCAAGCAAACAAAAGCATAGAAAAACACACTAAAGAGAAAAATAAGCACAAGAGAAATACCTTTCGGATAGATTCTACGTCTAGTTGAGAGTACAACGCTTCTACTTTTGATAGCAACTCATTGCAAGTAGCACTTCCTGGGTGCTTTAGTTCAAGTGGGCTTGCCTGGATCTCCAATATGTTAGAGGCCTTGGAGGACAGCCCCTCAGCCCTGTGGAGTTCCGAAGATGATAGCTCAAAAGAGGCTTGTGCCTCATGGAGCAATTCCCTCCTACTTTCCATTTTTTCTCGAGCCACTTCAACATTGGAAATTGGGTCAGCCAGCTCTTCGCTACCAATACCAGCATGCTGGAATCTAGGCCTTCTAGTGCTGGCCATGCTAGAGATTTGATTCAGTGATGAAGGTGCAGGGTTGGATGTTGTTGACCTTGTCTCGTGGTCCCTCCCATGCTAGACCCCTCCTTAGTCATCTTTCCTTTTCCTCCCACTGAGCAATCTTTGCCCCCAAATCACCGTGCTTCTCTGGAGTTGCACAGCCTGCTCAACAAAGTGGGCCCAATCGACTAACACAAGGCTATGATCATTTTGATGCAATGCGAATGCCTTTGCAAAAGACTACCCGACCTCCTTGTTTTTCGGGGCATCTTGATAGACATGCCAATGCAACTGCATGAATTCCTGTAAAAACTGCGGCTTCACTTCGCTGCACTTCACCTTCTTCGAAGGTGCTAGCCATGGGCATTTAAAAAGATGCCACCACACCTCCTCACTGACATCAAAGTTCATACCTGATCAAATGGTTCAAGGGTCCAAGCCCTCAGAACTCAATCCATTATGGCAGCTGAACTCGACTGTTGTCCTACAGAAAGTAGGCTACAAAGGTGGCTGGTGATTGGAAAGAGAGAGCGCCTTTTTGGACTTCATTGCCTTTGGCATGTCTACTAACTGAGAAGCAATCTGCAACTTTGCTCTTACTCTGCCATGGGGTGCGTGTTTAGAAATACAATCCTCAAGACGTAGAGAAGAGTCCTCACCTTCCACCCTCCCTCCAACTGTCTATCAAGGCTCCTTTGACTATATTCTACCCTTTTAGAACAGAGAAAATGAAGCAACATTGGAGAGAAACTCGAAACAAGAAGAAGCAACACTGGAGAGAAACTCGAAACAGGAAGAAGCAACACATGCGAGATGACGTGGTATCATTAACTATAATGATGTGGTATCATTAACTGTGCCAGCACGATGGAATCTTAGCCACGACAGACGTGGCCGATGAGAGCCACCACCAGTGGGCAATAATTCCCACAAAGGTAAATCATGAAGCTCTAATCACTCATTACCATGCACTCTAGTTTTCTATTGATCATGCGAGCCCGGTGACCAGTAATTTTTACTGCACTCGTAGTGATCATGCATGCTTAAACCTAATGGTGGGTGAGCGGTGGCTGGTAATTTTAACTGCCAGCCTGGTGGAATCGTAGCCATGATAGACATGGCTATAATCACTTGCATTACAAAAAATTTGGATTCAAAAAGGGCCCTGTAAGGGAGCCCTTGGGCTAGTGACATGGAAGAATAAGGTGAATAAAACCCAATAGAATATTGTGAGAGTGCTCTCAACAGAAGCAAGAATGGAAGAGGGAGAGAGAGAAACAGAGAGCCACACAAGTTTTAGTGGGTGCAGAACACCCTAATCTTCTTTTTCATTCATTTATATATGTGTTTGAGTATTGTACATAACCGGGGTAAAGGCACAGTGACCTTTAACCCCCACAACCTCCCACTTAAAGGATAATGTGCCTTTAAGGGAGAACAACCAGTGAGCATACTATCCAATGCCCATCAATACACGACAATACTCAAACCGCTGACTAGGTAGACTCTTCGTCAGCATATCTGTAGGGTTATCATCTGTATGAACCTTGACAATCTCTATGTGCTTGTCCTCAATGATGAAATGGTACCTGACCTCAATGTGTTTGTTCTTTGCATGAAAGACCAGATTCCGTGCTAGCTGAATAGCACTCATGGAATCACTATGCAATGTCGGTACACCTGTATGAATCCCCAAATCTCGAGTAGCCGATCAAGCCATATAGCCTCCTTGTAACCCTCTGTGGCTGCAACATACTCAGCCTCTGTGGTAGACAAAGCAACGCACTTCTGTGCACGAGACATCCATGACACTGCACCACCTGCAAAGGTGAACACATAACCAGAAGTGGATCTCCTACTATCCACATACCCTACATAGTCTAATTCTCTGTACCCAAGTACACGCATGTCTCCTCTACCAAAGCAGATGCACATCTCCTTGGTACCCTTCATGCACCTCATGATGTACTTAACTGCCTCCCAATGCCTCTTTCCTAGATTAGCCATATACCGGCTAACAACTCCCACTACAAATGCAATGTCTGGTCTAGTAGCTATCATAGCATACATAAGACTCCCAACTGTGATGCATAAGGAACCTTGGCCATCATGGCCCTCTCCTCATCTGATTTGGGACTATCTGTATGACTCAGTTTCACATATGGAGGCAATGGAGTACTCACTGCCTTCCCCCCCTCCATATTAAAACGCTGCAATACTTTTGTAACATACTCCTTCTGTGAAAGCCAAAGGAGTTTCCTACTTCGATCACGCATGATGCGCATACCAAGAGTATGGATGCACATATTACAATTGGAGCAACCATTTGCAGATCTGTCGGTTCCGGTGGACTCAGGAGGTCCTAAAACTTCTATGTTTTTCATCATTCGCACTCCGGTGGAGTTTACAAACAGCTCTATTTCCAAAAACGTTTTTTAGTCCGTGTGTTGGACCTAGTGATTGAGACCACGGTTTCCAAAACCGTCTGTCCCATTGTGTTTTGGATGCCCAAAAACCCCTACCTGTCAGTTCTTGCATGATTCGGTGGAGGATTTTCAGAGTTATAGATCTCTGTGTATTCGATTTTGTCTCTCTGTTATGCATTTTTCATTCTAAGGTTTTGAAACCTTAGATTTATGCCACATGGCAGTGGTTAAGTGTTGACTCCCATTTCTCACTCATCGGTTGGGATTTTGGAGTTTTGGTAGAAGAGAGATATTTGCAGATTTTCTTGCTGAGTCCGATTATGCAATGGCGCCCATGTTTTGAGGCATCTCAGGTTCTATTTTTACTAGCGGTCATTACCGTGGGACTATGATTTCTTGAGCATACCTTATGTAGATCACTCTGGTTGCAGTTTGAGCAGTGTGCGCTCATTCGTGGTATGCATTGGGTTGCAGTGGATGATTTATAAGCCATTTGGAAGCATTGCGGTCCTTATTGGATGCGCTGATAGGCCCAAATTGCCTTATGGGATGCTATTTTTTATGGACGCTTTGCACATGGATGCTATTTTATGCTGAGGGATAGCTTTGACACATTGCAGGTGATGCACTGATAGTGCTATGCTCTCTTGGATGAGATATTATTGATGCATATGCCAGTGGACGGTGTTTATGCTTGAGTCATTTGGCACTTATTGGCATTTTCTTTTGGGCCAGATTTGCTCATATGGATGCATAGTATATGCACATGAGTCAGATGCATCTTTTGATGCTTTGAGCTTTGAGTTTTGGTGATATTTCACTCTATTGTGGCATACACATTTGGATGCACCTGGTATTTGGTGTGATTCTCTCGTGCAGGCACTAGCATTTGGGATTTTGTTTCATTTGCATCATGGCACCTCTTCCATGTCTGAAAAGGAGGTTTTCAGCATTAAAAAGTTTGATGGGACAAACTTTTCTTTGTGGAAAGAACAAATAAGGGATGTGCTTATTCAAAAGAAGCAGATTAAACCCTTGGCAGGGATTGAAGCTAAGCCTGCAAATATGTCTGAGGATGATTGGAATGAGTTGGATGCATTAGCAAAGTCTACTATTAGACTTCATCCTGCAGAGTCAGTTTATTTCACAATAGTAAATGAGCAGACTACAGAAGATTTGTGGAAGAAACTGTGTGCCACTTATGAGAAGGAAACTGCCTCTAATAAAGTTTACCTCATGAAGAGGTTGTTTGAGCTGCAGATGAAGGAAGGGGTCTCCATTGCTTCTCACTTGAATGAATTCAATATTATTTTCAGCCAACTTCAAGCTCAGAAGATGAATTTTGATGTGGAGATAAGGCAATATTTCTCTTATGTTCATTGCCATCCTCATGGGATACCTTCCGTACAACTGTCAGTAACTCTGCACCTGGTGGAGTACTGAAATTTGATGATGTTGTGGGTAGCTTGTTGGCCGAGGAGATTAGACAGAAGTCTATGGATGGCAACAAGCAGGATGCAGCCTTAAATGTGCAAAGGGATAGATCACAGTTTAGGGGGAAGTCCCAAGAAAGAGGGAAGCCTCGTAGCAAATCTAGGGCACGAAACATTGAGTGTTACCATTGTGGCAAGAAGGGCCATATGAAAAAGGATTGCTACAAGCTAAAAAGAGAGCAAAAGGATAAGAAAAAAAATGCAAATTGGGGTGCAAATCAAAAGGAAGAGAGTCCAAGGGAGGACAAAGGAAAAGTGAAGATCGAGGAGATAAATGTAGTCACACATGATAGTGACAATGACGTTCTCTTCATGTCTAATTTATCTGTAGAGTTGCTTACCACTTCAGATGATGCATATTCCCAGGATTGGATTTTGGATTTTGGTGCTTCATTCCATGTTACTCCCCATAGGGAATGGTTCTCCACTTATGATAGTGGAAAGACAGGTTGTATGCATCTTGGAAATGACTATGCATGTGACATAGTGGGAGCAGGTGACATAAAGTTTTCTTTTGCAAATGGGTCTGCATTTGTTTTGAAACATGTGAGACATGTGCCTAAGCTGACCAAGAGTCTTATTTCAGTGGGTCAGCTAGATGATGCTAGTTTTCACACCACTTTTGGCTTTCAGAGTTGGAAAATTCAGAAGGGCTCTATGCTTTTGGCCAGGGGTGCCAAGTGTGGGACTTTGTATCCCTTACATGTATCAGGGGTATTTGATCATGTTGTTGCAATAACCGAGCAGCCAAGCACTTCTTTGTGCCATTGCAGGTTGGGGCACATGAGCCAGAATGGAATGAAACTCTTATGCCATTTGGGTTATGTACCGCATTTGAGTTTCTCTGATTTTGAATTTTGTGAGCACTGTCTCTATGGGAAGCAGACTAAATCAGCCCATAAAAGAAGGGGAAAGAAAGAGTTTGAAAAGCTTGATTTGGTGCATTCAGACGTATGTGGTCCCATGCCTACACGGTCATTAGGCGGGGCTGAATACTATGTGACATTCATTGATGATGCAACTAGGAAAGTGTGGGCTTATGCTATAGCTCGGAAGAGTGATGTGTTCCAGGTATTTCAGAAATGGCTGGCCTTGGTTGAGAATCAGCCAGGTAGAACGCTTAAATGCCTACGGACTGACAATGGTGGACAGTATCTCTCTCATGACTTTCAGCAATTCTGTGATACACGTGGGATTAAGAGGGAGCTCACATCCCCTCGTACTTCAGAGCAAAATCCAGTTGCTGAAAAGATGAACCGTACCATTCAAGAAAGGTTGCAATTCATGCTTTCCAATGCAAATCTTTCTGGTGGTTTTTGGGCTGAGGCAATGAAGACTACAGTGCATGTGATCAATAGATCACCTAGTAAGAGTTTGGATGGTGGTATTCCTGAAGAGGCATGGAGTGGCAAGAAGCCCTCTTACTCTCATTTGCATATATTTGCATGTGAGGCATATGCACATGTGCCAAAAGAGCTTTGAAAGAAGCTAGATCCTAAGTCTAGGAAATGCATCTTTCTGGGTTATGGTGAAAGTGGAGAGATGGGCTATCATCTCTGGGGTCCAAAAGCAAAGAAGATCATACGCAACCATGATGTAGTCTTCAATGAGAAGAAGATGCATAAGGTACCCATGAGGGATGTGGAAATGAGGAGAATCGCTTTCCAGGATGTGAATCCACTTGCCTATGTTGATAGACAGCAAGCTGTCCATGCACCAAATGTGCAAGAAATGGTACCACCAAGTACTCCCACAGGTATACAATCAAGGGTAGATGATGGATCATCTATTGGTGGAAATGATGAGCCAAATGTGGCTGATATGCAGGTGGGACAGCAAGCTGAAATGCCCTTGAGAAGATCTTCTAGAGTGTCTAGACTGCCTGATAAGTTTATTCCAGGGGTAGACTATGTGATGCTTACTGATTGCGGGGAGCCTTCTTGCTACAAAGAGGCTATGATGCGCAAGGATCAACGCAAGTGGGAGTATGCTATGCAATCAGAGATGAGTTCACTTATGAAGAATAAGACTTGGGACTTGGTTTCTTTGCCACATGTAAAGAAAGCATTGCCATGTAAATGGGTCTACAAAATGAAGGTCACAGGTGATGATGTGCCTACGTACAAGGCCCGTTTGGTCGCTAAAGGATTCAAGCAAGAGAAGGGTGTGGAATTTGATGAGATATTCTCTCCAGTTGTGAAGATGACCACACTTAGATGCATGCTTGGACTAGTGGCATCAGAGGATATGGAGCTTATGCAAATGGATGTCAAGACAGCTTTCTTGCATGGGGATTTGCATGAGGAAATTTACATGGTGCAGCTGGAAGGCTTTGAAGAAAAGGGCAAAGAGCATTTAGTTTGCAAGTTGAAGAAGAGTCTCTATGGTCTTAAGGAAGCGCCTAGAGAATGGTATCAGAAGTTTGATGCTTTCATTCGGTCCCAGGGTTTTAGAAGGAGAGAAATTGATCACTGCCTCTACACTAAAAGGGATAAGGATAGTAGCCTGATAATCCTGGCACTATATGTGGATGATATGCTATTGGCTAGCAAGAATACTTATGAGCTAGATGCATCAAAGGCCAAGTTGCATGAGGCCTTTGATATGAAGGATTTGGGACTTGCAGGTCATATTCTTGGTATGCGCATCACGTGTGATCGGAGTAGGAAACTCCTTTGGCTTTCACAGAAGGACAAAAGTATTATAGCGTTTCAATATGGAGGGGGGGAAGGTAGTGAGTACTCCATTGCCTCCATATGTGAAACTGAGTCATACAGATAGTCCCAAATCAGATGAGGAAAGGGCCATGATGGCCAAGGTTCCTTATGCATCAGCGGTTGGGAGTCTTATGTATGCTATGATAGCTACTAGACCAGACATTGCATTTGTAGTGGGAGTTGTTAGCCGGTATATGGCTAATTCAAGAAAGAGGCATTGGGAGGCAGTTAAGTGCATCATGAGGTACATGAAGGGTACCAAGGAGATGTGCATCTGCTTTGGTAGAGGAGACATGCGTGTACTTGGGTACACAAATTCATACTATGCAGGGCATGTGGATAGTAGGAGATCCACTTCTGGTTATGTGTTCACCTTTGCAGGTGGTGCAGTGTCGTGGATGTCTCGTGCACAGAAGTGCGTTGCTTTGTCTACCACAGAGGCTGAGTATGTTGCAGCCACAGAGGGTTGCAAGGAGGCTATATGGCTTGATCGGCTAGTGGGAGATTTGGGGATTCATACAGGTGTACTGACATTGCATAGTGATTCCATGAGTGCTATTCAGCTAGCACGGAATCCGGTCTTTCATGCAAAGACCAAACACATTGAGGTCAGGTACCATTTCATCAGGGAGGTACTTGAGGATAAGCGCATAGAGCTTGTCAAGGTTCATACAGATGATAACCCTGCAAATATGCTGACGAAGAGTCTACCTAGTCAACGGTTTGAGTATTGTCGTGTATTGATGGGCATTGGATAGTATGCTCACTGGTTGTTCTCCCTTAAAGGCACATTGTCCTTTAAGTGGGAGGTTGTGGGGGTTAAAGGTCACTGTGCATTTACCCCAGTTATGTACAATACTCAAACACGTATATAAATGAATGAAAAAGAAGATTAGGGTGGTTTTGCACCCACCAAAACTTGTGTGGCTCTCTGTCTCTCTCTCTCCTTCTTCCGTTCTTGCTTCCGTTGAGAGCACTCTCATTAACTTTGAAAACAAAGGCTGGAGAGACTAAAGAATTGAAATTGATAGTTAATGATAACTTTGTGATGGATGTTCAAAGAGTTTTGCAAGCCATGGTGAAGTTTTATGATATGCCTATGGAGGAATGCAATGGTACTCTGAAGATTGTACTAAAGCTTGATGAAAGTGAGGTAATCAAAGGTCAAAAATTGGAAAGAGTTAATTTGACAATGATGAATAGAATACTGGACCTTGAAGCTGAGCTTGATGATGCAAGACAGTTCAGTGTGCAATTAGAATGTACAATCAGAACAGGAGATTTGGTGGTTGGCTGCCTTTGAGGTATGATGGAAATTTGTATTTTAATGCAATAATGCAAAAAGACTTAGAATATTTTGAAATAACATGTGAGTTTTTTTTGCAGGTGCCGAAAGAGTCACGTTCAATTTTGAAGTGGTTTTTTGACCAAACCAATACCCCAAGTGTGATCAAAGGTCATAACAATGGTGAGCTAGTTGAAGTTGAGGGCTATGGATCCTACCGTGTAGAATGGCATCTATCTGCTGACCTCAAGACTATTAAATGTATGTTTAATGTGGCACATGGAGCAAATGCAAGCCATCCTTGTCCATTGTGCATGCAAACGAGAGTACCTGCAAAGGGTGATAAAAAGAATCAAAAGCAATGGGCCTCTAAATTTGCAAAGATAGATCAAACTAAGGCACCAGATATGGATGCTCCAGGGAAAGATCCATCATGGAGCTCAATTCTTGAAATTCCTCTTGAGTGAGTACAAATTTATGCGCTTCATGCTATTGTGAGAATAATTGAAAAGTTGGTGCATCTGTACATCATTGATGCATATAACTTGAAGCCCCGATAAGAGAGTGAGGATGATTTCAAGAATTGAAAAGGTTCTTTCAGATATGGGACTACACTCTGGGCAAGTAAAGATTACAAAAGATGAGAAAAGATCTAGAAAAATAGGCAATGTTTCTTGTAAGCCAAGCTTTGGTGGTGTCAAGGCTTTAAAATTCCTTTCTACAAAGAAGAAGAATGACAAGCTCAAATGTGCTAATGAGTTTGATGTATGGAGAAAGTTACACAATGCCTGTTGTGAACGAGGGAGGAAGGGACAAAAAAGACTGGAAAAGGTGCGAGTGTGGTTAGCTCTTGATAGCCTGGTTCCTTTACTCTACAAAAGAAAAGATTCAAAGAAGATGATGCACAGTGTTTCATCAATGCTGTAAATTACTTTAGCTGGAATATGGAGATAGCTTGGGGAAAGAATCATTTCACACAACACATGGTAATCTAATTTGGACATTGAGATGTGCATATTGAATCCAAAGATTATATAAATTAATAAAATATCAATTTTTAAGAATTAATAATAAGGGTTTTTTCAAGTAAAAATCATATCTTTAAGAAATCTGATTTGGGAGGCCACCAGGACCCTAGGAACCATGCCCATCAATTTTATGCCTGCAAAAACTAGGCTCTAGTCACATGATGTCAGATTTTGGGCTTGTAGGGGTTTTTTTGGCATAAAATTGATGGGCATGGTTGCTAGGTTCCCAGTGGCCTCCCAAATCAGATTTCTTAAAGATATAATTTTTATCTGTGAAAAAACCATAACCCTAATTGTTTACACAAATGGAGTGGGAGGGGCATGTATCAGGGGCAAGTGGCAGGGGCAAGTGGCAAGGTGACAGTGGCAAGATGTCCTGGGTTTAAAATCATAACATTTGGTTGGGTTTTGTACCCTAAACCCTCAATCTTATTTTTCATTCCCTAAATCAAATTTGGGAGGCCACTGACACCCTAGCAACCATGTGCATCATTTTCAAGCCAAAAACCCCCTTGGAAACCCTAAATCCGACATCATGCAACCAAAGCCCTATTTCAACACATGGTTTCTGGGGGGGGGTTTTGGGTTGAAAATGATGCACATGGCTGCTAGGGTGTCAATGGCCTCCAAAATTTGATTAGAAGTTTTTTTTTTTCCTAAATTACAAAACCATAACCCTAATTGTTTCCAAAAATTTAGGGGCAAGTGGCGGTGGCAGGATGTCTTGGGTTTAAAATCATAAAATTTGCTTGGGTTTTCTACTCTTAACCCTAAACCCTATTTTTTATTCCCTACCACTTGAAGAAAAAGCAATTATTTTTGTTCCTAAAATGGAACCTAGAATTGTACTGATGATTTTGAATCACATGATGATGCTGGCAAAGCTACATACCTTTTCTACCTCATCGCAGAGTGCATCAACTACAGTGTCCAACTGGACTCCCTTTTGTGGTTGGTCTCGAACTTCATGTTGGCTTGAGGTGCCAGCTTCTTCATCTCTGTCCTTGAATAATTCCCTTTGTAAATTCATGAACTACTCATCAGACATGTCGTACTCGGGGGTGAGGCATCCTCGATTGCCTTATTAGTTGAATTGCCTCTAGATTGGTGAAGCTTGAGTCATCAAAGCGTGCAATCTCATCGATTGTTGGATTGATTGGAGCATCAAAGTCAATGACATCATCAAAAGTGTCATTCGAGAGCCGACATAGCACCTCGTCCTCTCGGAGACCGGTTTCTTCCATCACTTCCAATAGGGTAAGGTATTCCTCACCCTCAATCCTAATTGGATCAACCAAAGCAAGGTGTGGCTTGGTTGCTGCCTCATTTGGATTATAGGTAGAGGATGGATATGCACGAGTCAGATATGAAGATAAGATGACCTCGCTTTTAACTTGCTCCTCAGGCTCCAAGTCTAGGTTTAGGTCATCTCCTCCATGTTGAGATATCGAGCTCCACTCGTGATATGCCAGGGTGACCATTGTGCATTTATGTCACCGACTTGTTAGCTGCAGATGTGGTTGGTACACCGCCCATGAATAATAGCTAGATGATAGCTATCCTTATGTACTCTAGTTCGTGGCTCAGTTAGTATGCCACCTTAGTTAGCTGAGTTTGGTTTGAGACCCACATATAGGGTTCTCCTATTTTCTTCTGTACTAGAGTTCTTTTGGCTTTCACAACTAAGAAGAGGAAAACTGTTTTCAGCCTCCACCTTTGTGTGTATTCCCCCATTGTGTATGTGAGAAAGCTGCAAATGAGACTCCTTCCTTCTCTCCCACTATCTTCACATGGTATCAGAGCCTGGTTTGTAGTAAGGAGCTCAAGAAAGCAAATAAAGTTCGTGGTGTCCTGGTAAGAGGACCAGTGTTGCTTTCCTTTTTCAAGTTTGGGAGTAAATCTCTACAGGTAGCATAGCCAAAAGTGCAAGAGTGCACTGTTTCAGATTGAGACGCCCTTCGTGGTGTGGCGAGAGGGAAATATATGCTGCGGGTAAGGGCAAAGCACTTGGTGACTTTATTCTTCTGATTCGAGGCCATTTCGGGGCCCATTTTAGAGGCAGAAGTTCTCCGCAAGCACTCAGAAAAAGGCCCTATTTTTGCTGTGCGACCACTGTTCTACAGGTCGATGGAAAGTTGCCATAGAAATTGCATCGTATGCCTGTGTGCAGAGATATTGGGAGATACAGAATCATCCTTATTGCCTGTTCATGCAAAATCTTCACTAGGAAGTGACTCTGTGGTCAAATACCACTTTCGTCAGTTTTGCAGATTTGCCCTTGTGAGGCAGAAGCTGTGTTTTTTGTAGTGACAAAATGTTTTGCAGTGTTATGCAATGGCATCTGATTCTCTTTCATAGATTGTCACTGAAAAGCTTGACAAGAACAACTTCCAAGCATGGAAGTTTAGAACGACAAATTTCTTTATGGGAAAAGGCTATTGGGAGTTCATTACAGGAAATGAAGAAGAACCAGTTCTTCTTAATGTTCCCAATCAACAAGAAATGCAAGCATTTAAAGGATGGCATGAGAGAGCCAGAAAAGTTATGTATTAGCTCTCTATCAGTATTTCGGATTCTATGATTGTGCATATTCAGGATGCAAGTACACCAAAGGAGGCATGGAATACTTTGGCAAAAATGTACAGCACAAATACGCAAGCCAGGAAAATGCAACTCAAGCAGGAGTTGCACAATGTGCAGAGAGAAAATATGAGCATCAATGACTACCACATGAAGGTGAAGAAGATTGCAGATGCACTTGCTTCCATTGGTCGCCAGTGGAAGATGATGATTTAGTTTCTCTGACCTTGAATGGTCTAGGAAAGGATTATGCATAGTTCCGGACATCCATTGCCGTCTGTGAAAAATTTCCTGATTTTGAGGAGTTGTTTGCTCTTCTAATTTCTGAAGAGCAGAGAAATGGTGGTGCATCTTCTTCAGGAGGAACTTCAAAAGAAACTGTCTTCTACTCAAATGCTGGAAGAGGTAGAGGCAAAGGTAGAGGAGGCCGATCTGGAGGCCATGGTAGAAATCAGAATATGCAGCAAACTCAAGAAAACCAGTCCTATGGAGGAGGACGTGGTAACTCTAGAGGCAGGGGGAGCCAAAGAGGCCGTGGTGGATGGCAGAGAGGTCAAAATGCAAACAACAATGGTAAAATGGGTTATATGGCTAAAGACTGTTACAAAAAGCAGAATGACACTATGAATGGAAAATTGCAGCAAGGGAATTATGCATCTTCTAGTAGATAGGGTGATGACAGAAATGAGCATATATTTATGGTGCAGCACATGACCAATTCTGTGACAAGTGTAGAAGAAAGCAATGATGTGTGGTATGTTGACTCAGGTGCATCAAACCACATGATAGGTCACACAGAATGGATGCAGCAAGGAAAATGGAAAGACCAGGATTTGTGGAGACTGGTGATGATACTGGACATCCTATTGTGTAGATTGGTAAAATTCCTTTGTCTATGCAGGATGGGAAAAAAAAATACCTGACTGATGTATTTCATGTCCCGAACATCACCAAGAACCTGGTTTCTGTTGGTCAAATGGTTGAGCAGGGCTTTCAGGTCAGATTTAATCCTCATGGATGCTTTGTTGAGGATATGAAAAATAACAGTCGCTTGATAGCAAAAGGAAAGAAGAAGGGCAGGATGTTTATGTTGGATGCGGACATGCTTGAATTGAGTGCAGCAATGTTTGCACATGGGACCGGTGTAGTTGCAGATATTGATATCTGGCATAAATGCATTGGTCATGTTCATGTACAGCGACTTAAATCAATGCAAGCCCAAAATATTGTTGCAGGATTGCCTAAATTCAAGGTTGCAGAAATGCATAAGGTATGTGGAGCCTATCAATTTGGAAAATAGGCAAGGAAACCATTTCCTAGGCATGTTCAAGAGAGTAAGAAGCCATTGGAATTAATCCACTCTGATGTGTGGACTACTAAGGGTACATCTAGTGGAGGCTGTCATTATTTTGTCACTTTTATTGATGACTATAGCAGAAAAGTTTGGGTGTATTTTATGAAAAAGAAAAGTGAAGTGTTTGGGCATTTCAAAGCTTTTAAAGCTACGGTTAAACAAGAAACAGGCCTACAAATAAAATGCCTAAGGTCAAATGGAGGGGGAGAGTACCTCTCAAATGAGTTTGCAAGGTTCCTGTAGGAGCATGGCATAAAGCAACAATATTCATGCAGTCATACCCCACTGTTGGCTCTTTCCTACTGCTTTTGTAGGAAGAGCTAGGTATTCTATGTTTGCAAGGTTCCGAGGCTTTTTGTCACCTACAGATATTGGGGTTGTCGGTTGTAGTATATGTGTAGCTTAGGACCTTGAGTTGTGTTCCAGTGAGAGACGTAGGCTTAAGTGTGCTAAGCAAACAAAGTGCATGCATGTGTAAAAGGAACGTAAATCATCTTTGTTGAGGTAATGAAGGCTTTTGCCTTCATTGGGGGTTGTAGGGTTTAGGAGGAGTTTAAGGGTTAGAAGGAGGTTCCAGGGTTAGAAGGAGGTTCGAGGGTTCTGAAGAAGGTTCCAAGGTTCAAAAGGAGATTTCAGGGTTTAGAAGGAGGTTCCAAGGTTTAGAAAGAGTTCCAGGGTTTAGAAGGAGGTTCCAGGGTTTAGAAGGAGTCCAGGGTTAGAAGGAGGATCCAAGAATAGGGTAGAGTACATGGTGGAGAACTCGTCTCCCTCGTAGATCTAGTATTCTTGCTAGCCAATAGGATTGAGGTAGTTAATGCATCTAGCTCATAAGTATTCTTGCTAGCCAATAGCATATCATCCACATATAGTGCCAGAATTATCAGCCTATTATCCTTAGTCCTTTTAGTGTAGAGGCAGTGATCAATTTCACTCCTTCAACCCTGGGACCGAATGAAGCATCAAAATTCTGATACCATTCTCTAGGCGCTTGCTTAAGACCATAGAGACTCTTCTTCAGCTTGCAAACTAAATGCTCTTTGCCCTTTTCTTTAAAGCCTTCCAGCTGCACCATGTAAATTTCCTCATGCAAATCCCCATGCAAGAAAGCTGTCTTGACATCCATCTGCATAAGCTCCATATCCTCTGATGCCACTAGTCCAAGCATGCATCTAAGTGTGGTGACCTTCACAACTGGAGAGAATATCTCATCAAAGTCCACACCCTTCTCTTGCTTGAACCCTTTAGTGACCAAACGGGCCTTGTACCTAGGCACATCATCATCTGTGACCTTCATCTTGTAGACCCATTTACATGGCAATGCTTTCTTTCCATGTGGCAAAGAAACCAAGTCCCAAGTCTTATTCTTCATAAGTAAACTCATCTCTGATTGCATAGTATACTCCCACTTGCGTTGATCCTCGTGCATCATAGCCTCTTTGTAGCAAGAAGGCTCCCCGCAATCAGTAAGCATCACATAGTCTACCCCTGGAACAAACCTATCAGGCGGTCTAAACACTCTAGATGATCTTCTCAAGGGCATTTCAGCTTGCTGTCCCACCTGCATATCAGCCACATTTGGCTCATCATTTCCACCAATAGATGATCCATCATCTACCCTTGATTGTATACCTGTGGGAGTACTTGGTGGTACCATTTCTTGCACATTTGGTGCATGGACAGCTTGCTGTCTATCAACATATGTAGGTGCATTCACATCCTGGAAAGTGATTCTCCTCATTTCCACATCCCTCATGGGTGCCTTATGCATCTTCTTCTCATTGAAGACTACATCATGGCTGCATATGATCTTCTTTGCTTCTGGATCCCAGAGACGATAGCCCATCTTTCCACTTTCACCATGACCCAAAAAGATGCATTTCCTAGACTTAGGATCTAGCTTCTTTCGAAGCTCTTTTGGCACATGTGCATATGCCTCACACCCAAATATATGCAAATGAGAGTAAGAGGGCTTCTTGCCACCCCATGCCCCTTCAGGAATACCACCATCCAAACTCTTACTAGGTGATCTATTGATCACATGCACTGCAATCTTCATTGCCTCAGCCCAAAAACCACCAGAAAGATTTGCATTGGAAAGCATGAATTGCAACCTTTCTTGAATGGTACGGTTCATCTTTTCAGCCACTGGATTTTGCTCTGAAGTACGAGGGGATGTGAGCTCCCTCTTAATCCCACGTGTATCACAGAAATGCTGAAAGTCATGAGAGAGATACTCTCCGCCATTGTCAGTCCATAGGGATTTAAGCGTTCTACCTGGCTGATTCTCAACCAAGGCCAGCCATTTTTGAAATACCTGGAACACATCACTCTTCCGAGCTATAGCATAAGCCCACACTTTCTTAGTTGCATCATCAATGAATGTCACATAGTATTCAGCCCCGCCTAATGACCGTGTAGGCATGGGACCACATACGTCTGAATGCACCAAATCAAGCTTTTCAAACTCTTTCTTTCCCCTTCTTTTATGGGCTGATTTAGTCTGCTTCCCATAGAGACAGTGCTCATGAAATTCAAAATTAGAGAAACTCAAATGCGGTACATAACGCAAACGGCATAAGAGTTTCATTCCATTTTGGCTTATGTGCCCCAACCTGCAATGCCACAAAGAAGTGCTTGGCTGCTTGGTTATTGCAACAACATGATCAAATGCCCCTGATACATGTAAGGGATACAAAGTCCCACACTTGGCACCCTTGGCCAAAAGCATAGCGCCCTTCTAAATTTTCCAACTCTGAAAGCCAAAAGTGGTGTGAAAACCAGCATCATCTAGCTGACCCACTAAAATAAGACTCTTGGTCAACTTAGGCACATGTCTCTCATGTTTCAAAATAAATGCAGACCCATTTGAAAAAGAAAACTTTATGTCACCTACTCCCACTATGTCACATGCATAGTCATTTCCAAGATGCACACAACCTGTCTTTCCACTGTCATAACTAGAGAACCATTCCCTATGGGGAGTAACATGGAATGAAGCACCAAAATCCAAAATCCAATCCTGGGAATATGCATCATCTGAAGTGGTAAGCAACTCTGCAGATAAACTAGACATGAAGAGAACGTCATTGTCACTATCATGTGTGACTGCATTGATCTCCTCGATCTTCACTTTTCCTTTGTCCTCCATGGACTCTCTTCCTTTTGATTTGCACCCCAATTTGCATTCTTTTTCTTATCCTTTTGCTCTCTTTTCAGCTTGTAGCAATCCTTTTTCATATGGCCCTTCTTGCCACAGTGGTAACACTCAATGTTCTGTGCCTTGGATTTGCTACGAGACTCCCTCTTTCTTGGGACTTCCCCATAAACTATGATCTGCCCCTTTGCACATTTAAGGCTGCATCTTGCTTGTTGCTGTCCATAGACTTCCGTCTAATCTGCTCGGCCAACAAGCTACCCACAACATCATCAAATTTCAGTACTCCACCAGGTACAGAGTTACTGACAGCTGTACGGAAGGTATCCCATGAGGATGGCAATGAACATAAGAGAAATATTGCCTTAGTCTCCGCATCAAAATTTATCTTTTGAGCCTGAAGCTGGCTGAAAATAATATTGAATTCATTCAAGTGAGAAGCAATGGAGATCCCTTCCTTCATCTGCAGCTCAAACAACCTCTTCATGACGTAAACTTTATTAGAGGCAGTTTCCTTCTCATAAGTGGCACACAGTTTCTTCCACAAATCTTCCGTAGTCTGCTCATTTACTACGGTGAAATAAACTGACTCTGCAAGATGAAGTCTAATAGTAGACTTTGCTAATGCATCCAACTCATTCCAATCATCCTCAGACATATTTGCAGGCTTAGCTTCAATCCTTGCCATGGGTTTAATCTGCTTCTTTTGAATAAGCACATCCCTTATCTGTTCTTTCCACAAAGAAAAGTTTGTCCCATCAAACTTTTTAATGTTGAAAAACTCCTTTTCAGACATAGAAGAGGATGCCATGATGCAAATAAAGCAAAATCCCAAATGCTAGTGCCTATAAGAGAGAATCACGCCAAATACCAGGTGCACCCCAATGTGTATGCCACAATAGACTGAAATATCATAAAAACTCAAAGCTCAAAGCATTAAAAGATGCAGCTGACTCATGTGCATGTACTATGCATCCATATGAGCAAATCTGGCCCAAAAGAAAATGCCAACTGCAATGGCAATCCAAAATGCCAATAGGTGCCAAATGGCTCAAGCATAAACACCGTCCATGGACATATGCATTAATAATATCTCATCCAAGAGAGTAGAACACTATCAGTGCATCACCTACAATGTGTCAAAGCTGTCCCTCAGCATAAAATAGCATCCCACAAGGCAATCTGGGCCTATCAGCGCATCCAATAAGATCGCAATGCATCCAAATGGCATATAAATCATCCATTGCAACCCAATGCACACCACGAATGAGTGCACATGGCTCAAACTGCAACCAGAGTGATCTGCATAAGGTATGCTCAAGAAATCATGGTCCCACGAAAAAGACCGCTACTAAAAATCAAACCTGAGATGCCTCAAAACATGGGCACCATTGCATAATCGGACTCAGCAAGAAAATTTGCAAAGATCTCTTTTATGTTGGAACTCCAAAATCCCAACCGATGAGTGAGAAATGGGAGTCAACACTTATCCACTGCCATGTGGCATAAATCTAAGGTTTCAAAACCTTAGAATGAAAAATGCATAACAGAGAGACGAAATCCAATACACAGAGATCTATAACTCTGAAAATCCTCCACCGAATCATGCAAGAACTAATAGGTAGGGGTTTTAGGGCATCCGAAAGGCAATGGGACAGACGGATTTGGAAACCGTGGTCTCAATCACTGGGTCCAACACACGGACTGAAAAACGTTTTTGGAAACAGAGCTATTTGTAAACTCCACCGGAGTGTGAATGATGAGCAACATAGAAGTTTTAGGACCTCCTGAGTCCACCGGAACTGACAGATCTGCAAATGGTTGCTCCAAACTTGAGTTCCAACACCCAGGCAGGAAAACGTACGAACTGACACAGTGAGTCAGAAATCCAATGAAATGATCCCAGGTTCAAGAATGAAGGTGTTTTCAAGCTTTTGAAGTGAAGTGGACACCAAAGGCAAGCAATAGTTGCCTCTACAAGTCAATACGGAGTCTCTGTCATCGAACGGAATAGGGAAAAGCTCAAAAAACGACTTTTTCTTTGAAAACACTTAACAGGCTCTCAAAACCACTTCGCAAAGCCAAAGTGACTTTTCCAAAGGTTCCTCCAAGGTCTTTGCACACTCGGATGCAAGTAAAGTCACCCACAAAGCTTCCCACAGAGCTGAGAGTGCTCTCAACGGAAGTAACACCCTAATCTTCTTTTTCATTCATTTATATATGTGTTTGAGTATTGTACATAACCGGGGTAAATGCACTATGACCTTTAACCCCCACACCTACTCCAGTGCCCATGCCAGCAGCCCATAGTGCCATAGCCGCTCTACAGACCACTCTCAGATTTTCTCCATGGGCCAATGGGCCTCCTTCATCAACAGCCTACTTTGCAGTGGTCTTCTCTAGAAATACCTCTGGTTGGTATTCAAGCTCACAGAACTCGTCTCCCAGCCATTGCAAGCTTCCCCTGGGAATACAGTCTTTGCCTCCGCACCTCCATCCGGCTCGATACTGCCTCGCCAAGAAGAGAGAGAAAGTTGCTAGGAAGTCTATGATAGCTTCAGTGATGGCAAATTTCAACGATATATTGTTTGTGATATAAGTTACATAAGCCTATTTGTCCAATCTACATGGACTTTTATCTTGAATATGCTTTTGTGCATCTAATAGTTGAGCTTTGTTAAGGCTATTTGCCACCAAGCGAGGCAATATGTGGTGGTGTTGGAGAGAGAGGTTGTTGTTGGGAGCCATGGAATGAAAGCACGCATCATAGGATGAAATGAAGAAAAAGAATGTTAAAGGGAAAAAAAGGTTGTTGCGTTTTGAGATTAGTGTCCAAATCATGTGACCTTATCATTTTCTATGCATCAATACATGCTTTTTCTTTGATACAATCTAGGGCAACAATAAGTTTGTCAAACATCCAGCACAAAATCTCAAACTAGGTGGTCCTCTTTCCAATTGTTGAGCTCCTTTGAACGTCCACAAACGTGTTGTAACCAAGCTCAATTATCTTAGGGCTTGTAGAGGAGAGGGAAATTTTTTTGAGGATAATGAGAAACCAAGGCTATTGTAAGGATGACAAATATGAGCCACACAACATCGGGAGGGTCTAATCAAGTATTTTTATCCTAGATAAAAGCAAAAGATAGTCTTCTTGGAAGCCTAAAATGTTTTTGTAGCTCCCTTGAAGAGAAGGGATGATGTAGTCTATAGGAAGATGCATGCATTTTGTGTTTAGCTCCTTGAGTGTGGTATTGCTCACAAAATATAAAGAGGGGAGAAGAGAAGAGTGGTGATGAGGAGAGAGGGCACAGTTAGAGAGCACATCACAAATGACTGACTATACACTAGATTTAGTTGAAATTGTAGAATATATACAAACCCTTTTAGGAGTAGGGTTAGGGCATCTAACCCTTTCCTTTATAGCACTCTATTGAGTTAGTGTTATGCACATATCAAATCCATGATGTTGAGATGGTTTCTCAACACCTTCCCTCAAGATCAACATCATGAAGTAGGCCTTCATCATCTTGAGGGAATGTCCTTCCTCTGCATTAAACCAAGAGCTTGTCGGTGCTTCTTGAAAAGCTCTTTGCCAAGTGGTTTGGTAAAGATGTCTGCAACATTTTCTTTACTATCATAATGTTGGTGTATGATGTCACCCTGATGTCACCAAGTAACATTCTTTCTCGAATGAAGTGCTCTATGACATCCATGTGCTTGGTCCTAGAGTGATATGTTGGATTCTTGGCCAATGCTTGAGTCGATTGATTATCACAGTATATTGTTGTTGGCTTTGATTCATCAAAGTAGTTTGTTTCTAACAATAGTATTCTGAGCCATATAGCCTCACATGGACCTATAGTGAGTGCCCTATATTCTGCTTCAGTTGAAGACAAAGAAACAATTGGCTGTTTGTTTGACAACCATGATATAGCACCTTGACCAAGGAAAAATGCATATCCCTGTGTCGATCTCTTGGTCTCATGATCTCCAGCAAAGTCACTGTCACAATATCCATGCAACTTTTGATGACTTCTTATGTATTCTTGTACCTCTCATGTATCTCAAGACTCTTTTGGTTGCATTCCAATGAGACTGTTTTGGATTTGCCATAAACTGTGCTAGTGAGCTTATGGCATAACAGATATCTGTCTATGTGATAGTCAAATATATAAGAGATCTGAGGAGCTGCCGATAGTACCTCATTGACAGCATGATTTTTTGAATCTTTTGTAAGTTTCAAACTCTGCTCCATGCGAGTGGCTGCAATCTTGCAATCTGCTATATGAAACTTCTTCAGGAGACTATCAACATACTTTAGCTTACTCATGAAGGTGCTGTCTAAATCTCTCCAGAATTCAATACCAAGCATCTTTGACTCCCTAGCGCTTCTATCTACTCCACAGGTGGCCAACGACCTCCTTAACCAATAACTCCCAATCGGCAACTCCACCAATAGGGCCTTCAGCTACAATTGGCTTCAGCAAGCCCTCCAAGCTCTCTGAGGTTAGCGGTCTCCAGTCGTTGGCACAATCACCGCCACTATTGCATTGTCGAAGTAAGCAGTTGGGAGCATCATCCAAGCCTTGCAATCTTGTCATCCGCTTCCAATAGGAAGCAAATAGATGCCTGCAACGATTAGAGGTGACCTCAAAGCCTCAATGACTCAACTTCTAAGGCAGCAGCTCTGTAGAACACCTTCTACAATGACCTAAGTTCTCAGCAATGACAACAACGGCAGTGACTTCAACCATGACCCAGACTGCTATCACAGCTACGTGCTCCACCCGATTGCCTTCTACGACTCTTTAAGGCAACCTTTTGGCCAAGCTCGATTGCACACCTACTCTAGCTGCTCCTAGCCTCACAACGTCATCAGCAATCTCATGGTCCAAACGGCTCAGGCTCCCCACTCCAACAATCAACAACCTCACGGCCTTGCAAACCGATGAACCTACACACACTCCAGAAAGCCACCGCGACCATACAAAGGCACCCGGCTCTTATCTCCAAGCAAAACAAGCTACGACTCGTCGTCCACAGCGCCATGGTCATGTTGAGGACCTCTATAGAGCAGGCGAAATCCACCAAAATATTAAAATGATGCTGACGGAATCTTGAAGATTATATCACCTTCGTCACTCACAGATAATTGACACGTGGCTTAACCCTATCTCCAAGGGTTACCACACGCAAAGTCTTGGCTGGCTTATCCACACGTGGCGCCGTCAGTATCTGACATGTGGCAAGGCACTATCCTATCCTATGACATCAACAGGCACACACCATCACCCATCTTGACACCTCAGCATTGACACATCAGCATTGACTACCACCTATGCGTTGACTGCCATGTCATCAAGGACGCCTCACTAATGCCATGTGGCACACAATCCCTTCGCAGTCACAGTTACCCCTTGTCAGGCACTGCATGCAACCAGGCTGCCACCTCACCAATGCTCTGGTGGCACACCTCTCCACAAGCACTATCCTTTGCTCACATGCGGTTTCATATCATCACATTACCTGAAACTTGATGTTTCACAGTTCAATGAGCAGACTTCAGAGTGTTCAGAGTCATTGACCGATTGTTTCGTGTGGGCAGATAGCACATGGGTGTGCTCGCGACCCCCTGCCTACCTGCACCGTCCAGGCCCCTGTGCCTCCAGATTTCACACACACATGCCATCATCGTAAAGCCTATTTGGCTATTTTTCAGCATTGTGCACATCATTTCACACCTTGTAAAGCCTCTTGGCATCATTTGCCACAAGCCTTGTAACAAATTGGATTATATATTGCAGATCTATCTTCACTGACAGTTCAGATTGCACTCAGTTGATTTAGACAATGATTTCACAGACACTTTGAGTACATTTCTTGCATCATGTCTTTGACTAGCAATGGAGGCATCTGCTAAGTTAGACAACTCCAATTATGGCACATGGAAATACCGAATGGAGACAATTCTTGTACTTCGAACACGCAAAGGTCTCTCTCTCACACACACAAGGGATCTCTCTCACAAGGGATCTCAAAGTGGAAATCTCTCAAGGGAATGGAGTTTCCCTCACACATGAATCTCTCACAAAGATCACTCACAATCTCTCAATGAACTATAAGCTCTAAATCAAAGAATAGAAATTCTCTCTCTCAAGGATGGAATGAATGGACAGAATTTTCCCTCAATGGAAGAGAATGGATGCTCGCTCAATCTCTCAATCACTCTCACTCTCTCAAGAATCGCAATGCCTCAGTGAAAGGCAAGGGAGCTCTGTACCATGACAAAATATGAAGAGGGGAGAGGAGAAGAGTCACAGATGAGAAGAGAGGGCACAGCTAGAGAGCACAAACAAATGACTAACTATACACTAGATTTAGTTGAAAATGTAGAATATATACAAACCCTTTTAGGGTTAGGGTTAGGGCATCTAACCCTTTTGTTTTTAGCACTCTATTGCGCTAGTGATATGCACATATCAAATACATGATGTTGAGATGGTTTCTCAATAGTTGCACGACGTTGTGATGGGCAACATGTGAGGGATGGATGGCTCTCTCTTATTGGATGTGGGTGTGGTTTGTGGGGTTAGAGGGATGTCGCTAGGGATGCTATGAGCATTCAAGATAGATCCACACATACATGCATGAGTTTTGAGAGTATGCAGGGCTACCTTAATGAGTAACATACACACGATAATGTAAGAAATGGATTTTCCTTCCATCTACAAGCAACATTCACATAATTGTGAAATTTTGAGTTAAATTGCAACCCAAATGCCTAAATTTGTATGAATTGATTGTAGTGGACATACCATAACCAAAGGTATAGGCTCCCTGACATGGTTTGTTTTCAATAGAGCTTGATGATTGCTTGGGCTTGGTGATGGTCGGATGATTAGCGCACGCTTCTATTTCTAAGAGCTACAATATCCTACAAAGATTGCAATAGAATGTGCTATTCTATATACTTGTAGCATGCCCGCAAGACACTTCTCATGTGTTCACGGGAAATGGGAAATTTTGGAGGATTTGGAAGCAAGAGGTACGAGGCTATTTAATTTTGCATGCACTCTTACAAATAGTTTTTGGCCTACCAGGTCTTACGAGGAAGCCTAATTGGCGGCCCAACTTGGAGAAGCGAAACTAATTTCCAATCCCTTTTTTATCCCCGCCCCGAATTTCCACATGATCTCCACCTTTTTGTCGCTCTTTTCCTCTACACATCCGAGGTTACTTTTCCTCTCTCAACTATTAGTAGACTCCCAACTTAGTATTTCACCCATAGGGCAGGCCATTTGAATGACGAAGTCGTGTGGGGCAAAGTCTGCTGGTTTAAATTTATTAGGGGTGGCTCGTATAATAAGGCTCCCCTTCAAGAAGAAGAACAGTCACTCGACGGCTTATTTCTTTCTTTCTAGCGTTACGGGAAGCTCAGTCTGTGAAAGATGTCTAGGGGGGACGGCTCATCCGATGGGGACGAGCTAGAGGACCACGAGGAGCATTCCAAACAGCCGCCGCCTGACTCTTCCGGTGGGAGATCGCATGATCCAACGCGGGTCGATCAGGAGGATGAGGACGGCGAATTCCAGGAGTACGTGCCCATCAAAAAGAGGAGGATGCTCGAAGCGCAGAAATTCCTTCAGAGAAAGGGCAGGGGTATTGTTTCCTCTACCACAGAGGACGGCGACCAAGCTGGGAACGCGGAAGCGAAGCCAAGTCTCTTGGTGAAGGCGTCTCAATTGAAGAAGGATCAGCCCGAGATCACCGCTACGCAGCAGCTCGTCATCCAAGAGAAGGAAATGATCGAGCGGCTATCTGATAGGAAGACTTTGATGTCTGTTAGGGAGCTTGCGAAGGGTATTCAGTACACAGAGCCAATGAAAACTGGCTGGAAACCTCCTTCTCATGTGCGGCACATGAGTGAAAAGGAGTGCGAAGAGATTCGGAAGCAGTGGCATATCCTTGTGGAAGGGGAAGACATCCCCCCTCCTGTGAAGAACTTCAAAGATATGAGATTTCCAGATGCCGTTTTCCAGAAGCTTAAGGCGAAAGGCATTACACGGCCCACTCCAATCCAGGTACAAGGTCTCCCCGTCATTTTGTCTGGCAGGGATATGATAGGAATAGCGTTTACAGGCTCTGGCAAAACGCTCGTCTTTGTCTTACCCCTTATAATGGTAGCTCTTCAAGAGGAATTACGGATGCCCCTTGTTAGTGGCGAAGGACCGTTTGGTATGATCGTTTGTCCCTCTCGCGAGCTAGCCAGACAGACATTTGATGTGGTGGAAGAGTTTATATCCGTTCTCAGGGGAAAAGACTATCCTGATTTACGATCCATGCTCTGTATTGGAGGTATTGATATGCGATCCCAACTTGAAGTTGTGAAGAAAGGAGTCCATATTGTGGTTGCAACACCTGGGCGGCTTAAAGATATGCTCGCAAAGAAGAGAATGAATCTTGATAATTGTAAGTACTTGACTCTTGATGAGGCCGACAGGCTCATCGATTTGGGATTTGAGGAGGACATTCGTGAAGTCTTTGATCACTTCAAAGCACAACGACAGACGCTGCTCTTTTCAGCAACCATGCCAAAGAAAATCCAAAATTTTGCAAAGAGTGCTCTTGTCAAGCCCGTCATTGTAAACGTGGGTAGGGCGGGTGCTGCAAATCTGGATGTGATACAAGAAGTCGAGTATGTAAAGCAAGAAGCTAAGATGGTGTATCTTCTTGAATGCTTACAAAAGACCCCCCCCCCAGTTTTAATATTTTGTGAGAACAAAGCAGATGTGGATGCTATTCATGAATACCTTCTTAGAAAAGGAGTAGAGGCCGTGGCCATTCATGGTGGGAAAGATCAAGAGGATAGAGAATATGCAATTGCGTCATTCAAAGCAGGAAAGAAGGATGTTCTGGTGGCAACTGATGTGGCCTCAAAAGGTTTGGATTTTCCTGATATCCAGCATGTTATCAATTACGACATGCCTGCAGAGATTGAAAATTATGTCCACAGAATTGGGCGAACTGGCCGGTGTGGCAAGACAGGTATCGCAACATCTTTTATAAACAAGAACCAGAGTGAGACCATACTTCTTGATCTGAAGCACTTGCTTAAGGAGGCCAAACAGAGGATACCCCCTGTATTGGCAACCCTCGATGATCCTATGGAAGATGTCGAAGAACTCGCAAAGGCAAGTGGAGTCAAAGGCTGTGCATATTGTGGGGGCCTTGGTCATCGTATTGGTGAGTGTCCTAAGCTAGAGCATCAAAAAAGCCAAGCTATTGCAGGCACAAGAAGGGATTATTTTGGCTCTGGTGGTTATGGCGGAGAGATTTAATATCAGTCGGATCAGCGACCAGACAGGAGTCTTGGAGGATTTTTCCCCTTCGTATTAAGCCATTGGGGCACCAACAGAGCTTGGATGTCCTTAGAACTAAATTTACAGAAGCTGGAAATCCTATTTTTATGCCAGGAAATTTGGGACTATGTGCAAGCATATGATGTCGGTAGTGTGGAATGCATGCATAGTCTTGTGCTGGTGCTGGAATGGTTGTTCATGTCTCTTGCCGATGGGACTGGTGAAGGCTCTTTGTGGAACCATAGATGATGCTGATGGGACGGTAAAAGCCATGTTGTGAGAGAACTGGGTGTTTTGATATGTTGTATGCATATGTCTGAGTGCAGGACTGGACTTAAGGTTGTTTTCATAGTCCATGCACCATACTATGGGCCGGTGGTCATTCATGCATTCACATGTCTTGCTGCCCTATGGTTTTGATGCAATAAATTCTTATTGATATTGTGATAAATTCTTTCTATCCTAACTGATGCACTGCCCTATCAACTAGATGGTCTAAGCTTGCTTGGATGCTCGTTTGGGAGACTAAAATGAAAATCGTATAGACTTCAGAAGTAGTTGTAGCTTTAATGGAGATAATGTTGACTACTTTTTATTAGCCTTCTCCTTTAGTGCTAGCCTTCGTCACGGCTAAGTTTGCCCTTCACCTCCGGAGTGCCAAGAGAAACTCATTTTAAAGACCTTTGTATAAATGGATGCCCAAGTATGTGTGGGTTTGTGGATTTGTATGTGTAAGAGCATATGTTTATACTATAGTCTACACGCAATGTTGGGCGCTGATGATGTCAGTGGGGATGTCATAGTAGCTAGTCCCTTCTATGCATGATGGAGTTTATGGTTTTCAACCCTACGAGTGACTATCATGAGATCTGAATTCTCGCCATTGTGCTCATTTAGACAGATGGATTAGTTAGCAAATTTAATGCCAAAGCATAGAACTGCTCAAAACACGCCCGTCATTTTCTTCTCTAGCCTCTGCAGGCCATACAGGATTGTGCCCACCCCTCCTTCCACATCCTCCTTGCTGCTCCTTGTCTCTGCTTGCCTCTAGCCTCTCCAGCCCATCACCGTCAGCCTGAGCCTGCCCCTGCTTTTTCTTTCTGCTGTACGGACCTGGACCCCTACCCGTACAGGGATTGTACAGGCTCTACAGGCCTGTGCTTGCCCCGACTTCATCTGCCCACCTTCTGCCTTGCCCCTATTTACCTGTCCTTTGTATCCACCCCACCTCCATTAGCCTCCCTCACGTCATCCCACCCCTTCTGTACCCTCTTCTTCTTGTCTCACCCATTGCACTCCTCTAGGTTTCCCTTTAGTTCCCTTTGCAAGCAAGTAGCTGACAGATCTTCAAAAGATGTCAAGTTGGCCTTCTACCTTTTACCCATTCATCCAATTATTGCACTGGCTGCAGGAACATGTACTTTGTCAAAAGAGACGAGCTGCAACTTCACATGTATCCATGGATCTCACCCTCCAAGAAGCAGGCAAGGAGTGAATGCTACCCTTCCTGCTAAGCTTTCTCTACACCTCTCCGACATTCATTTGATGAGGAGAGGTTTCCTTTAGGTGGTCTTTAATTCCCTTGGAATCGCATCTATGGTGCTTTAGGCTAGCCCTTTAGCACATGGCTCCAGGATTATCTCACCGTTTTCATTGGGGCTTGACCTAGAACGGTTGGAGCCTCTTTTGGTTTGGTCATATCCTACTTCCTCTCTCTAGTTCTATCTATGAACCCCATTCTGAATATGTAGTTTACAAAACAAGACATTTCAAATCACTTAGATAAAGAATGATTAAAACTGTAAACCCAATTTACATTAGAATAAATGAGGCTCTCAACACTGAGTTAAGCTACACCCCAAATACACGCCTCAATAAGCTCTCGTAAGGTGTCCCTCTCAGCTCGAACTTCCACAAATTGAGATTAGAATTCTACTTTGATTGATCAATCAACATTTCCACCCGCTTCCATATGATGGAGAATATATTCATGCTGGGAATTATGGAAACACAAAACCCCAACCAAAATGATTCTTTACCATAGAGCTCAATAGGGAATAATTGGTGCCTCCACATTATTCCCCTGGGCCAAAACTCCATCAACATCTCTTGCATTTTGATTCTGATTCTGATCCATCTTCAAAGATGAATGCACGAAGAGTCCCAAAAATTCATGTGCTATGAATTATACTGCAACAATATCAGAACACTGTTGCACAAGCCAATACTTGGCTAGGCAAATGCAACCTGAATATTTCAAATTTGCACTAAGAGCATAGACTATTTGAAGAGTACCAAAGAAAACTTAAATGGGACCCAAACAAACCAATGCTTGGCTCAAACAAAACACAACCCTTCTCTTCCTCTTTTGGTCTTCTCCATCGCCAAATTTCCTTCTTGTAAGTTTGTTGCTTCTTTGCTCCGTCATGTTCTTTCCTCCCATCTCCTTCCTTCATTTGCAGTCTGCCTTTCTTTAGCCCCTGATTTTTTGCCTCCGTTAGCTCTCTTTCAAGCTCCTCTCTCACCTTTTCGCCTTGTGCCTTGTACCTTTTGCCTTGAAGCACATCGATGTGCTCAAACACTTCCTTTCCTTTCTCATAACTGCTTCCAAAGGACATAGAGGCAATTAGATTCACGATCAGTGTGTTGAACTCATTGAAGGCATCAAACTCAGCTGTCCCTTCCTTGTCCATTAGTGTCTCCCATTCATCCATCATCATTTTTATGCAATTTACCATAATATTTGTGACCAAGCCTTGAATTGTTTGGATTTCGATGGTCACAAAGATTCCATTCTCTAGTCCACATCAGAAATAGCACTTTTCACCTATGCCAAGTGTAAATGACTGGCATTGTGCGAGGTCATCAAGTGAGCCATTGCCCTCCTACTACTTGTCAAGCAAAAAATGTAAAGGATATGCTTTACAACACCTATGACCATCTCAAGTTTGCCAAATTTCAACAATCGATCGGTAATTGGCTAATCGTTTTCCTTCACATGGAAGATAATGACATGAAGGGAGGGTTGACTACCAAGAAGAATGCAAATTCATTAAGGCTTGGTGCCTACTTTTAAGAAATGGGGATGAATCCTAAGCACAAAGCAAAGATGCTACAAAAAACGTCGCCATTGTGTTTGCAAATTGTAGCATCTTTGAGGTGACTAAACCTAGATGAATAAGAAACTGTGAGCAGCAATTTCCCACTGCCAAAGAAGGTTTGTTTGTATAGCCCAGCTGGTGAGGAAAAATTTGAAGACGAACTTTGATTATGCTTACCAGGTATGGCAGACAAGCCCCCGCATATAAGGTCTCGGGACCAATTACCGAAGATGACATGAATTGAAATCCCCAGAGTTGCGGATCGGGAGAGAACTTGTAGGCAGTCAAGTTGCAAAGCTATCCGCTTCCCTACAAACCGGAGGGCTCCCCGTTGCAAACCACTCAAGCGGCCTGTCGCCATCGGGTTCTGCAGAGCACAGAGCCAAGATTTACTTTGAATTTTTAGACATATATGAATTACATTCATATATCCTTAAATTTTATTTTTCTCCCAAGCCCAAATGCATTGAATTTAGCAAACATAAACATTCCTTCAATTCATAATCATAAATGTTACAATGGCATGTTAGAAAATGTACAATAATGCATGGGAAAGGAGATTTGTGATTGTTGCAATGAAAGTTTATTGAAGAGATAGTATACAATTTGTTGAATATTTAGACAAGATTTTCTTTCATTGCTTGCTCCACAATAGTTGCCCTCCTCTAGGTGCTAGAACGGTGGGTTGATCAAATGTCTTGACAATTCTTGTTGCATTAAAAACACCAACAGTGGCACCCATAGCTGCAGCTGCCAAAATTCTTCCTGCCAACTTCTCCCCAAATGCCGATGGCACCACATCTCGCCTCACCAAAATACACTTGTTCGCAAATAGAGATAGCATTTTGATAAACCCCTACCCTTAGTTAATTCTTCCTTTCCACGAGATGAGAATGCGGGATGCATGCAAATTAATGTATGCCTTTGGAACATCCCCATGTAGTGTGCAAGTGAGGAGTCCATCCCCTTGCTATCCCCTCGACCTCACCTCTCATCACAAACTAGTCAACTTCGATGCAAAACCTGACATTTGCAATAACCAAATCATTGGTCTTTCGTAAAATTCATACATGCAAGAACATGAAATCAAAAGAAATGGAAAATTCAATCAAAACTTACAATCTTTTCTGCATCTCTTTCATCAAAGCCCTCTTTGCGTATATTGATGGAGCATTTGCTCTCATCAAAGCTGGTAGATGATCCTACAGATGAGGAGGCTTCTCCTATAGTGCTTTGAAGGTTAGCTTGCTTCCTCGCCCTTTTCTTTTCTAGAGCTCCTTGCACTTCTTGGAACTTGGCCTCCGTTACTATTGCTTGGTCAGGGTAAAAAATTTCCTACCATGTGCTAACTATCGGATCCTTCTAGGGAGCTGGCAAGTTGCAAATCCGTGCACCAGTTAAGTTCTTCCTCTGGGAATCCAAGTTGAATGTTGCGTTCCCAAGTAGATAGTGCAGATAATACTTCGCCTTCTCTTAAACTTGCGCCGTATTGAATATCAATAAAAAATAGATATTCTTTATCATCTATAATACCATACGGAAGAGACTGCTGCAACATCTCATCCAATATCTCCTCCTCCTCTTCCTCTTTCTCTTCAATTTTCTCCCCTTCTTCTTTAGGGG